>NC_063332.1:22134819-22203758 GCF_021869965.1 Rhincodon typus | reverse complement strand
CAGCGGAGCAGGAAAGCTGACGTTTCAGGCCTAGACAATTTCTGTTGATTTTTGAAGAAGGGTCTAGGCCCGAAACGTCAGTTTTCCTGCTCCGCTGATGCTGCTCGGCCTGCTGTGTTCATCCAGCTCTACACCTTGTTATCTGACATTGTTAGTGTTATCCGGTGAGCCGAGGGAGTGGATGTGGTTGACACTGATGGTTTGGAAATTGCAAGAAAAGCCGAGCCTTAATTTCTCCTTACCTTCCAAATATCCAATCTTCTGTTCTTTTGTGAGTTTGAAAACCTTTTGTCCACTTTCCTGCCTGGGCCTCATTAAGGCTCCTGATTCAATGCAAAAATATTTAAATTAACATCAAGTCCAACTGCGCCCATTTGGAATGAGTAGAAGGAAAACTCAGTGTGTGCAGGAACTCATAAACAGTCTTCAGACTGAATTCTCGTAATGTTAACAATACATATTGAGGAAGTACTTTTTGTTCAAGACTTTTTCCATCTTTTCTAAAATTTTTATTGAACTAGTTTTCTGGCAGACAGTTCCCTCAATATTCATTACAGTGCTGGTAAAAGATGCATAACTGAGAGTCAAGCAAGGTCCAGAGCACTCTGCAAAACAAGGCATACCTACCAACTACTCAACACATTTACCTGGCACCAGAACTGCCATCTACGGCAAGGGCAACTGCCGCAGACTTGCAATACAGTGACAGCAATGTCAGTGATTGGCAAGTTCAACGACAGCAACAACTTATATTTATATAGTGCCTCGAACGTACAAAATGTTCCAAGGTATTTCAGCAGCATTATGAAGCATGACATCAACCTGAGTTGGAGATATCATGTCAAATTGACCAAAGAGATAGCATTTGATAAATATTTTAAAGGAGGAAAGGGAGATAGCTAAGTGGAGCACTTCAGCGCTTTGGGCCTAAGTAATTATAGATCAATACTGTTGCAATTAAGATCAGGCACACTTGAGAGCAGAAATAGAATACACGGCGGGGAGGTGGGAAGAAGTATGCTGGGACTGGGGTAGACTGCAGAGATAGAGAAACAGGAGACCAAAGAGGGATTTGAACACAAGATGAGAATTTTATAATAAAGGTGTAGCTTGTCAGGGGGCCAAAGGAGAGTGACAGACACACGGTTGATGGGGGAAACAGACTGGCAGCTAGTTAAACCGATCACAGCAGGGTTTTTGGATGACCTTGGGTTAATGGAAGGTAGATTGTGGGAGGCCAAACACACATACATTTAAATAATAAAGACTAAAGGCAACAAAGACACGAATGAGACAGCACTGCTACAATAGTGGTACAATAGGTACGATAAAAGTTCAACTTCTATGTTCGGATTTCAATTCCAGAGACTTTTCATGGGCCTAAAATGCAGTCTAAAAAGGAGAAAATGCCAATTTAATGTGGTGATAGAGGTGACCTGATCAGATTGAAGCTCATGACACCAATGAGAGATAAACAAGGACAGTCTGAGCTGAAATTAATACTGGGTTTGGTTAGTTCAGTTGGCTGGGTTGCTGACTTATGATACTAATAGTGCAGGTTCAACTCCTGCACCAACTGAAGTTACCGTAAAGATCCCACTCCTCAATATTGCTCTTGCCTGAGGTGTTGTGAAATCACCACCAGTCATTTCGCTCTGGTCAGAGTGCGGCTAGAGTAGTTTTTCTTTAATATGGAAACTGAATCATGCATAAAGAACCCACATTCCCTATTTTTGATCGATATGTTTGTGAAAATTTCGCATATTGGACTCAAAGTCACCTGCACATTCTTTACCTTAAGGAAACAATGACGCCAAACATGGGAATACGCAAGTGAATGGTGTGGTGGAATTTGAAATCAATAAAAAAAAATTGAACTAAGAGTCTAATGATGATAGTGAAACCGTTGTTGATTGTAGGAAAGCCTATGTGGTTCACTAATGGCCTTTAGAGAAGGAAAATCATCTTTACTTGGTCTGACCTGCATGTGACTCCAGACCCACAGCAATCCCACAGTCCAAAGATGTGCATATTAGGTGGATTGGCCATGCTAAATTGCCCCATAGTATCCAGGGATATGGGAAATGCAGAGTTACAGGGATAAGGTAGGTGGGTCTGGGTGTGATATTCTTTGGAAGGTCAGTGCGCACTCAATGGGTTGAACGGCATTTTTCTGCACTGTAGGGACTCTGTGAATCTATGAATGTGATTGACTCTTAACTGCTGTCTGGGCTATTAAGGATGGGCAATAAATGTTGGCCTAGCCAGCAACATCAACATTTGTGTGAATAAATTTTTAAAAAACTCATGCTCGAAGGCAGAGAGAAAAATTAAAATAGACTGACAGCAAGACAGACTGGAAAATTCTCTTTCATTGTTTTTCTCTGCCTCTTGAAAACCATCACCAGTGATGAAACTCTTTGTTCACCCACTTGGCCTCCTGAGGCTGCTCAAGACTCACTGTTGTCTGGGCAGGTGAGTCAACAGTCAGAGGCTGCAACCAGGCCGAGCATCTCCAAATGAGAGGAAGGGCAGGAGAGACTGGCACGATGGGCTGAGGGAAAATAAAATAAGTTCATGGAGGGCCTCAGAGCTCAAGGCTTGTGCAAGGGGTTTGTTATGAGCGAAAGTGGGACACAATCTACAGTGGGGCTTGGGAGAAGCAACACAAGGATTGCTGCCAAGGACACTATACCTTACAGTCAGTAACTTCTGGTTTCCTAGCTTTTCTGAGCCTTGGACAGCCTGATATCAACTGCTAACATTAATTCATTCCCTCAATTACATATGGAAGTGGTTTTAAATATATTAATGAAGTATATGGCCTATTATTAGTGGGACATTTTGTACTCCCCACAATCCCTCACCATAACAATGTTGGCAAGATTCTACATGGTAGCCATGGGAGCACGTTTCCAGTGTTTCTTTTCATTTTGAACGCTTTGTTGACACCCTCTCAATCGACCTGAGGGCAGTTTTACAGGCTGATGGCCTTTTATCAGAGCTGGAAAATATTGAAGGTGACCAGCCGTAGAGCAAATGCGGAGTCTGGGGCAAGTGAAGGGCCAACAATAATTCATGGTAGGGTGGAGGCCAGGAGGGATTAAATAACAACAGTAATAATTTTTTTTTCTTTTATTCATTCATGGGATGAGGGCATCATGGCCAGGCAGCATTTATTGCCCATCCCTAATTGCCCAGAGGGCAGTTAAGAGTCAACCACATCACTGTGGGTCCAGAGTCACATGTAGGCCAGACCAGGTAAGGATGGCAGTTTCCTTCCCTAAAGGACATTAGTGAACCAGATGGGTTTTTCCTGACAATTGACAATGGATTCATGGTCATCATTGGACTCTTAATTCCAGATATTTATCAAACTCAAATTCCACCATCTGCCGTGGTGAGATTTGAACTCGGGTCCCCAGAATGTTATCTGGGTCTCTGGATTAACTGTCCAGCAATAATACCAGTAGGCCATCGCCTCCCTCCTGATAACTAGGGAAAGTAAAATTAGCTGATGGAGAAGTAACTAAGCAGGAGTGTACAGAAGGTGTAAATGCTGAGGGCAGATCAAATGGAGGGGAGGGAAGTGTGGAAATCGTGGCAAAGAGAAATCCCCTGTTCATGGAAACCATAGCTTCTGTAAAACAATGGTTACTACAAACTGATTTTATGTGATAAATTTTGTCTGCCACAATCAGTAATCATTATGGTGGATATTTCCTGTCCACCATTTTGATTATGTTTTTATTTTAAGTAGGTCAGTCAGGCAAAGCAATTTTACATCTTGATTGAATAAAGTTATTGAGGTAAAAGATGAAAGAGCTGTTAGACAGTGTTCACCATGTACAAGATGCTCTACATCCACCGAGGCTCCTCCCATACTATCTTCCAAAGCTGCGAGCTCTACCATCCAGAAGGACAAGGGCAGCAGTTACATGGGAACAGCACAACCTGCAAGTTCTTCTCCATGTCACACACCATCCTGACTTGGGAATATATCATTGTTCCTTCACTGAAATATCAACTTTCCTGCTCCTCTGATGCTGCCTGGCCTGCTGTGTTCCTCCAGCTCCATACATTGTTCCTTCAGTCTTGCTGGGTCAAGATTCTGGAGCTCCATTCCTAGCAGCATTGTGGGGCTATCTACAAGCCAAGGATTGCAGCACCAATCAGGGACAGGCAATAACTGCTGGCCCACCCAGCGATGCTCATGTTCCTTTGAAAGAATTTTTAAAAATCTTACAGTATAGGAGGAGGCAATTTAAACAACTGTGCGTGTACAAAGTCTCTGGGAGAATTATTCACTCAGTTCCCGAATATTAGGCTGAGCTTGATGGGAGACTCTGGCTTCACTCACTTACACTCCTTCAATAACTCCATTTTCTGTCTGGCCTCCCTGATGAGGAGAGGAAAGTTCCAGCACTTCCTTCAGTGTTTGTTCTGTCTTGAAGATGGTTTGCAGAGATGTAAAACGTGCTTCATACTTTCCAGTAGCTATGAATAGATGAACACGAGAGAGCTGAATGAAGCTGACGGACAGGATGCAGCATGGTCCAGCTTTGCTGGAAGCCTGAGGCTCCACCATCCAGGTGATAGTGCAATGCTTTGAAAGTTCTCTGGGGAACTGGCTACAAACAGCAAAGGCCAATTCTGAGGATTTAGCAGGGCCGGGTATTCCCAACGTTTGCACATTCAAAACTCCTGACACAAAGTTGGTCCCTTGGCCATAGATTGCACCATGGGAATTTTTGCTGGTCCTCCTGCTTGATGCACATACACTTCCACGTTCATTAAAGCTAATTTAACCCACAAACTGAGTTAGACCAGTCTCTTGTACTGATTGCCATCACGTGTTTACCTTGGCCCCAGTTAAATGTTGGATTCCATCCTCCACTCAGAGAGCTTTTTGTAGAAAGCATGCTTCACTTCTGCAGAAATCAGGACTACGCAAGCTTAACTTCCACTGCTGCTGATTAAATGTAATTTCATTTTTTCTGAATGAACTACAGGAAGCATATTTTCTCTTCAGGTTGGTTCTGCTGTGACCAGTTTGATTAGAAACAACATTGCACAGCTTCCATCATTTGACATAATGAAAGATCTAAGCAGCCATAAAACCTCAGATGTAATATTTGCCTTTAAATCATCCTTTAGATTTCAATGTGCTTTTTTTTATCATATTTCCCTTTTCAAAGGGTACACATGACACATCTGGGAACGATAAATGGAAATAGTTCATCATTTCCTTCTGAAGCAGAAAGGCTTCAAAATATCTGAAGTCCTTTTAATATGAGATCTGCTGGTCTTACACAAAGTGGTTCTGACCTTTGATCTGGATGAGAGACACGTACAGTCTTATCACAACTTTCACATCCTCAGAATATCCTAAACTGCTTTGCAGCTAATGAAGTACTTTTGACCTGTTGCAATTTAGGAAATGTAACAGCCAATTTGTGCACAGTAAGATCCCACAAACAGCAATATGATAATAACCACTTTTTTTTTCAAAGATTGCTATTGAGTTGGGGGGTTAGCAAAGGGCTGAACCTTGTGATTATTTTAGTGTGAGTTGCATTGAGTTATTTTGAAGGGATTCTTGCAGCAAGATTTAATGAGATTTCTCATTGTATCTTATTAAACACACCTCATTAACTAACTGCCCCACACGCAAGGCATCACTCACAACAGATTCTATCCCCATCTTAACAATTCACCGCTGAAAGATTAGAGTCCCTGGCATCCGTGCCATCTTTAAAAGGCTGCTATGGACTCAGATGAGTTCTGGCATTCTGAAGCTCTGCCAAAAGGACTCTGCTTGGTTCTGCTCAGTCAACGATGTCATCTGAACATGTTGGGGAAGGTTAAGATAGCCTCGCAATTCTCCAACGGGGAGGGCTGTTAACTGAGGGGTTGGTGCAAGGGAGACAAATCCTTTTTCTGGAGGGCTGGCATGGGAGGCTATACCACCAGACACCAGCAGCCTAGTCCAGGGTCACCACCCTGGTCAGTGCCTTCTTCATAGTAAGGAGGGACTGCCAGCTGTCAATGATCTCCGTTCTGCCAAGGTAAATGCCACATTTGTCTCTCTTCTACTTCATGCTTCACCCATGTTTCAGTGTGTCTCCATCTTGCACACATAGTTGTCTGCCTTCACTACTGTCATCCTCTATCCCTCTCTCACCCATTCCCCAGTCACAAACATAAGAGTCCCGAGTTTTCCTCTCATGGCAATGGATCCCCTTGTCACCCCATCCTCCTTTCCCCTTAGCTTCTGCTGATATACCTAATGAACTGAGCATGGCCCTATCCCCAGACTGTCCGCTAAGGAGCCACAGGACTGACCATGACCCACCCCACAAACTGCAGAGGCACGGACCCCCTGACTGCAGGCACCCCAACCAACTACCTGGCCATGGCCACACCCCTGGGCTGGTATTGGAGGCTGTCCTTGATTTGCTGTGCCTTATTGATGGGTGTGTCCGTGGATTTTGGTAAGGACTACTCTCCTGAGATTTGGAGGCATGGCTGCTTGCGTGCTTGAATGCCATGAACATATGTGGCATGAGCAAATACTAAGACAGCAAGGGAGCAGCCTTAGATGCAGCCTGGTCCATCCCATGAGCTGACTCTCTGTCCCTGCACACACTATTCTAAGCCTTTCCATGCCAGTTTCTGGTTGCCTCCTGCAATGCCAACCTGAGTTTCCTGAATACTTTGCCAGTGGAAGTCTGAAGCTGCATGAAATAACTCCAAGGAGGCAGGTATCCTGTCACTAGGTCAACTAGCGTTTGCGTGGCACAGTACATGGGCTCTGACTGGCCAATTCAGAGCCAGTCCCTAAAATGAAGATTCCTTCTGAATCTCCCGTTTATGTCTGTCAGCCAGGCCTCTCTGATTGGCCCAGGTTAACAACCCCAATCAAGGAACTCGTAGTCAATGAGATCCACCAGGCCCTGGTCCCAATCACGACATTACATAATCCAGCAGACCCTACCAAGTGTTAAATGGAAAGATTATTAAGGGAGAGGGGGCAGGGGCAGAAAGGCTGCTTGGCATCCCAGCAGTGAATCATAAACCCAGCAGGTTTGGAGACATGGGGTCCGTGGTGTTGTATGTGGGAGGACTTCTTTTCCAGAAATTTTCCTGGAGCCTAGCTGACAGCTGGCCATATTGGCAGAGAAGAGTGGAAATCTGGTAGCAGTGGTTCACAGCTGGGTGCCTGTGAGAACTTGGCAATGCCCAAAGTCTGAAAAGATTTAGGAAGTGAATGTTGTTGACGCTTCAAATGATATTGTGCCGCGCAGTCTGCAAAAGAGAGCAGTTCAACTTTCACTTTTGAACATTAAAAGGCTTAATTAAAAAAAATGACATAAGCCTGAAACAATTTTTAAAATCATTGATTTAATATCAGTCAAACCATAACTAGATTTTAAAATTTTCATGCTTTATTTTCAAACCACTTTATGATCCCAAAAGGCTGATCTTTCAAAACCAATGACGGGATTAGCTAAATAAATGAATAAAATTATGCACAATGATTCATGAATCTGCAACTGCCAGCTGAATAAAAAGACTGTAAGAAAAGTCTATGAAATATCTACTGCCTTTGGAGGGTTAACAGTCACCTTTCATGCAGGTCAGACTCAAGCCTCTGTCTCGCTCAATTCCCCTGTGTGGGCTGGACAGTCAGCATCCAACACATAGAGGGCTACAAGGCAATCTACTGCTTTCTTTAAGATGAGGTCCTTAAGACTTGGTCACAGATGGGAAGGTGTGAATGCAAGTGAGACAGCTGTAGGATCCAGAAAGTGACAATGAGGGAGCCTTAACCCTTGGGAAGTAGGTTCAGTGTTATCGCCGCCTGCGTAAATCAGAGCAGAGCCTGCATAGAGGATGAGGAAGTTGACTCCAATATTGTACCTCAGAGACCCAAATCACATTTGGAAAATTACCAAGAAGGCAGTTTGAGCCGATTTACTGTTATGGTCACACGTACTGAGATACAGCAAAAAGTATCCAATCAAATCATACCTTACGTAAGTACATCAGGGTAATAGAACAGAATGCAGAATATAGTGTTATAGCTGCAGAGAAGGTGCAGAGAAAGAGCAACTCTGGTATATAAGAGGTCTGGTCAGAAGTCTGATCATAGCGGGGAAGAAGTGGCTCTTGAATCTGTTGGTACGTGTTTTCAAGCTTTTGTACCTTCTGCCTGATGGAAGACAGTGGAAGAAAGTATAACCGGGATGGGAAGGGGGTTTTCATTACATTGGCTACTTTCCCGAGGCAGTGGGAAGTTTAGAAAGAGTCAATGGATGGAAGACAACAAGGTGCAGGGCTGGATGAACACAGCAGGCCAAGCAGCATCATAGGAGCAGAGAGGCTGACGTTTCGGGCCTAGACCCCTCATCAGAAAAGGGGGAGGGGAAGGGGGTTTTGAAATAAATAGGGAGAGAGTGGGAGGCGGATAGAAGAGGGATAGAGGAGAGGATAGGTGGAGAAGAAACAAACAGGTCGAAGAGGCGGGGATGGGGCCAGGAAAGGTGAGTGTAGGTAGGGAGTTAGGAAGGGGATAGGTCAGTCCAGGGAGGACGGACAGGTCAAAATGGATGGAAGACTGGTTTGTGTGATGGACTGGGCTGAGTTCACAACTCTGTAATTTCTTACGGCCTTGGGCAGATCAGTTGCCATACCAAGCTGTGATGCATCTGGATAGCATGCTTTCCATGGTATATCTATAAAAATTAATAAGAGCCATTGTAGGCATACTGAATTTCCTTAGCCTTCTGAGGAAGTAGAGGCATTGGTGTGCTTTCTTGACTGTAGTGTCGGCATGGATGTACCAAGACAGGTTGTTGGTGATATCAATTCCTAAGAACTCTCAACCATCTCCACCTCAGCACCATTGGTACAGACAGTGGCGTGTCCTCCACACCACTGCCTGACGCCAATAACCAGCTCCTTCATTTTGCTGACATCGGGGAAGAGATTATTGCCTTCACACATGCCACTGAACTCTCTATCTCTTCCCGGTACTCTGCCCCGTCATTGTTTCAGATCTGACCCACTACAGTGGTGTCATCAGCAAACTTGTAAATGGAGTTCGTGCAGAATTAACCACACAGTCGTGAGTGTATAACGAGTAAGGGGTTGAGTATGCAGCCTTGTGGAGCACTGGTTTTGAGGATTATCGTGGAGGATTTACTGTCACCTATCCTTAGTGATTGCAGTCTGTGTGTCAGGAAGTCGAGGATCAAGTCGCAGAGGTGGGGAACAGAGTTGTAGGTCTCGGAGTCTGGTGATGAGTTTAGTTGGCATCATAATGTTGAAGGTGGAGCTAAAGCCAATGAATAGTAGCCTGACATAGGTATCCTTATTATGCAGATGTTATCTGGAAGCGAGAACAATATAGTGAGGGGAGTAGGCACCGTTCTGTTTGGACAAAGGTTTTGTAGCTGTCTGGTGCCAGGGTTAATGAAATCTCTTTAGAATTAAAGATGAACTTGGAGTAAGAGGGGAAGGATCTAGATGTCATGATCTGGAAGGGTACCGATGACGTATGTCAGGCTAGGACAAAGATCCTGTTAATAGAGTATGAGCAGCTAAGAATTAAATTAGAAGACATAACTACAAAGATAATAATCTCTGGATGAGTAGCCAAGCCATGTGAAAATTGGCATTGAGTAAGTATGATCAGAGATTTCAATGTGTGACTTAAAGACTGGTCTGAGAAATGCTTCAATTGATTGGGCACCGGCACTAGCAGCAGGATATGGGGGGAGAAGGAGGCTGTACCACTGAGTGGACATCTCCTGAATCACACTGCACCCATTGTCTTGGCAAATCAGCTAACTAGAGCTGTAGAAAGGACTTTAACCTAAATCATGAGTGTACGGAAGGCGGGTTCACATGAGAGAGTCTGTAAATTAAAAAGAGGGGATATAGTAATTATCACGGTTTCAAAACAGATAATGACAACAAGAGTGTGATAGGAGATATCAAGAACTGCAGGTGCTGGAGTCAGCGATAACACAGTGTGGAGCTGGAGGAACACAGCAGGCCAGGCAGCATCAGAGAAGCAGGAAAGTTGACATTTCAGGTCAGGACCCTTCTTCAGAAATGGGGAAGGGGAGAGGAGCTGGGAAGTAAATAGAGGGAGCATGAGTTGGGCTGGGGGAAGGTAGGTGGGATGGTGATATGTGGATGCAGGTAGGGAGAGGTGGGGATTGGTCAGAGGGAAGGGTGGGGCGGATAGGTGGGGAAGAGGATGGACAGGTTGTGTCAGGTCAAGAAGGCAGGAATGAGAGGGAGGGTTCAGGCCGAGGATGGGGAGATTTTAAAACTGGTGAATTCCATGTTTAGGCCATTGGGCTGTAGGCTCCCGAGGCGGAATATGAGATGTTAATCCTCCAGTTTGCATGTGGCATCATTGTGAAATCCAGGATGGACATGGCATCAAGGGAGTGGGAGGAGGAGATAACAACGTGTAGAGCTGGATGAACACAGCAGGCCAGGCAGCATCAGAGGAGCAGGAAAGCTGGCGTTTTGGGCCTGGACCCTTCTTCAGAAAAGAGGGAGGGGAAGGGGGCTCTGAAATAGAGAGAGGGGGAGGCGATGATAGAAGGTGGATAGAGGAGCAGATAGGTGGAGAGAAGACGGACAGGTCAAGGAGGCGGGGATGAAGCCAGTACAGGTTAGTGTAGGTAGGGAGTTGGGATTGAGATTGGTCAGTGAGGAGGGAAGGGTGAGTAGGTGGGAGGGAAGATGGACAGGTCAAGGAGGCGGGGATGGGGCTAGTAGGTAGGAAGTCGGGGGGTTGGTCAGTGAGGAGCGGATAGGTGGGAGAAAAGACAAATAGGTCAAGGAGGCAGGGACAAGATGGGCTGGTCTTGGGATGAGGTGGGGGTTGGGGAGATTTTGAAGCTTGTAGAGTCCACATTGAGACCATTGGGCTGCAGGGTTCCCAAGCGAAATATGAGGTGCTGTTCCTCCAGCCTCTGGGTGGCATCATTGTGGCACTGGAGGAGGCCCAGGATGGAGAACACCTGTTGAATTTGGAAAGTCTGTTTTGGGCCTCGGATGGAGGTGAGGGGGGAGGTGTAAGGGTAGGTGAAGCACTTCCTGCGGTTGCAGGGAAAGGTGTCAGGGATGGTGGGGCTAGTGGGGAGTGCGGAGCGGACGAGGGAGTTGCGGAGAGAGCGGTCCCTACAAAAGGAGATACCGGTGGGGAGGGATAGGTACATGGATGATAGTATAATGTACAGCATGCAGGGTAGATTGATCTTAGTAGGGTAATGGGTCGGCACAACATCATAGGCCGAAGGGCCTGTGCTGTTCTGTACTGTTCTATGTTCAATGTTCTATGATGGCAATGAGTCCAGGAGTGAATCTCACATCAGAATATAGATGCCAATGCCTGAATATATTAGTTCACTTCCAGCTCGCGCTCTCGCCACTCCTGACACTGAAAGCATGAATATAATCCCAAACTCTCAGAAAAAAGTCTCAGTGACAGAGGGATCTCACAATTGTAGGCCCTGCAAGTATAAAAATGGATGTAGGTGCCACAGCTTTAATAGATACTGATTGGTCAACAAAGTAAAGAACAGAGAATAATTTTGAGATGGAACTGCAAGTACAAATTCATATAATCATGACATTTTGGTGGCCACCAATAAAGTTGAGTATAAACTACGGAAAGGTAAAACTAAGGGGACTGGGTAGTTGAAAAGAGTCAGAAGTCACATGACACCAAAAGCACTCCAAAAGCTTGTGATTACAAATAAACCTGTTGGGTTATAACCTGGTGTTGTGGGACTTCTGACTTTGTCCACCCCAGTCCAACAATCAGCACCTCCACATCATAGTTGGAAAGAGTTTGGAGTTTACTCCGAGGGACCTGATAATGGTGAACCAGCTTTGCTGCAGGACTTGTGTTGTACGTATGGGTGGGTTGAATTCCTCCAGATCGACGCCTTCGCAGGACAACTTTTCATGAGGGAATGCTATTGCACATCAGCAGGTACATGGCCCTTGGCAGAAGGTAGATCCAGGTCCAGTGGCAAGGAAATCTCAACAACTGGCAATCGTTGTTACTGCTACAACCTCCATGTGTCATCACAACCATTAATATCACACGGATATCTCCCACTTGAATCACCGTTGACGACTAGTTTTTAGATCGTACTTTGTCCGGTTCCTCCACTTAGACCTTACCCTCATGAGTGTCCCTAGCAGGATTGAGAGCTCCATCGCTCTCAGAGTCTAGCCCAGGAACACAAACACCCATCAGCCTGGAGTAAAGGTCGAGTTGGTGTGCATTCCAGACCAAGTGGTTCAATGAAGCTGTGATAAACCTTGATCCTAACCTCATCTCCAATTTTCTCTGGGATCTGCCCAATACCATTAACCATGCAGTTGCTCCAACCATCCCCATGGATTGTGTTACAGCCACTTCCACCCCCGCTGCTGACCACATGATGACCGCTAATGCCACCAACCCCATGATGACCACCGACCAAGTCATGACTCCTGCTTCCACCCACGTGACCACTCCTGTATGCACACCCACTCCAGTCACAATCTCCAACCTCGCTCCTAGCTCTAGCTCAACACCTAGCCCCAGCCACAAGCCCCGCCAGGTATTCACCATCCCCTCCCAAGACCACTCCTTCACTGAGGCTCAGCAAAGGACTCACCCTCATTCCCCTGCACCCACAAGTGAAAGATATCTCCTACTTCCAACAAACCAAAGTGGTGGACCTGAGCTATGCCTGCCTCTTTGTAGGATTTGTGGAACAGTCTGTCTTCATGACTACTCTGACCCCATCACTCACCTCTTTCTCCACTATATTGATGACTGTATTGGTGCTGCCTCGTGCTCCCACGAGGAGCTCGAACAGCTCATCAACTTTGCCAACACCTTCCACCCCGCCCTCAAATTCACCTGGACCACTTCTGATACCTCCCTCTCCTTCCTGAAACTCTCCGTCTCCATTTCCAGTAACCAACTCACCACTGACATCTATTTCAAACCCATTGATTCCCGCAGCTACCTTGACTACACCTGCTCACTCTCACCCTCCTGCAAAAGTGCTATCTCATACTCATAATTCTTCTGCCTCTGCCACATCTCCTCTCAGGATGAGGCATTCTACTTTAGGACTTCGCAGATATCCTCCTACTTTAGGGGCCGTAGTTTCCCCTCCTCTGTTATTAAGGATGCCCTCAACCACATCTCCTCCATTTCCAGCGTTTCTGCCCTCAAACCCTCTCCCCCTCACCCCCAACAATAATAAGGATAGAGTCCCCTTGGTCCTCACACATCACCCCACTAACCTCCAAATACACCGCATCATCCTCCAACATTCCCGCCACCTACAATCAGACTCCACCACCAAAAGGATATTTCCCTCCCCATCCCTGTCAGCCTTTCTCAGGGACTGTTCATTCCGTGACTCCCTCATCAGCTTCACACTCCCCACCAACCCCTCCACCACACCTGGTACCTTCCCCTGCAACTGCAGGAGGTGCCACACCTGTCCTACACCTTCCCCCTCACCTCCGCCAAAGGCCCCAAACAATCCTTCCAGATCCAGCAGAGATTCACCTGCATTTCATCCAACCTTATCTATTGCATCCGTTGCCCCCGATGTGGTCTCCTCTATACCGGAGAGGCCAAACGCAGACTCGGGGACCAGTTCACGGAGCACCTGTGCTCTGCATGAGCCAACCAACCCGACCTTCTGGTTGCCATCCACTTTAACTCCCCCTCCCAATCCCCTGGTGACATGTCCATCCTTGGCCTCCTCCACTTTCAGATTGAGGCCAAACGTAAGCTGAAGGATCGACACCACATATTTCACCTTGAGAACTTACAGTCCAATGGCCTGAATATTGACTTCACCAGCTTCAAAATCTCTCCTCCCTGAACGTGTCCATCTTCTGGCCCACCTATCCGCTCCAGCCTTCCCACTGAACCACAATAACTTCTACCTGCATCCAACTATCACCGATCCCACCTACCCTCCCCTCAGCTCCCCTCCACATCCCCATTCTCAGACCTGACGAAGGGCCTCAGCCTGAAACATTGACTTTCCTGCTCCTCAGACGCTGTCTGACCAGCTGTGCTTTTCCAGCACCACATTTAATGACCATTGATTCAAACCCTGTCTGCCAAGCAGCAAATCCAAGATTTGTGCTGACAAAGCAGGGTATGTAGAAACATTGGTGAAGGCTGTAGGCCTAGAAATTGGGAACAGCTCCAAATTCACGTATGTACGCCACATACGTAAAAAAATTTCCATTCTTGATTCAAGCGAAAGACTTTGCCACAATGATGGGTTTATGCAGGAATCACCCGCACAGAGTTTGAAATTGAACTTCAGAAAATTCAGGGCACGTTTATATATACGTCTGTGTGTGGATGTGTGTACTATATAAATATATGTATATGTATTAAGGTTGGTTGGCCCACCGAGCTGGTTTGTTGTTCTGCAGACGTTTCGTTACCATGCTGGGTAACATCATCAGTGCAGTCTCTGATGAAGCGTCGGTGTGTTTTCCCACCTGGTTTTTAAACTCTGGAGTCCGTTGAGCTGGATTGCCTCACTTCCAGGTTTCCTTCATAGTGGAGTGTATATGGGGTCGAGTTCAATGTGTTTATTAATGGCTTTCTTCATGGAGTGCCTTCCTAGAAGCCTGGTACTCCACGAAGCATGCTATTAATAAACACATGGAACTCGATCCCATATACACTCCACTACGAAGGAAACCCGGAAGTGAGGCAATCCAGCTCAATGGGCTCCAGAGTTTAAAAACCAGGTGGGAAAACACACCGATGCTTCATCAGAGGCTGCACTGAGGATGTTACCCAGCACAGTAACGAAATGTGTGTGGAACAACAAACCAGCTTGGCAAGCCAACGAGCCTCAACACCCACAACCGGAGCTACAAATCTACTCCAAAACCTTAGATATATCTTTATATATATAAATACCTGGACTATTTCAGCAGAGATACTCTGTCTGCTTCATAACAGAAGTGGCAAGGGAGCAGACATAGACATTCTCCTCAGTACAACAATACATCAGAGGAAAACCTCAAGCATTCCCCAGTTCTAAAAATACATCACCAGTGCAAATCATTTACATTTTTCAGAAATATTTATCTTTTTGGTGCACAGAACTGATCAGCAGCTGATTCTGTTCCATTCCCTGTGATGGGCAATTGCAAACTGTTACTGAGATTGACCAAATCCGGGAATGAATCTACATTACCCATCAGGCAAATTGAAATCTTTCTGCTTTTTTATGCATCAGGATGCAGTTTCAGGTTAGAAAGTATTTGGCTTGGATTTGGACAGGCTCAGTGTGAGACTCTCCATCCTCATGGCAGGGGGTGGAGTGTGTCAGCTTTGCATTGTTTGTAATAAAAGTACGTCAATGTGAAGCAGCTCCACTTTACCTTTCCAATCAAACATTCAGTTCTCAAAATAAATTCTGTTGTCCCATCAACTGTTTAACCACAGTGAAATACATACAATACACAAGTAGTCACATCACTCACAAAGGGCTTAAAGCATTCCTGGTCCCCAGTTGTTGGTCTCCCCTCAACTGGGGAAGATCCAGGATGGGAAGCAGGGAGAGGTATGTTGGAGGGGTACAGGTAACGGGCTGAGGGCTTCATTCTGCTCCTACCACTGGGCCTTGGATTGCCAACTTTGATAAACTATATTGAACCGGAGGTTTCATTGCATAACTTGCTCTCATTCTCCAGCCATTACATGGTCAACACATCCATCCTTTTGATTTGATTTGATTCAATTTATTATTGTCGCATGTGCCGAGATACAGTGAAAAGTATTGTTTTGTGTGCTAACCAGATAAATCATACTTTACATCAATACGTCAGGGTGATAGAACAGAATGCAGAATATAGTGTTACAGCTACACAGAAGGTGCAGAGAAAGATCAACTCTGATACATGAGAGGTCCATTCATAACTCTAAAAAGAGCGGGGAAGAAGCTGTTCTTAAATCTGTTGATACGTGTTTTCAAACTTTTATATCTTCTGCTCAATGGAAGAGGGTGTGGGAGTAGTCTTTGATTATGTTGGCTGCTTTCCCAAGGCAGCAAGATGTATAGATGAAGGCTGGTTTTCGTGATGGACTGGGCTGCGTTCACAACTCTCTGTAATTGTTTGGACCCGCCCACCATCACTAATTAATGGTGGATCCTGTCCACTGTTCACTAATTCACATAGCGGGCACTTCTTATCCCTTTTAAAGCTGACTGCAGGATATAGAAGCCCGCAGGAAAACCTTTCCCACACTGCAAAGGGACATAGAGGTGCTAGGTGAGTTCAAAAAAGCTTTACAGTGATGATACCAGAAATGAAATATCATTCCCATCAGCAAAGCCTATTCATATCTTGAATTAGAATTAGATTGAGGTTTTAGTGTGACATGCCTCAAGTACAGGGATACAAGAGTACAGCGAAAAGGTTACAATGTTGCCATTCACAGCACCATCTTAGATACAAGGTAGCTAGGAACAAAATTGTAGGTAAAAAGTAGAAAAGTAAAGAAATAAGTTAAAAGTTCAACATTACAGTTCTTGTCAGTGTAAACTAGTAAATAAGAAATAAAGTTAAAAGTTCCAAATTACAGCCCTTCTTTAGCCATGGGCCTACAGTCGCTCCATGCCGGGCTTTCCCCACGAGGTCTCGACCTGTCCCCCGCTGAGTCCCTTCCATCTACAAAAGTGAAGGCTGAGGTCTTGAAAATTTTTAAGGTCGACATTGAGAATATATTTCCCTTTATGGAGCAGGAACAAAAATTAAGGGCCACAGGAATAAGATAGTCGCTAGTGATTGAAATGCTGGAATGAAAGAGAAATGATCCCACAAGGAATAGTTGAGGAAAGCAGCCTGGTCACGTTAAAAGAGATTGAGATAAGCACATGAGAAAGAAAGGAGTTTAAAAACAAAGTGCTGGGAGGGTTAGATAAAGGGGAGGTTCATATGGAATGTGACCTATGTGGCTGAATGGCCTGTCTCTGTGCAGATGTTACATTATATCTTCAGATATTCTGAGCACTTCAGCCTTGGAGTGATCAGGATGGATGGTGCAAATCAGATCTGCTGGCAAACACTCTGAACAGGCACTGGTCTCAAAACAGGAGTCCCAGAATACCCATGTCACTTTGCAGAGAAGATGCAAATAACAAAACCGTATTACACAGACATACATAAATAACCCAGAAAGGAATCTGTAGTAGACTGGTGAAATTTTACACATCAGTACAAACTCGCTGTTAGTCTAGAACATGATAGATTCTGAAAGAAAATTTCAACAGTGAGGCAGCTATATTGTAAAATCTGTCTTGCCTTGGCCATAAATACATGCCTCTGTGAGACTAAACAATAGTGTAATACTTAAATTGTGACATATTTACTGCTGGAACTATTTCTGCGTAACTAATAAAACAATTCAAGTGGCAAAATCTATTTTAATGAAATGGCCATTGGAGTTTCTTTTCATTTTAAGGGTTTAGAAGTCCTTTTAAGTATCACTGATTATTCAGGAATACGACCAGATAGATTGCACAATTTCAACAACAATTTCCTGCCCAAAGGGCCCAGATTATTTTTACTTGGTCCTGGATAATATTGCTCTAATCTTAGATATATTTTGAATTAAAACACTGGGCTCCAATCTCATAAAAAGCTTGGGAAAATGCTCAATCTATATTCATATTGTTTTCAAAAGGGTTCGATTACACAGTAATGGCGGTGAAACGTTTTGAGTGGATTGACTTCTCCAAGTCATTTAAAAAAACATTTTATTTTCTCACTGATGTCTGGTTAATCACTTCTCTATGGTCTCACTGTTCAGGAAGCAGAGTGAAGGGCACGTCCCTATCTACATCAACGGAGCTGAGGTGGAGATGGTCAATAGCAGCAAGTCCCGGGGAGTGACGATCAACAGCAATCTGTTCTGGTCCACCCACATCAACACGACAGTCAAGAAAGTACAACAATGCCTCTACATCCTTAGAAGGTCAAGAAAATTCAGCATACCCACAAGGACACTCACCAACTATTACAGGTGCACCACAGAAAGCATCCTATCTGGATGCATCACGATGTGGTTTGGCAACTGCTCTTCCCAAGACCTCAAGAAACTACAAAGAGCCGTGAAAACAGCCCAGTCCATCACGCAAACCCACCTCCCATCCTTTGACTCCATCTAGACTTCCCACTGCCTCAGGAAAGCAACCAACATAATCAAAAGCCCCTTTCCACTCCGGTTATACTCTCTTCCACTCTCTTCCATTGGGCAGAAGATATGAAAGTTTGAATACAGGTACAGATCGATTCAAGAACAGCTTCTTCCCCACTGTTACCAGACTTTTGAATGGATCTCTCAATGTTAATTCTGATCTCTCTCTCTGCACCTTCTCTGTAGCTGTAACACTGTATTCTGTACTCTGTTCTGCTACCCTGATGCACTTTGTATGGTATAATCTGCCTGCATAGCACCATATCTCGGTACACGTGACAACAATCAACCAATCAATGTTCAGGTTTAGCTCTTTGTGTCTTCCATCTTGTAAGTCCTCTCGGTACATCTAGGATGCAACATGTTTTGTGTGGTGTCCTGCCTTGCCAAATAGTGCCCAGAAGCAATGGCTCAAACAATTTGTAGGTAGATTTTTTTAAAAAATACTCTTTCAAATGAAAGATAACCCTTGGAAACAGTGACCATAATGTAAGTAGAATTTAACATTCAGTTTGAGACGGAGAAACTTAAGTTGGAAACAGATAACAAGGTGTGGAGCTGGATGAACACAGCAGGCCAGGCAGCATCAGAGGAGTAGGAAAGCTTTCCTGTTGCCTGGCCTGCTGTGTTCAATCGGCTTCACACCTTGTTATCTCAGATTCCAGCAACGGCAGTTCCTACTATCTCTTAAGTTGGAAACGACTGTGCCCAGCTCATATAAGGGTAATTACATAGAACTGAGTACAGAGTTGGCTGGGTTGGGCTGTGGAAGGAGTTTAGCAGCAAAGAATTGTTCATGGCTCACAGAAAAAAAATGTTCCTGTAAGTAAAAAAAGAATTTAGTAACAAGAATTGTAGGAAGGGGATAAGCTAACCACAGTTAATCAGGGAATTTAAGATTCGCATCAAATTGAAAGAAAACAATTCAAAGTGGCAAAGACTAGTGGTAAATCAGAAGATTGGGAAAGTTTTAAAAACCAACAAAAGACAAGCAAAAAATAATAACAAGGCAGAAAATAAGTGTTGAGGTTAGACTTGCACGTAATATCAAGAGGGACAGCAAAAGCATCTTTAAATATATCAAAAGGAAGAGAGAAGCCAAAGTTAACATCAGCCCCTAAAAGAATGAATTTGGTGAAATAATAATGAGGCACCATGAAAAGGCAGAGGTAATTAAATACAAAAACTATCTAGAGAAAAAGTGCTTGGGAAGCTAATGGGACTAAAAACTGGGAAGTCCCCTGGACCTGTTGGGATGCATTCTAAGATATTAAAAGACGTAGCTACACGAACAATGGAATAGACTGGCAGTAATCTTGCAGGAATCTCTAGATTCTGGAATAGTCCTAGAGCATTATAAAACTACCAATGCAACAGCTTTAATTAAAAAGGGAAGGGGACAAAAAACAAACAGGTTACTATAGACCAGTTAGCTTAACATCTTCAATTGGGAAAATTTAAAGTCTAGTATAAAGGAAGTAAGAGACGAGCATTTATAAGTACATAATGTAATCAATCAGAGTCAGCATGTCTTCATGAAGAGAAATCATTCGTGACAAATTCACTGGAATTCTTTCAGGAGGTAACAAGCAGGATAGATAAAGGGAAAGCAGTGCCTGCAATGTATTTCAATTTTCAAAAGGCATTTGTTAAGGTACCACATATTAGGCTACTTCATAAGATAAAAGCCCACGGTATTGGAGATTGTACTTTCGCAAGATTGGCTAAATAGTACAAGACAGACAATTGGGATAAGGAGAGCATTTTCAACATGGCAGCCTGTAACCAGTGGAGTGCCACAGGGCTCAGTGCTGGACAATAATTATTTACAATATATGGTAGTGCCTTGGATGAGGGATGTGAATGTACTGTAGCCATGCTTGTGATGAAACAGAAATCAGTGGGAAGATAACTGGTGAAGATAACACAGGATATAAACAGGTTAAGTGCGTGGGCAAAATCTTGGCAGATGGAATATAATGTGGAGAAATGTGAGGTTATGCACTTTGGCAATAAGAAAAGAAGAGTTGAATGTTATTTTTGGAGAAAGACTGCAGAGAGCTATGGAACAAAGAGATTTGGAAATCCTCATGCATGAATCACAAAAAGCTAGCATACAAATTCAACAGGTAATAGGGAAGACAAATGAAATGTTGACTTTTTTTGAAAGGGAATGGGCTATAAAAGTAGGAAGGTTTTGCTAAAACTACACAAGGCACTAGTCAGACCACCCCTGGAATATTGCAAACAACCCCTTATCTAAGGAAAGATATACTGGCATTGAGGAAAGCCCAGGGAAAGTTTACTATTTGATCCCAGGTTTAGAGAGAGACTATCTTACAAGAAGAGGTTGAGTAGATTGGGCCTGTACAAATTGGAATATAGACGTGACATTATTGAAACATACAAGATTCTTAGGGGACTTGACAGAGCAGACGTTTCCCCCGTGGGAGAGTCTAGGACCAGAGTGCATAATCTCAGAGTAAGGGGTTGCACATTGAAGGCAGAGATGAGGATAAATTACTCCCCTCAGAAGGTAGTGAATCTGTGGACTTCTTCACTGCAGATGGCTGTTGAGGCAAAGTCATTTTGTATATTCAACGCTGAGACAGACAGATTTTTTATCAGTGAGGGCATCAAGAATTTTACAGGAGAGGCAGGGAAGTGGAGTTGAGGACTATCAGATCAACTATGATCTCATTGAAAGGCAGAGCAGACTAGATGGGCTGAATGGCCTACTTCTGCCCCAATGTCTTATGTTGTCACTTAAGTATCAGAGGATTGTATTAATGCAGTGGCAGTTGATCAGTTAAGTCTTTAACATTGTGTACAGAGATTCACAAGTAAAATGAAAGTCTTTCTGCTGAATTAAGTCTGAATTCAGAAAAGAAAGTAATGGAAAGTTGGCTTACAGCCTCCCAAGCTCACTCCAATCTCTTAAACTACTGAGATCTCAATTAAATGGAACTAGCTTCAACATGAATCAGATTCATGACTGATGGTGATTGAGGAAGTGATTATGGGTCAATCAAGGCTTGGTTCAATGAATTCAGTGTGAATAAAATCTGATAAAAGGAAAGGCCTAGGCTTACAGTCCAATATATACACAGCCTGGATTGCATTACTGCTGATTACATCAGAGGCATGACAAAACTGAACACCAGTACAATGCTGCATTTCTCAAAATTCAGTGTTTAATGGTGATCAGCATGTCCCTCTCCCTCGGTGCCACCAAAATAGTAAGTACACCATCCTCCTCTGGTGCTACGTCCATATATTCACTGATTCTGTCCTCTAGGACAAACTGTGCTTGCTGAGCTTCGTTAAAGAGATGCAGGAGGTTGTGAGGTATCAATGGCCGAATCTTTGCTAGTGAGGTAGGTCCACTTTCGAGTTGTTGATCAGACCAGACATCTTCAGCTGTCCATTATGTATGTTTGACTGGTGAAGTCAACATTTTCAGACTCTCAGTCATGTTCCTGAGAGGTTAGTGCCCTCCCTGCATTATTTCAGTTGATCTTCTCAAACTCCTCTGATGAAGTTGAGGCTGGGAAATGCATGCAGCATCTAAATTGAAGTTGCATGATGTAGCAGACACATTTTACACTCTGTTGTCATGTGTATTGCAGTGTCGTGTAACATTCCTATGCTTCTGACTGTTATTCCACCTGTCCCATGTAGTCTCAGGCTGTAACTTCTGCCACTTCACACATAGTAAAGACTTATTTAGGATAATGACCTTAAATTCAAGAGGTTTCCATTGGTGTAATCAAATTTTGTGAATCCAGGGTTGTTGCAATTACTCATTTCCCTTATAAATGACACTGTTATCTTTTCAAAAGGAGATTGAAATACTATATTAATATCTCTGTGTATAATCTCTCCCTTTCCTGCACCTCTGTGATTGTGTGTTACTTCTGTCCTTAGTGTTTGATTTTGAAGCAATGATGTAACGTAAGAACTGTTGCCTCCATGGAGTCTAATTTTTTGTTCTGGCTGGTCCATCTCTGACCTGGAATCCACCAGGAAGTATTAAGGATTTTTCTGTTTCTTCTCAATGTGCTGATTAATCGTATTACTGTAAAGCTGGTTAAAATCACAATATCGTTCGTAATCTTGATATGAAGGTTCAAAATATATTAACATTCATGGAGAACTTGGGTTCTAAAATGAAAGAAAAATGGATGTCAGTTTTTTTTTCAATTCTGAGAAGAATTTAGCTTCTTTTTAATGGTTAGAAAGTTTTGAACACTAAGTTCAGAATAGCATTTGGAAGATGTCCTGCAATTTTAAAGTATGTGACCAGCAACCCTGCTGGGGAGATCATTGTAAAGTGTTTGCTGGTGTGAGTTTTACAACCATTAGAGAGAAAGATAGAAAGAGCCTAAAGGAGGATGAATTCCACAACAGCAGAGGTGTTACTACTAACAGACTCCAAGCAGTCAAGACTGGGGAAAATTTGGGGGCTGCTTAGAAGTCAGTGAGAAGAAAGCTCAGAAGCAGAAGACTATAGGAGAGATGCAGTGGAAGACAACTTTCAAGGCTGTTGTAGCCAACAGTGCATTAGTTTATGGAATCCATGTTAAGTAACACTGAGCTGAGTTAATGGTTTATTTAAGAGTCTCAGAGACAGACATTAACTCAAGAAAATAACATTGTTGAAAGTGCAGCAATTTGCAGAAAGGAAACCAATTACAGCCATACCAGCTGAGCAAGACATTTTAATGTAGTGATGGTAGTGACTTTTCACTGAAGTTTCAGTGTGTATAAGTGTATGCATGGGATTTGCATGCTTTCAGCTTAAGTAAGTTCTGAAGTTTTCTCGATTCTGTAACTGTGTCTGAAATTTCTTCCCTGGCTTTTTCACTGCTCCTTGCAGCTGTACCTTTTACACACCCTTGCTTTTCTTGTCTGGTTTTTGCACCATGTTTCATACTGTTATTCTCTTTTCCTACAAAGATCTCTAACTTTAACTCCTGGAACCTTCACTTGCTCTTTATAGAGCCACCCTTGTTAAGGCCTCTGCTTTCCAAATGTGTCTGGCTTTACGCAATTTTCTTAGCACGCACTTTTAATACAGAGCTTCTTACCAACTTCTGAATGAAGGTTTGCCTTTGGAGTGTGGACTGTGCCTTTTTGTTGCCTCCACAGCAATTGTTGTCTCTTTCTGTCAGTAATCTTGTTTCAGCTGCTGACTGATTGGTTTCTTAAAGCAGTAAACTTGTCTGCTTGAATTTTGTTAATTTTCTTCTGGGTCTTCTGGATTTGATTGTCTTGAGGCAGGGTCAGATCTGCACCACAGCAAACATCTGGCATTTTTCTACATGACTACTCCTGCTACTTGTATGAATAAATGATTTATGAATTTACCATTTTTGAATGAATGAATGAATGATTTTATTGCCACATTTACCTTGAAGATGCAATGAGACGGGTTTTGTTGCCACAACCACACACTATTTTGAGCTACAAAACCAATAACAAGACATGACTTAAATAGAATTTATCTTCTGTACAAGTTGAGGGCTTCCGCAATGTCTCTGCAAGGTGTTCCAGTCCTCGAGGAGTCCAGCTCCAGGAACAGCAACATCAACATCGATGCCCATGGACCCCCTGGCTCTGCTATCATCCGACACCACCAAGAGTCCCAGGCTCCAGGCCTACCACCACCAGAAGACCCCACTCTGGGCACCGCCGCTGTCAAGATTCCAGGCTCCAGGCCTACTACCGCCAAGAGTCCCCATCCATGCTGTCCACACTGCAGCCTGTGCCCCACCAACACCTCTCCAGCCTTGAAGGTGAAGAAAGAAAAGAAAAAGAACAAGATGAAAAGTACACAGAGAAAAGGTGCGGCCTGGACAGGACAAGCTCTGACGAGCCCGAACACTATTGAATTGAATTAGTTTTATTGCCACATGTGCCCAAATCAATACAATGGAAAGTTTACAGTCACCGAATTATAGAGCCAACTTAGGTACAAAGGTATCTAGGCAGAGATACTTAAGATCAAATTCTTAAAAATCAAAAAAAAATGAGAGAAGTAAAGAAATAAATATTCCAGTATTACAGGTCATAGGAATAAATTAGAAAAGTAAAGAAATAAGTTCAGAATATCGATCTTTCCAACCCTGTCCATGCTAGCACCTAGCCTCAAGGGAGAACTCTATTGCCTCACCACTACCTGCGCTGGACCCACCAATGTAGCAGTTGCCCCACTTTAGGCGCCGTCCCTTCACCACTGGGGCCACTTCACCGCTGAACTCCTACTCACCCCCACAACCAAGAGCCCCGAGTTCCACAGCCAGGTCAGGCCACTGCTGAGCCATTAGTTCTCTGCCGGCGCCACCATCTTGAAGAGTCTGCTGCCTCCAACACCGCCATCCCTGATCACTGGAGGAGCTTTGCTGCTGGCGCCGGCTCTGAACACCGGGAAAACGACCCCATTGCCAGGAGAAGCCATGTCCGCCACTCCACATGCGGCCCGCTTTCGCAGCCACACCAGTGCTACCAACCCACCACAGAAAAGGGAAAAAAAGACGAAAAAAAATGGAAAATAAAGTGAAGGAGCAGCAGCAAAAGTAAAATCAAGAAGGAAAGCAGATTGGAGTTGATGGGCCATGGGTAAGAGGCCACATTACTCTGCTGCCATCTTGCACTACACTACCTACTGGGCTGGCACTGCCATCTTGAAAATCTTTACTTGTCAACTCCACCAGTATGTGGTTTATGGAGGTAACTTGCTGCCAACAATCTTCCTTTGTCTTTGAGATAGTAAGAACTGCAGATGCTGGAGTCTGAGATAACACAGTGTGGAGCTGGAGGAACACAGCAGGCCAGGCAGCATCAGAGGAGCAGGAAAGTTGATGTTACGGGTCGGGACCCTTCCTGAAATGTCAATTTTCCTACTCCTCTCATGCTGCCTGGCCTGGTGTGTTCCTCCAGCACTACATTGTGTTATCTCCTTTGTCTTTGATTCGCTTTGAGATTGCTTAGTGATTATCGGTAGAGGATATACCAGTATAGAACATCTACAGAAGAGGCACTGTTCTTAGATAACAAGAACATAGTAGAAATACATACAATTACATTAGGTCAGGCATAATTATTAGAAGCTTCATGAGCTGTCACAAATTCATTAGCTCCCAAGAAAAGCTAGAATAGAACTCCTTGTCTATGGACGAGATCAGTCGACTAGGAAGAGTCAACGTAACATGCACATTTGCCACTTCAGAACCCTTATTTTGTATCATTTATGCCTATGTGCTTTCTGTGTTTATCACCATCGTCCTCACAGTTCACAATTATTCTAGTGTGTATCATCTACAAATTTTGAAATTGTACCTTTTAATGCAACTCTATTCACTGATATACATCAAGAAAAATAACATTCCCAGCACCAATCCATAGGGAACCCCACTATAAACCATAGTCCAGATCAAACTCCATTATCTCTTTCACTTAATTGGTGAAACTCAAGCAAATTAGTTAACCACATCTTGCTGTGAACAAATATCCCCTGCTTTTACTTAATGAATGCACATTTGTCCAAATGACTACTGATATTGCTCCAGAATATCATTTCTAAAAGCCTTCCCACCACTGAGGTTAAACTGACTGTCACTGCTGGGTTTATCCTTGCATCATTTTTTGAACAAGGGTGCAACATTTGCAATTGTCCAGTTATCTTGCGCTGCCTGAATATCAAAGGAGATTCCAGTATTACACACTGTTTGATATCTGGGCCAAAGCTGCAATCAAGTTAGCTGTTTTCTGATCATTGGGTGCTCCCTTCTGATGATCCATCTTGGTCTGCACTGTGAATGTTCTTTCTATGGCCAAGAAGTCCTGGCATGGGACCTGAACCTAGTTCTCATGGCCCAGAGGTAGGGAGGCTACCACGGTGTCGTAAGACTTTCTATTTGTCACATTAAGAACACTGTAACAATTCACTTCTGTTTCCAACATTCTTTAAGCAACGTCATCAATGCTTGTGCACTTGCAGAGTTGTTCCTATTATACAGCTTCACTATTTAATGTTACTGAAAAGCCAATTAGTTGACTTTCGCTCAAGCTTAGAAATGCATCGTATAAAACGGTCTACTGAACCTATCTCTTTGAAATGATTCAATAACATTTGTCAGGGTTTGAACATGGCGACTTCATGCACAAGTTATTTGCAAAGATGTGAAGCCTTTGTCTTGTTGAAATATGTGAACATAAGGCTGGCTCGCAGCTTTGATTCTGTTTGATTTAATAATTAACGCAGGAATAGAGACTCAAGTTGATTGGGTGTGGTATACCAGTTTCAGAATTAAACGATCCAAAATGGCCTGTGGCCACAAACACATTCTTCAATTGCCATTGTATCAAACAAAAATGACATCTGCAAGAGATGCAGAGCCTAAATTTACATTCTTTGATAAAGAAACAAGTTGCTGTTATCTGTAAAATATTTTCATCTTATGCTTCAAAGACTTTCCTACCCGTTGTTTTCTTGCCCTTTTATGTCACTTCCCGCTCAGCAATGTGCCTTTTGTGCTCGTAGATTTATATACACAATTGTAATGAATTGCAGATATAAATCTCTCTTTGCGCTACACTCCAAGAACTCCTGGCTTGGCTCTCACTTAAGTCTCCATCCTCTCTTTGTTCTCCAACTGGCGGAAAGCATAGGATTTTGATTTGCAGTGATTTAGCATCGATTGCAACCAGTGTTCAAAACAAACAAACAAATAAGAACTTAGTACGAGTTAGTGGCCAAAACAAGCCTACAAAAGATTTGTTTCATTACAGAACTGGACAGTGCTTTAAATCTAATTTTGCTAGCCCATTTCCCCCTTCCAAGTTTCCTCACTGATCATGTGCCAGTAGCAAGGCAAAGCACAGATGGCAATAACTGCTGAATATTTTTGAAATTGATAATTGTTTAGATTAATTATAACTACTGCTGTCTTTGATTTATGGGACTAATTTTCAATTGTATTTTCAGATGGAAGCTCGTTTATTTAGCATTTACTGTGAAAAGTGGAGTGAAATATTGTGATTAATAAATTCCACTCAATAGCAAACAATTAAGGTCATGAATTTCCTTCGAGCTGTTCCCACTGCACACCTTTAGTGGGCATGAAATCTCCTTCACAAAGGTAAACCAAGATAGAATCTGAGCAGTCTGGAGGAAATTTCCACCCTGATGCCACGTTATAAAAGGAGCAATTTACGAATTTATGTAATGTGCATTGAATTTGATCTATTGGGATCTGGATTTTTTTTTGCTCATTCACTGGATGCGGGAATTGCTAACTAGAGAAGCATTTATTTATTTTTTAATCAACCTGTTCAGGGGTGTCATGACAAACCTGTGCAGCAGGTGGGATTTGAACCCAGGCCCAGAGGTGGAGTTGCTACCATTGTGCAGAAAAAGCCCTGCAAAGGTCTGATGTTCCCTCACCTGAGCCTTCAGTCAGAATTTATTGCCTTTCCCTAATTTCCCTAGGATTCCTTATCCTATCATAGCATTGTTAAGACTCAACCACATTGTTATGGGTCATGGGTCCCATGTAGGCCAGAAGGATAATGTCCCTAAAGGGCATTAATGAACCAAAAGGATTTTTGCAACAATGATGAGAGTTGTCAAGGTCACAGTTACTCAGACAAGCTTTATATTCTACACTTTGTTTTAAATTGATTAGGTATAAAGTATCCAAGCTGCAATAATGGGATGATGAGTTCATGTCACCAGAGCATAGGCCTGGATTACTTGAAAACTGACATTGCCAATTGGTTGACAGCTTCAAGAATACAGCACACTCTCGACTTTTAAATTTGAACCAGGCGCAGCAAGCCCCCTAGTAATCTCACTGGGTTTGTGATTCTGCAATCCTGGGCAGAGAACTGTCGGAAAGCTATTCACATTCCCAATATACCTTGATGCTGGTTTCTTCCACACTCAGTTTTCATGTGTGATGATTGCACAGAAAGCGGCTGCGTTTTCCCCACCTAAATCTGCCAATATTAAACTCGATTACAATGTCCCTACCAGGGCCCTGACTAAGATGATGGAATTTGGCAAAATATTCAAATACTAAACCTTAGTTCTCCCCAGCTCACAGCCATTGCACATAGTGCACATTCCAGAATGGTTTTGGAAGATTCCTGTTTTTGACCTTCAGGCGATAAGAATAATACTTTGCTGTGGAATTGTCACCGGGCTGTTAACCCAGAGACCCAGATAATGTTCTGGGGACCTGGGTTTCAATCCCGCCACGGCAGATGGTGAAATTGGAGTTCAATAAATAATTGGAATTAAGAGTCTAGTAATGATGTGAATCCATTGTCAATTGTCAGGAAAAACCCATCTGGTTCACTAATGTACTTTAGGGAAGGAAACTGTCATCCTTAAATAAAAACCAAAAGAACTGCGGATGCTGTAAATCAGGAACAAAAACAAAGTTGCTGGAAAAGCTCAGTAGGTCTGGCAGCATCTGTGAAGGAGAAAACAGAGTTAACGTTTCGGGTCTGGTGACCCTTCCTCAGAACTTAACTGTCGGCCTTACCTGGTTCGGCCTACATGTAACTCGCACCCAATTAAGAACATAGAACAGTACAGGCCCTTTGCCCCACGATGTTGTGCCGACCTATTATCCTACTAAGATCAATCTACCCAGCATACCCTACATTTTACTATCCTCCATGTGCCTATCTAAGAGTCGCTTAAAAGTCTCTAAAGTATCTGACTCCACTACCACCGCTGGCAGCACATTCCACACGCCCACCACTCTCTGTGTGAAGAACCTACCTCTGACATCTCCCCTATACCTTCCTCCAATCACCTTAAAATTATGCCCCCTCGTGATAGTCATTTCCACCCTGGGAAAAGGTCTCTGGCTATCCACTCTATCTATGCCTCTCATCATCTTGTACACCTCTATCAAGTCACCTCTCATCCTTCTTCGCTTCATTGGAAAAAGCCCTAGCTCCCTCAACCTTTCCTCATAAGACCTGCCCTCCAATCCAGGCAGCATCCAGGTAAATCTCCTCTGCACCCTCTCTAAAGCTTCCACATCTTTCCTATAATGAGGTGACCAGAACTGAACACAATATTCCAAGTGTGGTCTAACCAGGGTTTTATAGAGCTGCAGCATTACCTCGCGGCTCTTAAACTCAATTCCCCTGCCAATGAAAGCCAACACACCATAAGCCTTCTTTACAACCCTATCAACTTGTGTAGCAACTTTGAGGGATCTATGGATGTGGACCCCAAGGTCCCTCTGTTCCTGCACACTGCCAAGAATCCTCCCATTGACCCCGTATTCTGCATTCAAATTCCACCTTCCAAAATGATTCATTTCACATTTTTCCAGATTGAATTCCATCTGCCACTTCTTTGCCCAGCTCTGCATCCTGTCAATGTCCTGTTGTAACCTACAACAGCCCTCCACGTTGTCCATAACTCCACTAATCTTCGTGTCATTGGCAAACTTACTAACCCACCCTTCCACTTCCTCATCCAAGTCATTTATAAAGATCACAAAGAGCAGAGGTACCAGAACAGATCCCTGTGGAACACCATTGGTCACTGAGCTCCAGGCTGAGTAGTTTCCATCTACTACCACCCTCTGTTTTTTTATTGGACAGCCAGTTTTGTATCCAGACAGCCAAATTTCCCTGAATCCCATGCCTCCTTACTTTCTGAAGGATGGGCAATAAATGCTGCCTAGCCTGGCAATGCCCTCATCCCATGAATGAATAAAGGAAATAAAAAATTTTTAAAAGTTGTATGAAATGAGTCAGTGGCCACTTTCAGATCTCTGTCAAATGAAGTTATTGGAAGTACAAATGTGGAGAGAGTTAAAACTAATTGCTCACTAACTACAATCGCACTATCATGCACGGTCACTCAAAAGCATAACCTGGCTCTCTGACAACAGTGAAGTTAGCTGTGATTCAGAAAATAAACCATGTAACATGCAATTTATAACAAGACTTAATTTTAGCAATTGACAGTAGATTTTTGAATGGACTCCATAAACTTTTCAAACATTTCAAATGCACATAGAATAATGGGAGGTTTTTATTTGACATATAACCATGTTTATGGCACTTCCATTCCGAATCATAGCATTCATGTGATACGTTTTTTAAAAGATCAGTGGTGTCATTCACTCATTCTTATGTCACATGCGTCACTTGGCATTCATGGACAAGATGTTGAATGTATCTGGGCAGTAACATTATTGCTGAGAAACAATGTCCCCATTTAAACTAAGCTCAGACTAATTTATCATTTAGATCACTGAATCATCTCACACAATGCACGACAGTCAAAATACAAGGAACAAAATTTACTCACATTTTGTTCATCACGAGCAGCAGAATAAAATTGCCATGACAATTATAATGAATTTGGTATGAGTTGAGTTTCCAATATCCTTAGCAGGTTCAACTGTGGCGTGATCTGATAGGATTTTCTGTAGAGAATTCAAAAAGTACTGTTGATCACAGTTGGACTTTAGAATCATAGAATCAGAGGGATTTTACAGCATGAAATGAGACCCTTCAGTCCATCATGTCCAAGCCAGCCATGAAATGTCCGTCTATTCTAATCCCATTTTCCAGCACTTGGTCCATAGCCTTGCGGCGCTTGAAATGTTCATCTACGTAGTTCTTGCCTTTCCTGCCTTTTCCCCATTACCCATGATTCCCTTAATGATTAAAAATATGTCTATCTCAGCTTTGAATATATTTTATGTCCCAGGCTCAGCAGTCCTCTCTGGTGAAGAATCCATATAACCATGCTTATAGCACTTCCATTCCAAATCACAGCATGCATGCGAAGAATTCATAGGTACACTACCCTCTAAGAGAAGAAATTCCTCCACCTTCAATTCAAAATAATATTCCTTAAATCCGTTCTAAACATCTGGCTCCTCACCTTACTCTATTAAGGGGAATGGTTTTTCTCTATTGACCCTGTCTATGCAGCTCAGAACTTTACATCTCAATCAATCCTCCCTCAGTCTTCCCTGCTGTAGGGAAAACAACCCCAGCCTATCTCCCTGCATAGTTGAATCACTCCAATCCAGGTAACATCCTCGTGAATCTATTCTGCACCCCTTCTGGGTGCAATCACGTCCTTTCCAATAGTGTGAACATCGAGAACATAGAACGTAGAATAGTACAGCACAGTACAGACCCTTCGGCCCACGATGTTGTGGTGACCAGAACTGTACACAGTACTCCAGCTGTGACCCAACTAACATTATATACAGCTCCATTATAACCTCCTTGCTTTTGCAGTCAGTGCCATGACTAATAAAGGTAAGTATTCCATAATGCTTTTCAACCACCTTGCCTACCTGTGCTGCTGCCTTCGAGGATCAATGGACATGCACACTAAGGTGCCTCTGATCCTTTGTGCTTCCTAGGATCCTACCATTCAACGTGTACATGCTACATTGCTAACCCTCCCAAAATGGATCAGCTCCTACTTTTCAGGATCATTTTCCACTGTTCCGTCCATCTGACCAGTCTGTCTGTAACGTCCTGTAATCTAAGGCTCTCCTCCTTGCTATTTACCACACCTTGTTTTCATGTCACCTGTGGACTTACTGATCACACCTGCTACATTCATCCCTAGATCATTATTTATTTATTGCCCATCTTTAGTTGTCCCCAAGACATTACCTGTATCTTTGGATGACTAGTCAAGTGATATTGCCACTAGCCCATTGCCATCTTGAAGTCTCTGTGGGTGCAGTTGGGGTGCAGCAGTTCAACTTCAAAATACTCCTTTCCTGGAGCTGCACAATCAGACAGTGTGTGTTGTGTGGATCACAGGAAAGGCCAGGACCGGTAGTGGTGTGAGCTCAGAGGGGAGAGAAAAAAGGTGGAGGGAAATGCGGGGGGAGTGACTCTACCAGCTGGGAGCATTCGCAGTCATCTTTGACCTCTCCTTACTCATTTATTACTACAATCTGAAGTCCCCTCCTACTTCAATTCCTGTGCCAAAGGAAAATCATGCAACGTGTCTCAGTGATTACCACCTGGTGGCTGTGACATCCATCACAATGAACTACTTTGACATGGCTGACATCAACTCCAGCCTCCCAGATTGCTTTGGTCCCTTGCAATTCACCTACCGACCAACACGTCCATAGCAGACACCATGTCACTGGCCCTACACTCATCCCTGGAACATCTGGACAACGAGGATACCTATGTCAGACCTCTACCTTTTGACTATAGCTCTGCCTTCAACACTATAATTCCAAACAAACTCATTTCCAAACTCTGGGACCTAGGTCTCTGCTCCCCTCTCTGTAACTGAATTCTCAACTTTCTGACCAACAGCTCGCAGTCAGTCAGAATAGGTGACAACACTTTCTCCACCATTATCCTCAACACTAGTGTCCGCAAGGCTGTTGACTCAGCCCCTATTACACACCTCATACACTAACAACTACGCGGCCAAATTCCACCCCAACTCCATGCACAGGTTTGCTGATGAAACCAGATCTCAAAAAATAAGAGTCAACCACATTGCTGTGGGTCTGGAGTCACATGTAGACCAGACCAGGTAAGGATGGCAGTTTCCTTCCCTAAAGGACTTTAGTGAGCCAGATGCTTTTTTCCGACAATCGACAATGGATTCACGGTCATCATTAGATTCTTAATTCCTGATATTTATTGAATTCAAATTCCACCATCTACCATGGCAGGATTCAAACCCGGGTCCCCAGAACATTACCTGGGTCTCTGGATTAACAGTCCAGCAATAATACCACTAGGTCATTGCCTCCCCTAATGTTGCCTTGAGCCCATCACTCATTACAAAATCTGTCAATCTCTTATTCCAATAGGTGCGTGGCCACTTTACCAACATTCCGATAACAACCCTTGAACCCTGTAATGCTAACACAGTCCTGCACCTGGTGCAACAGTGACAGCATGAAGTCGCTCCCACACGTTGAGTCGACACATCTTATCAGATAGTGATGCAGAGAGCCCAAACTCCTGTCTGAAAGCCCCTGTGGTGCTGAAGATGGACTAAAGTCAATAAATAGAAGACTGACATAGGTTAACCAGATGTCCAATGGAGTAGGTGTAGGGCTAGGGAAATGGCATCTGCTGTGGACCTATTGCGACGGTAGGTGAATTGTAGCAGATCAAGGCCATCTGGGAGGCTGGAGGTATGTGTGCCATTACTAACCTCTCAAAGCACCTCATAAGGATGGATCTCGGAGCCACCAGATGGTTGTCACTGAGGCACATTGCCTGATTTTTCTTTGGCACAGTGATAATAGTGGTCTTCTTGAAGCCTCACGTAGTATACGGAGAGGTTAGTAATGTATGTAAATACTGTCACCTGCTCGTCCGCACAGGATCAGACTCCACGGCTGGTGATTCATTTCAGGTCAGTCACTTTCTGTGGATTCACCCTCAAGAAGGTCAATCTGACATCTGCGGCAGGGACTGTGGGTACAGGTGCCCCCCGAGGCTGTTGGGGCAAGTGGCATCATTTCACTGGCCTTCTGTTCAAAACGAGCATGGAATACATTGAGCTCATTGGGGAGGGATGCATTGTTGTCAGCAATTCTGTTCAACTTTGCTTTGTAGCCTGTTGTATCATGTAAGTCTTGACACAGTCAACATGCATTCATGTGGTTAGTCTGGGACTCTAGTCTAGTCTGATATTATTTCTTGGCATCCCTGATGGCTTTACCTACATTTCCTATATAGGCCCTGTGAGGTAATGGTAAAAAGTAAAGTCCCTGTAGTCCCATGGGGCTGCTACCTCGTGTGAAGAGACACGCCTGGTGATGGTTTAACCTGAGGGTCACCATGCCTCAGACAAGGGGGACAGGTTGAGATGGAAAGTCCTTCATGATAACCTCAGCTGGTGTGGGAATTAGGAATTGAACCCATGTTGTTGGCATCAGTCTGCATTACAAACCAGCTACCAACACCCTGCCCCGCTTTGCCTGCCACATGATTCAGCACTCTCCTCACAAGTGCTAAGATAAATCCCGTCCCCAAGCAGTGGGTTTGTTCACTTCGTGTCCCACTGTTGACAAACTTGCTGCTATAGGAACATTTCCCCCAGATGTGCTTAATGTTAAGGTGAGGTGATGGCCTGGTGTATTGTTGCTGGGCTATTAATCTAGAGACTGAGACTATGACCTGGAGACCCAGGTTCAAATCCAGCCACAGCAGATGGTGGGATATGAACTCAATTAAAAGAAATCTTGAATTAAGAGTCTAATGAATTGAATGTTGAGGAAAAACCCATCTGGTTCACTAGTGTCCTTTAATGGAAACTGTCCTACATGTGACTCCAGACCCACAGCAATGTGGTTGACTTTGAGATGGACAATAAATGCTGGCCTGACCAATGATGCCTTCATCCTGTGAATGCATTTTTAAAAATCCGATTCTTCACCAGCTTTGAATCTGTACTGTTCCCCTGGCATTTATAATAACTGTGAAATGGTGGACTCCATTTCATCATAGAATCCCTACAGTGTGGAAACAGGCCCTTTGGCCCAACAATTCCACACCGAACCTCAGAGCATCCCGCCCAGACCTATCCCCTTGTAACCCACCTAATCTACACATCGCTGAACACTAAGGGCAATTTAACATGGCCAATCCACCTAACCTGCACATCTTTGGACTGTGGGAGGAAACCCATGCAGACACAGGGAGAATGTGCAAACTCCACACAGGCAGTCGCCTGAGGCTGGAATTGAACCCAGGTCCCTGGTGTTGTGAGGCAGAAGTGCTAACCACTGAGCCACCCCACAAGCTTAAGACTGTGATGGTCAGGAATCGAACTCGGGTCAACTGCTTGGAAGGCAGTTATACTCACCACTGTACCACCATCGCTGGTGGTATAGAACAAAAGAACAAAATCCATTGTGAATTATTGATCATTTAATGGCTATTGGGCTCTCCCTTTTATTCTTTTATTGAGTCATAGAATAGCATGTTTGACCCATCACACCTGGAGTAGCTGTAGAGCTCAGTGATACAGTGGTAGTGTCACCTGCTTCTAGGTCTGGAGGTCTGGGACCAAGTCTCACTTGCTCCAGGACGTCAGAGCATTTCAAAACAGGTTGGTTAAAACTATCTGTCTGTGACAGGCCTTTGAAGGAGCTGTCTAATTCGTCCCATTTCTTAGTGTTGCTGCAAGTGTTCTCTTTCAATTATTTGTCCAATTCCATTTCGAAAGTCACTATGGAACCTGTTTTCATCACCTTTTCAGACAGTGCATTACAGCGAATAACAACTGTGTGCAAACAGGAAAGTTTTGTCACTTTCCTTCTGGTTCTTTATTTTTCACAGGAAAGCCGTGTCCTCTGATTACTGACCCCTCTGCCAGTGGGACAGCAGTACATCCTCACTTACTCCATCGAAACCTCATAACAGGCAAAGCTTTGCAAAAGCACACTAAAAATTGGGGTATATCATCAGTAGGATGTCAGCTTCCTTTTAACAATTGCAGCATCCTCTGATGGGGTGAACTGAGTTTACTCAGAAGAGAAGAACAGGGGTGTTCAATTCCAATTAAGTATTTACTGTTGTTTAAGAAGCCATGTTCAGCAAATATTTTCTAATCAACCTGTTCAGATACTTTATTAAAAGCTTCTGGAGCAGATGGGACTTGAACTCAGGCCTCCTGGCCCAGAGATAGATCTCTACCACCTCAGCAGCAGAACCCCAGCAAATAGGGTCCTTCAGACCTCAATTCACCTGCGGTTTGATCAGAAGCAATGTTAAAACTGCACCGCCATTGGCTAAATAAAAACTCAAAGAACAGCAGATGCTGTAAATCAGAAACAAAAAATAGAAGTTGTTGGAAAAGTTCAGCAGGTCTGGCAGCATCTGTGAAGAGAAATCGAAATTAACATTTCAGGTCCAGTAACCCTTTTTCAGAATTGATGGTAGCTAGGAAAATGTCATTTTATATGCAGAAGATAGGATGGGAGGTGGGGGTAAGGAGTAAAAACGATAGGTGGGGATAGAGCCCAAAGAGAGAGAAGAGCAGTTATACAAAGGAGTGGATAACAATCTTGCTAGAAGGGTGAATAGCTGTTAATGAAGACTTTAGTGACTAGCAATAGGTAGTATGTAATGGTAGGCGATGTGATAATAAGGCCTGGTGTGTGAGGGTGGGGATTGGGGCATGGGAGAGTTCAAGCACTAAAGGTATTGAACTCGATATTGAGTCTGGAGGGCTGCAGAGTCCCCAAGTGGAAAAAGAGATGTTGTTCTTCCAGCTTGTGCTGAGCTTCACTGGAACACTGCAGCAAGCCAGCGGAAGAGACGTTGGCCAGGGAACAGGGTGATGCGTTAAAGTGGCAGGCAACAGGTAGCTCAGGGTCTTTTTTCGCAGGCAGAATGTAAATGTTCTGCAAAACGGTCACCCAGTCTACACTTTGTTTCCCCAATGTAGAGGAGACCACATTGGGAGCAGTGAATGCAGTAGACTACATCGTGAGAAATACCGGTAAAGTGCTGCTTCACCTGGAAGGTATGTTTGGGCCCTTGGATACTGGGGAGGGAGGAGGTAAATGGGCAGGTGTTACACCTTCGGTGGTTGCAGGAGAAGGTCCATATATACAACACCAACAGCACTACCCTCATCCTCTGCCTGTTTCCAGATATGGCTTCTCAATGTTGTTCCATTTATGACTCCATAGGATTCAGGTTCAGGCACATATTGGATACCTTGATAGGTAACCAGATTCCCTGGATAGGACAAATCACTCTGGCTCTCCATTGTACATTTAGATTTAAGCAGTTTCATACCTACATATTGGTCATGCACCAAATTCATTCTCACTTGCTTTTTTGTATTTCTGAGAAATTGTACAAATGATCACTTGACAAGCTTGACCTCACTTGCCATTCAAACATGTTCTCTGGGTGAGACGGTCAATTCATATCCAGAGGCGTAGCTTGGGGGTGTAAAACAGCAATATGAAGATTCTGTTTTGTCAGCCTGAACTTGATGACAAGCAATTTATAGCAAACCATTCGCATGGAAGATCATTGGATGTGGTACACATGTCCCTAAAGGGTCTCTGCCTGTATATTGTGGCCCAGACTTTGATATGATGTTTTCAGCTGAACTAAGGGAGAGTGAATATTATACTCATTGATTCAGATCTTCAGACCAGGATCCCTATTTCTGATCCTAATTTGACTAAAAATGACCATGTTCACAGTTAAAGCGGTTTTCCATGTGAACATCCAGTCCCCGAGCATTCTCAGCTAAAATTGTCTTAAATCCATACAATATCTCATTTCCAGTGGCCTTCTCTATTTTCATTGCTTGCTCAGCCAATTCTGAAACAGCTAAATCTAAAAACCATTGTTCCATTCTAATTTAAAAGAAACATAAATTCAGATAGTACATCTGTGGTCTTCCAACTCATGCTTAGGAATTTGGTGTTCATTGTCTTTTGCAAATGCTACCAAACTGTAGGCGATTAGTAGCGTCATGATGAAGTTAAGCCATATGGAGATTAAGAAATCCAGCCGCTGTGCTTTTTTTAAAAAAAGACTTCCCTGTGTTGTTTTTGGCTATGGCTCAAGTTATTTTGTTACATGCACTTTCTCTTTCTTTTGGCATGTGGGTAGCATCTGAAGTTGGTTTAATGGTCTTGCAGCTGGGACAGAGAACCCATAACCAACTTGCCACTTGCATAGACCACAAGCTTAGCCAACTCACAAATCAAGTACTTACTGTTTGGTCAGTCCCATTTGGATAGTAATTTGTTTGCCTGTGTGGAAATGCTTAAAAGAACCTATTCATGCTTTACTGTAAAAACAAAACTGCTGTTGCTACAGCCCTATAAAAGTGTCAATTAGTCACATATTTAAAGTATTAATAATAGAAGCCGTAAGCACTTGACACCTCTTAATCTTGTACAAAAAACATTTAGTCATTGACGAAGAGTTTAATCTAATTGTGAGGTATTGCATTTTGGGAAGGGAATTCAGGGCAGGGCTTATATTCTTAAGGGAAGATCCTGAGGTGTGTTGCCAAACAAGGACACCTTGGAGTTCAGGTTCATTATTCTTTGAAAGTGGAGTCACAGATAAATAGGGTAGTGAAGAAGGCATTTGGTATACTTGCTTTATTGGTCAGTGCATTGAGTGTAGGATTTGGGATGTCATGTTGCAGCTATACAGGACATTGGTCGGGCCACTTTTGGAATACTGCATTCAATTCAGGTTTCCCTGCTATAGGTACGATGTTGTGAAACTTGAAAGGGTTCAGAAAATATTTTCAAGGATGTTCCCAGGGTTGGAGGGTTTGAGCTATAGGGAGAGGCTGAATAGGCTGGGTTATTTTCCCTGGAGTGTCAGAGGCTGAGGGGTGACTTTATAGAGATTTATAAAATCATGAGGGGAATGGATAGTATGAGTAGTCAAGGACTTTTTCCCCAGAGTAGAGGAGTCCAAAACTAGGAGGCATAGGTTTAAGGTGAGGGGGGAAAGATTTAAAAGAGGCCTGAGGGGTAACATTTTCATGCAGAGGGTGGTGCATGTATGGAATGAATTGCTAGAGGAAGTGGTGGAGCCTGGTGCAATTACAACATTTAAAAGGCATCTGGATGGTTACAGGAATAGGAACGGTTTAGAGGGATATGGGCCAAATGCTGGCAAATGGGATGAGTTTAATTTAGAGATAACACAGTGCGCAGCTGCGGGAACACAGCAGGCTGTCTTCAGAAAAAAGGGTCTCAAACCCAAAACGTCAGCTTTCCTGTTCCTCTGATGCTGTCTGGCCTGTTGTGTTCATCCAGCTCCACACTGTGTTATCTCTGACTCCAGCATCTGTAGTTCTTACTATCTCCTAGTTTAATTTAGGATATCTGGTCGGCATGGATGAGTTGGACCAAAGTGATTCATTTTGGAAGGTGGAATTTGAATGCAGAATACAGGGTTAATTGCAGGATTCTCGGCAGTGTAGAGGAACAGAGGGATCTTGGGGTCCACGTCCATAGGTCCCTCAAAGTTGCTACACAAGTTGATAGGGTTGTAAAGAAGGTGTATGGTGTGTTGGCTTTCATTGGCAGGGAAATGAGTTTAAGAGCTGCGAGGTTATGCTGCAGCTCTATAAAACCCTGGTTAGACCACACTTGGAATATTGTGTTCAGTCCTGGTCACCTCATTATAGGAAAGATGTGGAAGCTTTAGAGAGGGTGCAGAGGAGATTTACCAGGATGCTGCCTGGACTGGAGGGCAGGTCTTATGAGGAAAGGTTGAGGGAGCTAGGGCTTTTTTCATTGGAGTAAAGAAGGATGAGAGGTGACTTGATAGAGGTGTACAAGATGATGAGAGGCGTAGATAGAATGAATGGTCAGAGACTTTTTCCCAGGGTGGAAATGACTATTACGAAGGGGCATAATTTTAAGGTGATTGGAGGAAGGTATAGGGGAGATGTCAGAGGTAGGTTCTTCACACAGAGAGTGGTGGGCATGTGGGATGCGCTGCCGGCGGTGGTAGTGGAGTCAGATACTTTAGAGACTTTTAAGTGACTCTTAGATAGGCACATGGAGGATAGTAAAATGTAGGGTATGCAGGGTAGATTGATCTTAGTAGGATAATAGGTCGGCACAACATCGTGGACCGAAGGGCCTGTACTGTGCTGTACTGTTCTGTGTTCTATGTTCTATGTTCTGTGCTGTACATCTCTATGACTCTGACTTTAAAAGAGATCACAGAGAAGATAACATCATAAAACTGCAAATCTGCAAATGTTTACTGTCTCAAAAGTGTTTTTTTTTCTGGGAGTCTGGGCTCACAGCTTGTCTTTTTGTGTCTTTTTTAGTCACTGACCTCACTTCCCAATTTAACTGCCCAACTCTAATCTCTCCCTGAGATAACAAGGTGTAGAGCTGGATGAACACAGCAGGCCAAGCAGCATCATAGGAGCAGGAAGGCTGATGTTTCGGGCCTAGACCCTTCTTCAGAAATGGGGCCTGCTGTGTTCATCCAGCTCTATACCTTGTTAAGTCAGGTTGCTGCCTTTTTGACCTGTCTGTCTCCTCTCCACCTATCTTCTCTATCCATCTTCTATCCGCCTCCCCCTCTCTCCCTATTTATTTCAGAACTCCCTTCCCCTCCCCCATTTCTGATGAAGGGTCTAGGCCCGAAACGTCAGCCTTCCTGCTCCTATGATGCTGCTTGGCCTGCTGTGTTCATCCAGCCCTGCACCTTGTTATCTCAGATTCTCCAGCATCTGCAGTTCCTACTATCTCTAATCTCTCCCTGTCTCCTTGAAACTGAGTGTCTGATAAAAAAAAACTTGTGACCAATGCATGTCTGTCAAATCAGGAAATTACTCAACTAGGGCTACCTATATCAGAAAAATTTTGACACCATTGAACTGTTTCACGCCTCAAAAAAGTCATGTGATTTTCTAATTCTTTAAACCGATTTATTGACAACAGTGCCTCCGTTTTCCAAAGCTCATCTTGCACGTGTTGAAAAGTGGTAAAATATAGTTGCCAAATTGGAAAAATTAAATAAATCCTGTCTTCTGTTTATTTTATTTTCCCCATGGTACCACAACCATCATTCATGTTGCAGAGAGTTAGAAAGTTGGGCAATATGTCAGTAGAGTCTTTGCATATTTTAATATATGCTTCAGAGAAAGGGACAACAGGCATGATAGAACATAATGGTAAAAAGCAGATAAGGTGCAATAAACCTGGAAGATTAGAATATTGCGTGTGAAATCATCATGCTGTAAGTATTATTTTGCTTATACTGGATGCAACATATTCATTCTAATTTTTTAATATGACTCCTGCATGCAGAATCAGCATTTATTAAATCACTTATTGAGTTTAAATGTAGTTCCTTCCCTACCTGTATATTCAAATAGGCTGGATTTGAATTGCATGGTAAACATGAAACTCAAGTGACTTGCATTTGAATCAGAGATAGTAGGAACTGCAGATGTTGGAGAATCCGAGACAACAAGGTGCAGCGCTGGATGAACACAGCAGGCCAAGCAGCATCAGAGGAGCAGAAAGGCTAAAGACGTTTCGGGCCTAGACCCTTCATCAGAAATGGGGGAGGGGAAGGGGGTTCTGAAATAAATAGGGAGAGAGGGGGTGGCGGATAGAAGATGGATAGAGGAGAGGATAGGTGGAGAGGAAACAAACAGGTCGAAGAGGCGGGGATGGAGCCAGTAAAGGTGAGTGTAGGTGGGGAGTTAGGGAGGGGATAGGTCAGTCCAGGGAGGATGGACAGGTCAAGGGGGTGGGATGATGTTAGTAGGTAGGAGATGGGGGTGCAGCTTGAGGTGGGAAGAGGGGATAGGTGGGAGGAAGAACAGGTTAGGGAGGCGGGGACGAGCTGGGCTGGTTTTGGGATGCGGTAGGGGGAGGGGAGATTTTGAAGCTTGTGAAATCCACATTGATACCATTGGGCTGCAGGGTTCCCAAGCACTGCAGGAGGTCCAGGATGGATATGTTGTCTGAGGAATGGGAGGGGGAGTTGAAATGGTTCGCGACTGGGAGGTGCAGTTGTTTATTGCGAACTGAGCGTAGGTGTCCTGCAAAGCGGTCCCCGAGCCTCCGCTTGCTTTCCCCAATGTAGAGGAGGCCACAACGGGTACAGCGGATGCAGTATACCACATTGGCAGATGTGCAGGTGAACATCTGCTTGATGTGGAAAGTCTTCTTGGGGCCTGGGATGGCGGTGAGGGAGGAGGTATGGGGGCAGGTGTAGCACTTCCTGCAGTTGCAAGGAAAAGTGTCGGGTGTGGTGGGGCTGGAGGGGAGTGTGGAGCGGACAAGGGAGTCACGGAGAGAGTGATCCCTCCAGAAAGCAGATAAGGGTGGGGAGGGAAAGATGTCTTTGGTGGTGGGATCAGATTGCAGATGGCGGAAGTGTCAGAGGATGATGCGTTGGATCCAGAGGTTGGTGGGGTGGTACGTGAGGACGAGGGGGATTCTTTTTTGGTTCTTATTGCGTGGACGGGGTGTGAGGAATGAGTTGCGGGAAATGTGGGAGACACGGTTGAGGGCGTTCTCGACCACTGAGGGGGCGAAGTTACGTTCCCTGAAAAGCGAGGACAACTGAGATGTACGGGAGTGGAATGCCTCATCCTGGGAGGAGATGCGGCGGAGGCAAAGGAATTGGGAATAGGGGATGGCATTTTTGCAGGAAGGTGGGTGGGAGGAGGTGTATTCTAGGTGGTTGTGGGAGTCAGTGGGCTTGAAATGGATATTGGTTTCTCGGTGGTTGCCCGAGATGGAGACAGAGAGGTCCAGGAAGGGGAGAGAGGTATTAGAGATGGTCCAGGTAAACTTAAGGTTGAGGTGGAAGGTGTTGGTGAAGTGGATGAACTGTTCGAGCTCCTCGTGGGAGCATGAGGCGGCGCCGATACAGTCATCAATGTAACGGAGGAAGAGGTGGGGTTTAGGGCCAGTGTAGGTACGGAAGAGGGATTGTTCCACGTAACCTACAAAGAGGCAGGCATAGCTTGGGCCCATGCGGGTACCCATGGCTACCCCCTTTGTCTGTAGGAAGTGGGAGGAATTGAGCCTTTCTGCTCCTATGATGCTGCTTAGCCTGCTGTGTTCATCCAGCTCTGCATCTTGTTGACTTGTATTTGAGTTGGTTCATATGGAGACTTGTATTTTGAATTATATAGTAGCTGGAACAGAAATGCAGGCCATTCAGCCCAATCCAGTCAACACTCAACCTCCAAATGAAGAAATAATTATAATCTCAGACACACATCCTATTCCCATATCCCTTCAACCTCTTCCTCCACCTATCCAAGCTGATGTAGAAAACTGACATTGTTTCTGATGTACACGCAAGTCCTGGAAGGTAATTCCATGTCATCACAGTGAAAGTAGGCTAGCTATTACCTCTTGGATTCTCTTCTTGTGATTACAAAAGAATTCTATTGACAGTCTAGTGCTGAAATTCTCACTGTAGCTTTGTCTACCTTGACTCAGTTGTGTTTGTTTCAAGGTGAGAAAAGTGAGTACACAATCTTTCTCCACAGCATGAGCTGCAATGTTGGTGCTGCTGCTGTTCACTTTGGGCATCAAACTGAAGCTTTGTCTTCCTGTTTAGGCCAATGTATTGAATCCATAATTTCGATTTAAAGGAAGGTGTTTTCTTTGAGATGCTCTGAACGACGTACCTCCAATCAATAAGGTAGTACAGGACATTGGTGAGGCCTCTTCTGGATTACTGTGTCCAGTCTGATGGCCTTGTTATAGGAAGGATATTATTAAGCTCGAGAGGATTCAGAAACAATTTATCAGGATGTTGCCAGGAATGGAGGGTTTGAGTTATAAGGAGATGCTGAATAGGTTGGGACTTATCTTCACTGGAGTCTAGGAGGGATATAGATAAGGTGAATGGCAGGTGTGTTTTCTCTAGGGTGGTGGATTTCAAGACAAGGGGCATATTTTTAAGGTGAGAGGAGAAAGATTTAAAAAAGACATGAGGGGCAAGTTTTTTTTTACAGAGAGAGTGTTTCATGTGTGGAATGAACTTTCAGAGGAAGTGGTGGATGTGGGCACAATTACAATGTTTAAAAGGCATTTGGATATGTGCATGAATAGGAAAGGTTTGGAGGGGTATGGGCCAAGCACAAGCAGGTGGGACTAGTTTAGTTTGGGATTATGGTCAGCATGGACTAGTTGGACTGAAGGGTCTGTTTACTGTACGACTCTATCTTAAAGTGGTTAGAAATTCAAGGGCAGTCTACACCTGAACCTCTGATATATATTGTTTGCTGACAGCCAAGAATTCTGCTTTAACCAGCAAAATTGCTCCTATTAACTGGTGTTTCCTGATTCTTGGACAATTATTTGCCCACAGTCTGACGGCCAAGATTGTCAACCATAGCAGAAAGCCCAATTTAAAAGGGATCTGTTGGCAGTCAAACCTTTAGTTATGTCCGATGGACATTTTATAAGTGCTGAATATTGGTGCATCATAGAATCCCTACAGTACGGAAACAGGCCCTTCGGCCCAACAAGTTCACACTGACCCTCAGAGCATCCCACCCAGACCCATCCTCTTAATCTACACATCCCTGAACACTACAGGCAATTTAGCATTGAACTGTGGGAGGAAACCCACACAGACATGGAGAGAACATACAAATTCCACACAGGCAGCTGCCCAAGTGTGGAATTGAACCCGGGTCCCTGGTGTCATGAGGAAGCAGTGCTAACCACTGAGCCACTGTGCTGCCCTAAAGCTCTTCCTATTGTTCATTTCACTCAAAATGATCCTGAGAATTGTCCAAGTGTTGTGGATATTCCATCATATTGAGCAGCAACTTTATTTTTTTCAACTTGCTCATGACTATGTATTCTCTCCCAGTTTATGGTACTTTTGTAACTGCTGAGGTTGTATAACAGTGGAGAACAAAAACATGAAGTGCCATCTCTGGTTTACAAGCAAAGAGGAGCTGCACTGAGTTCAAAGGAAAATCAGCAAAGGAGTTCAGGTTCATAAGTAATAGAGAAGTAACTGTAAATAGATGGGCTCCTTCCAAAATCTGGGGAATCAATGTAAAACTGTGTATTGCAGAAACATATGATATGAAAACCAAAAGGAAGCACTTTTTTTTGGAATTTACCACTTTAACTGTTGGATGGAGATTCCATTAGTTTCAAAGACAGTATATATTTCAAATATGCAAATGTTCATCTCTGCGGTGTAGTGCTACAATGGTTTTCTAATATGTTCTGCTTAAGGAACAAATCTTGTCCATGGTCTCTCCTGAAAACAAAACAATTCCAATCTGTTCTTTGGCTTTGATTTTTAAGGTGGGGTGGGGGAGCAGAGTGATTGGAAAAACACGGCTGTGAGGGGCATGTGAACCCATGCAAAACGATGACTGTACTAGTTGAGTATGGAGGTGAAGAGAGATTGGATGTCCACGGTGGAAAGGAAGCAATTTAGGCCAGGAACCTGAAACATGTTAAAGTTGTGGAAGTGTTTGGAAGAGTCAGAGATGCAGTACAGTGGGAGTGGACAAAAGGAGGCACAATAAATTCATGACAGGAGGAAATGAGTTCAGTGAGGCAGGAACTGATTGAAATGATAGGTCTCTCCACACAGTACTGCAAAGTATCTTGAGAAGGACATGAAATGACCTGTATTAGGCTGGGGAATTAGGAGGGGGAAAACCCAAAAAAAGGATCACTGGAAGAGATGAGGTACTATTCTACACGCAATGACATGGTATTTGGTGGTTGGTTTCTAATCCAGGGGAGATAGAAGGAAATGTATGAGTCAGAGAGACGGTGTTCAGCTTCTACAAAGTAGAGGTTAGTTCACCAGACAACAACATGCATTGTCAGCCATTTCTTCCTTGAACAGAGCCTCAATCCGTTGCTGTCAACCACGCTCTGTCTGGCTGAGCTTCTCTTTTAACACATTTCACTTTGTCCAAATAAAAAAAAAGATTGTTGTGGACATCGCCATAGGTATGCCCGCTGCTTTTATATGAAATGTGGAACATTCCTGTTCCAGTACTCAAGCCTCTTCCCTCAAAAATAAATGCTAAATCTGACAAAAAGGCGGCAGGGTAAGTCGCTTCATTTGGAGCTCCATGCTGCTCGCCAGTTCCCATTCCTTTTCCTTTCTTTTTCTCTTCTTTTTCTCTCCCCTCTCTCCAGTAATTCTATCCCCCCCCATTCCCACTCACCCCCCATGCCCTTTTAACTACCTACCTAAGGAGTTGGAAAGAAGTCAGGTTGTGACCGGGAACTGATCAAGTTATTGCTGAGCAGGTACCGCTTGGTAATTGGGTGTGTTGGATTTCTCCTGCTTTCTGTGTTCAAGGCATACCCAGGCAATTTTCCACATTGTCAAACTGATGCCAGTATTGTACTGAAACAACTTAGCTAGTGCAGTGGCAAGTTCTGGAGCACAAGTCTTCAGCACTATTACCAGAATGTTGTCAGGGCCTGTAGCCTTTGCAGTATCCAGTGTTTCCAACCGTTTCTTGATGTCACGTGGAGTGAATCAAATTGGCTGAAGACAGGTATCTGTAAAGCTGGGGACCACTGGAGGAGGCCGAGATGGATCATCCACTCGGCACTTCTGGCTGAAGATTGCTGCGAAAGCTTCAGTCTTATCTTCTGCACTGATGTTAAGCTCTTCCATCTTTGAGGATGGGGATATTTGTGGAGCCTCCTCCTCCAGTGAGCTGTTTAATTATCCACCATCATTCACAACTGGACATGGCAGAATGACAGAGCTTAGGTTGGGTTGCTAGGTCTGTTCAAAATCTGTCCCACTTAGCACGGTGATAGTGCCACACAACACGATTGAGGTTATTCTCAATGTGAAGGTGGGACTTCTAACTGAAATCATACTGAAAATACAGTTTGTCCAGCATCCTCATATCTGGTATTAAAACAGAACTTAATTTTACATTCTACAATTTCAGACCATAATACTGCCCCCTGTTCTTTTCTCCTTTTCTTCACACGTTCCAGTTTTTCTCTTTTTTCTCTTATTTGTTGCTTTCAGATAGCAGGACACTTGATCTAAGCATATCTTTTGTTTCTTTCTTTTCTGCGCTATCTCCTTTCTCTTTGGTCCTTTAAGGATAACTTTTCTATCTTCCACCCTATCACTTCCTTATGTCCTGAGCCACCTCTCCTTTGCACAACACCTAATGAATTGCTAACTTTTCCTGGTTCTGATGAAAGATTGTTAACTCTGTTTCTCTCTGTCCACAAATGCTGCCTGACCTGCTGAGTACTCCCTGCATTTTCCATTTTAATTTCAGATTATTCACCTCACTGAGAATGAGCATTTGGCTACTGGAGACCACAGCTTCCTGCCCACAGAAATAGCTAACAAGAAGCTTCTCATTCATCAGACTGAGAAACAGGAGGGCCAGGAACTCCTTTTCGGCATCAGGTCAGCAAGGGATGGGTGTTAATAAAATGTACTTGAGTTGGTGGGGTGGGGTTTGGCGGGTGTGGATGGGGGAAGGTTGCAGCTTCTCCAAAGACTGAACAACAAGGCTCTGCCAAGGTGGAAGAGAGAGGGGTTGAGGGACTATACTTCCTCTTTCTGGTCACAATAAATTCAAAGTGATGTTCGAGGACATATGTGGACTTGCATAGAATCACAGCTTGTTATAGCATAGAGGAAGGCCATTTGGCCCATTGTGTTTGCACCAGCTCTCCAAATAAGCAATTCACTGATTGCTATTTCCCTGCTTTCTCACTGTAACCTGGTATGTTCTTCCTTTTCAGATAAATCCCCTGATTGAACCTGCCTCCATCAGAACATTAGGCAGCACATCCCAGATCTTAACCATGTACCACTTGAGAAAGATTTCCTCATTCTGCTTTTGCTGACTACTTTATTTCTGTGTCCTCCTGTTCTCGATCCTTTCACAAGCTCTGAATAATTTCTCCTTATCTTCTCTGCCCAGACTCTTTCTCTGGCCAGTCGGCTTCGCCTGCTATTTTTTTTCTGCTACATATTGGTGTCACAGTGCCAATGATACATTTGGGATGCCGGTTCTGAATTGTACATAGGCCAGCACCTGCTTTTATCAAGAGCCTCCTGTTGACTTGAACCATGACAGTGTGGAATGTGGCAGGAATTTCAAGAATGGATCAGGGTGAGAGGTGGATGAAAAGCAAACTATTTCTGGAAGGAGACAAGTGAATTTCAGCACGCCGACAAATCTGAAAGAAGCAATATTTATTCGACTCTTTCTTACATTAAGAATGATGAAAACTTTAAATGTCTTATCTCAGAATTATTTTGTGATTGAAATGCAGCCACTTAGGTAAAGCCCAGGAAAACAAACCTGGGGCTGGAAGAGTTAATATGTGAAGACTAGCTGCTCTGGGTAGTTTGTACCTTTTACACACTGATGGAAGTCAGTGTTGACAGAAAGATGATGTCATTGACAGTGGGACTAATTAATACTTAGCTCATATAATATGCTGCCAGAGCGAGCTGACAGTTGAAGCACAAAGTCGCAAGAGTTTATTTTCCTTTGGGAGGCGATGTAGCCTGGGTGTAAACTATATATAGATGTATGAGCATGTAAATATATCATTTCTGCAGAATGTGGTCAGTGACCAAATGAATACACACGTGCACGACAAGTGGATGGAACAAAACTATTGGCCAAACAGTTACATAAGTAACCTAGAGTATTACAGACATTTCAAAGTCAAAGTTTTACCTCATAAACTTAAAGAAATTAACAACATTGTACACTTGGAATTACATTTTTGTTTATAGAATTGAATTTGTCAGTGAGCATTTAAGACTTTAAGTGAACTCATATATTGTACTTCAGTTGACCTTATTCAGAATTTCAACCTGAGCATAATCATATATTCTATAGTATGTTACCAACAGGTTTCCTCATAGATTTTGCAGCTTCAAATGTTTGTTTGATGTTGTTGACAAATGGTGTTGGTCAGAAATCACACGACACCAGGTTATTGTGAGATACTGCAATCCATTGTCTTGGCTCTTAACCAACTCTTGTTAAAGGTTTGAGACAGGCACTCATTCCTATATGCTTCCATTTTTGTAACTGTGTTCCTGGAAGCTGTAAGCTATACCCTTAGCCGAACAGGTCACATTCTAATGATCATATTAATATATCCATACTTCAATCAATTAAAGTTTCAATTCATATCGCTCAGGAAAGCACATGTGTGAATTTTATTATCATGAATGAAAATCTAGAATAAAATATATTATACAAATTAACTCTGTTAAAATATTTACATAATTATTATATTGACCTTATTCATTTTTTTTCTGCTGTCCATGTTGGGATTTGATACTTTGATGTAGGACATCACCAACAAAACATTGACAACCGTAGTCAAAGGCAAACTAACTATTAGATTTAGGCCAGAGGTTTTAAGGCAATGGATAAGTTGACAGGTAATAGTACATGGTGTAGGGCTGGATGAACACAGCAGGCCTAGACCCTTCATCAGAAAAGCTTCGGGCCTAGACCCTTCTGATGAAGGGTCTAGGCCCGAAACGTCAGCCTCTCTGCTCCTATGATGCTGCTTGGCCTGCTGTGTTCATCCAGCCCTGCACCTTGTTGTCTCGGATTCTCCAGCATCTGCAGTTCCTACTATCTCTGAGGTAATAGCACATGCTATTACACTCAAAAAGACTTTTCACCATTTTTATGATTAGGGGGAGAATGAGAAAACCTCCATGGTGAGAGAAAGGAGAACTGCATTAACAATACGGCACAGTGCTGAATGTTTGGAAATGATAGAGGGGTGTCCAGCACGACCAGAAGTTTTGCTGAAACCCAAAAAGAAAACAAAGCAGTCAGTGGTGTTAAAATTTGATACAAGTGATCATGGTCAAGCAGATGGAATAATCTAAAGGTTCTTTAGTAAAACTATTGAATTTAGCACTAGAAAAGGAGAGAGACCCTAAAAACGAGCTCTCTTGAAGACATTTAGTGCAGACTATTGTTGGTGTGCTGGCAGTGTAGCTGCTAGACAGAGACAACCTTGTTACATCTGGAACAGATAGGAAATACAACAAGACTGCATAAGCACCTGGTTTTGGTCTGAAATCCAGAATAAGAAATTACTGGTCCTGCCCTGACACTGACGGGCTCAGATAAAATTGCATGTGAATAAGTGCTAGCTATCTTGAGGGAAACTCCAGGCTAATCCATTGCCTAGATGATTCAATTAGTGACATCTTTGCAAAACAACCAGTAGGAGTGAGGACTGGTGCAGCAGTAGTTTGTATTTCTTTCAGTCACTCTAGCAGTTCTAAGTTGGACAAAGAAATAACGTTAGCTCCTGGTGTTTTGGAAGGATCAAGACAGGAACTAGACAGCAGACCAGTAATTGAACCAAGGCTCCTTGTCAGATCAGGCAGAAGGTGAAAAGAAAAATAATCTTCCTGACTAACATCAGAATATCAGTGAGAAATTCACTGGCACAGGTGGACGCATGAAAAGTAAGAAGTGAGCAAATGGAGCAGAAAATGGGAGAAAAGAGAACTGTGATATCAATTGTGTAAACATCCCGTTGACTTCCAACTTCCTCACAATAAGTTGGTGCGAAATGATTCCATGGTTCTTGTACCCCTCTTTACTTTATTCTGTGGCAATTCTTCAGGTTTCAGCTTAGACCATTCAAGGAGCTCGAAAAAACGTAGCTATGAAGACAATTTGTAGCTATGACTATAATTTCTGTAGAATGAAAGGGGCTTCTCCCTTGAAGAATCATTCCAGACTACATTTAAATATACATAAATAATACAAAATTTTAAATGTATATTTTCTCAAATGGTTGTGTTGACATTGGCAGTGTGAGCTATACCACAGTAAGGAAAAGGGAAACAGGCATTTACAAAAACTGAAAGTAGACGACCCTGGAAATAAAACAGAGCACAAATCTTGCAAGGTGATTGCATTCTATGTAAAAAAAAACTACAAGACATTAACTTAATGGATTTTCACCCTTATAACAGCAATTGGTAATAAGTGAGCATTAGATTAAATATAGGGTGTGTACTTATTCTATTTAGAAATTTTTTTCTGAAATGTATTAAGATCTGCCAGGTAGAGGGCTATTAATCCTCAAATTGTTTTTTTGTGCCAGATATTTTAGGTGCGTACTACGTACATGCTGCATATTAAGTATATAACTAATGATAACATACAAAATAATTGACTTCCAAATACTATGAGACAATGACATTACTGCTGTAAAATTAAATTGCAAAGCCTATACATAGAAAGCTAGCTAAATCCTGAATAAGCAGAATTCACAACTTGGGTTTAAGCTCTTCAAAGCCAGGTTATCTACATTCTAAACATCTTTAATATGATCAGTGAATCATTTTAAGTTTAGTTTTGACAAAAGAATCAGTTTGCGAAGAGATAATGAACATGGTGGTTCAAGCATAACTTGAGGTGTTAGTGCTCAAAAGATTAGAGAATATATATGCCACAAAATCATAATCAAGATGACTTCATGTGTGCCTATATTAAGTTGTGACATACACACACAATCCTTCCATTATTGACGCACATTTAAAGAATGGATCGCAGAACTTCAAACCTGCATTTCTAGTTACTTATGAGCTAACTTCACTCTCAGGTCACCTCATTGTCACAACGTATTTGAATGTGGTTTTGTCTCTAGAATTTGACAAATTAAAAACCATCTTTCAATAAAAAACAGAATTCTTTTAAAATACATTTTAGTTGAATACATTATTCTACGAGACACCTCTCAACCAAACAGCCAGGAATGGTACACCTAGTTATGAAGACTTAGATCTGACAGTTTGATCAAGAATTTACTGACACCACCACTTTCCAGAATAAAAGGGAATGCATTGAATATGAATGTTGTTTTGCCATGGGGACTTAGAGACCAATCTGCACATTTGTTTACGTTTCAAATGATCAGAACTTCTGTATTGCTGAATAATTATTTCCATTACACAATCACTGGAATCAAATTTCAAACTGCTGGCCATGTGCTTTCTGAAAGAAATCTGCTATTATTCTTAAATCGATAGAGATCTGTTTTATCTGTCCGTTAATATTATTTTTGAATTGGTTTAACAGATTAGAATAAAGAAAGTTTTTTTTAAGATCTAACATGGTTTGATCAAAGGGAATGTTTTGATAGACAAAATGAGTAGACAAGTCTGTGCAGGCAAGAGAGGCATCGGTTCTGTTGTTTCCATTTTAAACGGTATATGGAACTTCTCATGCTCCAACTATTCTTCCAGACTGTAGTTGTGTTTTTCCTGTATGTATTGCTACATTTGGCTCAGCTTGAGTCTTACTCACTATCTTTTGGCTGTAATTTGCCATTGTTGGCATGAATAACCAGGAGCTAATGAGCTCTGGATTTCTGCCATGGTTATGGGTCAGGTACCAATGGTCCATCTTGAAAAGGTGGTCAATGGGTAATGTCTGCCATTCCCAAGAGTGAAAGGTTTTCAGTGAAATTCACCTACGATGGCACTTGATACTGAATTCAGTTTTTCCCATAGAGTGTCAGTGGCAACAGCATTTGAACACCTTGCAGTACAAATAGGTGATAAGGGCAAGCTGTAAATCTGGAAAATGCTTTGGTAAATTTTTGTTAGTTTCGACAGTGTCACATGCTCACATTACACTTGTATTAATTTCCCATTGCAATTTAGAGTGGTTACTAATTTGTTTAAATATCTTTTAAGAGACAAAATGGCAAGAAACAGCATAAACGATATTCTAGGAATATAACATCAAGATCTTTTTCCTCAAGAGTGCAGCATTAGTCCATAACGTCATAACATCATCTTCCTAATAAAATAGTTCTTTTTGAAATGTTGAAACAAAATACAAGTGCGTTCAGAACATGACAAATATGAAAAGAAAAGCTACTGGTAACAATGGGGCAGCCTATACAGGATTATCAATATAAAGAATACAAAAAAATTGTTGTTTCTGAATTAAAAAGGCTTTACATTAAAATATTACACACTGTCTCCCTGCACTTGCCAAACAATGATACAGCCAATGTACTCTGTGTAGGGTTTCTGTGTAAAAACTCTGCAACAATTCAATTTCACCTTGATCAAATATATTTATCGAAACACCTGTTTTTAGAGGAAAATATGATACACTTTTCTTCTCACTTAACAAAATAAATTAAATATACATGACTTTCTGTTTAGAATCTATATAGTTTTACAACAAAAAAAGGCTTATATCTGTGGTTAGCATCTCTCTAATCCACACAAGGCACTACTGAGATCCTATTTGCTAAAACATCATTGAAACATGATTGTACAGAACCGAAAAATGTGATTGCAGATAAAAGCAGGCACAAGTCAGTCCACCAGGAGGAACTGGAAGAGGTTAGCTGCTGGACTCTGATTAATTTTCCTCCTTGATTGTCCAGTGTCTCTACAGTGGGTGAAAATGAAACAGAACAGCCTGCTCTTTTCCTTCAAAGGTGAATAAATATTTCACCAAGACGGTTCATATTGTTTCACATTCGAAGCACTGTCCCGCTGTTCTTTTCCCTTGTAATGGCAGTGGCAAGACATAGTTATTTTGTGGGGTTCATTGTTAAAGGTCTCCACCAGTGTCCAGTAGACGTTCATATGGTAGCATAGACTATACAATCCTGAATATCAAGTCAGCCAGGAACTTAATGTAGACAGCAACTTTATTCAAAACACAGTTAACATTGATTTAGCACTAACCAGTGGTGAAGCCTTTCTCAAGCACAGGGTTCATTATGCGTATGATTGGAAATATAATATATTTTCCCTGTTCAACTTCCAGGTAATAGTACTTATTTTTGAAATATATATAATATATAAATATTATTTGGTGTTGTCGATAAGGTATCTTTGTGTCAAGAGAATTTAACTGCATAGGCCAACTAGTTCTCACAGTATTCAAATATACCTCAAGTAGTTTACATTTTTTTAATATAATTTATCAAAACAAAGTCATTGCTCAGTACCTGGGGCAATGATTCAATTAGATAGACTGTGCACCAAAAGTTAGGTTCATTTCGAAAGGTGTTTCAACTGGGATTGTGAAGTGTGAGATGATTCAGTCCTTGCAGTTTTGTTTTGTGAAAAGAAAATACGCCTTGGGTCAATCTATTAGTAAGATATGAATCGCTTCTAAAATATCACCTTGAATCATCCTCCCTGCAACCTCGGTTCCTCTTGCTTCCAAGTACATTCTCATTTCACAGGAATTTCAGAGCTAGCTCCATTTTCCACTCTTGCCTCCCAAATTCCTTGAAACAAGGTCTTTTGCCAGGTAACCTTCAGTTTACTGGCAGTGTGTGTGCATGTATGTGTGTGGATGTGGGGGTGGTGCGCATATGTGTAAATGTGTGTATGTGTGTGTGTGTGAATGTTTGTGTGTGGGTGTGTGTGTGTGTGGGAGGGTACTGTGTGTATGGCTATGTGAGTGTGTTTGTGCGTCAGGGGTCTGTGTGGGTGGATGTGCGTGTCTCTGTGTGTGGTGTTTGTGAGTGTGTGTCTGTGTGTGTGTGGTGTTTGTGAGTGCATGGCTATGTGTGTGGTGTTTGTGAGGGTGTGTCTGTGTGTGTGTGGTGTTTGTGAGTGCATGGCTATGTGTGTGGGTGTGTAAGGTGTTTGTGAGTGTGTGTGTGTGTGTATGTCTGTGTGTGTGTGGTGTTTGTGCGTGTGTGTCTGTGTGTGTCTGTGTAGGTGTGGGTGTGCGTGTCTGTGGGTATGGGTGGCGTTTGTGAGTGTGTGCCTGTGTGTGGTGTTTGTGAGTGCGTGTCTGTGTGCATGTGGTGTTTGTGAGTGCGTGTCTGTGTGTGTGTGGTGTTTGTGAGTGCGTGTCTGTGTGTGCGTGTCTGTGTGTGGTGTTTGTGTGTGTGGGTGTGGGTGTGTGGGTTTGGGTGAGTGTGTGTGGGTGTGTAGGTGTGGATATGTGTGTGTGGTGTTTGTGAGCGCGTGTCTGTGTGAGTGTGTGTGGCGTGTGTGAGTATGTGTGGCGTTTGTGAGTGCGTGTCTGTGTGAGTGTGTGTGGCGTTTGTGAGTGCGTGTCTGCGTGAGTGTGTGTGGCGTTTGTGAGTGCGTGTCTGCGTGAGTGTGTGTGGCGTTTGTGAGTGCGTGTCTGCGTGAGTGTGTGTGGCGTTTGTGAGTGCGTGTCTGCGTGAGTGTGTGTGGCGTTTGTGAGTGCGTGTCTGCGTGAGTGTGTGTGGCGTTTGTGAGTGCGTGTCTGCGTGAGTGTGTGTGGCGTTTGTGAGTGCGTGTCTGCGTGAGTGTGTGTGGCGTTTGTGAGTGCGTGTCTGCGTGAGTGTGTGTGGTGTTTGTGAGTGCGTGTCTGTGTGAGTGACTGAGGGAGAGAGGGAGAGAGATTGGGGACAGGTAGGGGGAGGCTGACGAAGAGAAGTTGCTTGATCTTTCCCCTTGTTGGGAGATTGTGAAATGCAGCAGGTGCCATCGCTAACACTGGTAGTGGATGTGCTGGTGCTGGTGGACCTTGCCTTCGACATGGGAGTGCGTGTGGGTGTGGATGTCCGTGTAGATCTTTGGGTACATTTTCGGGGCCGGTGGTGGGGGTCCTGGCGCTAGGAGGTGCTGCTGCTGGGCCAGGTACTCCTCGTAGTTGATGGGGGTAATACATTCCTTATCCGGTACACAGCCCCGGTCCCTCTGCTGTTGCTGCTGCCGGTGAAGAACAGTCGCCGCTGGGCTGGTGCACGGCTTCTTCTTTGCCTGGCAAAGCCAGAGGAGGATGGTACCAAAGATGAAGATGGCACCAGCGGGGATTCCAATGATCACGGGCCACGGGAGGCCAGTGTTCGACGAATTCGTCACGGGGGCTTTTGGGGGCTTTGGGTCTGGTCCAGGGTCAAAAGGGACAAGGAAGGTTTGGGGTGGAGAAGCAGAGAGAGAGAAAAAAATAGACACAGAGAATTAAAACCAAGTGATTGGAAATCAGCAACAGATTCTTCCTGTCTACTTGAAGTTGCCTGGACTCGACTCATGAATCAGTCACCAAAGCAAACATTAACTAGGAATGTTTCACAACGTTACCCACGCGAGAGGGAACCAGCTCAGAATTCTATGGACACCCCACTTTATTTCTGCCTTTAACCCCACAATCAAATAGCAGTGATAGGGGATTGGAGGTTCGTTAAATGTCAGGTTTGGCTTTCAGCACGTAGGCTTTGTGAAATATAGCTTTTCTTTGAATGTCTATACTTTGCAAGGGTGACATTAAGAAAACAATGCGGCCGCACAATATGCATTTCACAACCCAAAGGAATGATGCTGTGCCGATTTGGAGCAACTTATTAACTGGCTTTATGTTATTAACTGGCTTCTCATCAGAGTGGCGTGACAACACAGCCTCATTCACCAGTCATTGGCATAAAGATAACAAAGCCACAGCGAAAATATACAGAACCTTGGAGGCCTCCATTAATTCTTCGTATGAACTACTTTACTGCCTCAAGTTCAAGTTAATACAATGAGGAGATAGCCCAGAGATGCATAAGATGAGATCACACCAATGTGTCTTAGTGAAATGCCAGTCTGCCAAACACTGGAAGAAGGAGATCAATAAAGACAAGGTACTCCCCTACAGCATGAAACAAGGAAAACCAGCTTCTTTTTTTAAGTCTTAAATTCACAGGATATTTATTACACATCTTTAACAGTCCCTGAGAAGGCAAGGGTGAAACGCCTTGACACCTGAGTGCTTGCTAGGGCCACCGCAGTGGGCAGTTAAGAGTCAACCGCATTGTGGTGGGTTGGAGTCACATAGAGGCCAGACCAGGTTAGGACAGCAGATTTCCTTACCTGAAGGGGATTAGTGAACCAGATAGATTGCTGTTTCATGGACATCATTGCTGAGACTAACTTTATTTTGCAGATAACTCTTTTTTTACCTTCACCGATGCTGCCAGACCTGCTGAGTTTTTCCAACAACTTTGTTTTTGTTCCTGATTTACAGCAACCACAGTGCTTTCGGTTTTTATTTATCTTGCAGATGTTTAACTGAATTCAAATCCTGCATGGCAGAATAAGTTTGGCAGAAGGCTTCCAAGTCTGAGTGACAATGATTTTTCCTCCACTCTATGGAATAAGATAGTGGAAAGTTTTGAGCTGAACATCACAGATTAGCACAGGAGCAATCCCAGCAATTTATTTCGGAGGCTCCTGCCCAATCCCTCATGTAAAATGCAGGTCCAGTGGATGCATACATCCAAGGCTCCATTTTTATTCCTGAGGGTTCCTCTTAAGATTTTCTCAAGGGTTATTTTCTGGTTTTCAGGGGCTCCTTTTTCTGTCTCACTAACTCTTTCTTTAGGTGATTCAGTCACTTAGTAACAATGCCCTCGGTATTGTGTTGGTGTATGAGAGACTTAGACTCACACAGAAGCAGATTTAGAAGAATTCATCAATATTCCCAAGAATCATCACTGCTCCATAAAACATCAAGCCACAACACACAAGAAAAGCATTCATTTCTTAGACCCCACAGTATATACATTGGCACAGAGTAACATGCATAAGTTAGCAGCAATTTGTTTTGAACATTATTTCCAAACACAAAAAGCTATCACATCAAATAACCCCTCCCTTCATGGTAAGGCAACAGCTAAACCATTAACTGTTTCTAACACAGCCACTTAATTTTTTGTAATTTTTAGTATGTCAGATGCTCTGAGATGTGATAACTCATAAATGCAAATCCCTATGAAATAAACATGTTCAGTATTAAATTAGACAATTGACAGTGTTGTTACAATAACATTCAATAAATTATCCTCCCATATGAAATTGTACAGCTTTAATCTAGTGATTTCACATTCATTTACCAGAATTTCATTATCCCAATGTTCCTGTTCCCAGTTTGAATGAGTAAAGGTAACATCGGCACAATCTGACCAGACCATAGGGCGAGAGTATATATAGAGAGAGAAGAGATGACAGGTGGCATTTTAATCTGAGAGTACCACACCTCTGGCAAGAGAGGTTACAATGGAGAGTCCTTCATGGTAACCTCAACCAATGCAGGAATTGAACCCATGCTGTGGGCAGATTGCTTCATTGCAAACCAGCCAACCAACATCTGATTACATGAATTTTCCATGTTGAATGCTTGAAAACTGCTTACCCTCTTTTTAGCCTCCCTACCCCTCTCCATTCAGAATCTTCCCAGCTTTAGTGACCTACCTCCTACCTCCTACCTCCTACCTCTGGTCTTACTATCACTTACCTCACTCCTCCAATCACAGGCTAGTTCTCTTTCCCATTTACTGCTGATTGTTTTACTGTGAACCATTCAGTAGCAAGCACAGGAGAGAGCCAGTCTGTGATTGGAGGAGCAGCTCCTCACTGTCTCCTTTTATTTACTAATAGAAGATGGAGGGGGGGGGTGATTTGTCTCTGTTTGGCTGCCCATGTGAGGGAATATTTTGGGGTATTTATGGGACTTTAGAGATGGGTTCCCCTTTGTATTTTGACACCTGCATACACCACTATAGCTGAATCCTAGGTTACCATTCAGACGCACGCAGTCCCTTTGCAACTAATGTTAACATAACATAAAAAGCTTTTGGCTTCATGAAGAAAGTTGCACAAATTGACATCTGTTTTTCAGAGGTCGAAGATACTCTCTAGTATAGTCTAACACCCCACTAACCCCGGCCTCATCCCCCCACATTCTGCCCTCATCAACCCCACCAGCATCGTTCAGGAGGTAGTTATCACATGCAGATGGAGAGCTCACCACCTTTATACCAGCTGAGACAATGTTAACAGAAATTTCCATTGCTAACACCTGTCACCCCTTCGCTCATCACAATTCCTGTCTCCTGTGAGAACAAGGACCCAGGTTAAGGCAAATAGAGTCTCCAGCTAAGGTAAAATCCTATGTCAGAGACCAGCAAAGCCCAGGATCCACTATATCTGGATCTCAGCCAACTTCCGTGGACCTTCCACTGGTACTGTAACATAGACTTAGGCCATTTGGCCCATCAAGTCTGCTCCACCATTCGACCATGCTTAGATGTTTCTCAATGCCTGCTTTCCCCCAAACCTTTGATCACCTTACTAATCAAGAACCTATCTACTGCAGTCTTAAAGTGACTCAATGACTTGGGCTCCATAGCCCTCTGTGGCAATGTGTTCTACAGATTCATCACCCTCTGGCTGAAGAAAATCCTACTCATCACATTTCTAAAGGGATGTCCCTTCACTCGAAGCCTGTGCCCTCAGATTGTAGTCTTCCCTACTAATGGAAACACCTTCTCCAGGTCCACTCTATCCAGGCCTCTCAGTCTTCGGTAATCCCCCTCACATTTCTAAAGTCCATAAAATACAGACCCAGAGTCATTAACTGCTCCTCATAGGGCAAGATCTTCATCCCTAGAATCATTCTTGCAGATGTCCCTTGGACTCCCTCCAAGGTCAGTACATCCTTCCTCAGATATAGGGCCCAAAATTGCTCACAATGTTATAAATGCAGTCTGACCAGAGCCTGATACAGCCTTAGCAGTACATCTCTGCTCTTGTATTCTAGCCCTTTTGAAATGGATGCCAACATTGCATTTGCCTTCCTAAATATCAACTGAACCTGCACATTAACTCTCAAGCGAATTCTGATCGAGGACTCCCACGAACATTTGCACTTCAGATTTCTGAGGCCATTCTCCAATTAGGAAACAACCTCTCGGTTCTTCCTAACAAAGTGTATAACCCCACACTTTCCCACATTGTACTGTATCTGCCATTTCTTTGCCCACTCTCCTAGACTGTCTAAGTCCTTCTGCAACTTCCCTGCATTCTCAATACTACCTATCCTTACAGCTATCTTTGTGTCATCTGCAAACTTAGCAACAATACCCTCAGTTCCTTCATCCAGATTGTTAATTTATAACATGAATAGTCTTGCTAAAATAACAGTAACTTGTGTCAGAAGACCTGAAAGTGTTTGGGTTATCTATGGCACTATGCGGTATACAGAGTTCTCTCTGTGCCCCTGGTCAAAGTTGTCCTCTTAACCAACACCTCAAAAATAAACCAGCCACTTCATCTTCCTACGTGTGGGAGCTTGCAGCTTACAAAATCTTGGGTGCCTGAACAACAGGAGGAATGACACTTCACATTCACTCTTTGTCAAATACTATGGGAGTTTGCAGAGATAGACGCAAAAATAAATAAGTGTTATTTCTTTCCTTGTTGGCTGATACTAAAAGGTGCATTGATTATGGTCTATTTTCTGGAAAAGGTACAGCATTGTGAGGTGACTGTTGGCTTCCTGCTCCAGTGCCAAACTCTCGGCAAACCAGCCATACTGAACTATTCTGCTCCCCTGATGCTGCCTGGCCTGCTGTGTTCCTCCAGCTCCATACCGTGTTATACTGAAGTCCGTTTTCTCTCGAGCCCAGAGGTGTGGCTCAGAAATGCTCCTGACCAAAAAATGTTATATTGATAAAGGTTACATGCATTCAATTCTACAGTTACCACCTTAAAAGCAGTAATTATAGCAATCTTTTTGAACACTGAGTAAAACCAAATATCCCATTCGGCAAATTAAAAAGAAAAATAAAGGCTTAGATTTACATAGCACCATTCACAATGTTAGGCAGTCCTAAAGTGCTGTATTGTCTGGGGCTCTTCTCCTGACAGAAAGTGAAGGATGGTCCCCACCACAGAGGGACTGTCTCAAAAACAGAAAATACTGGAAAAGCTCAACAGGTCTGGCGGCATTTGTGGAGGGAAATTAGAGTTAACGTTTCGGGCCAAGTGACCCTTCCTCAGAACTGAGCTAAACATGTTGGGACTCTACTCAATGGAATCTAGAAGAACGATTTCAATGAAACGTATGGGATTCTTAACGGGCTTGACAAAGTAAATGCTGAGAAGATATTTTGCTTCATGGGAGAGTCTAGGACCAGAGGGCATTGTCTCAGAATGAAGGGGTGCCAGTTTAAGACTGAGATGAGGAGGGATTTCTCCTCTCAGAGGGCTGTGAGTCTTTGGAACCCCTTGCCACAGAAAACTGTAGCAGCAGAGTTCTTGTGTATAAGGCTGACACAGATAAGTTCTTGATCAGTAGGAGAATCAAAATCTAAGAGCAAAAGACAGGAAAGTGGGCATGAGGAATGTAAGATCATGATAGTCATGATCCTATTCAATGGCGGAACAGGCTTGAAGGGCTGAATGACCTACTCCTCTTCCTAGTTCTTTGGTCTTATGGAAAAGAAATTTGAGAGGAGATTTGGTGGAGGTGTTCAATATCTGTAAAGGCTTTGGAGAGAATAGGTAGGGCTCATTTCCATTCATATAACAGTTGATAACCAAAGGACACCATTTTAAAGTGTTTGGTAAAAGACCCAGTGGTGAAACAGGGAAACACAATCAGCAAAATGAAGGAGCTGGCCATTGACTTCAGGGAGCAGAGTGGAGGGCACAGCCCTGTCTGCATCAATGGTGCTGAGGAGGAGATGATCGAGTCTGTCATGTTCCTGGGGTGGCAATCACCAACAATCTGGTCCACCCATATCGACGTGACACTCAAGAAAGCACAACAATGTCTTTACTTCCTCAGGAGGCTAAGGAAATTCAGCATGTCCACAAAGACTCTTACCAATTTTTATGGAGGCACCATAGAAAGCATCCTATCCGGATGCATCACAGTGTCGTTTGGCAACTGGTCTTCCCAAGATCGCAAGAAACTACAGAGATTCTTGAACACAGCCCAGTCCATCACGCAAACCAGCCTTCTATCCATTGACTCTGTATATACTTCCCACTGCATGAGGAAAGCAGCCAACATAATCAAAGACCCCTCCCACCCTGGTTATACTGTCTTCCACCCTCTTCCATTGAGCAGAAGATATAAAAGTTTGAATACAAATATGAACAGATTCAAGAACAACATCTCCCCTGATGTTATCAGACTTTTAAATGGATCTCTCAAACATTAATTCTGATCTCTCTCTCTCTCTGTACCTTCCCTGCAGCTGTAACACTGTATTCTGCACTCTGTTTTGCCACCTTGATGCACATTGCATGTCATGATCTGCCTGTAGAGCATGCAAAACAACACTTCACTGTATCTCGGTACATGTGGCATCATGTAACGTAGGAAAGATAGCTGCCAATTTACACAAAACCAGACCCCAGGAACAGCAATCTGATAATGATGGGATAATATGTTATGCTGCTGATATTGATTGAGGGATAAATATTAACCAAGATAATTGGTGAACTCCCGGCCAGTTGATTAGAGCAAGTACGTCCACGATGACTTCTGCTTGAGCTGCACTATTTGCCCAGTATTGTGTAACTATATTTATGTTAGGCTGCATCCAGGTGCAGGAGTGTAAACCAGGCTGATCCTCAATGACGTAGAATTTGAACCAGCATCCTTTGCAACTTCCTCCACTACTTATCCAGCGGCCAAATCTACTTTCTGGCAGGGACCAGGGGTTTTCCAGGCGTGGGACATTGACGAGATCTCACCTGAAACTGCAAAGCTTCACACAGTGTCAATGTGCAGATGGCGTAAGAGGGAAAAGTCTCTGTAGATCTTAGGTGATCTGAATGTTACTGTAGCCTGCTGGGAGAAATTTTCCCAGGTAATCTTTACCAATTAGTGAAGGGGAAATGGGGAGAGGTCCGACAAAACTGTGTAGGAGTATTCCCACGGTGACACCTTGATAATCCATCTTACTGATGCATTCACTGTATATGAGGCTTTCTCAGTGCCATCACTGCGTCAAGACAAGGTGATAAAATCCTTGAATACAGAACACACAACCACTTCCTGTTCCTTCTCTTAGGTGTTGAAACCAAAAACAGGAAGGTATTCAATCTCTGGTGTCTCATCTGGCTCTTTGAAAGATTTATCCAGTTAGGCTAACTCCCCTGCTCTTTAATCATAGCTCTACATTTTGCTCCTCTTCAAGTACATATCCAATTCACTTTTGAGAGTTACTATTCCACGTGTTTTCATCATGCTTTCCAACTGGGCATTCCAAATCAGAATCACTCACAGCATTTAAAAAATCCTTATCTCTGCTGATTTTTTTTTGCCAACTACCTCAGATTATTGTACTTTGGCTCATGCCAGTGGAAACTATGTAAGCCTAACCAAAGATCTTTATAATTTTGAACACCTACATCAAATCTCTCTTGGTCTGTTCGACCCGCTTTCAGACAGTATAAAGAAACCTGGCACTATCCAAGGGATGTTCAAACTCACTAACACAGCAAGAGGCACAGGGTATTCTGTACAAAACTGGAAAAATCTGGGAATACTCAGCAGGTCGGGCAGAATATGTGAAGAGAAACAGAGTTAGTGGTTTCAGGTCGATGACCTGTCTTCGGAGATGCCAGATCTGTTGCATATTTCTGATTTTTTTTTATTATGAGCAGTGCTTTGCTCAAAAATACTTAACTAAATTAGACAGGGACCACATTAACAAAGCTAATGGAAGACTGAGATGGATAAGATAGAGAAATGTGTACGTAACAGGATCTTCAATGACACATCCCAAAGACCTTTTTGTCAACTAGAGACTCACTCCTTTGTAAAGTGCTCAGCAGTTTCAGTGGCGCAAAACTGATTTAATTCAGGTTCAACAGGGGCTCAGTGTCAAAGTTGACCGAGGTCGATACTGGCTCTTCAATCAAGCCAGATGCATTGACAGGATCAAAGACTGAGCCCATGGAGGTCAGCGTTGGCATACAAGTTGGTAACTGATTTTGCCTGGTCATTTGAGTTGCAATCAGGAGTTGATCGCCAAGGTTGAATTAGTTTGTTCCAGAGGCTTCAGGTGGTTGTCTAAGACCTGCAGGATTTTGCACTCCTTTCCACGGCTCATTTTGTAAGATAGGCAAATGAGCCAGAAAACCACAGATAGAGGAGAGGCAGACCATTCAGCCCATCAAGTCAGCTCCACCATTCAATATAATCGTAGCTGATCTGATAATTCTCAACTCCACAACTTCCTGCCTCTTTTCCAGAACCTTCAATTTCTTTACTGATTAAAAATGTGTCTATCGCAGCCTTGAATACACTTAATTAAATATTAAAGACAAAAAAAACTGCAGATGCTGGAGTCCAATGTAGACAAACAGGAGGCTGGGAGAACACAGCAGGCCAGGCAGCATCTGGAGGAAAGGAGAAGTCAACATTTCAGGTATTACCCTTCTTGTATTAAGCTTGATGATCAACCATGATCACATTGAATGGATCGAGGAGTCAAATGGCTTGTTCCTGCTCCAGTCTTCTATGTTTCTAGATTAATGACCCACCCTGAACAGTCCTCTGTGGTAAAGAATTCCACAGATTCACTTCCCTCTGACAGAAGAAATTTTTCATCTTTGTCTTCAGGCCTTATCTGAACCGTCTTGGGGGTACTTGTGCATGAAACACAGAAAGCTAGCACACTGGTACATCAGGTAACCACAAAGGATAATGGCTCTTTTCTGACGGGTATTGGAGTGTAAGAGTAGGGAAGTCTTACTGCAACGGTATAAGGTGCTGGTGAGACCACATTTGGAGTACTGTGAGCAGTTTTAGCCCCCTTATTTAAGGAAAGATATTATTTCATTGGAAGCAGTTCAGAGAAAATTCACTAGGTTGTCTTTTGAGCAAAGGCTAAACCGATTGGGACTCTACTCACTGGCATTTAGAAGAATGAAAGGTGGCCTCATTGAAACATATAAGATTCTTAAGGGACTTGGCAGGGAAAATGCTGAGAGGATGTTTCCTCTCATGGGACCATGACGTTCCCCTTATGGGACCATGACGTTCCCCTTCATTGGATCAGAAGGCATAGTCTCAGAATAAAGTGGTGCCAATTTAAGACTGTGATGAAAAAGAATTTCTTCTCTCAGAGGGTTGTAAGTTTTTTTGGAGATCCTTACCAAAGAGAGCTGTGGGGGCAGTGACCTTGACATAGATAGCTAATTGATCAGCTGGGGAATCAATGGTTATGGGGAAAGGGCAGGAAAGTGGACATGAGGAATATGGAATCAGCCATGATCCTATTGAATGGTGGAGCAATCTCAAGGGGCTGAACAGCCTACACCTGTTCCTATTTCTTACCGTCTTATGGTCTAACTTTTTATGATTTGATAAAAAGAGGTCACAAAGCACCAGAAATATACTTATGGAAGTTCAATAATATGGATAGTATGTTTCTTCAGAAGAAACATTCTTGGTCTAGCAATTACACACTGCAATCTTAAAACCAGAAAACATGTTTGAATGATATCTCTCTGTGTGCTGTACTGCAACATGCATTAATTCCTTTCTTTCAAATAGATTGATGAAGGGGAGGACTTTCAAGCTAGCTTCATATCCCATGAAAAGCCGACAAGAAATCCTGACTAAAAGTGAAACCAGGGGTCAACTCCCAAATCAGTTGGCTTGTCTAGGAGCACTGAGAATTCTGTCCAATATATCACCCAATGATCTTTGGGCCCAGCATTGTGTGCCTAGTCAAGGTTCTCAGAAAGCTGGAAATTGCTGGAAAAGCTCAGCAGGTCTGGGAGCATCCTTCAGAAGGGTCACTGGACCCAAACCATTAACTCAGATTTCTTTTGAAGGGTCAATCGACCTAATCTCCACAGATGCTGCCAGACCTGCTGAGCCTTTCCAGCAATTTCTACTTTGGTTTCTGATTTGCAGCATCCGCAGTTCTTTTGTTTTTTTTTTCCCAGAAAGCTAGTGGACAAAGTGATCAATTTCTGACGGAGCTTGGACAATTTTCTCTAACCTAATCAATAGGGGCTTTGGGATCACCTTTGATCTTCGCCCTATCAGAAAGGCAGAGTGGAAATTTGCTGTAGATGCCACTTCTATGGTTTTTACAGGCAGGAAGAGCATACCTCTAGCTCCACACTGTGAGACAGAGCAGGAATCCATCAGTTTCTGGCCCATTCTGGAGCATGATCTGTGCTACTCTGTTCTTCAAGCAATGACACAAACAAAATAAAAATCTGTAGAAATTCATTTGCATCATTGAGTAAAAAATAAAGGATCCGCCATTATGTTATTTTTTTCATGGGATGTTGGCATCACTGGCTAAGTCAACATTTATTACCCATCCCTATTTGCCCTGGAAAAGGTAGCAATGAGTTGATTTCTTTATCTACTGCCGTCCATGTGGTGTACGGGCACCCACTGTGTTGTTCAGAAGGGAATTCCAGGATTTTGACACAGCAACGCTGAAAGAACAGTAATCTATTTCTAAGTTAGAATTTTATGAGGCTTGTATGGAAAATTGTCTTTGTCCTTCTAAATGATCTAAGTTGGGGTTTGAAAGGTGCTGTCAGAGGACCATGCTGAGTTATAGCAGTGAATCTTGTAGAAGGCAGACACTGCTGACTCTGTGCGGTAATAGTGATGGAGTTAACGTTTAAGGTGGTAGAAAAGGATCAACAAGCGAGATGCTTCCTGGGTGTTGTTGGAGAAAAACAGTGATGCCTTCCTATACCTCCGCCTAAGAGTAGATGGGTATTTGGCTTAAAACCTCATCCAAAAGTACAGCACAGACAGTAGAGTGGGACTTGAACCCACGATCTCCCAATTTAAAGACAAATGTGCCATCAATCAAACCACAGCAGCTACCTGAAGAGGCAGTATAATTGGAGGTTCTTCCTCTCCATCATAAGGTTGGTTAATTATTCAAGTTGAGGTTTTAGCACTTTTCTAAGAGGTTGGGGAAGACAGTATATTCCTAAACAACCTTGAGACTTCTCTCTTGAGGCGAATCACAATACAGACAGATTAACCCCATGCTGCTTGGTAACTTGTCGCTGTGTGAATGTAAAATTTAGACAAGGATTTAAAAAAAACACTGGACAAAGACAAATCATGTGAAACATATCTTTATTCTGTCACAGAGCCCAGAAAACCTCCATGTGCTTTCTAATTTATGTGCTGACATGCAAAAATTGCAAGTCAGGGTTGTTTTTTTCTGGACATCGAGACAGCTGATTGATAATGTTGATGGTTGGCTATCTCTGCTATTGAGTCAGTGTTCTGACATTGGGATAGATTATTGAGGTGTGGCCCTGTGCAAGAGGTCATGTCCAGCTGGCCCCATGGGTCACATTACTCTGCCCATGCAGCTGGCATGGCCAACAGGGATGATTTACTGCCATGTTAGTCACCCATCACTGGGACAACTTCTGCAAGACACTGTCAAATGCTGTGCTCCACTTTTGCACACTGGTGTATCTATCAGCTAGCTTGTAAAAAGTATCTGTGAAACTACCAATCAACTTAGGCAGGCCAGTGTGGATAATGGCAAAAGGGTCCTCATATTGGTCCACTGATGCTGTGGGGTGTATTCCCTTTGTTTCTACAGATGACTGAAGCCTGGATCTACTAGACATCACACTGCGTCTTGTTGCTGGCACTTCCGCTGTGCCATCTGAACCACCTGATGGGTCACTGCCAGCGTTGGAGATGCCAAGGTGAATGCTGGGCCTAGTGCCATTGCCCACATTAGAGAAATTGGCATGGGAAACAGAGTTATTCCAAGGTTCAAGAGTATAATTGGCATCTGTGGGAGAGAACCAGCACACTATTAGGATTGCCGAGAAAGTATCTAATAAGTGACTATGTTGTCATAGGAATCAAGGAATGAAAAACAAGACAAGTTAGTCAGTCATACCCGTGTCAGCTCGCTGTCAGTACTATCCACTGATATCCACTCCCATGTCCCAAACTCTCCACTTATGTGTTCTTCAAATATTTATCCACAACCCCCTTGAAACCAGTGATAAATTCCCACCCTTGTAATCAGGTAGGGATTTCCAGTGCAGAAGTTGCTTCCAGTGAAGTTGCCCATGAGCCTGGGCTCGAGCCCAATTTCATGCCCTTGCACCGGCCTTCTTCACTAAAATAAGAGTGGAAGGCTACCTGTACCTGGCGATTGGCGCCTCACAATTTAAAGGCTGCCTGCACCCTTTACAGTAACAATGTATTTTGGTTAAAGTCAACAATCCCTCAGGACAATGGAAGATACAGGAGAAGCTATTCATCCCACATCTCCCTCACACAGGTTTCATTCAAGAGGCTGATGGGAAGAGGGGCATCTTCCATCTGCCAAGGACCAAGACATTTCACAGGTACTAGCCTGGAAAGAGTGGGCAGAGGTGGTAAAATGTGTGAGGACTTATCTGCCCAGCAAAAGGGGATTCTTATGGGTTATGATATACTTCACCTCCTCATACTGGTGATAGTATTCCAGCCCAACAGGCACGTTCCCAAAACCCCTCACTGCTCTAACACTGACACACTCACCTTTCTCCCAGGACAAGAAACAGACAGCCGCAGGGAGAGGGCCAGGGTTCATCATGTGCTATCCTCTCTTGACCCACTGCAGCCTGTCTGCTATAAATAGATCCATGATGCCATGAGGCATGGAATTCCAGGATTTTGACCCAGTGACACTGAAGGAATGATGATATCTAGAAGGTTGCGGTCATGGGTTTGGAATGTAGGTGAGTAGCAAGTACAGAGAACGGTGTTGACAGGTGATGAGGAGGACTGCAGAGTGCTGCAGTGATTGGAGGAGAGTGCTAGAAATTGAGATGGTTGAACTCATTCCTGTGGTACAGCCATGTTTCGGGGGTAACACCCCACCTCCCCCACACACCGATGTGCCCTACTGGGGGAGGCATTGGCCTAGTGGCGTTATCACTAGACTACCTATCCAGAGACCCAAGTAATGTTCTGTGGCAACTGAAAGAACTGCGGATGCTGTAAATCAGAGACAAAAGCAGAAATTGCTGGAAATGTTCAGCGGGTCTGGCAGCATCTGTGGAGAGAAATCAGAGTTGACGTTTCAGGCATTAACTCTGACTTCTCTCCACAGATGCTGCCAGACATGCTGAGCTTTTCCAGCAATTTCTATTTTTGTGTCTAATGTTCTGGGGACCAAGGTTTGAAGCGCACCATGGCAGATGGTGTGATTTGAATTCAGTAATAGTCTGGAAATAAGAGTCTGATGATGATCATGAATCCATTGTCAATTGTTGGAAAATCCCAACTGGTTCACTAATGTTCTTTAGGGAAGGAAATCTGACATCCTTACCTGGTCTGGCCTACATGTGA
>NC_063332.1:22066901-22124819 GCF_021869965.1 Rhincodon typus | reverse complement strand
CATAGGAGCAGGAAGCCTTCCTGCTCCTATGATGCTGCTTGGCCTGCTGTGTTCATCCAGCTCTACACCTGGTTATCTTAGATTTAGTTGAAATGGCACAATGATCCGAAGCCTCTTCTTGTACTTGCATTAACGTTGGCTGGTTCAGTGAATTAAGAGAGGGCTCCTACAACAGGTGGAATTGCACTATTACACAGCTCAGTGTCTTAAATATGTGAGAGACAGAGTGCAAGAGAGAGCCAAAGAGTTGCGAGTGTCCTATCACAAAACTGAGAAAGTGGGTCCAGCACTGCAAGCAATCCCTGATATCTTCAAATTCCTCCCGACGTTCCTAGGACGTCACTCTGGAAATCTAAAAAAAATTTTTCTCTAAACTTGAGCCCTGTATTTTCTGAATCTGGTATTGAATGGATTGGAGCTAGCTAGCCTTGACAGGAGGGAAAACACCGAGGGAAAGGTGGCTATGAGGGGCCAGGGGAGAAACCAATGAATCCAGCAAATCTCTTATCAGATCCTAAAATCAACTGTTTTTCAATTAAAACCATCAGTAAACTACTTCTTTAACAGTTCTGTTATTTTTAAGAAAAGGCAAAAAAAAACTAAGCTTTGAATCCCAAGCAAAAGTAAAACATGGGAAGAGTAAATTGCTTTTTGATGCAAAATGCCACATTAAATAAAAAGTTGACTTGAGTTTTTGCTTTTTTCTGTGTTAGAGTGCAGAAATAAAGCCACCACATCTGACAGTGGGATGAGGCCTGATTTGAGTTTTGTATCTCTGCTCCTGTGTTTAGAATGAAAACACATTTAGCATCTGCACAACCTTATCACTACCAGATGTGCAACGTGCTCCAGGTTGGAATCTCTTGGAGCGCAGCAGAGACTTGGCCATGTGGTTCTCATTGTGAGCATAAAGACCGCTTGCAACTGTCTTCAAATGGGCCATTATTTTTTATCCCTTTTTAAATCCAGTGCAGTACTTACGGATTACTTCGACCTTGTACGTTGCATTGATTTCGCCCGCTCTGCTGAAGACACGGCACGTGTACTTCCCACTGTCTCCAGGCCGCAAGCTCTTCAGGGTCAAAGTCCACTTCTTCTTCTTGGCATCGCCCATGTCCTGAAGGATGAGAGGCTTGTTGTCCTTCAGCCAGGTGATATCGGGCTGGGGGTATCCACTTGCAGCACACTTCAACCGGACCGAGCTGCCCACAGGACGGGCAATCACTCTGCGACGCATTTTGGTGGGTTGTGTAAACCTGGGTCTCACTACAAATCACCAAAGAAAAACTTTTACATCTCTGTTGCATAAATGTGTATCCGCTTGATTAGAAATAACTTAAATAGGAAGAGAATTTATATGTCTTAATTCACCTAGGTAATCCAAGTGCAAGGACGATTTTGTAGCATTATTTGGCTGTTCTGGTTCAGAAACCTGTCCCATGAGACACTTAATGTATTCAGATAAAAATTCTTTATTGGCTTTGCAGGTCAGATATAGGTCATTACTCCTGACAGATCCATGTGGCTTTTATCCTTCAAAGATGCCCTTTCACCTGACTTCACATCACCTATCACCATATCATCCTATTCCACAGGAGACAATGGCCTAGTGGTATCACTATTCGACTCTTAACCCAGAGACTCCAGGTAATGTTCTGAGGACATGGGTTCGAATCCTACCATGGTGAAATTTGAATTTAATAAAAATCTGAAATTAAGAGTCTAATGATGACCATGGATCCATTGTCAATTGTTTGAACATCCATCTGGTTCATTGATGCTCTTTAGGGAAAACTGCCTTCTTTCCTGGTCTGGCCTACATGTGACTCCAGACCCGAAATGTTAACTCTGTTTTTTCCTTCACAGATGCTGCCAGACCTGCTGAGCTTTTCCAGCAACTTTGTTTTAGATCATATAGAATCCAGGAGGAGCGAGCCATTTGGATACAAAATTGGTTTGAAGGTAGGAGACAGAGGACGGTGGTGAGGATTGTTTGTCAGACTGCAGGCCTGTGACCAGCAGTGTGCTGCAAGGGTCAGTGCTGGGTCCACTGCTTTTTGTCATTTATATAAATCATGCGGATGTGAATATAGGAGGTATGGTTGGTAAGTTTGCAAATGACAAAATTAGTGGTGTAGTGGACAGTGAAGAAGGTTATCTCAGAGTACAAAATGACCTTGATCAGATGGGCTGAGGAGTGACAGCTGGAGGTTAATTTAGGTAATTGTGAGGTGTTGCATTTTGGTAAGACAAACCAGGACAGGACTAATATGTTAATGGTAGGTCCATCGGAAGTGTTGCCAAACAAAGAGACCTTGGAGTGCAGGTTAATAGTTCATTGGAGGTGGAGTCACAGGTAGACAGGGTAGTGAAGATGATGTTTGGTACACTTGCCTTTATTGGTTAGTGCATTGAGTATAGGAGTTGGGAGTCATGTTGTGGCTGTACAGGACAATGGTTAGGCCACGTTTGAAATATTGCGTTCATTCTGATCTCCCAGCTAAAGGAAAGTTGTTGCTAAACTTGAAAGGGTACAGAAAAGATTTACAGGGATGTTACCAGGGTTGGAGGGTTTGAACTATGGAGAGATGCTGAATAGGTTGGGATTATTTTCCCTGGAGCATTGGAGGCTGAGGGGTAACCTTATAGATATTTATAAAATCATGAGGGGCATGGATTGGGTGAATACCCAAGGTCTTTTTCCCAGGATAGGGGAGTCCAAAACTAGAAGACATAGGTTTAAGATGAGAGGGGAAAGATCTAAAATGGACCTAAAGGGACAACTTTTTCGCCAGAGGGTGATGCGTGTATGGAATGAGCTTCCAGAGGAAGTGATGGAGGCCAGCACGATTACAATTTTAAAAGGCGTCTAGATGGGTATATGAATAGGAAGGGTTTAGAGGGATCTGGGCCAATCACTGGCAAATGGGACTAATTAATTTAGGATATCTGGTCAGCATGGACGAATTGGACTGAAGGGTCTGTTTCCATGCTGTACAACTTTATGACAAACAACATATGAGAAACAAATTGCTAACTTAATCATAACTTATTGTGTTAGGATTTACTCAGTTATCTCAAGAGTTACCTTTAAATCCTAAAAAGGTGGAAAAAATAGAAAGCAAAAATGTATTTGGCAATTAATTTTCTGCGTTTGTATTGCCATTGGGATCCTTGCCGACACAACTACAGATTGGAAAAATCACTCACTCTGCCAGAAACCTTTTAACATGTGGGCAAAGTTCCCTGAATCCAACTCAAAAAGGAATAAGCCCCACCATTGTCTGTAGACCCTTTTCTTAAGCGGGTGTGTATGTGCGTGTGTGCATGCATGCGTGTATCTTGATGTGACAGTTACCAGTAACTACACTGGCATAGTGTCTGCAACATGTATCCCCAAAATGTGTCACACAGGCAAAAGGAAAATTATTGCAATCCAAGGGAAGACAGATTATAAGGAGTGACTAAAAGCTCGAGCAGAGGTGGTTTTGAAGAATAGTCTTGAATGGAAATACAAAGGCTGGATTTAGAGAACAGTTCCAACAAAACAGATGTAGATACTCCCATGTTCTTAATTAACTGTACCTTTACTTCCTAATTTAGCTTTTAACAGCACTTTCCAAATACTGCTTCCAATTATAATGACAATCAATCATGAGGAGAGCAACATCTGATTGCTGTTTATTGACTTTGTAAATATATATTGATGAACTTGCTCAACCAGAAAAATCCTTCACTTCATAAATGAAATTGGTCCCTTGGAAGCATAACAGGCAGGAAAATCTATGCAGCTAATGGTATCTGTCAGCACTTGGAAATCAGTGAAAGTTTTACAACACAGAAGGCCATTTGGCCCATCAGATCTGTGCCAGTTGATGAGGAGCGACCCAGTATTGTCCCATTTGCTCACTCTAGGTCTGTATCCCTGCAGATCACAGCTCTTCAAGTCAATGTTTACGGACTTTTTAAAAATGGAGACAGTTTCTATCTCTACCATCAGACAGTGAGCTCCAGGTCCCAACCAGCTGCTGGGTGAATAAAAAACATTTCCTCATTCTCCCTCATTTCCAGTGATCAGCCACTTCAAATCTCTCCCTTTTTCAAAATGATCACCAAACTGTGTCAAGTGCTTCATTTCTGACCCTCTCCCGAGGTACTGAACTCCTTTTGACACTCTTTGCAAAACGACAAAGGGGTCATTAACCTGAAACTTATCTGCCTGTCATAAACAGGGAATATGGTCAATTAAAACCCAACACTATCCAATTCAAAATTCCATAGCTGGTAGATGGATGAAGTGTATTCCTAATTTGATCATGGCACATTGAAACAAACCTACAAGGAACAAAGAGTAGGCCACTCAGCCCTTCAACTTTTCTCTACCATTCAATAAAATTGTGGTTGAACAAATTTCAACCTCAATTCTAAACTCCTGCATGCCCCTGACAATCAGTCAACACCCAACTGCATTTTAACTGGGGACAGAAGCCTGGAAGACTCCATGCCTTTGTTGCCTGATCTAAGCTGGTCTGTAACTAGTCTGCACATAGAGGGTCACCAAGGTAACTATAACATTTATCTGTGGGATGAAGTGGAGCAGAATTCATTAACCTTTCCTCCAACGTCCTCCTATCCATCACCTTCATTCCATTTTGGACTTCTTCGAGGCTCACTGCAATCCTCTGTATCTGGCTCTCTCCCTAAGGTTCTACTTTTTGCATCTATTTCTTGCAATTCCTTGATTAGGTGTTTCCTTAATGTCTTTTATTTCTTCGATGCTTCTGTTTATTACTTTGAGATGATCTACAACTTTAAACTATCGGTGCATCCCCTCAGAGCAGCAGAAATAGATCAGTCAGCACTTCAAGTGGGTCCTGCCATTCACGTAGAATAAAGTAAGAACTAGCAGCTGAACAGCACACAGGGCATCCCAAAGTACTTCAGAGCTGATGATGTACTTGTAAAGTGTAATTATGCTAGTAATTAGCTCATTACTCAATGTTTGAATGTTAAGGCAACACAATGAATATTTACGCTAGCAGTTCTCAAGACGCTTTACGTTCTAGTAACATTGTGGTGAATCTGTCAGATTCTGCCTCTAAGATCAATACTTCCTTCCTGAGGTTTGGTGCCAAAATTGTACAACTGGAACATTGCTCCCACACTCCAACCTACTCAAAATAAAGGCCAACATTTCTTTCTGATTACATTGTGACTACGCACCAGTTTCTAGTGATTCTCACTCATTGATGACATCTAAATACATCCTTCGATACTGTTACTCATTTCTCACCACAAGAAAACAGTTTCAGTTTTTTTATATGTGGAGGATAATCTCATACAATGAGGTCCATTTGCCAAACTGTTACTCCATTACTCAGCCAGTTTATCCCTTTATCACTTTCTGCTCCCAGCTACACAACTTTCAGTGCCTCTTAATTTAATTTCATCCGCAAACTGGGAGAAACAATTGTTTATTCCTTAATAAAAATAACCGGCAAGATGAAAGGGTCTTTGACAAACACCAGTTCCCATATCTTTCCAAATCAGGATTTGCTGCCTTTATCCTCATGGTAGCTCATACTTCCCAATCATTTGCCAACCCATGTCACAAGGATATCTCCAGCTCTGTGCAGCTTCGTTTTTGCTAATTATCTCTTTTTGCAGAACTTTCCAATAGCCTCCTAACTGTCCATCTAAACAACCCCCTACGCACCATGTTAGTGAGCCTCAAAAGTTAAACTGAGTAAGCTCAGTGCAACCAACATTCAAAAAAATCTATGCTGACATAATTTGTCATATCATTGTTGACCAAACACTTAATCCCCAGTGACAAAATCCTGCAGGTCACTATTAAACTGATAAGGCACCAGAATCAGTTTGCTCTTCCTTTGCAATTTTATAATCTAGAGGCACAATTCATTTTTCTTTATATCAAATGCTAAGGATATGGGGAGAAAGCGGGAACAGTGAAGAGAGTTGGATGGTCAGCCATGATCATCATGAATGACAGAACAGGCTGGAAGGGCCTACTCCTGCTCCTATCTTCTATGTTTCTACATATACTTAGCTTTTCATTGTGCCTTTTATGTTTCGGCTCTTCCAAGGGACCAGACCCAAAATGATTCTTCTTCCGTTCTCTATCTATGTACTTGTTGTGTGCCTCCAATGTATTTGGGATGATTTTAAACATTGCCTGCCCAAAAGAAACCATGTGTGGGTAGGGGTGGAGAAGGACACGTCAAATTGCTGATGGGACCCAGGCTTCCCACACCAGCCTGTGCAATCCCTGCCAAATTCTCATCCATGCAACCACTTCTCCATATCAAGCACTGCCTATTTGGTTTCTGATGATAGCCTGTTGGTTTCTGAGCTCAATTGGGTTCATGCACTCAGGACACAAGTTAAAATCTCCCAGGTATCAAGCTGCTGCTGTCTCCACTCCCTCTGACTCATTCTTCAGACTAATATCTGGACCTTTCAGTTCCAACATTGGAGTTTTATTGGAGGCAATTTTAACTCAATGAATATCAGAAGTAAAACTGACAATGAAAAGTTGGAACGTGTGGGTTAATTTCACAATCAGTGTAGAGCCATGATCAGAGAGAGTGCAAGTCAAATACAGGTATAACATTTTTATTCTGTTTGACATTTTGCAGGGCCCAGGATAATTCAGGAAAGAGCAATTTTTTTTCCTAGAAATAAATCAAATGTTACGTGCAGCAGACAGTGTGCTAGAAGCCAGGTAAATAAGATAAAGTTCAAGTTGGAAAGAAATATTGTGGAAGATCAGGAAATGTCAGCCATGTTTCAATGAATTCTTTCCAAAAGCTGGTGACTAATTCTCGACCCAGACGTTTTTACTCAGAAAACCATAGCACATGCAGAGGTGAGTAAACTGTATATCATGAGGAAACCCATGGGATGGGTTCAGTAGCCACACTGGCCAAGCAAAATAAAGCCAAGGACCCACAAGGAAATGAAAAGGGGAAATGCGGAATACTTCTGGTTAACATATTAGAAAGGAGTTGAAAAAATACAGGAGCTGTACCTGACAACTGAAAGGCCAGCGAAGTTATCCTGATATTTCAAAATAGAGTGAGACATGAATCTTGAAGCATAAACGAGGCAGGACTGTGCATAGTGGAGCAAACGTTCAAGAGCATTTACAAATTCTGTCAATTTTCATCTAAAAAGAGCGCACAGCGCAAAAGGGGCAGTCAGCATGAATTTAAAAGAAAAATATCAGAAACTATAAAAAGTTCTGTAAATCTTTGCTGAGAAGCTTCTAGATAAGAATTGGTTGGTGGAAAAAATCTGAATTTTATAACATCTTTAATAATGAGATGAGGTATGTTTCTGATTACAGCATTGCTAGCCTGCTCAACTGGCATGAGTTTGATAATTAGGCAAATACAATAGAGGATTTTGGTACTGCTGTATTAAAATCCTTTTTCTCTTATATTAGAGGCTAAATAAATTTCTTTACTGCATTCTGTCACTTCTTTTAATTATTTTTGATTTCTCTTCTTTACTGACTGTAATGTAACTAACATGCATCCATACACACTCTGCACTGATGAAATGAAACACCCACTTCTCAAACTGCTGCCAAAGGAATATAAAGTTCAAACCAAAGCTTCCTCTGAATATCTATGCATTGGCAATAAATATAGACTTGTCATTATTATCTAATCCCAATGCATTAAATAGAAATAGAGGGATTAGACTCTGATGGCAACCACAGCCAGTCAATTAAGTATGGGCCAGGGTTTGAACTAGTTGTATGATTCAGTGCCATATTATGCAACACATTTAACCAGAAAGAACTGCCTTTGTCTCATACTAGAAGCAGGCAGCTATACCTCCTGCTTATGCTTAGTGGCACAATCACGTCCAGAGACCCAGATAATATTCTGGGGGACCTGGGCTTGAATCCTGCCACAGCTGATGGTGGAATTTGAGTTCAACAAAATATCTGGAATTAAGAATTTAATGATGACCGTGAATCCATTGTCAATTGTCGGAAAAACCCACCTGGTTCGCTAATGGTTCACCTTTAGAGAAGGAAACTGACATCCTTACCTGGTCTGGCCTACATGTGACTCCAGGCCCACAGCAATGTGGTTGACTCTCAACTGCCCTCTGGGCAATTAGGGACGGGCAATAAGTGCCACCTCGCCAGCGATGCCCTCGTTCCATGAAAGAATAATAAAAAAGCTCTACTCGCTTAGCTGTGCTCCAAAGCACATCATACTCACATGACACTACCATCTGCACAATAATCAAATCTGACAAAACTACCTAATCAGAGCTCACAATATGACAAACAATTCAGTTTAACTGAAATGTCATGTTCGAAAGAACAAAGAAACACTTGATTATGTTCGCACTTTGGAATTTTGAGAATTCAAGGTATCATACCCCATTGTTTTCCTGTGGGATCTTCATTTGCATATTCCCCATTTGATCCTTGAGGCAGCTTTTGTCCATTCCTTCCTGTGCTTGAATCATCTGCAAATAAAAGAAGCAAGAGCACTATTAGGAAATATGGAATGGAAGACCGATGTGTCAAACACGATATGACAGGTACAGGGCTCAGTTCACATAGCACCTCCTGGCTATGAAAATGTTTTATTTTACCATTCTATTTCTAATTCAAAATATAAATCTTCAAAGTTAAACCACAAAGATTGTTTATTTTGTGCAGCCTGGGTGAGGAACCAAGGATAGGACAGTGAGGACAGGATCAATCAAAACAGCAGTGGTTAGGTGAAACCAAACGTTAAATTTATAAATTTGTCATCTTTAATGAAAAGAAGTTCAAAACAAAACAAAAAGGTAGGGAAAGGGATTAAAATTGGACAAAACCAACCAAACAATGAAAGGGAGAGACAGAAACATAATTACATGAAAGAGAGAAGGCAAACAGAGAAACAAATTTAAATAAAGCTCAGAACAGAGGAACAGGAGGTGGCCATTCAGCCCTTCGAGCTGTTCTGCATTTAATGAGATCATGGCTGATCTGTGGTCTACCTCCAAGTCCTTTGGCCCATATGCCATAATATCTTTGCTTACAAAAATGTTTCCATCTCAGATTTAAAATTAACAACTGATTTTGTATCAAAAGCTGTTTGTTGAAGAGAGTTGCAAACTACACTTTGTGTGCAGAAGCGCTTCCTAACATTTCTCCTAGTTCTCAGTCTAATCTGTTTACTATGTCAGGGTACTGAAATATCGTTGTTCACTAGGCATTGATATTGATACCATTTAGCAATGGTGTTGCCAAATGCAGTCTGAAAAGATGGCCACATTATGAATGCTTGACTTAGCTCTTAGCATTCTAATATACCTTAGATCTCAGCAAGCAATGTTCATACAATCACAGAGGTGAGAGAAACCTTGAATTAACCTGTTTTTTTCATTTCCGTTTTCTCATTGCCTATGTGTTTGCTTATAAATGATTATGAGACCCAAAGCGGAAAATAGTTTTTGGACATTGATACCATATTTGAGGTTTTAAGTCTTTGTTTCAGTCTTCTTTTCAATGGTATTAGTATTACGATCATTTCAAATACGATCATTTCAAATGAGTCATTGGTTCTGTCCATGTTGGATACACAGATGCTATGCATTTTCAGCACTTACAGTTTTTATTTCAAATTTGCAGCATCTGCGGTATTTCACTTGTATAACGTTCTATTTTTGTTCCCCTTTATTCATTCACAGGAAGCATTTATTGCCCAGAGGAAACTTAAGAGTCAAGTGCATTGCTGTGGGCCTGGAGTCACATGTAGGCCAGACCAGGTAAGGATGGCAGTTTCCTTCCCTAAAGGACATTAGTGAAACAGATAGATTTTTCCATCAATCATTTCATAGTCATCATCAGACTCTTCATTCCAGATATTTACTGAATTCAAATTCCACCAGCTGCTGTGGCAGGATTTGAACTGGGTCCCCAGGACATTACCTAGGTCACTGGGTTAACAATCCAGCAAAAATGCCACTAGGCCATCACCTCCTGTCAATTATCATCCTTTCTTGTCATATTTACGAAAAGATGCAGAATTGACCTGCTTTCTCAAGGATGGAACTCTGCAAAGGTTGCTAAGCAAGGCATATCACAAGGGATATCTAAAGACATGGTTTGCATTTTGAATTCTTTCTTAGCATGAGGAAGTGACTAGTCATCATTTAGTTGGTCCCCTGTACAAGCATGATATCAGAAACTCAATCAAACCTCCCAATGCTCAAGAAATTATATCTTCATCACTTTAGAAATAAATACATTTAACAAATTGTTTCAGCAGCATTGCACATCAAATCTGGCATTCCATTGCAGCAAGCAATTCATTTCCACTCTTTCCTGTTTCACACATTGGTCTATCTTTGCATAGTTCTACCAAAGACATTGCTTACTACTACTGAAGATTAACACTGCATTTCAAGACTTCTCCATTTCTTTCTCTGGAACTACAAACAAAGAATGCTGGAAATATTACCTTGTCAAAACAAAAATACTCTTGTTAAGTCTGGATTTATAAACTTGCCCAGAACTAAATTTTCAAAATTTCTTTCATGAAATGTGGGTGCTCCCCAAGAGGCAGCAACATTACTGTGGGTCTGGAGTGACATGTAGGCCAGACTGAGGAAGAGAATCTGCCATCTTTACCTGAAGGACATTAGCAAATCAAATAGGTTTCTATGATCATTGATAGTTGGTCTTAGGGATGGGGCAGGGGTGTTGCATGGAGAATTAGATATCAAAGTTAGAGAAGAAGGTAGCAGTACAGGTTGTGATAAAGCTGATTGTCACTAGAAAATAAAAAAAGGGACAGAGCATGTGAAAGTCGTAGCGCACAAAGAAATGGTGCAGGACTAGAGAAATTTGATAACAGAACAAACTTAAAGGCTTTGTATCTGAATGCACAAAACATTCAGAATAAAATCAGTTAAGTTAACAGCATAAATGGAGAAGAATAGGTACTATTTGAGGCAATTACAGAAATGTGGTTGTGGGGAGACCAGGTTTAGGAATTGAATTTCCAAAGGTACTCAGTGTTTCAGAAGGATAGGCAGGAAGGAAGAGGATGTGGTGTAGCTTTGTTCCTAAAAGGATAAGTTCAGTGCTGTAGGGAGAAATCATATAGGGCAATCAAGATGTAGAACTGGTCTGGGTAGAAATAAAAAATAGCAAGGGAAAGAAGTCCCTGGCGGGATTAATCTACAAGTCCTCAAAGAGTAGTTCCACAGTGGGGCACAGTATAAATCAGGAAATACTGAGGGCTTGTGAGAAAGGTATGACAATTATCATTTGGGTGATTTTAATATGCACATAGATTGGATTAATCCAGTTGGTCACAGGGCCTTGAGGGAGGATTCATTGAATGTATCAGATAGAGATAGTTTCTTGGAGCAATGTGTTGTGGAACCAACTAGGCAGCAGGCTATTGGTATTGTGGGATGAGTTGGGATTAATGAATGATCCATTAAAGGATCCAAAGGAAGATGAATCATAACATTCAAGAATTCAAATTTAGATTGAGGCCAAGAAACTAGAGTCTCACACAAGCATTCTGGCGTTAAGCAAAAGATAATTACCTGAGTATGAGGACAGACTTGGCCCTGGTGGACTGGGCAGGAAGATTAAAAATGTAGGACAGTTGATGAGTAGTGGCAGATGTTCCAGGAGATATTCAATTTCTCCCAACTAAATTATATTCCAGTGAGAAAAATAGTTTGTAAGAAGGAGATAAAACATCCATGGCTAAGCAAGGAAGTTAAAGATATCAAGGATAAAAACTAACAACCTTAGGCAAAGTCAGGTGGCAGGTCGGAAGATTGGAAAACTTTTAAAGATCAACAAAAGTTTACCAAAAACATTATCAAAAGAGCAAAGGTAAGTTATGAAAGAAAACTAGCACAAAATAAGAAAGCAGGGGAGGCAATGGCCTAGTGGTATTATCACTGGACTGCAAATCCAGAGACCAGACAACATTCTAGGGACCCAGGTTCAAATCCTGCCATGGCAGATGGTGGAATTTGAATCCAATAAAATATCTGGAATTAAGAATCTAATGATGACCATGAATTCATTGTCGATTGTTGGGGGAAAACCCACCTGGTTCACTAATGTCCTTTAGGGAAGGAAATTGCCATCCTTACCTGGTCTGGCCTACATGTGACTCCAGACCTACAGCAATGAAGTTGATTCTTAACTGCCTTCTGGGCAATTACAGATGAGCAATAAATGATGCCTAGCCAGTGACACCCTCATCCCATCAATGAATAAAGAAATAATCTTCTATAAGTATAAAAAAAAAAGAATGTTGGTCCCTTAGAGAACAAGGCTGTGGAGTTAATAGTTGGAAACATGAATGGTAGAGATACCAAATCAGTATTTTGCCTCAGGTTTCATGATGGAGGACATTTGTACCATCTCAATCATAACAGGTAATGCAGAGGTTAAATCAGTTCCCCAAGGACTGATGATCTACATTCTAGGGTCAGAGAAAGTGGATCCATTGGTTGTAATATTCCAAAATTCCCTGGATGCAGGAAAAGTTGCAGTGGATTGCAAAAATGCTAATCTAATACCCTTATTCAAAAAGGGATGAAGGCAGAAAGTGGGAAACTATTGATTAGTTAGTTTAGCATGTGTCACTGAAAGATGGTTAGAATCCATTATTAAGGAAGGGCACTTGGAAATTTAAAATGTAATCAAATGGAATCAGTATGATTTTATGAAGGTTAAATCGTATTTGACTAGTTTTTGAGTTCTTCAAAGATGTAACAAGCAAGGTGGATAATGGGGATCCAGTAGATAGAGTTCCAGAATACATTTGATTAGATGCCATTAAAAAGGTTAATATGTAAGGTAAGGTCACATTGGGTTGGGGTAATTTATTTGAATTATACAGTGCAGAAGAAGCCCCTCCGCCCATCGAGTCTGCACTGACACATGAGAAACACCCAACCTTCAACCTAATCCCATTTACCAGCACTTGACCTTGAATGTAATGATGTACCAAGTGCTCATCCAGGTATTTTTTAAAGGCAAATCACCTCTACCACTACCTCAGGCAGTGCATTCCAGGCTGTCACCACCCTCTAGATAAAAAGGATTTTCCTCACCTCCACTCTAAACCTCTTGCCCCTCACCTTGAACCCATGTCCCCTTGTGACTGATCCTTCAACGAGGGGAAACAGCTGCTCCTTATCCACTCTGTCGATGCCCCTAATCTCATACACCTCATTCAGATTGCTCCTCAGTCTTCTCTGGTCCAATGAAAACAGCCCAGACCTACCTATCCAACTTTTCTTCATAACTGAAATTTTCCATCCCAAGCAGTATCCTGGTGAATCTCTTCTGCACCCTGTCCAGTGCAGTCACATATGTGGAATCCACTACCACTGGGAATGGTGGATGCTGAATCATTAAGTAAATTTGAGGAGATAGACAGATTTTTAAATGAGTCATGGTTTGAAAGGCTACGGGGAGCAAGCAGGAAAGTGAAGGTAAGTTTGAGATGAGATCAGCCATGATAGGTGAAACAGCAGAGCAAGCTGCAGGGGCTGCAATTTCCTAAATAAAGTCTGAAAGAACTACAGATGCTGTAAATCAGAAAAAAAATATAGAAGTTGCTGGACAAGCTCAGCAGGTCTGGCAGCATCTGTGAAGAAAAAAATCAGAGTTAACGTTTCTTCACTGATGCTGCCAGATCTGCTGAGCTTGTGCAGCGACTTCTGTTTTTGTTCCTGATTTAAAGTATCTGAAGTTCTTCCAGTTTTTATTTAGTATTTAACTCACTGACACATCTCTTCCACGATGGCCACCTTGAAGTTCTGCTCCTCTCTCCAAAGGGGTTTCCATTCCAATCTTTCGTTTTGTCCATCGACATTAATTTCACTGTCACTCCTGGTGTTTGACCAGGTATTTGCTAAAACTCGTTTCCACAGCTATAATCACATTTCTCAGGAACTGCCTCCGGCTCATACTCGGCCCACGTGGATTCCAACTGACGTTTCATCCCTCATGCTTTGAATCCGTCCAGGATCACAGTATCTCCGTGACGTTCAACGTTCCACAGGCAGCTGCTCTCGCTGCATCCAGAGATCCACACGTCATCAAATGCACACTCTCAACCTTTCTCTCCAACAGCATCACATCATGTTGGCTCAGAGCTGCACCACTCTGCAGTTCCATTTCATCCTCTGAGCTAACAAGAAACCTTTCCTTTTCCTTTCAGGCATGAAGGCCTACAAGGTGCAACAACTCAGAGATACCCATGGCTTTCTGGAACTTTCCTCCCCTCCCCTTCCCTCTGACTCCATCCCCTCCCCCAACCCCACCTCCAGTCAGGTATTCACCATCCCTCCTAACCTTCCACTCTCCAATGCTGAAAGGTCTGTACTCAGCAAAGGTCTCAGTTTTATCCCTCTGCGTCCCCATCCTAATGAATTTCGGGCACAACATGACGTCGAACTCTTCTTCCACTACCTTTGCCTCCATGCTTGTTTCTTTGGACAAGAGTCCTCTTCCCGTCCCACAGACCCCTTTGCCCAGTTCCAACACTCTCCCTCCACCTGGACCCCTCCCTTGGGGCCTTTTACCTGCACGTGATCTGTTCATTGAGAACAGCCAATGTGACATTAGTCACTTCAGTTTTTCTGCCCACCCAATCCAACCTATCTCCCTCCTAACTCAATTTCCTACTTCTGCCCCTAGTTCCTATGATCTTATTACATTATTTTTTTTATTTCAGATTTATATGGAGTGCACTAAATGCTACATGGGATTTGAATTTATGCCCCCACAACATTAGCCTGTGTCTGGCTTACTAGACCAGTGACATTACCACTATACTACCAGTTCCTTTTAATTAAAATTGGATCTGTGGAATTCCCTCCCCAATGGCATTGTGGGTCAACCTACAACAGGAAGACTACAGTGGTTCAAGAAGGCAGCTCACCGCCACCTTCTCAAGGGTAACTAGGGACAGGCAATAAACGCTGGCCAGCCAGCGACAGATAAATCCCACAAATAAATAAACAAACAAATAAGATTTAGAGAAATGGAACCTGAACAACCCAGCCAGTTTCAAGATACAGTTTTATTGTCACATATTTCATGCATCTCATTTTGTCACCTGTTTAGACCCTCTACACCCGGGTCCCACTATTTCTGTCTCTTTAAGCTAACCTAAAATCTGACACTGCTATGATAGCAGAAAAGGGGAGATTGCAGCTCAATTGCTAGAGTTTGATTTGCTGGTGGCAAAAGTTCATTGAAAAAAAAAGGTCACTTTTAAATACCTCCATGCAAGATGCAGAGCAGAAAATGGAACTTTGTGTTAACAAGGCAGAATTTTCTGCAAGACAGGCTGGTTCAAAATCTAGGTATTTGTTCCATCTCTTGTTTCAAAAGGCAGCCAACTGTGAGTAACAAAAACATAAATTGCTGGAAAAACTCAGCATGTCTGGAGAGAAAACAGAATTAACTTTTGGATCCAGTGACACTTGTTCAGAACTGTGAGTTCCTGCTCCATTCCACTGCTTGCTTCAAGGTGCCAGTCAGGGCTCAGAGGAACTTCCAAGGAAGAAGCTTGAAGTTCGGTGCCCACCCCCTCCAAAAAGACTTGAGCACATAAATCTAGGTAGTCTCTACTAGGCAGAAGAGCATAGCATTTCAGATGCAACTTTAAATCGAGTCACTGTATGTTCTCAAGATATTTTAATTCAGCACTACCTCAAAGAAAAACCAGACAGCTCTCTCCAGAATCCTGGCCGATATTTATCTGCCAACCAAAACCACTGAAGAACATTACAAAAAACAGAAAGTGCTGGGGAAACTCAGCATGTCGAGCAAAACTTATGGTCTAGTGACCCTTCTTCAGACCAATGGAAAACAGAATATTTTCTGGTCATTGCTATCAAGGGACAAACTGGTAAAGTTTACAACTGCAACTGTATAAGAACTCTATTGGCTGAGAACATTCTGAGGTTATGAAAGGCACTATATAATAGCAAGCCTTCCTTTAGAATGGTGAGAAACCAACTTTGAAATTTTAAAAAGCAGTTATACTCTCACACGTAGTTAAGAAAAGTTCTAATTTGTCAGTTCCAATTCATGAGTGAGGCAGGTAGAGGGACCCTGCAGACAGGAACACAGGAGCTGCAGCCCTTGACATTGTCTCACAGAGAGGCACTTGCTCCCTGCGTGGATGAGGAACAGGGCTGCAGGAAGGATGAGTCAACGGACCATGGCACCATGGTCCAGGAGGCCATTCAAGAGCGGGGAGCAAAAAGACAGATTGTAGGTGCAAGGGATTCTATCATCAGGGGGATAGACAGTATCCTTTGCGAGCAGGATAGAGAATCCTGCGTGGTGTGTTGCCTGCCCGGTGCCAGGGTACGAGACATCTCTGACTGGCTTGAGAGGATACTAGAGAGGGAGGGGGAGGATCCAGTTGTTGTGGTCCATGTAGGTACCAACAACATAGGCAGGACTAGGAAAAAAGACCTGTTTCGGGATTATGAAAAGCTAGGAACAAAACTAAAAAACAGGTCTTCAAGGGTCATAATCTCTGGATTGCTGCCCGATCCACGTGCAAATTGGCATAGGGAGGCGAGGATCAGGGAAGTAAACACGTGGCTAAAAGAGTGGTGTGGGAAAGAGGGTTTCCTTTTCATAGTGCACTGGCATCAGTTCTGGGACAGGAAGGATCTATACCGCTGGGATGGACTCCACCTGAACAGGGCCGGGTCCAGTGTTCTGGCGAAAAGGGTAAATAGGGTGGTTAACAGGACTTTAAACTAGTAAGTAGGGGGGAAGGGAGAAGTGAGCGTAGAGGGAGAATAACAATTAATGTAAGGCAAAGCAGCAGGTTAACAGGTGACGAGGAAGCTTCAACTCCATTGAAAATTAGGAAAAAAGTTAAAGGGAAGGAGAACTCAAGAGTTGTTAGTAATGGAGGTAATAGGACCCAAAAAGGTGCAAAAACTGGTATAAGGGCACTTTATCTGAATGCTCGGAGCATTCGAAACAAGGTGGATGAGTTGATGGTGCAAATCATGGCAAATGGGTATGATTTAGTGGCCATTACAGAGACACGGTTACAGGATGGTCATGACTGGGATTTAAATATCCAGAGGTATCAAACTGTTCGGAAGGACAGACAGGAAGGTAAGGGAGGTGATGTTGCTCTGATTTTTAAGGATGATATCAGGGCAGTAGTGAGAGATGATACAGGTTCTAATGAACAAAACGTTGAATCCATTTGGGTGGAAATTAGGAATAGCAGGGAGAAGAAGTCACTGATACGTGTGGTCTACAGGCCACCAAATAATGACATCGTGGTGGGGCAGGCAATAAACATAGAAATAGCTAATGCATGTAAAAATGGTACAGCAATTATCATGGGGGATTTTAATCTACATATCGATTGGTCAAACCAGGTCGGTCATGGCAGCCTTGAGGAGGGTTCACAGAATGCATCCGCGATAATTTCCTTGAACAATATGTAATGGAACCTACGAGGGAACAAGCTATCCTAGATCTAGTCCTGTGTAATGAGACAGGAATAATTAATGATCTTACAGTTAGGGATCCTCTCGGAAGGAGCGATCACAGTATGGTCGAATTTAAAATACAGGTGGAGCGTGAGAAGGTTAAATCCAGTACCTATGTCCTGTGCTTAAACAAAGGAGACTATGAAGGAATGAGGAAGGAGTTAGCTAAGGTAGAATGGGAACAAAAACTTTATGGTGTGTCAACTGAGGAACAGTGGAGGACTTTCAAAACGATTTTTCACAGTGCTCAGCAGAAGTATATTCCAGTGATAAGGAAGAACTGTAGGAAAAGAGACAGCCAGCCATGGATGTCTAAGGAAATAAAGGAAAGTATCAGATTGAAAAAAAAACACATACAACAAAGCAAAGAGTAGTGGGAAACTAGTAGACTGGGAAATCTTTAAAGGCCAACAGAAAGCCACAAAAAAAGTTATAAAGAAAAGTAAGATAGATTATGAGAGTAAACTAGCTCAGAATATAAAAACAGGCAGCAAAAGTTTCTATAAATATGTAAATCGTAAAAGAGTGGTGAAGGTAAACATTGGTCCTTTAGAGGATGAGAAGGCCAATTTAATAACTGGGAATGAGGAAATAGCCGAGACATTAAACAGTTATTTCATGTCGGTCTTCACTGTGGAAGACACGAATAACATGCCGAAAACTAATGGCAAGAAGGTTATAGCAGGTGAGGACCTAGAAACTATCATCATCACTAAGGAGGCAGTGCTGAGCAAGCTAGTGGGGCTAAAGGTAGACAAGTCTCCTGGTCCTGATGAAATGCATCCCAGGGTACTAAAAGAGGTGATGGGGGAAATAGCAAATGCACTAGTAATTATTTACCAAAATTCACTGGACTCTGGGGTGGTTCCCGCAGATTGGAAAATAGCCAATGTGACGTCACTGTTTAAAAAAGGAAGTAGACAAAAAGCAGGTAACTATAGGCCAGTTAGTTTAACTTTGGTAGTGGGGAAAATGCTTGAATCTATCATTAAGGAAGAAATAGCAAGACATCTGGATATAAATTGTCCCATTGGGAATACCCAGCATGGGTTCATGAAGGGTAGGTCATGTTTAACTAATTTGGTGGAATTCTTTGAGGACATTACTTGCATGGTGGATAATGGGTAACCTGTGGATGCAGTATATCTAGATTTCCAGAAGGCATTTGACAAGGTGCCACACCAAAGGCTGCTACATAAGATAAAGTTGCACGGTATTACAGGTAATGTATTGGCATGGATAGAGGATTGGTTGACCAGTAGAAAGCAAAGAGTAGGGGTAAATGGGTGTTTTTCTGGTTGGTGGTCAGTGGCTAGTGGTGTGCCTCAGGGATCAGTGTTGGGACCTCAATTGTTTACAATTTACATAGATGATTTGGAGTTGGGAACTAAGTGTGGTATATCAAAATTTTCAGATGATACTAAGATGAATGGTAGAGCAAAGTGTGCAGAAGACACTAAAAGTCTGCAGAGGGATATAGATAGTCTAAATGAGTGGGCAAAGGTCTGGCAGATGGAGTGCAATGTCGATAAGTGTGAGGTCATCCATTTTGGTAGGAATAACAGCAAAATGGACTATGTTTTAAATGGTAAAAAATTGCAGCACGCTGCTGTGCAGAGAGACTTGGATGTCCTTGTGCATGAATCGCTGAAGGTGGGATTGCAGGTGCAGCAGGTAATTAAAAAGGCAAACGGAATTTTGTCTGCCATTGCTCGAGTGATGGAGTTTAAAAACAGGGAGGTTATGCTGCAGCTGTATAGGGTCCTGGTGAGACTACTTCTGGAGTACTGTGTGCAGTTTTGGTCTCCTTACTTGAGAAGAGATATACTAGCACTGGAGGGGGTGCAGAGGAGATTCACTCGGTTGATTCCAGAGTTCGGAGGGTTGGATTATGAGGAGAGACTGAGTAGGCTGGGATTATACTCATTGGAATTCAGAAGAATGAGGGGAGATCTTATAGCAACGTATAAGATTATGAAGGGAATAGATAAAGTGGAGGCAGGGAGGTTGTTACCGCTAGCAGGTGAAACTCGGACTGGAGGGCATTGCCTCAAAATAAAGGGAAGCAGATGTAGGACTGAGGTCAGGAGGAACTTCTTCACCCAAAGGGTTGTGAATCTGTGGAATTCCCTGCCCAGTGAAGCAGTTGAAGCTACCTCGCTGAATGCTTTTAAGGCAAGACTAGATAAATTTTTGAACAGTAAAGGAATTAAGGGTTATGGTGAGTGGGCGGGTAAGTGGAGCTGAGTCTCAAAAAGATCAGCCATGATCTTAGTAAATGGCGGGGCAGGCTCGAGGGGCCAGATGGCCTACTCCTGCTCCTAGTTCTTATGTTTTTATGTTCTTATGTCGCAGTCCACAACACTGAAAAACTCTCAGTTTAAAACTATGACAGTCACCTACTCCCACACTGCAAAGCCTCTCCCAGCCCCTATTTGTATTTTCACACAACAATGGGAACAATTTCACTGGAAAACAAACTTTTTTTTTGGTGCCAAATCTCTTGTTTTAAAGGATAGAGGACTTGTTTACGAACAGGGGGAGGCACCAAATTGCTCGCCTAATGTTTCATTCTTCGTTACCTCCTGGCTCTGGACAAACGGCTCGATTTTTCAACACAACTTGATTTGCAGCCAGTGCTTTGATGTGCACTGAATTGCTGTAGCCGCTTTGATCTTCGAAAGATCCCAACTTTTTTTTGCGCGCAAATTTGCCTGCAGAGACCCCCTCCGCAGCACCCCCCAAAAGAAACCTGTCCAGACTTTTGATGGTGTAGACACCCAGAATGATATTCAAGATGGAAAAAAAGGGATGAGCTCATGCTTATTCTCTGACAATTTATGCAGAGCTCTTCAAAAGCATATGAGCCAATTATTGAGACCATTACTACTTAATTTAGTTAGACATGACATGATTTTGATACCAATTAGAAATGTTATTTAATAACCGAAATGACCCATATCAAGACAGAGAGCCAGAAAGTTTCTTTTAATATTTTAACGCAAGACCAGTCTCTGCTTTGACTCTGCTAGGCCTGACATGAACCCTTTGAAGTCCAGAGGCCTTCTAAGCCCCATTTCACAGATGATCCAGCTTTGCATAAATAAACACGTCGACCTTTGAACTCTAACTGGAGACCTGAGCCCACTTCAAAGCGATGGATGAAACGATCAACATGCATCATTAAGGCAACTCTTGCTCGATAAGTGAAGGGCGTTGAGTAAAGGAAGGGAGGGGGAATCAAAATGTAAAAAAAAACACTGAAATTAGGTGAACGCAACTTAATGCAATCAAGTCAGGCTTGAACAATCAGACTAAGAGGCATTGTGTTGTTAATAACAACAACTGAATCAGCTTATGGAAGACATCAAACTCAACGCTGAATTAACTTTGACAGGTATGGACAAGGAAAACCCATCAAAGCCAAAGGCTATATTTAGTCGCTATGCTGTTCACACAACGATTTCTTGATTGCCTCCATTCTCAGGGATAAAAAAACACCAGTTCAGTAAGTAAATCAGAAGGAAACAAACCCACTTAAATCCGGTGCAGATTCAGGTTCAAGAGAGAGTGCTGGAAAAACTCAGCAGGACTGGCAGCATCTATGGTGAGAGCAGCAGACTAAATGTTTCCAGTCAAATGACTTTAAAGAGTCATACTGAACTCGAGGCTTTAACTCCCGCTGCAGAAGCTGCCTATCCTATTAAGTTCCTCCAGCACCTTCTGCTTTTAATTGAATTTGGTTATTATTTGACAAGTTTTGGTATAAACAGCTGGAATGGCATCAACAGGGATTACTAAGCTCACATTATTAAAAATACCCTTGGAACAATGATATATCCTGGTGTATGCCTTGGCAGAACATTCTGTTTGTTTGCAAGCCCCAGAATAGCAGCCATACTGTATAAACTTTGTGATTTTGACAAGGATGAAGGTCGGGTAACTTTACTTGAGGTGAACCGCTTCCATAAATCCCAAACCAGGCTCTGTTGATTCATTATATTGCAATATTTATCATGTAAAAGACTTTGCAATACATCCTACCCCACAAATTCAGAAAGATGTTCCAGCCTCCACATTAGCAACATCTTAAAAGATTCCAGGGATTTTACATTAGGAGCCCCCCCTCTTCATTAGTGAAACTTCCTCTAATTCTTCAACAAATCAAAGTTCCTCCAGTCCTGGTCTTTTGCACAACCCTGATTTCCTTCAACAAACTCATGGCAACCATGCTTTAGCTGCCTTGGCCATAAGTATTGGAACTGCCCCTCTACAACTCACTGCCTCTCCAGTATGATATCCTTGTTTAAAAGCCTTCAAAAAACTGAGCTTGGTCACACAGTGATAGAAAGCAAAAGAACTTCATAACAACATTGAGGCTGTATATTGACAACATTTCATTGACCCGGTACTCCTCCTAATTCATAAACATTTTATGTTTCAAGGGCGAATGGCCAGAATGCTCTTGTACTGAGACAATTGCTTCATACCTCAAAAGGTATGTTATGAAAATGTCATTTAAAAATAAATGTGTGTGGAATTTTTAATATGTTTAGGCTAATTATGTTCTCATCATTTCCTGTTTCTTTTTAAGTGCGTGGTGTCCCACGTACAGTTGTCACATAAATGTTTTACTCCCTATTCCTGTTACTTCAATCCCATCAATGCGCAGAGAAAGCAGCCTCAGAACCACTACACCTAGCAATGGGCATTCCTTACCTCCAAACTTAAGTTAGGCAAAAAATCACAGGATCACAGGAACAGGCCCTTCGGCCCACCAAGCCTGCGCCAACATATGACGTCTTTCAAAGCTGAAAATCTTTTGCCTCCACACGGTCCACATACCTACCTATTCAACATATCTGTCAAGGTGCCTCTTAAACATTGCTATTTTATCTAATTCTACCACCTCCTCTGGCAGCACTTACCATCTTCTGTGTAAAAAACTTGCCTCTCATATCATCTTTAAATTTTCCCTCTTTTACCTTAAACCTATGCTCCCTAATAACTAACATTTCTACGCTAGGAAATAAACCTCTGACTATCCATTCTTTCCATGCCTCTCACAATTTTGTAAACTTCTATCAGGTCGCCTCTCAGCCTCTAATATTCAAGTGAAAACAAATCAAGTTTGTCCATTCTCTCCTCATAGCTATTAGCCTCCAAACCAGGCAACATCATGGTAAACAAAAACAGAAATTGCTGGAAGTTCAGCAGGTCTGGCAGCGTCTCTGTAGGGAAATCAGAGTTAACATTTGAGGTCCAGTGACCCTTCCTCAGAACTGGTAAAATCATGGTAAACCATTTCTGTACCCTCTCCAAAGCTTCCACATCCTTCTGGAAGTGCAGTGACCAGAACTGTGCATAATATTTCAGCTGCGACACCACTTGCCAATTTTTGTACTCTACGCCCTGACCCATGAAGGCTAGAATGTCATGTTAAAACTGAAAGAATTGCGGATGCTGGAAATCAGAAACAGAAATTGCTGGCAAAGCTCAGCAGGTCTGGCAGCGTCTGTGGAGAGAAATGAGAGTTGACGTTTCGAGTCCAGTGACCTTTCTTCAGAACAGCAGACCTTCAGAGGAATGTCACATGCCTTCTTGATCACCTTATCCACTTGAGATTGAGACTTGGACAACCACAGATGTAGCAAGAGCATCTCTCATGAATTTTCCACATGTTTTGTAAATCTTCACAAAAATTAGGAGAGCAGAGAGAAATGCAAGTCAAGAACATAAGAACTAGGAGCAGGAGTAGGCTGTCTGGCCCTTCGAGCCTGCTCCGCCATTCAATAAGATCATGGCTGATCCTTTCGTGGACTCAGATCCACTTACCCGCGTTCTCACCGAATCCCTTAATTCCTTTATTGTTCAAAAAAAACTACCTTTTTTTTAAAAACATTTACTGAAGTAGCGTCAACTACTTCACTGGGCAAGGAATTCCATAGATTAACAACCCTCTGGGTGAAGAAATTCCTTCTCAGTTCAGTCCTAAATCTGCTCCCTCTAATCTTGAGGCTATGCCCTCTTGTCCTAGCTTCACCTGCCAATGGAAACATCCTCTCTACTTCTATCTTATCTATTCCCTTCATAATTTTATATGTTTCTATAAGATCCCCCCTCAATCTTCTGAATTCCAATGAATATAATCCCAATCTACTCAGTCTCTCCTCATAAGCCAACCCCCTCAACTCCGGAATCAACCTAGTGAACCTCCTTTGCACCCCCTCCAGTGCCAATACATCCTTTCTCAAGTAAGGAAACCAAAACTGCACACAGTACTCCAGGTGTGGCCTCACCAGCACCTTGTACAGCTGCAACATAACCTCTCTGCTTTTAATCTCAATCCCTTTAGCAATGAAGGACAAAATTCCATTTGCCTTCCTAATTACTTGTTGTACCTGCAGACCTACCTTCTGTGATTCACGCACAAGGACAGCCAGGTCCCTGTGCATAGCAGCATGCTGCAACTTTTTAGCATTCAAGTAATAATCCTTTTTACTATTACTCCTACCAAAATGTATGACTTCACATTTATTTACATTGTATTCCATCTGCCAGACCTTTGCCCACTCACTCAATGTATCTATGTCCCAAGATACAATTCTCTGTTACAAAAAACAGTAAGTAAACTAATTTAAAATCCAATCCAGAGACTTGAACAAAAACATCACAAGGGAACCCAGACTGATTTGGAGCTAGATCAGCACTCTCAGAGAATCTGTCTTCAGATGGATCATTAAAACGACCCTTACTCTCTCTCAAGTGGATGAGAAAGATTCCACGGTACTATTTCAGGAAGGATAAGAGAGATATGTTGGCCAATATTGATCCCCTAATCAAAATTACCACAAACAGTTTATCATACTATTAACACATTACCATTTATGGGAGCTAGCTGTGTTTACGTTGATTGCTATATTTCCAATGCTACAGTAGTGCCTTTTTTTCATTCATTCATGGGATGAGGGCATCACTGGCTAAGTGAGCATCTATTGTCCATTCCTAATTGCCTGGAGAAGAGTCAAACACTATACCTCAAAAGTACTTCTTGGCTGAAAATTGGAAAATTCTGATGTCAGTAAAGGTGCTGTTTAAATGCAAATCTTAACTTTCTTCCAGTTCTGTACTGTGGAGCTAAGTGGCTGCTTTTAAAACCAGTCCAGTTATTTTCATAGCAACGTGGAAAATTACTTTGGAACTTTTCAATAACATTTCTCTCAAGCAAATGCACAGTGGTTCTCTACTTAATTATACTAACGCTGTGTAGGTATAATTTGTAATGGTTTTCAACAGAGCCTGTTAAGATTGACAGCAGTGATATTATTGTTTGAAATATTTTGCCATGAACTTAGACTGGATTTTGATCTTTTGAGAAGTATGAAACATTATATGTTTATTTTAAATGTTTATTTATTTCTCTAAGTTTTTTTAAGTGGGCAATATTGGTAAATGAATTTTTTCATTCATTGAGGAGATGTGGGTGACACTGTCTGGCCAGCATTTCTTTCCCATCCCTACCTGCCCCTTAAGGAGGTGGTGGTGACCTGCCTTCTTGAACCACTGTAGTCCATGTGCTGTAGGTAGACCCACACATTACCTTTAGAGAGGGAATTCAAGGATTTTGACCCAGTGACGCTGAAGGATTGGCAATATATTTCCAAGTCAGGCTGGTAAGTGGCTTGGAGGGGAACTTGCAGGTGGTGGTGTTCCTATGTATCTGCTGCCCTTGGCCTTCCAGGTGAAAGTGGTCATGGGTTTGGAAGGTGCTGTCTAAGGAGTTTTGGTACATTTCTGCACTACATCTTGTAGATAGTGCACACTGCTGTTACTGAGCATCAATAGCGAAGAATAAGAGTATTTCTAGATATGGTACTAATCAGATGGCTTGCTTTGTCCTGGATTCTTGAGTATTTTTGGAGCTGCACCTTTCCAGGCAAGTGGGGAGTATTCCATCACGCTCCAAACTTGTGGTGGACAGGCTTTGGTGAGTTACTCACTGCCGATTTCACAGTCTTTAGCTTGCTCTTGTAACCACTGTGGTTAAATGCTTAACTTATCATGGGATGCTTATGTCTGTAAAATGGTTGTTGCATTTTCCTATGTTACAAATTTCGAGGACAATCCATTGGCTGTGGGCCACATTGGAATGTCTGAAAATGAAAGTTGCCATTTAAATGCAAGTTCACTTTTATTCATGTTGCCGAGATTTAGTAATCGATTACTTTAGCTCCCCTCCTCTTCTTGGTTTGAGTCTCACTCAGGTGAGGTTCCACTAGCTTGACACAGCGACAAAGACAATAAAGGTTGTACAGTTAAAAAGCTGAACGTGGCTGTGTTTGAAGTTGGGAAAATCAAAGCTAAAAGTGTAAGTACTGTAACAAATATCAATGATGGCTAAGTGGACAGATCAGCTGACTGTCCACAAGAATGATAGAGTAGCTATGACAATATGATTATCAGAGTCAAGACGCAGTCAATGTTATTCCCTCAAGCAATTAGAATATCTTTCCCCACCATTTTGTTTTGACAACCATTCAATGTCTCATACCTGGTCTATAGGCATCTGAACGGTGCCCATGTTTTCCACAAGGACTCTCCACTAAGTGCTGAGCCACCCAAGAATAACCAAACAATGTGATGGAGAGTTTTATTGTACAGTGTAGTCTATGATGTATTTAAACCAAGATTAGCTTTTTAACCATAGCTGAGACCACACTATGATCCGGGATGGTAACCAGTAAACTGCTGCACATGTCCAATCAGGCATTTTACATTCCAGCTACAATTAGCTTTCACAAGAGGATTTTGTCTCCCTCTGTAACATTGTTAAACTCATGTCAGTTTGTTTTCCGGAAGCATTGTGTATTCTGTTAGTCTATTAAAGCCTCATGACAGAATAAGGGTGCAGTCAATACCTAGCTAATATTTGAAAAGCTGAGCAAAGGCATGTTGTGGTGGGGGGGGCTGGTGGATATTGAATTATATTATCACACTCAGAACACGCACAACAAGGCCCAGTTTTGGAGACCAGTGTCCTACTTTCCAAGGGTTCCCGAAAGATGTCAGACACACAACTATGGTATGGACTTTACAGGCATCCCTACCACCTTCACAATACAGGCAATGGACACAACCCCAATCCTAGGATCTCACAGGTCCCAAAGAATGAGTCAAGCACTGGTTCTGCTTCACTCAGCGAGGATGTGGTCTCCCACCAACACCACTATAAATGTGAATTGGAATTTTAACTTTAAATTTCATCTGGAATCATAAGGAACAAGAATTTCAAGAACTTCCTGGAAATAATCCCTGGAGAAGGGTTGTCTGTGGAGCCTCAGCAGATCCAGATTCTTTTGAAAAGGCCAGCGAAGAGCTTTTATGGCACAGTGGTAGTGCCATTACCTCTGGAACAGGAGGCCCTAGTTCAAGTCCCGCCTGCTCCAGAGATATGTGATAACATCCCTGAACAGGTTGGTCAGAATATGCCTGGAAAACCAGTGAGTCAAATTTGTCTCCTCCTTCATCAGCTTGGGCAGTATAGAGTGCAGCTTTAAACATATGTGGAGTACTGCATTCTGGACACACCACCTTTGGTAGGAGATATTAATCTTAGGATAGAATCATAGAATCCCTACAGTGTGGAAACAGGCCCTTCGGCCCAACAAGTCCTCGCCGACCCTTGGAGCATCCCATCCCGACCCATCCCCCAACACTACGGGCAATTTAGCATTGCCAATCCACCTAGCCTGCACATCTTTGGACTGTGGGAGGAAACCGGAGTACCCAGAGGAAACCCACGCAGACACGGGGAGAATGTGCAAACTCCACACAGACAGTCGCCCAAGGTGGAATTGAACCTGGGTCCCTGGTGCTGTGAGGCAGCAGTGCTAACCACTGTGCCACTGTGCCACCCTATTGCCTTTGAATAAAGCAGTGCAGTACAAACATATCAAACTATCACCAGGATTTCAAGGGTTACCTCCTGAGAAGTGATCACATAAACTAGGGGCTGTATTTTCAGTTTGGTAGGAAACAGGAATTGGGTGTTTCCAGGTTTGAACCTACTTTCAGGAGGATAGAGTGTGATTTTGACCAACATTCCCCTGAACATTGCATGGAATGAGGTTTCCTGGGGAGACTAGGGAAGTTCTGTGGCAGAATCACTCGACCTGAAATGTTAACTCTGATTTCACAGCACAGGTGCTGCCAGACCTGCTGAGCTTTTCCAGCAATTTCTATTTTTGACTCTGATTTATAGCATCCACAATTCTTTCAGTTTTTACTTACGATGGATCTGGCTATTTTGTTGAAGCAGATGCAGGGTTTTCACCATGTAGGCTGCTGGCATATGGTACAGGTCTGGGAGACTGGTGTAGCATAGAGAGATGATGGCCAAGTGTCATTATCACTAGACTATTAATCCGGAGACCCAGGTAATGGGGAACTGGGTTCAAATCTCATTGTGGATGCTGGAATTTGTATTCAACAAAAAAAAAAAATCTGGAATTAGGAGTCTAATGATGACCATGAATCCATTGCCAATTGTTAGAAAAACCAATCTGGTTCACTAACGTCCTTTAGGGATGGAATATCTATATTAAGGGCTTGGGGAAGGGGCAGAATGTGATGTATCCAAAATTGCTTTATAATACAAATATAGTTGGGAAGGCATGTTGTGATGAGGACAGAAGGAATCTGCAAGGGGATATAGATAGGTTGAGTGAGTGAGCAATAACTAGGCAAATGGAATTTAAAGTAGGAAAATGTGAGGCCACACACTTTGGTTGGAAGAATCAAAAGGCAAACTTTAATTTAAATGGAGAAAGATCACCTCAGAGGGATATGGATGTTCCTGTGCATAAAACACAAAAAAATTAGCTTGCAGGTGCAGCAAGTAATTAAGATGGCAGATGTAATTTGACCTTTATTGCTAGGGAGTTAGAGTTTAAAAACAGAGAAGTCCTGTTTCAACTGTACAGAGTTGGTGAAGCCACATCTGGAGGGTTGTGTACAGTTTTGGTCACAGAATTTCAGAAAGGATATATTGGCATTCAGGTGATTCAAACCGATCCATTAGGCTGATTCCTGGGATGAAGAGGTCAACTTGTCAAGAATGGCTAAGCAGGTTAGGAGTTTATTCATCGGAGTTTCGATAAATGAAGCCTGACCTTCTTGAAACGTTGAGAAGTTGTTTCCATTAATGGAGGAATTTTAAACTCAGGGTGACTCATTTAAAACTGAGATGTGAAAGAATTTCTTCTCTTGGAGGGTAATGAATGTCTGGAATTCTCTACCCCAGAGAGACCTGGAGGCTACATCACTGAATATGTGTAAAGAAGAAGTATATAGATTTTTGAAATATCAAAAGATTGAAAGCTAGGAGAAGCTGGCACAAAAGATGTTAGGGCCTGGGGCAGGTCACCTATGATCTCATAGAATGGCTTGAGGGACTAACCGACCTATTCTTGTTCCTATTTCTTATATTGTGTCCATCAAGATCAAGCCCAAATGCAAACTCGAATGTGCTTCTGTGGCAGCAAGATGTACCATTTCTAAAGTGGGCAGCAACAACTCTGAGGCTCCTTTGAAAGCAGCTAGCAAACCCACAACCATGTCCAACTAGAAGGACGTGGACAATAGACGCGGACACCTTCAAGCTCGCCTCCAAGCCACTCACCATCTTGACTTGGAAATTTATTGCTGTTCCTTCACTGTCACTGCATCAAAATCCTGGAACTCAGTCCCCAAGGGCATTGCAGGTCTACAAACAGCACGTGGACTGCAGTTGTTCAAGAAGGCAGCTCACCACCACCTTCTTTGAGGCAACTGGGGATGGGACATAAGTGCTGCCCTTTCCAAAGATGCCTGAACACCATGAATAAATATTTTTTAAAATGAGCAAGTATTAAGCAAATATTGAATCCATTTATGTGAGGTAAGGAGATTATTCATCTTTATTAGACATGCACAGCTGTACAGTGTTAAAGCCTTAGTAGGTTGTATTCCCCCCATGGCAATACCCAATGACTACAAAGCAATGGTGCATTGTCTACACTGGGGCAACTTTTTAAAACAAATGTTTGGTTTTGTTTATAAATAAATCCAATCATCAAATCAACCAAGTAACGGGTAACAAATCACACTGTTTATCAGGGCAGTTGAGACATAAACAAAGTCAAAAACTAAAAACAAGGGAGGGGACTAAATCAAAATGTGATGTAGGGAAGATGATACACTCCAGCACCCCCCTACCCGCCACCTGCCCCCGACGTTCACCTGTCCTGAAAAGCTTTGAAAGAACCAATTTTTTTTAAGTTAACTTGTACAGAAATGCTGTAACATACCGCTGCAGCAAGTTTAACTTGGGTCTCCTGGTCTAGAGGTGGGGACGCGACCACTGCACCAAATCAGCCCATATCACTATTGTTTTTGTTTATATCCACAAGTGCTTTTACACACAACTGAACATTTTTTTTTAAATCAACACCAGTAAAAACCTACATAATAATTTAATGGCAGAGCAGGATCAGAAGCGTGAATTTCTGCTTCCTGTTCCTAATCTTTCAATTGGGTCATGATGACTGATCACTGATATCTCAACTCCATATCTCTTGATGCTTTCAATAAAGAAACCCAAAAAATTCCTGTCTTGAAAATTTCAAATCACCCAGTATCTATTGTTTTTTGATGGCGAGAATTCCAGATTTCTGGAACTCTTTGTGTGAACATGTGACTCCTAATTTCCTTCCTAAATAGACTATGACTAATTTTCAGTTTTTGCCTTCTGTTGCTCATAGAATCATAGAATCCCTACCATGTGAAAGCAGTCCATTCGGCCCATCAAGTCCACATCAACCCTCCAAAGAGCATCCCACCCCTCTGCCCTTTCCCTGTGACCCTGTATTTCCCATGGTTAATCCACCTAGCCTGTACATCCCTGGACAATATGGGTGATTCAGCATGGCCAGTCCGCTTAAGCTGCACATCTTTGGACTGTGGGAGGAAACCCATGCCGACACAGGGAGAATGTGCAAACTCCAAACAGACAGTCACAGATGGTCGCCACTTGAGGAACTAATTTCTCTTAATCTACCTGATTATATTTGCTTAACATTATAAGTACCTCAATTAGATCACCCCTCAATCTCCTGCATGCATGGAAATGCAAGAAAACTTTGCATAAACTGTCCATAGAATTTAACTGTAATATTTTGATGAATCTGTAATGCACCCAATCCAAGGCCCAGTACAATATATCCATCCTAAATTGTGATGCCCAGTATGGATGCAGTATATCAGTTGGGGTTTGAAACATAACTTCCTCCCCTTTGTAATCCAGCACCCCACCTTGAGATAACGTGAAAATAACACAGAGTGTGATCACCAGACAGATATGGAGAGACATTGCTGTAACTCCTTTTAAGCCTCACTAAAAATGACTTCATATTTGAGCATTAGCTATGATGTGATTGATAACTCCAGTCCTGGGAGCAGGGATTTATGAACCAACACCATAATCCTGTTTTGTTTCCGAGTACATGACGATTCTAGTTGAATGAAATCATTAACCAGCAAATCTCTTTTCATAACTTTACTGACTCTTTCATGAAAGCATGTTGGTCTCTCATACCACATTGTGTTTGAGGTTAGATTATCATTAGCACATTGATATAGAGGACAGAACTGGCGCCAACATTGTTTGGTTACGCTCCAGTGAATACAATAAAAGTACACCTGAATTATATCATTAGCATCACAGATAAACACATCAAACAAAAGGAAATGTCACTTTAAAACAACTTTGTTCTGTCATGCAAACATTTAGTGAAAAGTTCTCTTTAGTTAAAGCTGCTTTCATCCATCTATAATTTTGAGTGTATGGCATCATATTAATGACATGTGCACTGAAGTAAAATATTAAAAGGGGTCATACAACATTACATATCAAAGTACCAGCGGTTTTGCTTTAAGACTCAGAAGCTACTTAGATGTTGGTTGGTTGGAAGGGAATGATCAAGGCATTCATAAGAACCGTCAATTACCTTTTTCACTTTTATTCCTCTCATTTTCAATTGTCGCACTGTAGGATTGTGACAACATAGTGGTAACGTTACTAAACTCCAAATCCTTATGAAGTCATAAGATCAAATGTCACAACAGCTGGGAGAATTGAAATTCAAATAATTCACAAGTCAGGAATAAAAAAGTTAATATAAATATCGATGATCATCAAACCATACCAGATTACTGTAAAAACCCATCTGATTTACTCTTCAGGGAAGGTAATCGGCTGTTCTTACCCAGCCTGGTCTATACGTCACTTCAGATCAATAACAACAACAGCAATGTGGTTAACATTTAACTGCCTTCATAAATGGCCTAGTAAACCCCAGCTGGAAAGTTGAATTAGAAATAAAACTGGGCAGACACTAAGTGAAGCACAGGAGAAAACAACACACACCTTGCAGACTTGACACTTCAAAGTGTTCCTCACATCTGAACTCCATGACAGCCTGTATCGTTTCTGCTCCCTCACTGTCTCGTGATCAAAATCGTGATCCAGCCTGTTTACCAGCGCTGTATGTGTATGTACAGCACATGGATTACAGCAGTTCGAGGAGGCAGCTCACCTTCACCTTCTCAAGAGCAACTGAGAATGGGCAGATTCCTATTTGCATGATATTGTAATGCATTTTAAAGGGCAAAAGCGTAGAAATTTATCTGGGTCAATGTCCAACAATTAAATCCAATAAATGGTCCCTGCTGGCTATCACACATGTTTAGGCACATGGGTTGAGCACAGGGTAATGCTCAGCTGGGATGCTCGCTACCAGAAGGCAGCTATTGGTATCTATGGGAGTTACTATTGTTGAAAAAGAAAAGCAGAAAACATGGCAGATAAACCACATCAGCAGTCTGCTGCAACATGTCTCGAGAGTGTCATCCTGAAGTATTCATCACCTCAGTTTTATGCATAGTTCTTTTTCCACCTGCACCAGCTGTTTGTCATGTTAGCTTAAGCTCATCTCTCAACACCTCTGCTTAAGGTTTTGACAGAATTTTAAAAATGTGAGTCCAACGTGGCCTGACAAAACTCATGAAACTATTTCCTGCCTTTTTTCAAAAAAGCACAAGTATCATTTTTCATTGATTTATGTCTCCAGTTCGTTCTACAGGGAAGTGAAGAGCACAATCAAAGCAGATATGGTTAAGCCCATGAAGTCTGCATGGTACATAGTGATAGATGTCACCAGTGAAATCTCACATCAGGTGCTGAATTTGAAATGCTTTACAGCGGTAGACATTAAACACCCAGGCAATGGAAATCATTTAATTTTAAGTGGACTCTCTTCCTAGTTGGGTACCATGTTGCATCTGTAACATTCACGAAATCTTTCTGCATAATTCATCCTGAAATACTAGTGTTTGTTAACCCTTTGGGGTTTCTGATGTAGTGACTTGAAAAGGGTAAATAATGGGTATATTCTTCAGTCAGGTAAGTGGTAAAAGTCACTGTCACCATTACTCAAGAAATGAAAATAAGTCTTAGGCAAATTTCAGTTTGATTTATTTATTGTCACATGTATCTTGTTACAAAAATACAGTGAAAAGTGTTGTTTAGTATCATCACTCTCCAGCGCCATCTTAAAACACAGAAAAAATAAACAAAAAAATCACAGAATCCCTACAGTGTGGAAACAGGCCCTTCAGGCCAACAAGTCCACACTGACCACCCAGACCCACCCCCCTGAACACTACAGGCAATTTAGCATGGCCAATCCACCTAAGCCGCACATCTTTGGACTGTGGGAGGAAACCGGAGCACCTGGAGGAAACCCACGCAGACACGGGGAGAATGTGCAAACTCCACACAGACAGTTGCCCGAGGGTGGAATCGAACCCGGGTCCCTGGCGCTGTGAGGCAGCAGTGCTAATCACTGAGCCACCTTTGGCATAAGAATAAAGAAAAAAGAAAACGTGTGCAACTTTATAATCCTTCTTGCTAAGTGCTCTGCCATAGGGCCATGGGCCTGATGGCCACTCAAGTCCCATTCGTGCACCACTGCCACTGGAATGGAAGTCACCCACTCTTCAGCACTATCTCGCCTCCACTGATGCCCTTGCCAGTATGAGTCCTCGGTGGACCTCGTCAATGCACCCATGTTGTTGAGTACCGTACCATGCCACTGCCATGAGTCCGCTTCAGGTTCACCTCGTGATGCTGCTGCTGACGATGCCAAAACTCGCCTTTGCCACCACCTCCGTGAATCTGCGCTGGATGCAGACATCGCCGGGAACCCAAACTCACCTCCACAGCAGCAGCCACCATGTGTCCATGCTGGGCCTACTCGAGTCTGAGCCAGCCCCACTCACACCGACATGATGGAGCTCTTTAACAAGAGGTAAGTAAATTAAAGGAGAGAAAAAAGACAAGAAAAGAGAAAAAGAAAAGAAACAAAATGAGAAGAAAAGCAGATGGAGGCGGACGAGCCCCAGGATCAGAAGCCCAACTCCACCGCCATCTTGAAGTTTGCAATGTTCTTTTCAGTGCTGTTTTTTGGGGTACGCTCAATTCAATATATACGAAGGGTGGAACCAATGCTGTGAAGTTTTAGTGCAATCAACGGACATTCCCTTAGTCCTCTGTTTAACAGATGAGTGGACCCATTGAAAATGAATGACTGATTGTCTCTTTCAAAATGGCTGACAGATTTCCATGCCTTGCTTACCCAAGGAACCTGCCAATTTTCCTTGATGTCATTCCAAGGTTGGGCAGCACTGTGCTGCCAATGTGAGCACAGGTATCTCCAAAGAGACCTTTGCCACGTTAAAATAACTGGTAAAGGGGGCAACACACAAGTGGGATGAGTTTCTAATTGCTAACATTGCCAAGAGTGACTTCTATTCCATTCAAGGCAATCGAGTGAGTTAGTTATTGAAGATGCAGGTACATCACAATTACCGCTTCACCCATCCCCCACACACAAAATAATTAAATCTGCCTTTCTTCTGAATAGAAACTAAAACTAAAACTATCTGTTGCTCACACTATCTATTTTAAAATGACAGAAGATGGATTCTCATCGCTGTTTGTGTCTTCATACCACTGACATCGGCTGTGTGATTGGCAGGAGCAGCTGGTAGGTGTCAGTGATGTGAGTGCACAAGACACTAAAGCCATGCTGTGACCCTGTAAATAACCCAAGACTGGGAGCCAGAGCATGGCCCCTGCAGGAGCTATGACATTAACACCCACAGATTTGTCTGTTGTTTGAAGTCTTCACGCTTTCTAGAATCAAACCATTTGGTCCCACCCCATCTTAGCAGCACCACTGGGAATGATTTTGAGACACTGCTACATTTGAGATCAAATACTCCTTGTCACAGCCAGGCATGTTTCAAGACATTTTGATTTTTCTAAACAAAATTGCATGCATTAACCTTTTGCCTAATGTTGGCTCTTGTCTAAACAAAGGTCCACTCAATGCCTATTCTTCATACATGTCTAATGCGATTCATTTGGAACAAATAATCTTAGTTGATAGGTTTTCTATGCTAATAGTCTGTAAAATGTAAGCTTGTAAATTGTCCATCATGTGATAATGTAACATAATCAATGAAAGTAATTAATATAAGGGCACGCTCTATCAAAGACCAGGCTTACAGAAGCACAAATGAGTCACAAAATAAAACTAATTACAATACAATTTTCTGAATTTCTCAAGTGTGTGTGTGTCAAGGCTCCAATCATGAAAATCCAATATTTGGTGAAGTAGCCTAGATTAGGTGCAGTTGGCAGGGTTAAGATTTATGCCCTTGATCAGTAGAATCAATAAGGAAACAGTAAGACTCTGGGTTTCCAATGGGAATAGGAATAGTAACTGAACAGCCTGTGTCTGGAGTCTTCCCACAAATACAAGTTAAAATAATTTGTCGAAGACATGAAGTAAGCAAGGCACATCAAACAGAAAGCATTTGACATCTGTCCTTGTGCATGAGAAAAATCACTGGATCTGAAAGCATTAAATGCTGTAATGTCATGGACGCCTTTGGTCTCTTCTCCCATATACTTGTCTGCAGCTGCTCCATGTAACTTTAGCAAACATCAAGGAGAGAAATGGGACTTACCGAATTAAAATATCTGACATACTTTTTGCTCTCCTTTCTCTTTGAAACGGGTACCACCCTATAGAGACTGTGGCGCGGTTTTCTTTTGGTCTTTCGTTCAGTGAATGGCTCTAAAATAAACTCTACTTTTCAGTACTCGAGTACAAAGTAGCTTATTGGTACCAACATGGAGGCAGATTACCCTCATTAAAAACTTGGAAGCAGAAAAGAAACTGCAAATTGCCCACGAAAAGGTTGCTTATTTCAAGAATGGGTTGAAGCCCTGATACAGACCAATATCTTCACCAAAGCATTTGATGAATAGAGAGAGAGCGCATGTTATTGAAAAGTCAAACCCATGTGAAAACTGTGCCCTTTGATTTAGTTTTCCTTTCTTGTAAGAACCCGCAGCACTCTCTTTTCAGCCAGATGGACATACGTACCTGCAGTTATCTTTCAAAGTGTTTTTTTTTGGCATGTGTGTGTGGGAGGTTTTAGATTTGGTTACAAGTTCACTGGGCGAGGGGCAGGGATAACTTTAGGATGAATTTAAGACGAACCTACTTTGCTCATCGGGGTTAAAATTGTTTCAGAGATAGCAGGAACTCCTCTGATGCTGCTTGGCCTGCTGTGTTCATCCAGCTCTGCACCTTGTTGCTCATCGGGGTGTTGAATTTCAGCCATTTTCCGGTCACTGCATGAGCTGTCACCATCTTCAGGAGAAACCAGTTCTCTTTTCAATCTTGCAATAAAAGCTCTTTCCTGTCAACTCATCTCAAAGTGGCACAAGCACGGTCAGAAAGTAGAGCAATCTCCCATACACTTGTCTGTACTAAAAGTGTTACTGTGGGCCTCACAGAGACTGTGTAAATATCTTACGATTTGTATTTACTTTGAGAAAAGAAACAGCAAATGAAAAGATCGTGTGTTAAATGACTACAGTCTCTAACTAGTAATGTATTGTGTTGAGGAAGGCTACCTTCTAAGACATTAACTGCTCTTTACTTTTCCATGGATTGGTGGACCTGCAGCATATTTCCATCTTTTCCTGTTTGTATTTCAGTGTTTCAGCACAGGCAGTATTCCTAAATCTGTAACCTATTATTATTAATTACATTTGTTAAACTTTTCAGGCAGCCCCTCGAGTTCCCTTGATCATGACGTTGAACGGACCCATTTTCCATTAACGCGCGGTTTTAGGTTTGATTAGTTTGATGGAATTGATTAAAAGACACCAGCTCATTTTGAACCTAGCAGTGGTTCCTGCTGCAATATTTTCATTTCTACCAATAGATTAGTCAGAATTAAATGCCCCCTCTTCCCCCAGCAGGAAGGTTGGAGGGGAGGGATATTGGTGATTGCATGTATATACAGTGGGAGATTGTGAAGCAGGGGCTCTATTGACTTCCCCTCCATTCTAAGCACAGGGCCAGAAGGCTTATAGACAGACCTCACTCCCGGATGTTAGTTGAGGCTCTTAAATGGGCAATTAGTGCTCAATTAAGGGCCTTGTCACAAACCTGCTGGCATTCCACCAGCATCAGACACTGTCATAGCAGGAAGCAGCACTCTCTGGTTTGCAGGCCTCCTGTGGGGGTAGGGATGCAGCTGTTAAGGGGAATAATACAATCAAAGGCATTCACAGCCTGACCAACAGAACCAGTGTCAGAGAAGTGGAGGACTCTGAGCACTACCTCCTGGCCATTCTTCTGATGTCCTCCCCACCATGAACCAAAAGCCTTCCTCACCACCATCCCTTCTCAGCCTCATTCACTTGTGGCGTGGGTCCCCCTCCAGTGGTTCTCTGCCTCTAGGACTGGCAGCAGCTGCTCCTTCCATGGAGAGGTCCTGCTGCCAACTTGCCCTCTGTGGGATTTCTGCCCTCAGGATCAGCCAGAACTGCTGGAGTAGATGATCCATTTCAATCTCCTTCAACGTAAACAGGAACATAGGAACAGTATTAGGCCATTCAGCCCCTTAAAGCCTGTTCCAACCATTCAATGAGATCATGACTGATCTGTGGCCTAACTCTATACACTTACCTTTAGCCCATATCCCTTACTACCTCTGCTCAGATTTGAAATTAACAACTGATCCAGCATCCACTGCCATTTTTGGAACAGAATTCAAAACCTCGACCATCATTTATGTGTAGAAGTGCTTCTTAACATCTCTCCTGAATGGTCTCTCCTAATTCTCCGACTGTGCCCCTAGTTCTAGAATCACAGATGTCAGTCTTCAGCCAATTTGATTCACTTCTCGTGATATCAAGAAATGGCTGGAAGCACTGATATTTCAAAGTCTATTGGACCTGACAACATTCCAGCAATAGTACTGAAGACTTTTGCTCCAGAGCTTGCCACTCCTTTAGCCAAGCTGCTCCAGTACAGTTACAACACTGGCATCTACCCAACAATGTGGAAAATTGCCCAGGTATGTCTTGTACATAAAAAACAGGACAAATCCAACCCGGCCAATTACCACAGCAACATCAGTTTACTCTCGATCATCAGTAAAGTGATGGAAGGTGTCATCAACAGTGCTATCAAGCAGCACCTGCTCAGCAATAACCTGCTGAGTGACGCCCAGTTTGGGTTCCGCCAGGGTCACTCAGCTCCTGATCTCATTACAGCCTTGGTTCAAACATGGACAAAAGAGCTGAATTTCAGAGGTGAGGTGAGAGTGACAGCCCTTGATATCAAGGTCGCATTTGACCGAGTGTAGCATCAAGGAGCCCTAGCAAAACTGGAGTCAATGGGAATCGGGGAGAACTCTCTGCTAACTGGAGTCACACTCGGCACATAGGAAGATGATTGTGGTTGTTGGAGGTCAGACATCTCAGCTTCAATTCAGGGGTTCTGCAGGGTAGAGTCATAGGCTCAAAGATTTTCAACTGCTTCATCCGTGACCTTCCTTCCATCATAAAGTCAGAATGGGGATGTTTGCTGATGATTGCACTAAGTCCAACACCATCTGCGACTCCTCAGATATTGGAGCAGTCCATATCCAAATGCAGTGTAATATGGGCAGCTGACAGGTGGCAAGTGACATTAATGCCACACAAATGCCAGGCAATGATATCCCCAACAACAGACAATCTAACCATTGCCCTATGACATTCAATGGTGTTACCATCACTGAATCCCCACTAACAACATTCTGGGATTTACCATTGACCAGAAACTCAACTGGGCTAGTCATGTAAATACAGTAGCTACAAAGGCAGGTCAGAGGCTAGAAATCTTGAGATGGGTGACTCATCTCTTAACTCCCCAAAACCTGTCCACCATCTAAAAGGCACAAGCAAGGAGTGTGATAGAATATTCCCGACTTAGCTGGAGGAGTGCAGCTCCAACAACACTTTAGACATCATTCAGAGCCGTTTTTTTTATTGCCATCCCCTCGAACACCTTCAAAATCCACTCCCTCCAGTACTGATGCACAACAGCAGCAATGTGCACCATCTACAAGATACACTACAAAAGCTCATCATCAGGTCTTCAACAGCACCTTCCATACCTGTAAGCTCTGCCAGCTAGAAGGACAAGGGCAACAGATACATGGAAACACGAGTTAAGTTACCCTTCAAGTCACACATAGAACATAGAACAGTACAGGACCTTCGGCCCACGATGTTGTACCAACCTATTATCCAACTAAGATCAAACTACCCTACATAGCCTATATTTAACTATCCTCCATGTGCCTATCCAAGAGTCGCTTAAATGTCCCTAATGTATCTGACTCCACTACCACTGCCGGCAGTGCATTCCACACACTCACCACTCTGTGTGTAAAGAACCTACCCCTGACATCTCCCCTATTCCCTTCCTCCAATCACCTTAAAATTATGCCTCCTCGTAATAGTCATTTCCACCCTGGAAAAAAAACACATTTTCTTGACTTGGAGCTATATCACTGCTCCTTTGCAGCCATTGGGTCAAAAACCTGGAATCCCTTCCTAACAGCACAGTGGTTGTACCTAACTCATCTTCCCCTACCACTACCAACCATACCCCTCAACCCCCACCCCATCCCCCCGTGGACCACACTGCAGTGGTTTAAGAAAGCAGCTCATTACCACGTTCTCAAGGACAATTATGGACAGGTAACTAACTTTGGCCTTGCCATTCACATCCACATTCTGTTAATGACTAAAAATAAACTCGCTGGTCTGATTAGGTCTCTTGTCAATGATAACCTCCAAGATGTTGATGATGGGGACGTGGCAATGGTACTGCCATTGAACGTCAAGGAACATACGAAACAGGAGCAAGAGTAGGCTATTCAACTCCTTGAGCCTATTCTACCATGCATTAAGGTTATGGCTAATCTTTTACATCAATGCCCCTTTCCTGTACAATCCCCAGGTCAGACGGTTATATTCTCGCTTTGGATATTATCATTGGCTGGCACTTGTGTAGTGCAAATGTCATTTGTCACCTACCACCACAAGCCTGAAGGTTGTCCAGGTCTTGCTGCATATGGACAAAGACCACTTTAGTATCGGAGGACTCATAACTAATAAATATGCAATTATCAACAAACATCCCAAACTTCCGATCTTATGATGGAGGGAAGGTCATTGATGTTACAAATTAAGATGGTTGGGACTCCACTCTGAGGATCTCATGCAGGGCTATTCAGGGACTAAGTTGACTGAACATCTAAAAGTATCTTCCTTAGGAGTATAGAAGCAAAAGTAGTCCATTTAGCCCTTTGCCACTCTAGATCCAGTTGATAATCTAACTCAATGTTATATTCCCATATTAACCCCATATACTTTGATATCATTACTAATGAGAAATCCATCAATCTCTCTCTTGAACTTATCCAATGACCGTGTTTCCACAATCCTCTGGGGTAGAGAATTTCAAAGATTCACCCTCCTCTGAGTGCAGATGTAACCTCCTGATCTCAGTCCTATGGTTTTGTCTTTATCCTGAGATTTTGTGACTGTGTCCCTTGGTTCTGGGTCACGCAGCCAAGGAAGACATCATTTCTACATCTACTCTGTCTAGCCCTTTGAAGAAGGGTCTAGGCCCAAAACGTCAGCCTTCCTGCTCCTTTCTTGTAAGAACCCGCTCTTTTCAGCCAGATGGACATACGTACCTGCAGTTATCTTTCAAAGTGTTTTTTTTTGGCATATGTGTGTGGGAGGTTTTAGATTTGGTTACAAGTTCACTGGGCGAGGGGCAGGGATAACTTTAGGATGAATTTAAGACGAACCTACTTTGCTCATCGGGGTTAAAATTGTTTCAGAGATAGCAGGAACTCCTCTGATGCTGCTTGGCCTGCTGGGTTCATCCAGCTCTACACTTTGTTATCTCTTTTCCCCAGAACATTATCTGGTTCTCTGGATTAACAGTCCAGTGATAATACCACTAGGCATCGCCTCCCCTATTTTCTCACCTTTCTTGTGGGCATTTCTTTTGTTTAAAAGGAATGTGTGTTTTTTTTCGAAAATCAAACATTAACTTTTAAACTATTTCAATTTTATTTATGTAATTGCCTTTGTCTATCGACTGACAATTATTTTATTGCATTTTTCCAATTTGACACACACAACGTCCTCCTCACACCTTTATAATTCACCTTGATTAGTAATGAGACATTAGTTTCAGATTGAACTGTATCTTTTCACAATTAATAGAAAGAAGATAATTAATTTTGCTTTCCTCATTGGATCATACTGGATCTAAAACAGCCTGTACCCTAGTTGGTTTCTCAATGTACTTCTTCAGAAAACTATCTCAGACACATTTCAGGAATTCTTCCTCCACAGTATTGATGCTTATTAGATTTGTCCAATCTATATGTAGATTGAAGTCACCCACAAAGATTGCATTTCCCTTGCTATGTGCAGCTCTAATTTCCTGATTTGTATGTGTCCTACATTACCACTATTCATGGTGACCTATAAATCACTCCTGTCTGCAAATGCTTCATCTGCACTTGCTCCAACCAGTGGAGGATTCCATCCTATTCCTGTTGACTTCAGTTTTGCTAAGCTTCCTTGCTGTCACCTGGTCAAATTATTTTAATACACTTTATGGTAGAAATTTCTCTCTCAGGAATGTATTCACAGAAAGTCTTAACAGTCTCAAATCGAATTCCTCTTTCCACTACTTTAACCGACTGAGGAGAGAGTGACACAGCAGTAATGTCATTGGACTAGTTATCAAGTGGCCAGTGCTCATGTCAGCTCTGAAATTTCAAGGCAATTAACCAATCTGGAACTGAAAGCTAGCCTCACTCACGGTGACCATGAAACTATCACTATCACAAAAATCCAGCTGGTTCACTAAGGCCCTTTACAGAAGGAAACCTATTGTCATCCTCTGGTCTGGCTCACATGTGACTCCAGTCCTACAGCAATATAGTTGACTCTCAGCCACCCTAGCAAGTCATATAGTTCAAAGGCATTTAGAGTAGTCTTCTCAGCAGCACTCACATCCCTTGAAAGGATGAAGAAAAAGAACTCAGCATTTATGGCAACAAGGTGCAGGGCTGGATGAACACAGTAGGTCAAGCCCTGCACCTTGTTGTCTCGGATTCTCCAGCATCTGCAGCTCCTACTATCTCAGCATTTATGTCAAATGAGTTGAAATCTTTATTAAAGTACCAGAAAGAGGAAATTAAGTATGTTAATTTTAAGGGTTGCATTTATAATATCTATAATGTATGTTCTTATATCTTGCACTTTGGTTGGCTAAGGCTTATATTGTATCTGGAAGCACGTTATTTTCCATGAAATGTAACTTCTCAATTTGTTTCCAGCATTCTCAGATACATATGCAATCATTACAGAGTTTAACCACAGCTGACACTCTTCCAATCCAAAAGGTCTTTCAGTAAAAGTTGTGCCATAATAAATTTGATACTTTTTTCTACCTCATGACCGTTTTCCTCGAGACCGAGTTCTCTTTGACCTTTTGTGATTATTAAATTTGATGTCTGCTTATGTTACATTTTATAAGCAATTCTTAATAAAATAATACTCTTCTCTTGGAAACTTGAGTTGTATAAAACTAACATTTTCTCAGCTCGCAGCAAGCTGTAAGTATTCACACGGTTATAAATTCAGAGACAGCATCACATGCATTATAACACTGCAGTAGTTGTCATTGCAATAAGTGGCAGATTTATTGCGTTGAGATTTTAATGCAAAATAAGGCTAGCCTTGAAGGCTTCTCCGAGGAAAATAACATCTTATTGGAGTAACGCCCAGTAATTATTATTTCATGTTTTCTTCACTTTATTGGCTGACAAACCTAGTGACGACAAAGGAAATCAGGGGTTGGATTTTTCTATTTTGATGATAAAATGGGGAAAAGTACTCTTTTCCATCATAAATCACATTCTGTGGACAAAATTATGGCAAACACCAGTTTTAATATAGGTGAGAAGCAAATTACATTAAAGTGACAGAGCAACTGACAGCTGCTCACAAGTTACCGAACAAATTCCAAAATATTTGTTAATTTGGATGTGGAATTTGCAACTATGTACATATGCCAAGATCATCTCCTGAACACTCAAAGGCTCTCTACCAATCTGCAACAATGTCATGGAATATTCACTTCTTAATACAATACAATACAACACAACACAGCACAGGAACAGGCCCATTGGCCCACCAAATCTGCGCCAATTCCTATTCCTTATTTAGACCCACTACTTATTGCCCATGCGTGGTATTCTCTGTTCACCTCAGGTTCATGTGTCTATCAAGATACGCCTTAAATGTTGCAAATGTTCCTGCTTCCACCACCTCCACTGGCAGTGAACACCACTCTGTGTGAAGAATTTTCCCCACACTTCTCCCTTAAATTTTCTCCCTCTCACCTTGAACTGTGCCCTCTTATAGCTGACCTTTCCACCCTGAGAAAAAGCCTCTGACTATCCACCCTATCTATGCTTCTCATAATTTTGTAGATCTCTATCAGGTCACCCCTCAGCTTCCAATGAAAACAATCCGAGTTTATCCAACCTGTCCTCACAGGTAAAATCCTCCAGACCAGCCAACATCCCAGTAAACCTTCTCTGCACCCTCTCCAAAGCATCCACGTTCTTCTGTTAGTGTGGCAACCAGAACTGTAGGCAACATTCCAAATGTGGCTGAACTAAAGTTTTATACAGCTGTAACATAACTTGCCAACTTTTATATTTGATGCCCCATCTTGCATCAATAATCAAAGGTGTCAATAATATCCAGGACAGACCAGATTGCTGGACATAACGTTCATTATTCCACCACTTGCACATTATAAGCAATTTGTAGAATCCACAACCTGCAGCAGTTCAAAGAGAAGGTCCACCCCTTTTTAAAGCCCCTCAGTACAACTAGGATTGGCCAATAAATAAAGCTTGTCCATATCTCATGAACATATGCAAAAACATGGCAGAGGGAACATAATGCAGGAAAATGTGAGGTGTTTGGCATGCTTGCCTTCATCGAGCAGGGCATTGAGTATAAAAGTTGGCAAGTCACGTTGTAGCAATAAGGAGACATTGAACAAACTTGAATCAGAGATAGTAGGAACTGCAGATGCTGGAGAATCCGAGACAACAAGGTGCAGGGCTGGATGAACACAGCAGGCCAAGCAGCATCATAGGAGCAGAAAGGCTGACGTTTCGGGCCTAGACCCTTCATCAGAAAAGCTTTTCTGATGTCATTGAACAAACTTGGATTGCTCAGAGACGACCTGATCAAAATACGTAAAATTATGAGAGGCATGGATAGGGTGGATAATCAGAGTCATTTTCCCAGGGTGGAAATATCAAACACCGGAGCATATGTTTAAGGTGAGAGGGGGCAAGTATAAAGGAGATGTGTAAGGCAAGTTTTTTTTACACAGAGGATGGTAGGTGCTTGAAACATGCTACTAGGGGAGGTGGTAGAAACAGATACAACAGCAAAGTTTAAGAGGCATTTAGATAGACAGATGAACAGGCAGAGAATAAGGGGATAAGAACCATGTGCAGGCAAAGGGGATTAGTTTAGAAAAGAATCATAGCCGGTATAGACATGGTGGGCTGAAGGGCCTGTTCCTGCGCTGTACTGTTCTATGTAAGGAATGATATACTGGCATTGGAGGCAGAAAAGGCTTCTAGACATGTAGTGATTTTCTCATGAGAGATTGATAGGTTGGACCTGTATTCATTCATATATGAGAGGAATGAGAAGAGACCATATTGAAATATATAATATTCTTATGGGACTCGACAGGGTAGATGTGGAGAGGTCAATGCCAGTCATGGGGACTCTAGGACCAGAAGGCATAATCTCAGAATAAGGGGTCACCCATTTAAGACAGAGATAAGGAGAAATTTCTTCTCTCAGAGTAGGGTGAATCTGTCGAATTCTTTTCTGCAGAGAGCTGTTGAGACTGGCTCATTAAGTATATTCTGAGATGCACAGATTTTTTTAAATCAGTAAGGAAATCAAGTGTTATGAGAAAAAGACAGGAAAATGGAGTTGAAGTTCATCAAATCTGCCATTATCTCATTGAATGATGGAGCAGATTTGAGGGGCCGAATGGATTACTTCTGTTCCATGTCTTATGGTCTTGTAAACATGTTCATTTTAAAAAGTTAGTTTGCAAATTGTGTGCACCTAATGGTGAAGTTTCAAACGAATAAAACTGTCTGATTTATTTGCAATGTCTCGTTTTCAAGAATGCAAAAAAGAAAGTGTCAGATGCTCAAAAGCCAAACAAATGGCTGACACATATGCTGTGCCATGTGGTTGCCTCAAATGACCCCAAGCCATAAGTATAACCGTCACTGCCACTGGTAATGCATGGCAGATGGTCGCACACTGCTGCTATAACCTGCTTGCCACATCTGAGCAGCTTCATACACTCTCCAAGTAGTGCAATGAATCAGATCTGCAAACTACTGTGGACACTTTTGAACCTTTAATTCCATAATGTGCTTTTTTTTTAAAAAAAAGGACCATTGTAGTCAAAAAAAAAGTGACTGAAGGGAACTTCATGTTGTCTGGCAAAAGGGGACACATGGAATGCTACACCTGTAAGGTGTCAGGGCAATGCAACTTCAAACAGAAAGAGACAAAACAAGGAACAAATAATGAGGGGGCTGATGATCTCTTCCCATTTATCAGTGGAAAGCCACCCCTTGCAGAGAATTTCTGAGTTCTTTCCAAGAATTTACAAAAAAAGGGTTAAAAACAGACTGCAACGCAGGTCTGTGTGCGCTAGTGGAAGCAGGTGCGCTAGTCACTGAAGTCCATGTGTATTAGCCTGGGTTGGAGCTCTCATGTACTTTGAAGCTCATAGTTGAAGAAACCATCCACTGTGCACCCTTCTGCAGTAGATAAAATGCCTCTCTCACTCGGCATACTGGAAGCCAACTAACCCGCAAGCCAATCAAAAGAAAACAGGACACAAGGGCTCTTTTGCTCTGAGCGCAGTCAACTTAACACCATCAAAAGGAGATAGGACAAAAAAATTTCAACTAACCTGCAAAAGTCAATGATCTCAAAATTTAATTATCAGCATTCCATTATCACCTCTCCATAACTGACCCAGAGAGATCTTTTAACATTTATGGACTCATTTCTTATTCCAATCAGTGTGTTTGTGTTGCAATATTTTAATTCTTTTCACATCTAGTAATTAATAAACTTACTATTTTGCTAACTCAAGAAAGCCTTGGTTCCTTTTAAAAACACAACTTAATTTAGTCTGGAATAAAGGCATCCACAAAGGAGGAGATCCTTTATAAATTATTCTTAACCCCAGCGCCACTGCCGCACCCCGCCACAACAACCAAGAGGACAGGTGAATGAAACCAGTTCATCTTTCTTCAACCAAAAGCTTTATGATTTGTAGTGTCCTGTCTTGGGGAAACCTTGTCTGGGATCTGAGGAAGGGTCACCAGACCCGAAACGTTAACTCAGATTTTTTTCTTTACAGATGCTGCCAGATCTGCTGAGCTTCCAACAACTTCTGTTTTTGAACCTTGCCTGGGATCTGGTCATGCCAATATTGACTACTTTACTCTGACCAGTGCTATCCACCTGAACATGCAGACAGGCCTGCCCTTAATTACAGACACGATCCTGAAAGAAGGCTCAATACTAAATAACAGAATGTGTTATGTGCTAAATTAGAAATACAAAGCCACAATCTTCTGAATCACCATCACTGGTATCAACTTTTTATTCCAGATTTGCTTAATTAACTAAATTTCAATTCCGCCCACAGCCTCCACAGCCAGCAGCTCCAAAGGGGACAATAGCACCCAGCCCTGCCGAGTCTTCCCCATCTCCCCAGACCTCCCCCTTACTGAGGACGAATGGTCAGTCCTCAGTAAAGGGCTCTCCTTTGTCCCCCTCCACCCACACATCAACGAATACCGGTCACGTTTGGACATTGAGCAGTTTTTCCGCCGCCTCCGCCTCCACGCTTACTTCTTCAACTGTGAGCCTAACCCTCCCTCTATGGACCCCTTCTCCCACCTCCAACACACCCCCTCCTCCTGGACACCACCCCAAGGCCTCCTACCCTCCCTTGACCTCTTCATCTCCAACTGCCGTCGAGATATCAGTCGCCTCAACCTCTCCACGCCTCTCACCCACTCCAACCTCTCCCCCGCAGAACGTGCAGCCCTCCGCTCCCTCCGCTCCAATCCCAACCTCAGCATAAAACCCGCAGACAAGGGAGGCGCAGTTGTAGTATGGCGCACTGACCTCTACATCGCCGAATCTCCGACACCTCCTCCTACCGCCCCCTTGATCATGACCCCACCCCCGAGCACCAAACCATCATCTCCCAAACCATCCACAACCTCATCACCTCAGGTGACCTGCCACCAACCTCATCGTTCCCTAACCTCGCACTGCCCGCTTCTATCTCCTTCCCAAAATCCACAAACCTGAATGCCCTGGTCGACCCATTGTCTCCGCCTGCTCCTGCTCCACCGAACTGATCTCCAACTATCCAGACTCCATTTTCTCCCCCTTGGTCCAGGAACTCCTTACCTACGTCCGTGACACCACCCACGCCCTCCATCTCCTCCAGAACTTCCAATTCCCCGGTCCCCAACACCTCATCTTTACCATGGACGTCCAGTCACTATACAGCTGCATTCCCCATACAGATGGCCTAAAGGCCCTCCGCTTCTTCCTGTCCCGCAGGCCCAACCAGTCCCCCTCCACTGACACCCTCATCCGCTTGGCCGAACTCGTCCTCACCCTCAACAACTTCTCTTTCAATTCCTCCCACTTCCTACAGACAAAGGGGGTGGCCATGGGTACCCGCATGGGCCCAAGCTATGCCTGCCTCTTTGTAGGTTACGTGGAACAATCCCTCTTCCGTACCTACACTGGCCCTAAACCCCACTTTTTCCTCCGTTACATTGATGACCGTATCGGCACCGCCTCATGCTCCCATGAGGAGCTCGAACAGTTCATCCACTTCACCAACACCTTCCACCCCAACCTTAAGTTTACCTGGACCATCTCTAATACCTCTCCCCCCTTCCTGGACCTCTCTGTCTCCATCTCGGGCAACCACCTAGAAACCGATATCCATTTCAAGCCCACCGACTCCCACAGCTACCTAGATTACTCCTCCTCCCACCCACCTTCCTGCAAAAATGCCGTGCCCTATTCCCAATTCCTTTGCCTCCGCCGCATCTGCTCCCAGAATGAGGCATTCCACTCCCGTACATCTCAGATGTCCTCGTTTTTCAAGGACCGCAACTTCCCCCCCCCTCAGTGGTCGAGAACGCCCTCGACCGTGTCTCCCACATTTCCCGCAACTCATCCCTCACACCCCCTCCCCGCAATAACAACCAAAAAAGAATCCCCCTCGTCCTCACGTACCACCCCACCAACCTCCGGATCCAACGCATCATCCTCTGACACTTCCGCCATCTGCAATCCGACCCCACCACCAAAGATATCTTTCCCTCCCCACCCTTATCTGCTTTCCGGAGGGACCACTCTCTCCGTGACTCCCTTGTCCGCTCCACACTCCCCTCCAGCCCCACCACACCCGGCACTTTTCCCTGCAACCACAGGAAGTGCTACACCTGCCCCCATACCTCCTTCCTCACCGCCATCCCAGACCCCAAGAAGACTTTCCACATCAAGCAGATGTTAACCTGCACATCTGCCAATGTGGTATACTGCATCCACTGTACCCGTTGTGGCCTCCTCTACATCGGGGAAACCAAGCAGAGGCTTGGGGACCGCTATGCAGAACACCTACGCTCGGTTCGCAATAAACAACTGCACCTCCCAGTCGCGAACCATTTCAACTCCCCCTCCCATTCCTCAGATGACATGTCCATCCTGGGCCTCCTGCAGTGCCACAACGATGCCACCCGAAGGTTGCAGGAACAGCAACTCATATTCCGCTTGGGAACCCTGCAGCCCAATGGTATCAATGTGGATTTCACAAGCTTCAAAATCTCCCCTCCCCCATCGCATCCCAAAACCAGCCCAGCTCGTTCCCGCCTCCCTAACCTGTTCTTCCTCCCACCTATGCCCTCCTCCCACCTCAAGCCGCACCTCCATCTCCTACCGACCAACCTCATCCCGCCCCCTTGACCTGTCCGTCCTCCCTGGACTGACCTATCCCCTCCCTAACTCCCCACCTACACTCACCTTTACTGGCTCCATCCCCGCTTCTTCGACCTGTCTATTTCCTCTCCACCTATCTTCTCCTCTATCCATCTTCTATCCGCCACCCCCTCTCTCCCTATTTATTTCAGAACCCCCTTCCCCTCCCCGGTTTCTGATGAAGGGTCTAGGCCTGAAACGTCAGCCTTTCTGCTCCTCTGATGCTGCTTGGCCTGCTGTGTTCATCCAGCCCTGCACCTTGTGGTCTTCAATTCTCGGTCTGTTTCCACATTTCCAGATTATTAATTACCAGTCTTACAAAATAACTACCACGTTACCAATAACATAAAAAACAGGAATATAATGATAACACTGCACTGTAAGTGGATTTATGCTTGTATGAAATCATAATCAGTTTTTCATCAAATGTTTGTGTGTCTAGATGGTAAAGAAAGCCAAATGGAAAATAAAGCACTCAAAATCTAAAACAAAAAGTTCAGAAGATTCTGAAAGTACTCAGCAGATGAGTCCATTTCAGGCAACTAGCCCTTGGTCAGAATGGGATCAAGTTAGTCTCGCAGAGTGAGCCTTCCCGAGGTATTCAGGATATGAGATGTTGTTTTTATTTCTTTATTGATTAACGGGATGAGGACGTCATTAACAAGACAGCATTTATTGCCCATCCCCAGTTGTCCAGAGGGCAGTTCAGAGTCAACCACATTGCTGTAGGTCTGGAGTCCTGTGTAGGCCAGACCAGGTAAGGATGGCAGTTTCCCTCCCTGAAGGGCATTATTGAACCAGATGGGTTTTTCCGACAATCGACAATGGATTCATGGTCATTACTAGATTCTTAATTCCGGATATTTTATTGAATTCAAATTCGACCATCTGCCTTGGTGGGATTCAAAACCGGGTCCCCAGAACATTATCTGGGTCTCTGGATTAACAGTTCAGCGATAATACCACTAGGCCATGCGTACGTACTTTTAAAGGGAGATTGTCTTAAACTGCCGTCACTCATTACATACCTCTGGATGGGTGTGAGGCAGTAGCGCCATAACTCCTTCCTCAGAATGCAGCAAAGGCAGACATGCCTGTTTAGCTTTCCAGTGAGCACGGTCTGTAAATGCAGCCTTGTCTTCTAATGAAGAACGCATGGTAATGTTTCACCAATCGAAAATGCATGATTGGTATCTTTATGTCAAACAGAAGACAGTAACATGAGATAAGTGATTTTGTTGGACTGGACTTCAAAAGAAGGGAGAAGCTCTAATTTAGGAACAGTCTGAAATAGACAAGAACAGATACCAGAACCACTACACCAGCACAGTTGATGTTTTCATCTGAAGTTGAGATTCAGGCATTTCAACAGCGAGGATATGGATGTTCTAGCATTTATTGCATATAATATTTGACTAGATGGCACTTGAAGCTAAACAATAAATTGGAAAAGGTCCTATCTACCACTCACTCACCTTGAGGTGTCCAAAACCACTGGCAAATAGATGAGGGACATGACTGAAGTATAAAATACCCAGATGTGAATGTGCAAGAAGGTAACTCCCAACCAAGTCCTCCCATCTGAGTCCACTTCCACCCAGTCCTTTTCTGATGATATCACAGTTAATTTAACTTAATAGCAAAAAACAGCTTAGACTGAAGGCAACATTCCACACAGTAGCTTGTATTTCATTCCCATGAAAACATGTTGGAAGCCAGTTATCATAGACGTCAAAATAAAGCTACTGCAAACAAAGGGCTGTAGAATGGAATAAAGGAGAGCAGCTGTTCCCTCTCAAAGGAAAATCCATAAGCAGTGAAGCAAGAGACAGTGACGCCACCAATCAGTTTGTGAATGTCTGCTAAAACAAAGACTCTGGTCCAGTTCCTCACAAACCTTCCTAGAAGGCTAGGATTGAGCCATACAGAAAATGCACATACCACAATTTGACAGGCAAACAGAAGAAAGCATGCCCAACCCTTCAAATTCCACTAAATCACTGCAGTCTTACAGTGTTTAAATGGACCTTATCATCAAAGCTGCTCGAGAATTTTGCCAGCTAACTATCTCAGCATGTGTCTCCACATTAACATAGTACATTACAAGTCTTTGTGCCTGGGTTAATGGTCATGGAAAGGAAACATTACAAGCAAAGGCATGCAACAATTCCTTCCCACTTGGACATTTTAGACAAAAGACACAATGTGCCAGTGATTACAGTAAGACATCACTAACATCAGCTGCAAATCAAGGATGCAATAAAAGGAATAGATGGGTCTAAGCTAAGTAGATGTAGCCATTAACTGTTTCCTCACAGAGGATCTAGACAAAAGGCAACAGGTAAAAATGAGGAAATGACAGCAAGAGAAACACTTCTGACTTCATCCCTACAAAGGCGCATTCTATCCCCTCAGTTTATACTAACCTGATTTGCATTTGATCTGATTTAATCCATCTCACTTTACAACCAGACGCCTTCGACATGGTAACAAAATTACTAGATCAGATTTAATGTGGCAAATTCTCACCCAAAAAAGTTAATTTCTCTTATATGGCTGAAGGTATAGAGACCAAGCTGACTTTACAAATAACTGAGTCTTTAGGAGGCTGAGTTGAGAATACTGTATGACATTTGTATCAGATTTTGAATGCTCTATAAAAGAGCCAGCACCAAGTTGATGGGCTGAAGGGCTCCTTTGGGGCAGTAAACACCTGTCGTTTGGGGACAGAATCTATGCCAGGTGCAAACACCACAACCACTACTGACATTTACACAGCACCTCGAACTTGGGAAATGCGTACATCCCGCACGCATTGAGTTCTGAATTAAGGTATTTTTCCAATAAAAGCCATTGATCTGTTATTTTTCCTCCCATCACTCGCTTTGTGAAAATTTACAATTGATGATCACTCATCACTCGCATGTGAACAAGTGTAAGTAATGTGGAACTTGAACTCTCCCCATTGGGCAGGAAAAGGAGGGGAATGTAGGGAGGGGCAGGTTCACTTAGTCTCAAGTCTTATCAATCTTCAGGTCCAGCACCATTGGTTTTGGTGGTGGGTAAAGGGCCAGCTTAAGCAGGACCCTTATGCATGAGTGCTATTGTATCCATAGAACCCCAAGTGCATTTTAACTGGGGCCTCAGTGCAAACCCACTGATCCCTAAAACTTTCACAGGTAACAGACAAAATATTCTTCATGACTAAAACTGATAAGAGAGGAACAAAATGTGTGTGTCTGGCAAAAGATTTGGCCCTCAGTCCAACATGCAGTCCAGGGCAACTGATGGCAAACAATCATTTCAGTGCGGAAAATTCAATAAATGCTACTCCTGAAAATATCTTTCATAAGAAATGCATCTTGTTAATTAAATTGGATGTTTCATTGTTAAATCGTTAACATTGTTTTTCTATTGACCAAGAAAACTTAATATGGTCACTGTTAAATAATTGAAAGCTACAATGAGGGTCAGTTCCATTTAAAAATGAATAACAGATGTAACACAATTGGGCTTGAGGGGTCAAATAAATGAGAAATTATTCTGTGGGAGGGCTTTTTACCCAACAAATTGGGGAACCTTCAAAACTAATTTTCTGAGAATGAAGCCTACTGTTACAGCAAGCACCTATTCAAAGCCTATATTGTGTTCCTCAAAGTAACTTAAAAGCAAGTCTTGAGAGGCCTACATTCTTGTGACTCAATATCTCTAACTTAATTGGTGAATCCATTCTGTGTTTTTTTTCTGTTCCCCACCTCCCTTCCCCCCACAACTTTCTTTCATTCTTAGGTTGGGCTTGCATTAGTAAGGTTTACAAAAAGATCACAATTGAATCACCGTAATGAACTAGAACAGCCACAAAGACTGGCCTGAGTGAGCAGCTAATGAGAAAGGATTCCTCCATTTACAAGATAACCCCACCACAGGCAAGATCATTAAAGAGACTGAGAATAGAGGCGAATGGGGAAAGAGATTCTTGCAGTGAAAACGCCAAGCAAACAGCATCGTGCTAATACCTTTTCACAGCACAATACCCGACAAGGCAAATCCCTCAAAACTTAATGAGCTACAAGCTTTCCTTTCACAGCAACAAAAGTTTGGCCCCTTTCTTATAACTAATCATGAACAAATGGTATCTCCATGATGTCAATTAATAGTTGGTTCTTTTAATGCTGAGAACGAGTTGAAATGGGGAGGAGGTGGCAGGAGAGAATTTCGGTCCACTTCAGCCTGCTTCCTTTTACATAGCGGAATGTAACTACGACACAACATGCGAGAAATTGTTAAAAAAAATTCCATCTATCAATGCATTGTCGTCTCACAGAGATGCCACACACACACACACACACACAGTTACCAAGACACTTGTCTTTTTGTGTGCATCTGTCAGTCCCCGGCCTGACACCACTGCAATTAATTTAGTCAGGGCTCTTGCATTGTTGGGAATAGTCCAAGACTTGAAGACTGATGCTTGGCATCTTTGACAGAAACAAGGTTGTCCCTTCTTCCAGTTAGTCCTTGGAACTGAGGAAGTGACCCTTTCTCCTAATTTACTTTAAAACGTGATTTCTGCAGTTTCTCAGTTTACCCTTCTGAGAAGTTAGTCCGCACAAGTCCTGAATGAAGGAGCGGTACGGGTGCCATATATTCTCATTTTACTCCCTAATATTTTAGTGTTTCCATGTGGATTGATGCTACCAGCTTCATTAAAGCACTCAATTTCCCTTGTCACCATATGACTAGAGCACCTGCCTGATATGATGTTGTCATCAAAACTTTTATGTAGTTTGATAATCATGAGAACAGAGCTTCAGCATTGGCTTGGTTGTTTGTATGCCTGCCTCTGAATCACAAGGTTCCCACTCCAGGGCTCAAGCCTCCAAATATTAGACTGAAGGTGCCGACTTCCAGATGAGATGTTAAACTGAAGCTTCATTTGTCTACTCAGCAATTATTCAAGGCAGAGCAGACAGATCCCTGGCTTTCTTGCTTTAAAACTCACCCACGTAGTTGTAAGTTGTGCATTCCTTTTCATTACATATTATCTGTGGCAGTTCAATAACTTTCAACGGGGACCAGTATCAGGGTAGTATCATCAAGCATATCTAGTGTAGGACCACTATCATCATCAGGATCTGCAGCGCCATTTATGAGAATTAATATCCATGGCGTGTCATTCATTAGGATGAGTAAACTCATCATTCATGAAGATCAGTATCAGTACAATTCACCAAACAAGATATTTTTCCTTGTGTGTATATCTGAGAAAAGTCAATGTTGCAGCATTTGCAGTCATCTTTAGCCAGAAGTGCCAAATGGACAATGCATCTCAGTCTCCTCCAGTGGTCCCCAGTATCACAGATGCCAGGTTTTAGCCAACTCAATTTTAATGTGACATCAAAAAAAAACAGCCAGAAGGACTGGCAACTGCAAGGGCTATGACCCTGGCAACATTCTGGCAAAAGTGATGAAGACCTGTGCTCCAGAACTTGATTTGCCCCTAGCTAAGTTGTTCCGGTACAGTTACAACACTGGCACCTACCCGATAATGTGGAAAATTGCACAGTGTCTGTCCTATCCACAAAAAAAAACAGGACAAATTCAACCCATCAATTACCACCAAAAAAAAGTTTACTCTCAATTATCAGCAAAGTGATTGAAGGTGTCGTTGACAGTCCAATAAGCAAATACTTAGACACCAATCACCTGCTTATTGACAATCAGTTTGGAGTCCACCCCCAGGGCTACTCTGTTGGTGACTGGACACCAAGAAGCTAAAAATTCTTCCTGGGTAAGCTGTAACAACGTGGTTGTTGGAGGTCAGTCAGCTCAGCTCCAGGAGTTCCTCAGGGTAGTATCTGAGGCCGAACCATTTTCTCCTGCTTCAACAATGACCTTCCCTGCATCATGAAGTCAGAGGTAGGGATGTTCGCTGTTGAATGCACAATGTTCAGCACCATTCACAACTCACTGGTTACTGAAACTGATCAGGTTCAAATGCAGTAGAATCTGGACAATATCCAGGTTCAGGCTGATAAGTGGCAAACAACTTTCATGCACACAAGTGCCAGGAACTTTTCCAACAAGTGAGAACCTAACCATCTACCCATGATATTCAATGGGATTAACCATTGCTGAAGCTTCCATTAAGAACATCTAGAGAGTTACCAGTGATCAGAAATTGAACTTGACCAGCAGTATAAATATAGTGATGACAAGAGCAAGCCAAAGACTAGAAATCCTGCAGTGAGTGACACACTTTCTGACTTCCCACAGAGGGAGTGCCATGAACATTCATCAGCCTTGTTCCTTGGATGGTGGGGTTGTCCTACGAGGAGAAATTAGGCAACTGAGCCTCTATTCTCTAGAGTTATGAAGACTGAGAAATGATCTAATTAAAACCCACAAAATCATAGATTCATTGAATCCCCACAGTGGAGATGGAGGCTATTTGGCCCATCGGGTCTGCACTAACCCTCCAAAGAGCATCCCACCCAGACACACATCTATATCCTCGTGATCCCATATTTACCATAGCTAATCTACCTAGCCTGCACATCCCTAGATATTATCATGGCCAATCCACCTAACCTGCACATCTTTGGACTGTGGGAGGAGACCGGAGCACCCAGCGGAAACCCACACAGTCACGGGAGAATGTGTAAACTCCAAACAGACAGTCACCCGAGGCTGGAATCGAACCTGGGTCCCTGGCGCTGTGAAGCAGCAGCACTAAATGGCTATAGGGATGGACAGAGTTGATGTTGGTAAGATGTTTCTGCGAGTTGTTGTGATTGAAAATACGGGTCACAACTTGAAAATAATAGGGAAGCCTCTTAGGACTGAGATGAGGAGCATTACTGTTACTCAGAAGTTCACAGAGGGTTGTGGAAACTCAGTCATTGAGTATGTTTAAAGTGAAGATTGACAGATTTCTAAATACTGATGATAATATGAATGATAGGACACTAGGAAGCACAGAGGAACAGAGGGATCTTGGAGAAGCTAGGAATACTGCGGTGAGTAACTCACCTCCTGACTCCTCAAAGCCTGTCCACCATCTACAAGGCACAAGTCAGGAGTGTGATGGAATACTCCCCACTTGCCTGGATGAGTGCAGCTCCAACAACACTCAAGAAGCCTGACACCATCCAGGACGAAGCAGCCCGCTTGACTGGCACTACATCCACAAACATCCACAAACATTCACCCACTCCACCACTGACGCTCAGTAGCAGCAGCGTGTACTATCTACAAGATGCACTGCAGAAATTCACCAAAGATTCTTAGACAGCACCTTCCAAACCCACAACCACTTCCATCTAGAAGGACAAGGGAACACTACCACCTCCAAGTTCCCCTCCAAGTCACTCACCATCCTGACTTGGAAATATATTACCATTCCTTCACTGTCACTGGGTCAAAATCCTGGAATTCCCTCCGTAAGAGCATTGTGGGTCAATCCACAGCAGGAGGAATGCAACGGTTCAAGAAGGCAGCTCACCACCACCTTCTCAAGGGCAACTAGGGATGGGCAAGAAATGCTGGCCAGCCAGTGACACCCATATCCCACAAAATAAATAGGAAAAAAAATTGTCTACAGATTCCTGAAGGTGGCAGGACAGGTTAAGAGGGTAATTAAGAAGGCATATGGGACATTTGCCTTTATCAGTTGTGGCACAGATTATAAGAGCAGGGAGATTATGTTGGAGATATACAGAAATTTGCTCCACCACCGCTGGAGTACTGTATGCAGTCCTGCTCACCTCACTATAGGAAGGATGAGATTGTGCTTGAGGGGATGCAGAGGAGATTCACTTGGGTGTTGCCTGGGATAGGATATGTTACAAAGATAGTAGTATCTCCAGCATCTGCAGTTCCTGAGATAACAAGATGTAGAGCTGGATGAACGCAGCAGGCCAAGCAGCATCAGAGGAGCAGGAAAGCTGACATTTCGGGCCTAGATCCTTCTTCAGAAATGGGGGAGGGGAAGGGGGTTCTGAAATAAATAGGGAGAGAGTGGGAGGCGGATACAAGATGGATAGAGGAGAAGATAGGTGGAGAGGAGAGGTCAAAGAGATGGGGATGGAGCCAGTAAAGGTGAATGTAGGTGGGGATTTAGGGTGGAGATAGGTCAGTCCAGGGAGGATGGACAGGTCAAGGGGGTGGGATGAGGCTAGTAGGTAGGAGATGGGGGTGGGGCTTGAGGTGGGAGGAGGGGATAGGTGGGAAGGAAGGACAGGTTAGGGAGGCAGGGACGAGCTGGGCTGGTTTTGGGATGTGGTAGGGGGAGGGGAGATTTTGAAGCTTGTGAAGTCCACATTGATAACATTGGGCTGCAGGGTTCCCAAGCGGAATATGAGTTGCTGTTCCTGCAACCTTCAGTTGGCATCATTGTGGCACTGCAGGAGGCCCAGGATGGACATGTCGTCTGAGGAATGGGAGGGGGAGTTGAAATGGTTCGTGACTGGGAGGTGCAGTTGTTTAGTGCGAACCGAGAGTAGGTGTTCTGCAAAGCGGTCCCCGAGCCTCCGCTTGGTTTCCCCGATGTAGAGGACGCCACAACGGGAACAGCGGATACAGTATATCACATTAGCAGATGAGCAGGTGAACATCTGCTTGATGTGGAAAGTCTTCTT
>NC_063332.1:22039866-22061901 GCF_021869965.1 Rhincodon typus | reverse complement strand
CCCTCCCCCATTTCTGAAGAAGGGTCTAGGCCCGAAATGTCAGCCTTCCTGCTCCTCTGATGCTGCTTGGCCTGCTGTGTTCATCCAGCTCTACACCTTGTTATCACATAAAAACAGCTTCTTTTTCTCATGCTGAGATGCTGTGTTACTGAAATGTACAGGATCATTATTTTGTAAATTTAGCCACAAGTTTCCCCTATTGGCAGTGGTCAGTGGCACATTTTCCAGGGGATGTGGGCACTGTCACTGGATGCATTGGATGCCTCTCCGCTGGCATCAGCTGGCAAGCAGGGGTCAATGCTGTGGAAACAATGGAGCAGAAGTGGGTTTTTCCCTCGCACCTCCAATCTATACGCTTCTAGGTCTCACCTGATAACTATCCACCTCCCCACTGCCTTTCAATTTGTTTCATGTCATGTCTGACACTCTGTGAGGACACTCCTTCAATCAGTACCCCTGGGTCATGGCAAGGTTACTCACAGATCTCATTAATATTAAACAGCTAGCTAACAAGTCACCCTTTAAAGCAGTGAAAATGGATTCCCACGTTTTGTTTTTGCCTTTGAATGGCGTCAACCCACTGTCAAAGTTTTATCCCGGTTGAAATTTGGGGTGGCTTGGGGTGGGGAATCATATGCCTTTGATAAGTACTTTTGTGTCATTTTACTCCCCTCGCACTTACTTTAATGCAAAAACTATGGAAACTAAATCACACATTAATTTTTAACTTTTTTAGAAACAATGTTTTCTCTGTCTCCCAAATGCATGTTCCACAGTATTTTCTGCCCTGATTGAGCTTTCTAACTGAGTACCATGCTACACCTGTAACAACTCGGCTCTCAACAGAAATGTTCTATATGTTTGGAATTCCTTTCTCCCATTTTTTGTTGAATTTTTTTGTTAACCATTTTGCAACAAAACAAATCAGCAAACTAAAACTGAGGGGTTTTTTTCTATTAATCAAGTCAAGAGAATCAGCTTCCTTGTGATGGATTACAGATAGCTGAAAATCTTGAAAGCTCCTGTTACAAACAAGTTATGACATAATCTATTTTATTCTTCCACACTGTCATCCAATCATCAATGGTCCTGGCTGAATGGCAGATTTTCAAGCTCGTTATTCCCTCAGGGAAAATCAAATATATGTAAAACATTCAGCTCTTGGTTTAAAAGTCTGTAGCATTTTAAGTTTATACTTTTAGCATCTTTAAGGGAACAGCAGTTGGGTATGTGGAGCCCATGCTGTCAGAATAACTCTTAATCAGTTTAAGAGATGTTCCACTGCTGAATAAAATTGAAAGGGCTCTTTTAAAACATGAAACACAAGTAGCAGCTAAGCCCCAGATAGGGGATATCAGAACCTGCCATGAAACACAATGGTAACGCTGCACAGAGAATGATAGGACAATTAAGGAACACAAATTAACAGGGCTAAGTCACCACAGGGATGGATATTTGTTAAGTTGGCAGCTTGGAAGAGGACGTCAGCTGAAGTAGTTCATTATTTTATTCAGGAACCCAAAGGTTGCCTTGGTGCATTGAATTCAATGGATACTGATGTGTACTTTTCAGTACATTTTAAAGTAAAGTTTTTTGGAAAGAAAATAATATAAACGACACTGAGCATTACAAGTCCTAGATGTGCTACAAACATGATTTGTATTGTTCTAGAAAGATAAATATAAATATATTTATTTATTGAATTGATAATGAATCAGAAGTTGGTTGAAAATACAGTGTTGTTGCAATATGGATTGCCCTAGCAGAAATAATGTGGAAATCATAATTTTGAACGGGCAGCAGACAAAATTTAAAAGATGAGAAATGGAGGTAGAATTAATCGAAAAGCTCTTGCAAGAGACATAGCACTTTGCGAGGTAAGGACACTCCTCACTGACCTTGAAGCCATCTCTCCACAAAGATCTCTGTGGCCTGTCTTCTTCTTTCGCAGGGCAAATTTAGCCTCAAGTCTTTGGGTGCAACAATAGCAACAGTGGAGTTAAGTTAAAAAGAGCTGATCAACACTGAACTGTCCACACTCAGCACATTTGGAAGGTAAAAGCATTAACAGACTTCATCTTTCATTCATACACTTCTGACTTCAAATAGATTGAATTAATGTAGAGACTAAAATGAAGATGAACCAATTTTAAAAGAAGAAAATAATTTTACATATACATTCTTTAAAAATGGGGATTCTTTTCACAAAAGGAGAAAATTTGACATTCGACAAAAATACCATAGTATCCCTACAGTGTGGAAACAGGCCCTTTGGCCCAACAAGTCCACACCAACTCTCAGAGCATCCCACCCAGACCCATCCCCCTAGTCTACATATCCCTGAATACCAAGGGCAACTTAGCATGGTCAATCCTGCATATCTTTGGACTGTGGGAGGAAACTGGAGCACCCAGCAGAAACCCACGCAGACACAGGGAGAATGTACAAACTCCACACAGACAGTTGCCCGAGGGTGGAATCAAACCTGGGTCCCTGGTACTGTGAGGCAGCAGTGCTAACCACTGAGCCACCATGCCACCTTATGCAAAAATTGCCTTTAGAGAGATGCTGGTCAATCGGATGACCAACAGTCCATAGTCCCAGCAGTGTTGGCTGGGAACGGTGAATATAACTGGGAACTCAGGCAGACCTGAAGCACAGGAACCTGGAGTTCAAAACAAATCCTTCGGTATCACCAGGGCCAGGGTGGCATGGCCTTGTGAAGTAGGCGAAGATCAGGTTCAAAGGTCCAGGGGGTGAAGGCAATGGAGGACATATGATCTTTGGAGTGGGAGCATCTGATGGGTATTCTGGACCCACAAGTGAAGCTGGCTATCCCCTGCCTTGACCGATGACCCCCCATCCGTGTAGATGAGGCCACTGGCTACCCGCTTGGCACAGGCCTCCCTTGCCTTGGGCATGAACATACAGACAGTGAACAAGAGTAGGCAACTCAACTCTTTGAGCTCGCTCTGCCATTCACTAAGATCACGGCTGATCTGATGTTAACATCAATTGTACATTTTTGCATATCCCTGAGCATCTTTAATCCCCTTGCTGATCAAGAATTTCCCTAAAATTGCAGCTGGGATGGGATGGGCACTTGCCCACCAATGGGGTGGGCACCCAACACCTGTCCCACCTGACAGGTTCGGGCTGGATCTGAATGCTGAGATGACCATATGCTGGATTTTATGAGCTCCTCTCATTACAGCCAAACATGCCAGGGAGCGAGCTCTGTGCACTTAGTGGAGTCTCCCAGTTCTAATGGAGAAATTATGGTGAATACAGACATTTTCATTGTCTTTGACACTGCAGAATCCTTGTTTTTTTGAGGAGGCAAGGAACCTGTGTTCAAATCCACCATAGCAGATGGTCAAATCTGAATACAACAAAAAAAATCTGGTATTAAGAGACTAATGATGACCATGGGACATCATGTTGAGGTTGTACAGGACATTGGTGAGGCCTCATCTGGAGGACTGTATGCAGTTGCAGAGTCACTGAATTATACAACATGGAAACAGACCTGTCGGTCCAACCAGTCCATGCTGATTATGTTCCTAAACTGAACTAGTCCTACCTGCCTGCGTTTGGCCTATAATTCCTCCAAACTCTTCTTATTCAAGAATCTATCCAAATGTTTTATAAACTGTAACTGTCTTGTAACTGCACCTGCAGACACCACTTTCTCTGGCAGTTCATTTCACACAAGAACCACTACCTGTAAAAAGAAAATTGCACTCTCATGTCCTTTTTAAAACTTTCTCCTCTCACAATTAAACATATGCTCCTTAGTTTTGAACTCCCCCACCCTAGGGATAAGACCCTTGCCATTCATCTTATCTATGTCCCTCATGATTTTATAAGGTCGCCCCGAAACACATACGTGCCAGTAAAAAAAACCTAGCTTTTCCAGTCTATTTTTATACCACAAACCCTCCACTGGTCACCCTGCTATAGGAAGGATATTATTAAATTAGAGAGGGTTCAGGAGAGACTTACCAGGATGTTGCCAGGAATGGAGGGTTTGAGTTATAAAGATAGACTGGATAGGCTGAGACTGTTTTCATGAGCCATGTACAATTTCATCATTTAAGAAACATTTGGACAGGTACATGGATGGGATAGGTATGGAGGGATAAGGGTCAAACACAGGCAAGTGGGACTAGTTTAACTGTGAAAACTGGGAGGCATGGACAAGTTGAGTTGAAGGTCCTGTTTCCATGCTGCAAACCTCTATGTCTCTAAATAAAAATGTAAAAGTCGCACATACTAACTTATTAAAAGCTATGGATAATGATCTATGTCTGGCTGTAGGATGCTGATTTGCAAGAAGAAACAATTGACATGACTTTATGGACATTTATGTTGAGCCACATGTCGAGGGTAATTAGGATCTCAGATTCTTGCCATGCAGCCCAAGCAGGCCAATACCTTTGTTTAGATCAAAACATCGGCTGTATTTCTACAGCGCAACAAGTGACTCGTTTTAAAGTTTTAATAGTTGTTTCATAATTTCAGTAATGAATAACAGATACACGGAAAATGTTCAGCTTCATTCCAAACGAAAATATGCAGCAAAATGTTTGGACAAGCAGAGAAAACGAAATGGATTCCTCACTGTATCTGACTTCTCATGGAATAATTAAAACTGGTTCTTCAACCATGAAATCACAGCTTGCGACAGACAAACAAAATCCATTAAAACAACTTTCCGTGTGCATCCCAAGAGTACAAAGTAAATAACACAATGGCTTTCATTCCAGATTGGATTTAGTTACTGGCACGGCAAGCTAGCAAACAAAATATTTTAAAATCTGAGTTTTATGGTGGATAATTTCCACTGAACATGCCTCAAGACTTACTTAATTAGTTAAAGGTGCACTCAATTGTATGTTTCTTTGATGCCCAGGAATACCTAGAAAATTAGCATTAATTACTTTGCCTGTAAAACTCTGTATCCTATACATTAAGAATCACGCAATGGCTAATAAACATGGAAAATGGGTTGGAATGCAAACTCCAACCCTTCTTTAAAGACTGTAATATTAAACAGCAACTTGAGCAAGTACAAGGGGTTTGGCTGCACTGCAGATTGACTTGTGTGGCAGTGTCAAGTCAAATACAAATTAGCCGTACAAGGAAGGTCTGAGCTACAGGGAGAGGCTGAATAGACTGGGGCTATTTTCCCTCGAGAGTCGGAGGCTGAGGGGTGACCTTATAGAAATTTATAAAATCATGAGGGGCACAGGTAGGGTGAATAGCCAAGGCCCTTTCCTCAGGGTAGTGGAGTCCAAAACTAGAGGGCATAGGTTTAAGGTGAGAGGGAAAAGATTCAAAAGGGACGAAAAGGGCAAATTTTCACGCAGAGTTTGGTGAGTGTATGGAATGAGCTGGCAGAGGAAGTGGTGGAGGCTGGTACAATTACACCATTTAAAAGGCATCCAGGTGGGTATATGAATAGAAAGGGGTTAGAGGGAGATGGGCCAAATGCTGGCAAATGGGGCTTGATTAATTTAGGACATTTGATCAGCATGGATGAGGTGGACGAAGGGTCTGTTTCCATGCTGTACAGATCTATGACTCTAAGATCAGCCATACTGTTTAGCACAGGCTCAATGTTAACTACAGGTAACATTGGGCAACCACAGGAAGGCACATGGCAGAAAGGTCAGATAAAAGAAATAACAGTTTCACTGTGAGTACATTGGCATTGCAGTACAGCACAGAAACGGGCCTTCGCACAATTTTGTGCCAAACATGAAGCCAAATTAAACTAATCCCTTCTGCCTGCCCTTGGTCCGTATTCCTCCATTCCTTGCGTATTCATGTGCTTATCTAAAAGTTCCTTGGATGCTCCTATCGTATCTGCCTCCACCACCACCCCCGGCAGCACATTCCAGACTCGTACCACTCTCTATGTAAAAAAAAGCTTACCCCTCATATTTCCTTTGATCTATCCCCCTCTCATCTTAAATGCATGCCACCTAGTATCAGACATTTCAACTCTGGGAAAAAGAATCTGACTGTCAACCTTATCTATGCGTCTCATAATTTTATAGACTTCTGTCAAGTTTCCCCTCAGCCTCCGCCGCTCCAGAGAAAACAACCCGTGTTTTTCTAGCCTCTCCTTATAGTTCACATCCTCTAATCCAGGCAGCATCCTGTTAAACCTCTTCTGCACACTCTCCAAAGCCTTCACATCTTTCCTGTAATGTGGCGACCAGAACTGAATGCAATATTCTAAGTGCGGCCTAACCAAAGTCTTATAAAGCTACACCATGACATTTCTCCACCCATATCTGCTATTGATCTATATTCCACTGTATCCTTTGAAAACCTTCTACACCATCCACGACTCCACCGATCTGCATGTTGTCTGCAAACATACTAATCCACCTGTCTATGTTTTCATCCAAACATCTGGGCAGCTGAGCTGGCAACTGGTACATACAATGCACCAACTATTCTGCTCTGTTTGTTTCAATGTGATTTTCAAAATTACATCAATTCAGTTTTTTGTATTTATGATGTCAAGTTACATCATGAATCTACAGGCTTTACGAGGGAATGCACAAATAGCAGTAAGCCTTTCAGCCACTCAAGCCCATTGCTGTTAATTTATGGTCTGGGATGTGAATCTATATGTCTGAGAGCCCGCGCAAAATAGAGAAACTATACTGGGAGTACAAGTGCAGATGGCACTGCAAATCGGGAAAACACTTCAACCGAGTTTACTTCAGATCAGTTCTTCTGTTCTGATCAGCATCTGAGAGATATATGAACCTAGATGGTGCTGTGGCATTAAAAAGTAAATGGCAGTCTCACTCAGAAAGTCCACAACATGGTGATTGAGAGCTGGAAATGCCTTGGTGCAGTTTGTCAGAACACTGAACACATTCTTGGCATTGATTAAGTTTGAGCCCAAATGCAATTAATGATCAAAAGAATACTAGTTCAAACCATTCTTGGCAGTTTAGAAATCTGAATTCAACTTCAAGAAAACAATGATCACTAAAGGCGACCACAAAGGTCTCAGAGTGCCATTAAGAACCAACTCATTCCTTCATCTGCCTTTAAAGAAAGAAATCTGCTGGCTTTATTCTATATGTGACCCTCACCCACCAACATAGTTGACTATTAACTGCCCTCTGAAATGACCTAGCAAGATGCTGAGCTGCATCAGCCAGTGATTAAAGAAGGTCCATTACTATCAGCTGATAATAATAAATGCCACCCTTACCAATGATGCCCATGTTCAAAACAAATTTTTCAGTAGACACCATACCTGAGCTGTGAGATGTTGGCAGTGGAAGTGATATTGAAAGGATTAAACTATTTTTTTTTAAAACCCCTTTACAACCTTGAACAGTACAAGGGAGGCAATGGCCTAGCGGTATTGTTACTAGACTGTTAACACGGAGACCCAGATAATGTTGTGGGGACCTAGGTTCAAATCCCGCCACAGCAGATGGTGGAATTTGAATTCAATAAATATTTGGAATTAAGAGTCTAATGATGGCCATGAATCCAGTGTTGATTGTCAGGAGAAAACTCATCTGATTCACTAATGTCCTTTAGGAAAGGAAACTGCCATCCTTACCTAGTCTGGCCTACGTGTGACTCCAGACCCACAGTAATGTGGTTGACTCTGAACTGCCCCTCTGAGCAATTGGGGATGGGCAATAAATGCTGCCTCACCAGCAATGCCCTCATCCTATGAATGAATGAAGAATAAAAGTGATGGAGCTGATTCCTCCAATTAATGTCTCATGGAACACTACAATTTATTTTCCAGAATGACACTGCCTGAAAATCAGAGGAGAGAAACCTTTACCACCTCATTCACAATTACAGCTAAAGCAGCACAATGTTGATGAAGCATAGAATTAGGAGATTCAAATACAAAGTTAAAAGCCTCAAATGAGACCAAGGGTTTAAAGAAATACATTTTTCTCAAGTTACTAATTATGATGAACAGATTCCCAGTGTAAAGCATGTAAAGTTATGACAGTTGTATTTCTTATAATAATGAAAAGATGATATCCAATTTGGAAAATGGTTTAAAATATAGACAGGAATTTACTACACTGTTCATACTGATGGCATCTAATCTGCAGAGACTATTGAAGTATAAATCAAGGCAGCTAGTCAAATATGAACAATGAGGGTTCATTGAGTTTAATCATGAAGCCTAATCAGACCTCCTGAAAATTTGGCCGATTTCCTTTGAGTGGTGCATAGAAAATCTTGTCCCAGAGATTACGTTATTCCATGATAAAGCAAATTGTACAAGCTGTCTTTAAACAACTGGCTTGATAGCCTTCTCACCACTAAATGTTTTGCCTCATGTTTTCTTTCTTTATTTTCCAAAAGCTCCAGTTCTTCTGGGCTTTGCTGGCCTTGAACTTTGATTTCGTCTTCATGACCAGGCAACTAAGCATGAACCCAAATCAGCCAATCAGCTGAGTTCCCTTTTGACACTTACAAAGGTTCACTTCCAAGAGGAGGTCATTGGTTGCAGTCCAAGGCTCAACGACATTGTAGGAAAACTATGAGAAGTTCGACTGTTAGCCTTACTTCGATCAATCAATCCACCATACATCAGGAATGGAATCTGGGTTGTGTGATCTGTCGTTTCATTCCAAACTGCGTATTGCTATTACCACTAGGGCATGCTTTGCTACGTCAGAGTTGAGTTCAATGGACAGATTTTCCTTCATTTACTAACATAAGCAAAAAGATCAGAATGAGTAGAAACAGAATTTCACTCCTTTGTACTCAAGCCGACTTTTACACTGAGGCTGATGGATGTGGGAAAATACGTTCTAAAGTCTTAATTATAGCAGAAAAATTATACTCGGATTAAAACGTGACAGCATACAGTGAAAAATGTGAAATAACGGATTCCACATTGACATTTATAATGAAAGAAGTGGTGCATTAAGTGAATTTCTATATATTTATCACTGCCCCATCACAAGTCAATGCATGTTTACAATGTTACAACTTGCAAATTAATACTGGTGTAATAAGATGAAGAACTGTGGGTGCTGGAATCTGAAACAAGCGAAAACAGAAATTGCTAGAGAAACACAGAGTGAAGGGTCAGCTCTTTAGAACTGAGATGAAGAGGAATTTCTATAGCCAGAGTGTGATGAATCTGTGGAACTCATTGCTGCAGGGGGTTGTGGAGGCCAAGTCATTGAAAATATTTAAGACAGAGGTTGATAGGTTCTTGATTGGTAAGGGGGTCAAGGGACACGGGGAGAAGACAGGGAAATGGGGTTGAGAAACATACCAGACATGTTCCAATGGCAAAGCAGACACAATGGGCTGAATGGCCTAATATCTGCTCTTATGTCTTATAGTCTTAACATTTTGAGTCCAGTGACCCGTCTTCAGAGCTCTGCAGAAGGGTTACTGGATTTGAAGTGTTAGATCAATTCTGGTGTGTTGACTGAAGAATGTTAGGCAGGACATCTTCCTGCTTTTCTTCAAACAGTGTTAGATGTGTTTACAGATGTGTTTAACAGCTTTAAAAAATGGCTTAATACTCCATTCAATGCTGCAGTGAAATGTCAGGCCTTATCAGGTTCATTACTGATACTTGCATGCATAATCCTCTGACTCCGACACAAAAGGCTACTAAACAACGTATGAGACAACAAGGTGCAGAGCTGGATGAACACAGCAGGCCAAGCAGTATCATGGGAGCAGGAAGGCTGATGTTTTGGGCCTAGACCCTTCATCAGAAATGGGGGAGGGGAAGGGGGTTATGAAATAAATAGGGAGAGAGGGGGAGGTGGAGAGAGGAGAAGATAGGTGGAGAGGAGACAGACAGGTCAAAGAGGCGGGGATGGAGCCAGTAAAGGTGAGTGTAGGTGGGGAGTTAGGGAGGAGATAGGTCAGTCCAGGGAGGACGGACAGGTCAAGGGGGCGGGATGAGGTTAGTAGGTAGGAAATGGGGGTGGGGCTTGAGGTGGGAGGATGTCTTCCCAGCTGGATGTCCTTCCGCCTTTCAGAGGTCTGGCAGGGTTTGACTCTTGCCAACAGGCCTGACACTACAATGATGCTAATTTGGGGGGATTATCACATTTGTAGGTATAGATCTTGGCAGTGTCCTCAACCAAGGAGGGATACCACTGCCCAAATCATAATAATGCAGCAGTGAGACACTCAAGACAAGTACGTTCAGCATGCTCTCTGAAGGGAGAGACGGTTTCTTCCTTCAATCGATGAACCAGCAGTCATAAAGCTCCTAGTCAATGTATGGAATTCCCTCCCAAACGGCATTGTGGATCAACCCCCAGCAGCTGGACTGCAGTGATTCAAGAAGGCAGCTCACCACCACCTTCTCTTGGGCAACTAGGTATGGGCAATAAATGCTGGCCAGCCACTGACACTCACATCCTACAAATGAATGAGAAGAATGTGATGGAAAGTATGATGGAATCCATTGGGAAGCCCCCACCTTCAGACTTCTGCCTCCTGTCACCTCCCCACACACATAAACAGGCTGCCCTTAATGGAGAACACACCCAACCAAACCATGTACCAATCCACAAAGTATGACAGAGTCAGGGGACCTAAGATCAGCTCAGTCTGCTTGTGCCACAGACCTGGCAATCTATCTGAACCAGAGGAAATTTAAGGTCAAGATAACCTGGTCCATCTCTACGTGCTACATACGCATTTGAGTTCAACTTGAAAGGTCCGTCTTCATTCTTTTTCTCATATTTACTGCTCTCCCTTCACATCCTTGAGAAATGGTTGCCTCATTCGTTCAGAGCTCCTTGAGTGTGTGTTTAACAGCAGAAAAACAGAAGCTGCTGGAAAAGCTCAGCAGGTCTGGCAGCATCTGCAAAGAAAAGAATCAGTTCTGAGGAAGGGTCATCGGACCCGAAACGTTAATTCATTTTTTTTTCCACAGATGTTGCCAGACCTGCTGAGCTTTTCCAGCAGCTTTTGCTTTTTGTTCCTGATTTACAGCAGTTCTTTGGGTTTTTGGTTAATAGTACATTTTGTCAGCTCTCCATGTATAGCACCCAATCCTGCTTTCCAAACATATGCACCTCCAGGAGCTGGTCACTCTGGTGAGGGGCTAACCTCATACAACAGGAGGCATTCATCTAATTCATTACAAGCTTTAGCTTCCGAAAACTCAGAGAACATATATTCTTTTAAGGATTAAGAATCTCTGGCAATGACATTCTTTCTCTTTCTCTCTCTCTCTGTCCTCACTCTTGTTCAGAAAATTCGGTTTCAGGAAGTGCTAATTGCATGTTTGTTCTCTTTTGTTGACAGAATGGGGAGAGGCAGCCCTCACCTGCCCCATCAATCCTTGTCCTGTAACTTGACACTGTCCACCCAAATAACAAGGCTAATCCACAATTACAATATCCTTGTATGCCTTGCTTCGAAAAGGATTGGCCCTCCTCCTGCAAAGGATTTGATCATAAATCTTTTCTTTCCTTTTTCATTTCCCCACCCACTTTACAAGACTGCAAGGAACAGGAGACTCTTAGTCATCGAAACCACAACTGCCCTGATTGTGAAGTTATTTATTATCTGAAAGTGAAGCAGATCGTTTCCCATTACTTGAAGTACCAGTGAGAAGCTTGCAGTTGAAACCGCTTTAATGGTAGGGTCAGAAATCAATTGGTCTGAAGCAGCCAATCTTTCACAATTTCAGGCCAATTTTAAATTGCCCACACCACCTGCATTAACCTCTGACTCCCAATAAAGCAGACAACCTGCATGATAGTACTGCTCCCTGACTGTTGCCATCAGTTGAACTGGGAGAAATGCCCACAATATCTGGGAGTTGAGGAGCCAGCATCTATGACTTAAAATATTCATCACTAATTTACAAGGTATTGGGAGAATACCTAACAAACCACATCTAACAGGCATTGTGTGGAATTTGATACTGGCGTCTAATGCTCTCACCTCCACGCCCTTAATAACAGTACCATTTTTGTTTTTTGTGCTGAGAAACCTAATTCAAATGTCAGGACTGCCAGTCAGAAGATAGATGAGGCTAGTCAAATAGGGAGCAGTCAGATGATTACAAATTTGGGTTTGAAAAGACCATAGGTTGCAGGAGAAAAAGAAAACTCAGGGAAATTAATGTTTCCTTGACTGCAGATTGCATTTTAGCATTAACAGTAGGAGCCAAGAGTTACTGTGTGCCAGGGATCACAGTGTGCTGATAAACACATCAATCAGCATGGGTGACATTAGTTTCCAAAGTCCTTGCGTAACAGAATACAACTCTATTTACCTGTTGCCAGCAGTGTATTTACATAGCTGTCACTTCTACTGGTGCCATGGTTCCACATGTATTTTGACTGGACGATTAATATCTCATGGAATTAATATCTCCAGAATGAATGTACAAATACAATTGATGCATGGTTCACTGAGCAGTGTAGTGGTACTATCTCCATAACCTAGTCAACTAGTAGTGACATTTTCTTTGACCACATGCAGAAACAATTTGAGTAATAGGTGATGGATCAGACTGGGTCCCAGATTAATAAATTAGCCACATGAAAAGGGTGGTTAACCAGCTGCATTACAGGAGTGCAAGAATCTCCCGGAACGTCCTCCATTCTTCGCCTTTTCCCCAACCGAGTAAAATTCTCAATCTTCCAGGCTTGGTGATACGGTGCATGAGTGTGGAAGTGGGAGAGTGCTTCACAGAGAAGTTATCTATTGATGAACCATTTTTCTAAATAGATAATTATTCTGATTGTCCATATAATATAGGCATACGGAAGGTTGGACAGGGCCACAGGCTAACATTTCATGCATTTCAAGTGGAAACACTTCAGAATTGTACAGCATCCACTCAAACCATGAACCTATGTGTGTCTCTCTCAGTTGCTGCCCATTTTAATGTTTTTGCTTATATTTCCCATTCCAGCTGTCACAGCTTGGCTTTACTGCTCAATTTACCCACTGGATTCCACTGATACTTCCCTCTCTGATTGGTAAAGTTATTTCTATTCTTTAGTGAATGTTGTAAGCGTTGGAGTGATGTAAATGCACATTCTCTTAATTGAATAAAATTTTAACTGTTTATTTTAACACTTAAAAGATAGGAGAAGCTGGTGAGGAAATAAGTCTTCAAAGGAAAGCAAGATAAGCCAGTCCTCAGGGCATAATCTCAGAATAAGGGGATCAGATGTTTAAAACAGTGATGAGGAGGAACTTCTTCTCTCAGAGGGCTGTTAAGACTGGGACATTAAGTATATTCAAGGCTGAAGGGGAGAGAGATTTGTAATCAGGAAGGGAATCAAGGGTGATGGGGAAATGGCAAGAAAGTGAAGTGAGGGTTATCAGATGAGTCATTGAATGGCAGGTTAGACTAGATGGGCTGATCAGTTTGCTTCTGCTGCTACATTGATGGCCTTACTGTGGCAAACAGCTCTTTCTGAAGAAGGGTCTAGGCCCAAAACGTCAGCTTTCCTGCTCCTCTGATGCTGCTTGGCCTGCTGTGTTCATCCAGCTCTACACCTTGTTATCTCAGTATCTCCAGCATCTGCAGTTCCTACTAGCTCTTTCTGACTCTGTTTTGCCACATTCTGACTGTTGATTTTTAGTTTGGCCTCAGTGAAAACTTCACACTCACTGGCCTGGAATAAACCCGACAGCAGCCAGGCCCAGGAATGGGGACCCTAAACCCCCATCAGGGCTAAATAACCAGGGTGAGGCAGAGAGAGGTTATGGGTGGTTGCTGGGGCCAGGGAGTCACTGTGCTGGGATAAAGAGGGGTGTCACTGTGCTGGGCAAGAGCAGTCTTTGGAGCTGTAATTTCTGTCCCTGGTCCAGTCATCAACAGTGGGATTGCCCTCAGTGACCTGCCCAGGATTTCATCATCAATCAGCATTAAACAACGTGATTAGCTGGTCATTATCACATTGCTCTCAAACAGAGCTGCTGTGTGTACATTTTCTACGATTCCCACAGTTGCTACCCTTCAAGAATACTTCGACTGCCTGTAAAATGCTTTGCAATATCCCGAGGTCATAAAAGGTGTTGTATAAATATAAACTCTTCTTCTTTGCTTATTAAGTTGCAGGAATGGATAAATGATAAAGCTTTCTGAGGTAAATAAATATTTGTCATTGATTTTAGTAAAGGTGCCAGCTGTTGAGGAAAGTCACGTGAGAAACTGCTGGATGGTGACTCAGTTCAGGTTGACTGATACTGGAACAGCATTATTTCCCAGTTTATAGACACAATGAAGACCCCAGTAAAAGCACCAAACGAACATACTACCTCAGAGCAATCATGACATCATCAACAACACAAAAACAGAAATTGCTGGAAAAGCTCAGCAGATCTGGCAGCATCTGTGAAGAGAAATCAGAGTTAATGTTTCAGATCCGGTGACACTTCCTCACTGGGTTAATCTGATTTTGGCCCCAACTCCACATCCCCGCTTACTTTTCATAACCTTTGACTCCCAAATTAGTCAAGGATCTACCTATTTCTACCTTAAAAATATTCAGTGAACCAAATCGTAATTTAAACAGCGAAAAAACCCGACTGACCTCGGAAGCTTGTGGCAATGTAGCAGATACATCAACATTACAAATTGATCTTGAGCACTGGTCAATGGGTGAATGAGCAGTTAAGGTTGTGTTGACTTCAACACTTTAAGAAACTTCACCAATGCTTGCATTCTGATGACGATGGAGCTGATCACCTACTTCAATTAGCACTAGGAACCAGGCATTTTGCCACTGAAGTGACATCACAGGTTGGCAGCTCAGTCACCCTAGAGGTGCCATTGTTAGTTGTGGGCAATGCTGAAACTGCAGCTCCCTAACTGAGGGGCACCCAGGTACATTTGGTCAAGGAAAGCCAGTGGCAGGGGAGGGCTTTGGAGAGGCTGTATGTGATGGAGGGAGGGCTTGCCCTGATGGACTGGTGCAGGAAGACAGCCATTGCTGCTGGGAGGCCCCTCAGTGGTGTTTCCTTGAAGGCCATGCAGGTGCTGGAAGGTTCCAATCACAACATTTGGCACGCAGATGAACTGGCTTCAACTTTCAGAAGCCACCTCCCCTCACAGACCTTGGAGGGCCACACAGTGGAAAAATGTACTGGAAGGAATGTTCTCTTATTGGCTGTCCATCAAGGAGAATAACTTTCTCCCAGACCCGGTGGGAGCTACTCAGTGGTCTCCCATGAGGCAGGGGAATGCCCCATCGTTGCTGACCATGCTGGCCTCTAACAGCCCTTAGTTGGTCACGGGAATGACTGCATTGGCAGAGCTGCCAATCTTACTTCCACTGACAACATGGCAGGGTGGCAAACAAAGTTATTCTGATGATTTCCCAACACATGTTACAGAGATCTTTTGTATAACATAAAAATGTCTATACTTCACTTTCAGCATAACTTGTTTTATTTATAGAGTCTTACAGCACAGAAACAGATCCTTTGACCCAACTTGTCCATGACCAGGTTTCCTAAACTAAGCTAGTCCCATTTGCCTGCGTCTGGCCCATATCCCTCTAAATCTTATAAAAACCAAAAGAACACTGTTCTGAGGAAGGGTCACTGGATCCCAAATATTCGCTTTGATTTCTCTTCACAGATGCAGCCAGACCTGCTGAGCTTTTCCAGCAAATTCTGTTTTTGTTCCTCAAAACCTTTTCTGACCATGTAGCTGTCCAAATCCATTCACTGGTTTGACCACCATTTATTTTCTGGGGGGCAACTGAGTCAAAGTCAAGAGACATTGCAGTGGGTCTGGAGTCATATATTGGCCAGACCAGGTCAGGGCAGCAGACTGCCCTCCCATAAGGACATTAGCGAATCAGATGGAACTTTTTATGGCAATTGGCAGTGTTTACACGGTTGCTATTAGGAGTGAGATTCAAACACTTCTCAAAAAATTCATCTGGGGTTCTGGATTATTAGGCCAGTGACAGCACCACTACACTATGCCCCGTCCTTTAATAACTAAAAATAAACCAAAATAGCATAGTGTAATTATGGTATTTAATAAGAAACTGTAAGCACATGAATTTGTTGAATTTAGTAAAGATAAAGCAGTGAAACATTTATAGTTTCATTAAGGTCCTATTAATTCTGTTTTGTCTTGTTTGCAAATGAAGTCAAACCAGTGGGTAATCAGTGGAGTTTTTTTGACACAACTAAATGGTTCTGGATGAGAAATTCTGTGAAGATATACACATTAAATGAATAACCAGCAAGTTATCAAAATGCAATCAATTTTCAATAGTTCTATAATCCAAAGCAACTTGTATTTATGTAGCGCATGCAAAGTCGTGAAACCAGCATGAATCAAAGGAGCAGGAGACAGTATTGGGAGGGCTAGGGGAAGGAGGGGATAGAGCTGAAACATTCATTTGTTTGCAATTGATGGGAGACATCTGTAGAGAATACATCAGATATCGCTGGAACCAACAAAAGCAGACTGGAAATTCTCCAAGTATAGAAGGGACTGGAGAGGTGAGAATCGAAAAGCAAATCATTGGAATAAAGTTCATTCCTATACGGGCTCAAGGCGAATCCCAAGTGAAGTGGAGTGCGCTATCGCACAGGTGAGCCTAACGGTTTCACAATCGCGGGCATAACACCCGCATACAGGGGATTCTGAAGCATCAACAGTTGTGTCTGCAGTAGCTATCGTCTTACTGCTATTAACACTCAAGTTGCTACAGTGAATGTGCCCCAGCTTTTATTTTCTGATCTGAAATGGTGCGGAAAGCTGATGGAGGCCAAAGCCAAGCGGTTTCTGTGTAACTGAGAAGTCTGCCACATTACCAGACACCAAAGCATGAAATTTAATCTCACATCTGCACCGTGAAAAAGCCCTTCTCAATGCTCACTGCGTGACAAATTTTGTTTTTGTTTGCTGGCACCTCTGAAGAATGGTTCGGCATCTTCAAATAAAATGGTGAGGAGCAGTGGGGGAGGTGTGAGCTGTCATTTAAACCCCATAGATCTACTAATGAGAAGCACTCAAGAGTTCATTTAACTATTAACTTCCCAATTCCCCCAACTTATAGTTTCTTCCCAAGTGTTTGCCCATTAACAGTGTTATTGTGGATTTGTAGATAATTTATCCGAAGTCTACATTATGTTGTCTGCTTCTTAATTGCCTATTCTGTGCTATTTTTTCAATTAGTTCCACTGATGTTGGCTAGCTTCAGATGGCTGGTCATTTTAACACGTGTTTGGTCATCTGCATTAAATTACATGGAGAACCTGGATTGTCAAGTCGGCAGGCATTTTGTGAAATTCTTTCATGGATCAGCATTTCTTGCCCATTCCTAATTGCTCCCAAGAAAATGGCAGTGAGCTACTTTCTTATACTGCTGCAATCCCTATGGTGTAAACACAGTGCTGTCTGGAAGGGGCAGCAAGTCCTCTGAAATTCCAGGGCTGAGTCAGGAGTGTGATGGAATACTCCCCACTTGCCTGGATAAGCGCAGCTCTAATATTCAAGAAGCTTGACACCATCCAGGACAAAGCACCTTGTTTGATCAGTACCCATCCAGCACCTTAAACAACTCATGTGCAGTGAAAGCAGTGTGTACCATCTACAAAATTCACATGGCGACTTGACAAGACTTGTTAACAGCAGGTCCCAAATCCCCAGCTTCTACCACTGGGAAGGATATGGGTAGCAGGATCATGGAAGCAGCATCACCCACAGATTCCCCTGAAGTACAGACACCATCCTGACTTGCAACTATATCACCGTTCATTCATTGTCGTCAGGTCAAAATCCTGGAACACCATCGCTGTGGTCTAATCCACACCAGATGGGCTGCAGTCCTTCAAAAAGACAGCTCAGTAGCCCCTTCTCAGGACAATTGGGGATCAGCAATATATGTTAGTCTTACCAGGGATGGCAACATTTCATGAATGTACTCCCTGATCTCTCATCCAATCTCAGATCTGCAATCTCCCATTTGTAATCCTGCCGTCCCTGTTCTCCGCTTCCCCAACTGCTTCATCCTCAAAGGTTTTCATTGTGATTTGCTGTGGCCAGGACACTGACACCATGCAGATCAGGTCATGTCATTAAGTGCAGAAGGACCTGCGTGTACCATCTTGGCTTTCTGAATGACTAACTGTTCCTCCCCACATTCCTCAGCTCCCTCCAAATCGAGGGACCAAAGTGTCAGGCTGAAATTTTGTGCAAAAGTGTCTGGCTTGGACTTTCAATCCTTCAGCTTCAGACTCAGAATGAGTGTAATATCTCAAAGCTGTGACTGATAGTTGAAGGCTGTAAGTTGATGCTTCTCTCTAGAGATGTCAGCATATAATCCAGGTCGACTCTCTCAAGCAGAGACTTAAAGGATTGTTGCAATGTTGCGGATGCTGACCTTTGGGTGAGATGTTAAACTGAGGACATCCCCCAACATGGGTGCAAAAACCTTCTCTGGCACAGTTTTAAAATGAATGAGGAATTTCCCCTGGTGTCCAGACCACCATTTATCCTTCAGCTAACATCACTAGAACAGTGATTTGTGTATCTGCTGCCTGTGGGTCCTTGTGGTGTGCAAAATAGCTGCCACTTCCCCCCACACAAGACTGTAATGCATACATTTGAAAAGTATCCTGAGGATGTAAAAGATGCTTATGTACAAACTGTTCCGAGTTACGTAGTTTCTTATGGTCTACAGGATTCAATATTTCTGTGACTTTTGAGTCTCATCTGATCGTGAGGTAAGATTGATAGAAAGTACACCTGTTTGTGAAAAGTTGTGAATTGTACCACTAAGCAGATGATTAATTTGTTGATGCAATACACTCAACAAGTTGGACCATTGGCACAATTATGACAAGGCCTGCTACCACAGGCCCTGTTTTCTCTTCATAATCAAAATACACTGTTTCATTTTGACTTTCCATCCATATCTCTTTAATAAATGACATTCTTATATTTATTTGCAGGTAGGATCCAGCAATGAAAAGATTCCACTAATCTTATAATATTCTGATGCCTATTCCTGAGAATCGAATGCTCTCACTCAATTTTTGGCACATCTGGATTGAGATCTAAATATGCAGCAAGGTTTCACAGCGTTACCCAGTTGGGAACGACAATGTGTGAAACTGCCAAATCTCATTTATTTGAGTGAGCCTGACTCTACTCTGTCTTAAAGCTGTTTCCTAGATTGATATTTATCATTCAATAAAAATGAACACAGCTCACTTCAGTTAAATAAAGTTATGATGTCTCTCAGACTTTTTGTTCATTTACCTGGCCCCTCAATGTTGACAGTTCTGGGCTTTACCAGGACATTGCTATCAAAGACTCTGTTCACAATCAATGTCTGACATATTAATAACGTGCAACTTCAAAGTACCTTTCATCATCAGTCATCTTGGCTCTTGGATTTTTTTAATATGTTTTTTCCTTTTCGTCTTCTTTCCTCTGCAGTTCCCACCCTCTGAAAGTATTGACTCTTTTCTGAGCTGTAATTTGAAGGGTACCTCTCGCAGTTGACTATAATCCATGTCTACACTTTGACAGAAAGTGTCAACGAGCCTTTTGTGAGCAAGACATATTCTGTCCCTGCTATACACTGATGTACATGAGCACCAGTTAAGATCAGAGATTCTGAATCTTTCCCTCCTTTGTCTGAAGGCCCAAAGAGAAATTGTGTTATTTCTCAAAGTCCATATGTCTTTAGAGAGATATGCTCATGAAATCCTCACCATGTGTGACCTGAAAGTGGCAAAGGCTTAGAGACCATCTTACCTCAGATCGCCTCAAACATGACACATAGGTGTGCCTGTGAATATACTCATTGTCTATAGATGTCAGCTGTAATAAAGGTAAAATCACCATCATTTTTTCAGAGCATAGGGCTGCTCTCTCATTACGGACAGATGACTGGTGGTGGATAAATCTGAAGGTCACCATGTCTCAGCTGAGGGGAGAGGTTGAGGAGGACAGTCCTTCATGGTGATTTCAGCCAATTTGGAAATTGAATCCATACTATTGATGTCACTCTGCATTGCAAATCAGCCATTCAGCCAACTGAGCTAACCAATCCCCTGTGATGTAATAGCATCTATTGGATCCTTCAATACCACCTTACCATTCCCAGTTTACATTATGATGGGTAACATAAGCATTATCACATTGGGCAGGAATACCCTACTAGAGGCAAAACTCACATCAGAAACCTTACTACCACAAGTCACTCTATACTGGGGATTAAATCTTGTCCATCCTGTTCTGTATACCTTACTTATTCTGCATATAAATTTTCTGAGTCAACAAAGGCTTTAATTTTATTTTGAACAAAGACCTTCAATTTATCAATTTATTAAATACCAAAAGGAATATAACTAACTTTGTGTAGAGCTGGATGAACACAGCAGGCCAAGCAGCATCAGAGGAGCAGGAAGGCTGACGTTTCAGGCTCATCTATCATATTTTTTCCTGACAGTTCTCTTTCTGTTCTTCATTTCCTCAGTATCTCCTTATCACTGCTGTGTCCACATTTAAGAGAACCAACACTTTCTCAAAGATTAGTGAGAATAGGAATTATGGTTAAAAGGGTGTTTAGCACATTTGCCTTCATTGTTCGGTCCTTTCAGAATAGGAGTTGGAAGTCACATTGAGGTTGTACAGGACATTGGTGAAGCCTCTTCTGGAATACTGTGTCCAGTTCTGGTCACCCAGTTATAGAAAGATTATTATTAAGCTGTAGAAGATTCAGAAGAGACTTACCAGGATGTTGCTGGGTATGGAAGGTTTGAGTTATGAAGAAAGGAAGGATATCTTTAAGCTAGACAGGGTTCAGAAGTGATTTACCGGGATGTTACCAGGAATGGAGGGTTGGAGTTATAAGAAGAGACTGGATGAGCTGGGACCTTTCTTCCAGAGCATAGGAGGTTGAGGAGTAAACGTATAGAGGATAAAGTCATGAGGGATGTAGATAGGGTTAATGGTAGGTGTCTGTTCCCTAGGATGGGAGATTTCAAGACTAGGGGGCATATCTTTAAGATGAGAGAACATGAGGGACAAATTTTATTTACATAGAGGGTGGTTTGTGTGTGGAATAAACTTCGAGGAAGTGGTGGTTGTGGGGACAGTGACAACATTTAAAAGACACTTAGAGAAACACATGAATAGGAAAGGTTTCGAGGGACATGGGTCAGGAGTGAGCAGGTCGGACTAGTTTAGTTTGGGATTATGTTCAGCATGGACCGGTTGGACCGAAGGGTCTGTTTCCACTGTATCACTCTATGACTACCAGTTTTGAGAGTGATGGCTATATCCTGGGAATGTATTTTTAAAATTCATTTTTGTTTTGTATTTTATCTTGTTATCATACATCTTGGTCATCATAGGATTCATCCTCAGCTTAGTTTTGCTTCTTGATATGGCTAAGTCACATCAAGTGCTGTTCCCACTATCACTGTTGTATTTATCAATTCCTTACAGCTCATTAAAGTCAATCAAACCTTGCCTGAAACTTGGTAGAAACTTCAATGACCTTTCAAGAGATCCACATCATAAAATTATAAGAAAGTAAATCTTTGAGATCAATGATATAACAGATTAATGCATATATTTGTTATTTTTTTTACTGTGTACTCATCAATGTGACAACCAATGAATCCAGTGAGTAGCGCACCTTACCTGAACCATCTTAGGTGTCTGCAGTGGTGACATCCTCAACTCCAAGTCTAAAGGTTTCAAGTTCAATCGCCCTCCAGCAGCTAAGTAGATACTGCAATGCGAAGTGTATTAGGTGCTGCAGGATTGAAAGTGTGGTCTTTCAATTGGGAAATTAAATTCAGACCCTTCCTGACATGGCCTATTTGAAGAAGAACAGGGAGACTCCCCTTGATGTTCTGAATGACATCTATGCCTCACAAAATATCATCAAAATGCATCATCTAGTCATGATCATATTGCTGTTTGTGGGAGCTTCCTCTGCCCAAACTGGTTGCTGCATTTGAACAATGACCATAAATCAAATGTATGGTATTGATTATAAAATGTTTAGGGAG
>NC_063332.1:21995725-22014866 GCF_021869965.1 Rhincodon typus | reverse complement strand
TTCCTGCTCCTCTGATGCTGGTTGGCCTGCTGTGTTCATCCAGCTCCACACCTTGTTATCTCAGCTATCTGCTGCAGATGTGTCAATTTTAACCTCCAGCAATTCACAAATAAAGTTAAGATGGCAGTGTCAACTCGACTGGAGTGGACTAGCGGAACTGAATGTGACTCTGTGTATTCAAGTGTTAGTGTGCTGTGGAGGACACTGTCAAAGAACTATCTCCTCATTGCCCCTGTGTTGCAGGTCAACATAGTCATTCTCTCGCTTGGAGTGCTGCAAGTTTGCAAAAAAGGAATTGAAAAAAAGAACTTCAATCAGTCTAATCTCAGAAGCAATAATCTTAAAAATCTGTTTATTAACTATCAGTGTCAGTACTGCCTGAAGCCTTCACTACAATGACTACAATGTACATTCACCTGTTCTTCAAGAACAATTCAACAACTGATTGGTTTTTATTCCTAACTTCTATCTTTTTGGACTCACCTCTTATTTGTAACCTGTGTGTGTTTGTAGTGTTAGTATTTCTTTTGTGTTAATTTAAAAAAGCTTGGTTAAATTGGCTCCTTTAAAAACGCATGTTTATTTGTCTCCGGGAGAAAAGGGACCCACAACCAACCAACCGAGAGGTGGGTAAATGAAGAAGGGGAGCCACTTCATCCCCCACCCTAGGAGCTTAACAGTTTGGGGTATCCCACCTGGAACCACAATTAATTGGGGAACCATGCCCAGGGACTGATCATGACAGATCTCCGTGATGTGAGACTCCTTCCTGCCAAAGAACACTTATCGGGCAATGTTACACTGAGGGGACAGGTGGCTATGGCTTTGTGGTATTATCACTAGATTATTCACCCAGAAACTCAACTAATGTACTGCGGACCTGCATTCAAATCCCACCATGGCTGATGGTGGAATTTGAATTTAATTAAAACATATCTGGAATTAAGAATCTAGTGATAACCATGAAACCATTATCGATTGTCAGAAAATAAACCTATGTGGTTAGATAAAGTCCTTCAGGGAAGGAAATTTGCCATCCTCACCTGACTACATGTGACTCCAGACCACAGCAATGTGGTTGGCTTTCAACTGCATGCTGAAATAGTCTAACAAGCCATTCAGTTCAAAGACAACCGGGGCCAGGCAATAAATGCTGGCCAACCAGCAATAGCCATGTCCCCTGAGTGAATCCTGGGAGTCTGATGGGTGGACTGTTTCACGAATAGCAATCACTGATTGGCTCTTGCCTGCCAGGACTTCCTCAACCAGGTTCTTAATTCCAGTAGAAAACCTGTCATCAACCAATCAGCTTCATGATTGCTGAAAGATCCAGTGAACTTTCCCATCTTCACAGACTGCAGTTTTCCCTCCTCCAAATTCTCCTGCTTTTGGACATAGAAACATAGAAAATAGGAGCAGTAGTAGACCATTCGGCCCCTCAAGCCTGCTGTACTGTTCAATATACATATAGGATGGCCAATCATCGAGCTCAATAGCCTGTTCCTGCTTTTACACCTTACCCTTTAATTCTATTCCCTCCAAGATGCTGCCCTGAAAGTGATTTGTTCCCCCACATAATCCAAACAGTGGGGTAAAGTCTTGCAGAAATATTGTTATATTAACCAGCAGAGACAAAGAAAAACTGGAACTTAACAACAACTTATAATTCGCTTTCAATGCACTTCCACATACCTTGATACCTATAGCCACAAATCTGGAGTACATTATAGGCAAGTGCAGTTAGAACCAACTTTACTTATTTCTGAACTCAAACTACGCCATCTGATATTCTAATATGCGTAGAATAGGATATTTTTAAATGAATTCCTGAGTTTCCTTAATTCTAATTAGACTTCATTTTTATTTCAAATAGTCACAATAAATACATCCTTGCATGTTCTACTGTAGGTGGGTTGAATTGGAGGCGTATAGCTGAATGTAGCTAGGCAGATGGAAACAAGGCAAGAAAAGTAAGCACATGCCGTCCTGCCTTTTCATTCACTTCTCGTAACGTGATCTGCTCCACTTTTCTTTTTCAACCATTTCCCATTGTGGTTTTGGAAGAGAACAGAATGGGCCACAGTTTCCAGCAATAATACTGTTCACATCAGCGCAAAAGTTCAAGATTATGATTGACATTTTCTTTTCTTGGGGCATAAAAGATTTCAGATGTGGAAGGCTCTAAAATTACTAATCATGGGTGCAGCCGAGGCTTTGGGGATTCGACGAGATCGGCGGGGAGGGGGGTTTTGTAGGGAGGAGGTTCAAAGGCACATTTCAGTGGCAACAAGGAGACCCCCGGATTGTGCCGATCTGTATGCTTGATGCTGTAGGCATGTATGTGCAATCATGATGGTTGAGGGAGGGCTGACTTAGCCTATGCTCTGATTTGTATCACTGATACTGATACCTTGAAAATTACCTGATTAAATTCCACAGCACCAAACGATTGACCTAACGTTTTTACTCCAATAGAGCCTTAAGCAACTGACTGAACGCATTTGGGTTCTGCTAGCTGATGTATTCTGTTCTGCTCTAGTAATTAGAATGATATATAGCATACTCCAGTGGCTGTAATAGAGTAATCAGCAATCAGTAGCGTTCAAACATTCACGCTCAGCACAAATCGGCAATGTTCATTAACTCAAATTATACTGATAATTAGTGTTACTCGCAAATCCCAAATACCTTTGCCTCCCTTAATCTTTGCGTAGCATTTGATGTTGTTTTCTTCCCCCACTTTGGGGCAAACGGAGCACCTTTCCCATCCCCCACCTCCATCCCACCCGCACCACCATCGCCAGTGCCAACTCAGCATGCACGACCCTCTGATTTCTCTACTGGGAAAGCAGCTACTTTTCGTACCTGCTACCATGGCAGGTAATCTGGTCAGTGGCGGGTTGTGATTGTTAATTGGCCTCTAGTTGACCACTTAAGGACTACACTTAGTGTCAGATCGGGAAAGTTACATGGGCGCACCCAGATCTTAATTGCTGAAGTGGCAAGAAGATGGCATAGATCGCGCTAGTGCCAACCCTCCCGATTATTTGGCCACCTCTAGGGTAGGCTAAGATCCCACCCCATGTGTGAAGCTGTGAACATGTCACGGAAGACCAGCAGTAATGACACCATTTTGTTTTCCTGCTGTCGCAGAAGATGTTGTATAACCTTGGCCAGTGCAGCTTCCGTGCTGTGAACAGAGGGGAAGGCAGAGTGAACACAGAACTTTGGGATAGATGGACACAGTGTTGGAAAGTTTGAGTTGGGGCTGTAGTTGGAAACAACGAATAATCCGTACTGGTGCTCAATAACTGCTTTTGTAAAGGAGATGCAGAGTGCTTGTACAAAGTGCATCATTCACAACAATAACAAAGTCTATGCATTTCGAAAGACAACTGAGAGGCATTGAAGAAAGTGTTCATCATGAAGAAAGAAAACTTTAGGTGGCATTGTCCTCAAGGATAATTGCGGATATTCAGTGATTTTTGACGGCGGAAAGCGGGATATGGTGGTCGGTATGGTCAAGTCAGACCTAGCAATGAATAATAAAACCAGTCATACTCTAACGTAGATCAATCATGTACTGTTACTGTTCTGGGAAAGGAAATAATTGGTTACCAACCTTTGCTGTCTTGAAGATATGACCATAATTGTTGTGGGGATATTTGTAGTCCTTCATTATAACTTTTGAAATCAATTGATGACCAGATTTTTTGAAAATGAAGTTGTAAAACAATTATCTTAGTCCCCTTGTGCACAAGTAAGTGCACTGCACAAACCCTCCTTGAGCAATGTGTACATAATTGACAATAATTAACAATAGCCAGGTCTTCGGACCCAGATGTACAAAGTACACTGCCATTTAATTATGGTACCTTGTCAAATTTTCTGTTTTCTGACGTCTTTTACCCCATGACTGATTTTTAATTCATGTTCTTAAAACATTTAAAAGAAAATGTCCTTTTACTAAAATACCAAATACTCAATATTTACCTTGCCAACACAATAGCCCTGAAATGAAAACTGGGGGATGGGAAAGATACAAACAGAAAGCTGCAAATCCCAGTAATGAGCACGATGAACACTTGTATATAAAGGTTGACATGTTCATGTGACATTCCTTCAGCCACCGTTTCAACAGAAGAATAAATTGTTTAAATAAACAGTCCATATGTAAAAATAGCATGCAGAAAAATGAACTAAAGACTACAATAGTATTCTGCATCATGCTTGTATTACTGAACTATTAACCCTGCTACCTAGATGAAAAATCCAAACCAGTGTGTGTTCGAATCCCATTATTTGAATTCACTTAAATAAAATACTGCCGTCAGTAAAAGTGACGTAAAATTATCAAACTGTCATAAAATCCCATCAGGTTCATTAATATGTTTTAAAGGAGGAAACATTCCCGTCAAGCCAATATGTGACTCCAGGTGCATACCAATGTGGCTGCTAAGTGCTCTCTGTAGTGTCAGTTACTCAGTTTAGGGATGGACAATAAACATATGCTTTGCAGTAATTCCCACATCCTGAGAACAAACACGAAAAGAAAAAGAAACTGAGTGGAAATAAAAATTGTCAGAGATGTAAGACAACCTGCTGACTTGACATCATCTGTTTCACACCTAGAGCATCAAGTGAAAAATCGAATTACTGAGCCAACATTTCTTGGCTTTTAATCAGTAACAGAAAGACCTATAATTTGTCCACAGCAACAAAAAAATAAGTTGCCAAAGGACTTCTGAAGCATTTGAAATGTAGGATCCAAACATCAGTATTTCAGTCAATTTGTTGGGGGAGGGAGAATTCCCATGAGTTTTCCCCCATTGTGCCTCTATTCATTTGTAACAAATAATGATAAAATGTCTGGACATGAACCAATTGGGTCAAGTCTGTTTCATTCAGATGCCGACCGTGTACAATGGGCCTGTGATACAATCAAGCCGATCTAAAATACAGTTTTAAAAGTCATTCTGTGCATACAATAGGGCAACAAAGAACTAACTTTTTTTTACCCTGATATATTGTCTGTTGAACAAAAGAAAACACCGCACTGCAAGCCAGAGGCAAACGAAATGGAGTTGGCAACGGGGAGTGGAGAAAGTTCCCGTTAATTTTCAGTGAAAGTAGGGAGCCACCTTTGATCCTTCATTGAGCCAGCTTGGAGCATTTGGTCAATGCAGAATGTGAGGAAATATTGATAATTTAAAACTATGGCATCAGGAACATGCAAACTGCCGACTACAGATAACAGTCTGGCCGAATACTTCTCTGGTGAGATTACGTATTGCTGTGCTTTAGAAGCTGAAAGAGCTAAACGTCAGCAGATGTCAGCCAATAGAAAAGCTATGAAAGTCATTACAATGTCCTTGGAAGAGTGGTTCTCTTTAGTATAAAGTCCCCCCAGTCCCCTTCCCCCAAAACCAGCCCCTAGCTCTTTTTAAACACAATGCTGAATTTTCTCTGTTCTGGCCGACTAATGTCCCCTGCCCATTTCCCCTCACCCAACGCTGTACTCAACACTCTCATGTTTTCATCTCCATGCCAGTGCAACATGACATCTTCCCTATTCTTGGAATAATGAGCCCAATGCTAATGACTGTTAGTGACAACGCTCATGATCACAGATGAGGAATATTTTTGGAACCCGACACTACATTCCCTAGCTTTCCATTCCAAACAGATCCTGGCTGAAACATTTCTTTGGTTTTCTCTTCTCAATTGTAGCTTCCCTCGGACAGAAATAGTGCAACATTTCCTTTGCTGTGTGTAAGTTTCAACTCCTGTCGACAACACTCGGAAATGTGCAACGGAGGCAGTTTTGAAAACACCGACCTGACCTGACCGAAATGATCTTCTGGTGCCCTCAAATACTTTGGCTACAGCATTCTTCCAGACACATTAAAAGCATGCAGCCTTGAATATCAAAACACCACATACTGCGTGACCGCAAGCAGTGGATAAACACTGCGCAAAAGTCTGCTCAATCTCTACACGAGGGATGTAACGCCTCAAGAATGGGATTATGGGTTGCTCCTACTCAGCCTGTCAAATTTCCACTAAATAACAGATCACACAATTGCAGCATCTCAAAGCCACAATATCTCCGTTGTTGCCTTGAACACTACAATTTTAAAACCATCAAAATGTGTTACCCAAAACTTCCGTTGTGTGTGACTCTTGCCCACCTTTCACAGTCAAAAGCAATTCTGCTAACCGTGCCGATGAAAGCAGCCTCCAGAGTTATTGCCGTGTCTAGCGGTCTCAACAAAGCTGAGGGATGTTTTATCTTTATTAAAAACCTTTAATTCTCTGAAATGTGTGCCTTTAAATTGTAGCTACAGCTAAGAATTTCAGATATGACTTTTAGTGCTACTTATTGCAGAAGAGATCAAGCATGGCTTCAGTTTCACATTCTCCTGGAGGGCAGTATGGAATTATAGAATTTTGCAGTACAGAAAGGGGCGATTCGACCCATCGTGTCCGTATCAGCCTCTGAAAGAGCTACCCAGTTAGTCCCACTCTCCAGCCCTATCTGTGTAGCGCTCTGACTTCATGCCTTTCAAATAGATATCCAGTTCTCTTTTGAAACCTCCAATGGAATCCGCCTCCAACACTCTCCCAGGCACCACATTCCAGATCCTGAGATAACAAGGTGTAGAGCTGGATGAACACAGCAGGCCAAGCAGCATCAGAGGAGCAGGAAAGCTGACGTTTCAGGCCTAGACCCTTCTTCAAAAATGGGGGAGGGGAAGGGGATTCTGAAATAAATAGGGAGAGAGGGGGAGGCAGATAGAAGATGGATAAAGGAGAAGATAGGTGGAGAGGAGACAGACAGGTCAAGGAGGCGGGGTTGGAGCCAGTAAGGGTGAATGTAGGTGGGGAGTTAGGGAGGGGATAGGTCGATCACGGAGGATGGACAGGTCAAGGGGGCGGGATGAGGCTAGTAGGTAGGTTTGGGGGTGGGGCTTGAGGTGGGAGGAGGGGATAGGTGGGAGGACAGGTGAGGGAGGCGGGTACAAGCTGGGCTAGTTTTGGGATGCACGAGTGGGAGGGGAGATTTTGAAGCTTGTGAAGTCCACATTGATACCATTGGGCTGCAGGATTCCCAAGCGGAATATGAAATGCTGTTCCTGCAGCCTTCGGGTGGCATCGTTGTGGCACTGCAGGAGGCCCAGGATGGACACGTCATCCAAGGAGTGTGAGGGGGAGTTGAAATGGTTCGCGACTGGGAGGTGCAGTCGTTTGTCACGAACCGAGCGTAGGTGTTCCACAAAGTGGTCTCCAAGCCTCCGCTTGGTTTCCCCGATGTAGAGGAGGCCACAATGGGAACAGCGGATACAGTATATCACATTAGCAGATGTGCAGGTGAACATCTGTTTAATGTGGAAGCTTTTTTTGGGGCCTGGGATGGGGGTGAGGGAGGAGGTGTGGGGACAGATGTAGCACTTCCTGCGGTTGCAGGGAAAAGTGCCGGGGATGGTGGGGCTGGTGGGGAGTGTGGAGCAGACAAGGGAGTCACAGAGAGAGTGGTCCCTCCGGAAAGCAGATAAGGGCGGGGAGGGAAAAATGTCTTTGGTAGTGGGGTCGGATTGTAGATGGCGGAAGTGTCAGAGGATGATGCGTTGGATCCGGAGGTTGGTGGGGTGGTACGTGAGGAATTCCATCCCAGATCCTAACAACTCTCTGAGTAAAGGAGTTTCTCCTCATCCCGCTCTGAGCTTCCTTGCTGACAATCTCAAAATTGTGACCCCTACTGAGTGACATACCAACTACTGGAAACAGAATATCCTTCTTTACCCTGTCAAAATTGTTCATGATTTTGAACACCTCAGGGTGGCATGGTGGCTCAGTGGTTAGCACTGCTGCCTCACAGTGCAAAGGACCTGGGTTCAATTCCACCCTCAGGCAACTGTCTGTGTGGAGTTTGTACATTCTCCCCATGTTTGCGTGGGTTTCCTCCCACAGTCCAAAGATGTGCAGGTTAGGCGGATTGGCCATGCTAAATTGCACATAGTGTTCAGGGATGTGTGAGTTAGGTGGATTAGCCATGGGAAATGCAGGGCTACATGGAAAGGGAAGGGGGATGGATCTGGGTGGGATGCTCTCCAGAAGGGCAGTGTGGACTTGTTGGGCCAATTGGCCTGTTTCCACACTGTAGGGATTCTATGATAATAAGGCTGCATCTTAATCTTCTCTGCTCAAAGGAGAATAAGCCCAATTTCTCTAATCTTTCCTCATATCTAAAATCCCTCATTCCTGCTATCATTATAGTAAATTTCCTTTGCATTCTCTCAAGGGCTTAAAAGTCCCTCCTTAAATATGGTGCCCAGAACTGAACACAATATTCAAAATGTCTTATGACCAATGATTTGTAGAGGTGTAGCATCACTTCCTTGTTTTTATTCTCTATGTCTCTATTTATAAACCCACGGATCCTGTAAGGCTTCTAGACAACTCTTTCAACTTTCCTTCTTCTCTTGCTCCCCCCGTTTCTATCCTTCCTCTCGCATCTATATCCTGGAACATTAAGCTGCCAATCCTGTCCATTCCTGAGCCACATTTCTGTAACAGCTATGATATCCCAGTCCCACGTTCCCAAACATGCCCTGAGTTTATGTGCCTTACTTGTCAGGCCTCTTGCATTGAAATAAATCCTATCTTTTACCCAATTTCTAATCCATGCTGCCAAGGATGCAATAATCCTGAAAATTTCTAACTTGCTAACCAACCTGCCATGTGGCACTGTATCAAAGTTTCTGAAAGTCCAAATATACAATATCTACGGCTCAACCCTCATCCTGCCTGCGTCACTTGTTCGAAGAACTCAATTAAATTTGTCAGACATGATCTGCCCTTGACAAAACCATATTGACTGTCTAGTACTAACATATTTATCACTTAGCGTATATTTACCTTATCCCCATATTATGGCATCCATCAGTTTTCCCACTTTGATGTCAAGCTGACATTATCTGTAGCTTCCTGGGTTATCATTTTCCCCTAGCTTAAACAATGGTGTCACGTTTGCAATTCTCCTGTCCCCCAGGACTAATCCAATCATGTTTATGCCTACTCTCCATTTCTTATGAACTAGGCAATTACCTATCCATGCCAGTGTTACCCCATAAACCATGAGCTTTCATTTTCTGCAATCAGCTTTGATGTGGCATCTTAACAATTGCTTTCTAAAAATCTAATTGCAGTACAGCCACTGGTTCCCCATTACATGTTGCTTCTTCAAACCATTCCAAAAAATCGGTACATGGTGATTTCCCTTTCATAAAATGAAGTTGACTCTGCCTGATTTTCTTGAACTTAACTAAGTGCCCTGTTATGACATCTTTAATAATAACTTCTAACATTTTCCTTATGACGTGATGCTAATTGGTCTGTAGTTCCTGCTTTCTATCTCCCTCCCACTTTGAATAAATGAGTTATATTAGCTAATTTCAAGTATAATGAAACCTCCTAACTCTAAAGTCTATCTCTCTTCTTCCCTCTCCTTAAAGATACCCTCAAGATCTACCTCATTGACCTTTTTCTTAACCTGCCTTAATCTCTCATTAGATATAACAAGGTGTAGAGCTGGATGAACACAGCAGGCCAAGCAGCATCAGAGGAGCAGGAAGGCCTGCTGTGTTCATCCAGCTCTACACCTTGTTATCTCAGATTCTCCAGCATCTGCATTCCTACTATCTCTTAATCTCTCATCATATGATTCAATGTCAAATCTTGTGTTATAATGTTCTCATTGTGTCTTGAGATGTGAAGGGTATTATGTAAATGAAAGTTGTTATTAAATGAGTTAGCAATGACAAGAAACGGGAATTTTGCCAAATATTTATCTTGCAAAGTCAGGGTGCCAGCACTATCATCCCAAATGTTAGTCTAGCAATGACCAACTAATTTGGCAGAAAGGATACTATTAAACTCAAAAGAGTGCAGAAGAGATTTACTAAGATGCTACATGGATTGGAAGGATTGAGTTATAAGGAGAAGCTGGATACGCTGGGAATTGTTTTTCCCTGGAGCGTAGGAGACTGAACTTGTTGAGGTCTATGAAATCATGACAGGCTCAGATAAGGTAGATAGCAACAGCTATTCCACATGGTAGGGGAGTCTAAGAGACAGGGGAGAGATACAAAAGGGTCCAGAGGGGCAATTTTTCCACACAGAGGGTGGTGAGTATCTGGAACGGGCTGCCAGAGCTAGTGGTCGAAGCGAGTACAATTTTGTCATTTAAGAAACATTTGGACAGGTATATGGATGAGCTAGGTATGGAGGGATATGGACCAAATGCAGGCAAATGGGACTAGTTTAATTGTGAAAACTGGGTGGCATGGGCAAGTTGGGCTGAAGGGCCTGTTTCCATGCTGTAGACCTCTATGACAATGAATCTAATGCACTAATAACCATTTCTCGTTGCCGCGGGAAGGCTGCCAACATCATCAAAGACCTCACCCATTCCTGGTAATACTCTCTTCCAACCTCTTCCATCAGGCAGAAGAGACAGAAGCTTGAACACAAGCACTAACAGGTTAAATAACAGCTTCTTCCCTGCTTTGACTAGACTGTTGAATGGACTCTATAACTTCAAATAATGTTGATCTAGCTAACGTTGGTCTTGCTTTTGTGCACCTCCTGTGCAGCCATAACCTTGTATGCCTTGCTCTAAGCACCCTATGATCTGTATGTCCTTATTTACTATGATCTGCCTGTACTGCTTGCAAAACATAGGATAATTCAAATCAAAAGAACAGCCTCATCTCTGACTCAACAATTCCCCCATGGGTAGTTTAATCTGCCATCACTGAGCAAGGATGAAAGCCTATTTCTGCGGAGATTATTATGATCATTTCCACAATATCTACTCACTTAAAAACCCACAACTGGAAACAAAGGGCTTTTCTTCACAATTTTACTTGTTGATTGTTTTAATGGATGAGAAATCATGGAATGTGCAACAGGAAAATTCAGAAACACACACTCAGTATGTGAACGCCTCACCAAGAAATCACTATAGTAAGATTTCTCATACAGTGCTTGGAAGGAGCCATTACTTGATGAGCAGAAGCTATATCTTAATGATATCACTAGACTGAGGAACACTGCTCTGGATCAAGAACAGTTAACAATGCTAGAATCATACGCCTAAAAGTTCCTTGGAAGTGTTACATTAGTTACGTAGCCAGACTGATCATGATTTTGCCTGTAGAATAGATGTAGGTCTATATACACAGCAACCATCAGGCATCTGAAACATTGTCACAGTTGAAAAGAGTAGATACACTTGGCAAATTTTATTATATAGTCATTCAGTTGATCATTGTTTGATTGTATTTTACCATACTAACTCTGACTTTAACAGTCCATCCATCTCTTCAACAATATGCATGTATCTCTGTACATACACAGTTGCAATACAACCAAGTCTGGCCATTACAATTACACCAGGGCAAACTTCTTGTCAAAGGCTCACTTTCATAGTTCTTTTTTTCAAATTTTAATTGAGTTTGAATCAAGACCAATGAAAATATTATTGAAATTTGAGGTTTTGTAGTGGTAGGGTTTGTGACAAAGAAGTTATAGAAAGCCACCCTTTCAAAAAAGATTTAAGCTTTGCAAGAATTTATTTTCTTTTTGTTAATACAAGATTCTGCATATGCACCATTTATTTTTCAGGTCTGGTTGATTTTGGAAAAGAGTCACCACCTGGGTTTCATCAGCCAGTTAGTAGAGACAGAGCTAAGGTAACCCTATATTACCTGTGTGTCCCTCCTGAACAGAACTGATTCAGCTCTGCTGCCAGTGTGAGGTTCTCTGAGTTCAGGAATACTGAAGGTCAGATAACTCACTCACTTCATTCATTTAAAAACAGTCATTTGATGAAGGCATTGAAAGACTATTAATGCCCACAGTACTAAGCACCAGCAAGATAAGGGCAAGGCAACCAGGAAAAAACTGTGTCTGGAAAGAAAAATGGAACTGATTTAAAATAAAACATTATTGAAAAGAATTAAATGTCAATTAGGTATTAAAGTACTGAGAATGTGGTTATTCCAGGGGTGGATAAAGTGCTGTATTATGCATTTGAAAATAAATATTAAACCTATCTAGTTCATTCTTAAAGTATATTCAATGATTTGACCTCTACTGCCTTCTGTAGTAGAGAATTCCCCAGGGTCACCACCTTCTGAGTGAAGGAATTTTTTTTCCTTATTTCAGTGCTAACTGGTCTGCCCTGTAGTTCTGGAATTTGCCCCTCCCCAGAGAGATGGAACTTCATCTTTGTGTCCAATCTGTCCAGTCCAGTCAGTTTCAAGCAATCATATTGACTACATTTGAAATGAACAGGGACAGATTGAATTAACTAGCCATTGCTCTGCACATCTCGTCATGTCAATAAGACATGAAAGAGATTACATATTATTTTTATTAAAAACTAATGCCACCTTGCTCAGTTTTAAAATTGTCTTTCTGCACTAAAATGGCTGTTGCCGATCCCATAATGCGAGTTAACTACGATTCTGGAAAGTTCCATCAGTAGTGTGGACACCATCATTCTGGAACAAAAACAGAAGTTGCTGGAATAGCTCAGCAGGTCTGGCAGCATCTGTGATTAAAAAATCAGAGTTAACGTTTCGGGTCCGGTGACCCTTCCTCAGAACATTCTGGAACCTGATACCTTTCACTATATACACATTAAAGCCAAAATAACACTGGATGGAATGTCCCCCAGCATGCATTGGAAACAAACGTGCACTGTGCTATATTTGTAGAGGTGCTTATGGCCCCATCTGTCTCGTAAGATATCCTTGGACAGAGGGATAGAAACTAATAGATAAGTTGAAAATGGCTCATCATGGAATCATCTCATGTGACCAAAGGTCCTCTGGTATTTGAAGAGTTTGTTTGTAATTTCTGGACCCCCTTGCTTCAGTCTGTATTTTTAACATCTATGTGAGTTGACCGTACATGACCACTGACAGAATGTAGGCCTCCAAGCTTACAGCGAAACCTGAATAAAAACTGAAAGAATGCAGATGCTGTTAATCAGGAATTTAGAGGAAGGGTCACTGGACCCGAAATATTAACTCTGATTTTTTCTTCACAGATGCTGCTAGACCTGCTGAGATTTTCCAGCAACTTTTGGTTTTGTTACGACTAAACCTCCTTGAAACCTGTTACACTAGCAGAAGCCCACCAGCTCCTGAAAAGTGAACCAAGCTTTTGTATGTCAACCTCATATTATTGCCCCTTCATCAACTTTGAAAAGCACTCTTCCACCCCTGCTTTGGTCAGCTAAAGCCATCGAAGTCTGAACTCCAACAGAAGAAAAAACAACTGGACACTGGACACAAACTTTCTGGAGTCCAACAATTTGTGATTATTTTTTAACTTGTCTTTCACTGTAAACTCTTTCCTTTTAATTCCATGTGTATGTGTGCACATGTGTGTGTGTGTTTCCACATTATGACAAGCATTGGCCACATTTGAATGTATGATTAATCCATACTGTGATTTACATAGAATAAACATAGAACATAGAACATTACAGCACACAGGAACAGGCCCTTCAGCCCACCATGTCTGTACCGACCACGATGCCATTCTGGACTAATCCCATCTGCCTGTACATAGTCCACATTGCACCATTCCTTGCCTGTTCATGTGTCTGTGTAAGTGCCTCTAAAACTTTGTTAATGTTTCTGCTTCTATTACCTCTCCTGGCAGCACATTCCAGACATCTACCATATTCAGTGAAAACATTTCCCTTGCACATCTCCTTTAAATTTTCCCCCTCTCACCTTAAACCTATGCCCCATAGTATTTGTAATTTCCACTGTGGGAAAAACAATCTCTACCCTATCCATGCCTCTCATAATTTTATACTTCTATCAGGTGAACCCTCAGCCTCTGACGCTCTAGCAAAAGCAATCCAAGTTTGTTCAACCACTCTTTATAGCTAATGCACTGCAGTCCGGGCAACATCTGAGTAAACTTTTTTCTGCACTATCTCCAAAGCCTCCACATCCTTTGTATAGTGTGGTGACCCCAGAACTGTGCACGATACTCCAAAGGTGGCCTAAAGTTTCATACAGCTGCAACATGACTTGCCAACTTTTATACTCAATGCCCTGACCAATGAAGGTAAGAAGGCCATATGCCTTCTATGCCCCTAAAAAGAGTTTTTTGTAGGTCACTTTCAATTGAATTTCATTCATTGGTGTTTTGAGGGAAATAGACCACAGTCTATTTGAAAGGAGAAAGCAGAGTTAATGTTTCAGGCCCTTCTTTGGGACTGATAGTAGAGATACTAGATCCCTACAAGATCGGGGAAGTAGGGCAGTGAGGTGTTGAGGGATCGGGTTTTGTAGGGTAGGTGGTAGGGATGGAAGAGGGAGTTGATATCTTGGTGCAGTGCCTCCAGTGCTCACAAGAGGCACCCCCAACAGGTATTTTCCTCCCTTCCTGCCTTTTCCCATGTAAGACGTAAAAAATATTTCAAACATGGCCTAAAGTTTTCTACAGCTCTCCACAGAGTTTTCCAAGAAATTTCTGTTTGTGTTCCTGATTTCCAGAACCTGCAGTTCTTTGATTTTTGTTTTGTTCCAGTATCTCTCTCTCTGCTCTGGGAAGCCATGTTTTAATCAATGCTCCTTCCAGCCAACCCAGCAACGCCCACCACTGAACCCTGATGCTGCTGCGACCAATGAAATCCTGCCTGTTAAATTGGCCGGCAACTCTCGATGGTGGAGTTTACTCCCACTGTGGGGGCTCAGGTTCCACTGTCAACCAATGTAGCCCACCCTAGGGCAGGCATCCCCGGAACATGTCTGACTGAGAGGACGGAGTCCCTTTTTTGTGCCAGGGCTGCCTGTCATTTCTAATCTGCCTCATCCGCCAAACCTTCCCCTGACCTTGCCTCTTACTTCCCTTCTCTACATTTTGCAACAGTTTTAAAAAACTGCACTTTTCCACCTCCCTCCTCAGTTCCAAAGAAGAAAAATCTCGAACTCCTCTTTCTCTCTCCCACAGATGCTGCCAGACCTATTTACCTTCTCCAGCATTTTCTGCTTTTATTTCAGATTCAGAGGATCTGCTGTATTTTGCTTTTATTCTGAACAACCCATTAATTATTATTTATATATAGCAGGCCAGCTACCAGTACTTTTTAATCAGTTTAGCCAACCCAGCTGATATTATGAGGGACACTTTAGGGGTGTGGTTACATGCTCTTGCCAATACTACACCCTTTAGGAGCATGCAAAATCCAAGCCATAGTGTATATCAAGTCATTTTGATATAGTTGTATTTTACTGTTTAGGACACAAGGTCTAATTGGTATTTCATGCTGGGATCAGTGCTGGGACTGCAACTGTTTACAATATATGTTAATGATTTGGAGGAAGGAAGCAAGTGTACCGTAGCCAAATTTGTAGACGACACAAAAATAAGAAGACTAATTGCAAGACGGAAACATACAGTTTATAGAGAGATATTGATAGGTTAAGTGAGTATAATGTGGGAAAATGTGAAGTTGTTCATTTGGGAAGGGAGACTAAAAGAACAGAATATTATTTAAATAGAGAAAAACTGCAGAAAGCTGTAACATGAATTAACCTGGAGGGACTTGTGCATGAGACACAGAAAGCTAGCACACAGGTGCAGCAAGTAATCAGGAAGGCTAATGTCATGCTGACTCTTATTTCAAGGGACTTGGAGTATAAGAATAAAGAGATCTCGCTGCAGCTATACAAGCTGCTATTGAGACTACAGCTGGAGTACTGTGAGCAGTTTTGGTCCCCTTATTTAAGAAAGGATATCATTTCATCGGAGGCAGTTTAGAGAAAGTTCTCTAGGATGATCCCTGGTATGAGCAAAGGCTAAACAGGTTGGGATTCTACTCACTGGAGTTTAAAAGAGTGAGAGGTGATCTCATTGAAACATATAGTGTTCTTAAGGGTTAACACAGTGTGGAGCTGGAGGAACACAGCAGGCCAGGCAGCATCAGAGGAGCAGGAAAGCTGACGTTTCGGGTCGGGACCCTTCTTCAGAAATGGGGGAGGGGGAAGGGAGCTCAGAAATAAATAGAGAGAGGAGGGGTGGGGCTGGGGAAGGTAGGTGGGATGGCGATGGGTGAGTGCAGGTAGGCAGTGGTGGGGATTGGTCAGTGAGGTGGGAGGAGCGGATAGGTGGGACAGGTTGTGTCAGGTCAAAGAGGTGGAGATGAGAGGGAGGGGATGAGGCCGGGGGTGGGGAGATTTTGAAGCTAGTAAAGTCCACATTGAGGTCATTGGGTTGTAGGTTCCCAAGGCGGATTATGAGGTGCTGCTCCTCCAGTTTCCGGGTGGTGTCATTGTGACACTGGAGGGGCTTGACAGGGTAAATACTGAGAGGATGTTTCTGTCATGGGAGGGTCTGGAACCAGAGGGCATCGTCTCAGAATAAAGAGTTGCTAATTTAATATTGAGATAAGGAGAAATTTTTCTCTCAGAAGGTTGAGAATCTTTGGAACTCCTTGCCACAGAGGCCTGTTGGGGCAAGTCCTTGTATCTATTTAAGGCTGATATAGATAGATTCTTGATCAGTCGGGGAACCAAGGATAAAGAGCAGGAAAATTAATGTGAGGAATGTCAGATCAGCCATTGAATAGCAGAGCAGGCTGAAGGGCCAAACAGCCTACTCCTGTTCCTATTTCCTATGGTCCTATGGTCCTGAGGTTAATTAGAAGCTAAATGTCCTTCAGGAGATCTTGTTGTCATTAAGTGATCAAAAGTGCTTGATTTACATGTAGATGTACATATTCAGGGTGATATTCTGCACAATTAACTTGTATATGAACTGTATAAATCATACCTCTCAGTCAAAAATTTGTAGGTTTAATTTCCAACCTGGTAACCAACTATAAGGATACTTGAAGGATGTAGTAAACCAAAGTTGGAGTCATCGGCTCTCCCACATGGATACAAATGATTCTGTGGCACTATTACAAAGAAGAGTATTGGAGATTGCTCAACCCTTGGTCAGTGTTCATTTTTCAATCATCAGCTCTCATTGCCCTATTGCAGCTTGTGGAGAATTGCTGTGTACAAACATCCTGCCACATTTCCTATATTAGAACAGGAACCAACCTCCAAAAATATTTAATTGTCTCTAAAGCATCATGAAGTTGTAAAAGGCAAACTTCTTTCCCAAGATAATTAAAGCAACTTCACCATCCATCTAGTTGAAACTCATGTCTGCCGATCAGTTCCGACGTTAACTCATCTTCACCCTCCAGTTGCTGTGCACTTCAGACGTTTTCCAGCACATTTCAGATTCTGTTTAGTTTTATTTCTTTATTTGTGATTGAGGAATTCTGCCAAAACCCTGCTACCTTTGCCCTGCAGCTAATAATGCAGTGGAATGTTTTAAAGGAAAACTGCTATTTGTCATACTAGAGTGCCATTGAAGGTTCGTGGCAATGTCATTTTTGCGTGATTTGTCAAAAGGAGAGATCCAATAGGTTCTTCTTACAACTACCAGTTTCTCCCACAGAGCAGTCAGACATCATTACTTGGCCAGGGCCCCCCATCTGGGAGAGTAAGGCGCAGGAAAAAAAAATCTAAGACTAGATTTAATAGCCTCTTTCCCTCCGAACAATCTGAGAAAGCAATTGGCTATGGCCCTGGCATTCCTGGTATCATCTTGCTCCTGTCACTGTGACTGCCACCTTGCCTGTTCTAAGTGCTTTACAAGGTTATCACTGGGGAGAAAAAACACATACTTTTGATGAAACAGGAAGGATATTGTCACTGCAGGCCAAAAACATCTTAGTTGTTTCCCATGTTTGGCAAGAAGCCACTGATGACATTTCCAGACAAGAAAACCTACACGTCCTGTGTCTATCACAGTTATCATCATGTTTAATGAAGCATAAATCACAAAGAAACCAAACTGTGCCGAGAATAAGCGGTCAACATTTAACATTACAAGCCACAAATCTAAGTCAGTTGATCGTGGCGTCAAGCTTCAGCATCTGTGCATAAAGTAACTTTGCACATGTTTGCGCATATCTATCAACCTCTTCTGAGAATAGAGTATTTAAAAAATAATTAAAATCTTAAAGCTTTGTAAATAAAGTCGTAGAGTCTTACACAGTGCATAAGAGGCTTTTTGGCTTATCAAATTGGCAACAAACTATGCTCAATCTCATTGAAAGATCCTAAAATGCCCTGCTGGAAATGAATGAAGATGGGAAAATGAAGTTAAGATGCAGATTAGCTTTGATTGAATTGAATGGCAAATCAGGCCTATTCCTATTTTGCTGTCCTGTCTATGGTACTAGCAGCAAGAGAAATGATTAAACAGTCCAGCAGTGGTTACTCTTCAAACTCCAGCTGTTGGGTTTAAGTTCAACGTTTGGCTGACATTACTCCTGAACATACACTGGTTCTCCATGGTTGCATGTGCAGAATCCAGCTTATTTAGCTCAGTGCGGTCTGGGAGTGATAGGTTACAAACTGAAATGTGTTAGGACAATACACGGATGGGGAGTAGAAATTCCCCAATATGTTTCATGTGCGAGATTACCCTGCCAAATGGACTCAGTGAAATAATTCATTTAGGAACTCTTCACTGTTTATTTATTTTTAATTGTGGGAGAGGGTGGACATTTGGAGGTATTTTATGTCACTGCTCTCTTCTAAAGAACAATGGGCTCACAAGGTCACATCCTGCTCAGGACAAGATGCATCTAGCACTTCCATGTACAGTTGCACTGTAAGTACTAAACTTCCTGACTGTCAAATGTGTGACTGCACAGCTGACTGAAGGGGCCACTGAGATTCCCAAGGCCTGGCTTCACATCCAATATTATGTCTGGCTCAGATATCCCTGTTTTTCATATTTGCTTTCCCACCAGGTAGAAAGACCCCATAAGGCTCCACTCCTTCTGACAACAAGGCCCATGGTACAGTCATTTAGTAATTTGCTATACGAATCAAGCGCAAATTTCTGCACTTCGCAAACAAATAAAAGAAGGTACTTTATCGAGATAACAAGGTGTAGAGCTGGATGAACACAGCAGGCCAAGCAGCATCAGAGGAGCAGGAAAGCTGACGTTTCGGGTCTGGACCCTTCTTCAGAAGAT
>NC_063332.1:21872152-21995325 GCF_021869965.1 Rhincodon typus | reverse complement strand
TTCTGAAGAAGGGTCCAGACCCGAAACGTCAGCTTTCCTGCTCCTCTGATGCTGCTTGGCCTGCTGTGTTCATCCAGCTCTACACCTTGTTATCTCAGATTCTCCGGCATTGGCAGTTCCTACTATCTCAGGTACTTTATCGAGGTATGATTATTTTTCAACATGTGTTAAAGAAAGGAGAGAAAGTACCAGACCCTCTTTGTGGCCTAATGATTTTGGAAGGATGAAGAACAAAATCCTGATTCCAAATTCCTTGTGCTCTCAAGTGGCTGGACAGCTAGTTTACAATACAGATTGGCACTGGCAGCACAGGTTCAACTGCTGCCCTAGCTAAGGGTGACCATGAAGGACGTACCTTGCCCCTTGCCTGAGGTGTGGTGGACCTTCAGGTTAAACCGCCATCAGGTAGGTCTGTCTAATGAGAGAGCAAGAACTATGGTGACTTTACCAGTCTGTCATTGTCATAGTCTTTCATGTTCATACTACTTTTGTTCTCACAGCCTTACTCCATAGTGCTGGCTAAAATGAACAAGGAAGCTCGCTGAGGGGACACCGGCTCTCCAACCCCAACTCCCATAATGGCCAGTTAATAGTCAATTGGCTGGACTTGGCTTTCTGACCCTCAGGGCGCAGGAAATCTGACCTGAGAGAGCTAACCAGAAACCGTGTCAAGAGTGGATGACTTTAGACCTGGATTTATGAGAGTGTTTGACAGTTTTGTCAGGTTCCCAGCTAGGAGTAGGATCGAGGAAGTTCTTTGGGGGTGGGAGATATGGGAGGAAAACCTGGAAGGGGTTAAACTTTTCAGGATGGTTAAATCACATGTGGCAGCAGGACATGGCTGTTAAGTGGAAAGTGAAAGACTCAGATGGCCTATTCACTGGGGGAATGCACATGCCATCCATAAGTTGTGGTGGAGGCATGGGCAGGCAGGGAGAAAGTGGGGTGATTAAAATTTGGCTCCTTGTCACACTGATGTCACCAAATCTGATTCTTCCTCTGCCTTCACTGCTTATTTCCTTATCACTTCGTTCCTTTCTGTTTGCAGTCACTTCTCTACCTTTCCCCTCTCTCCCTGCTCTCAATCTTGATCTCAAGAGACTAATATTCTCTCCCATATCAATTGTTACCCATTCCAATTCAATAGAATTGTCTTTACTCCTGATCAGAACCATGTTTGGAAAAACTTTTTTATCCAGCTATGCATCGTTTTCTCCTTGTGAACTCATTAAAATGCATCCTGAACGGTTTTACTGCGAGGAACGATAAAGGTGATGGTTTTACTTTCAGGAATAAAAGAGTTAATTGGCGATAGCAGGAAGGAAGCTGCCATACTGTAAGGGTTACTGTGATTTACAGTTGCAAGGTTTTGGAAGTCAGTACAAACTCTTAACTGCGCAACTACTCACATTCTCTTCCCGCACTCGTTCTTTATCTCCTTGATGCCTTTCCTCTGTCAACTTTCGCCCCCTTGTCTACTCCTCATTCTTGTTCCTTTTCTTCTTTCTGTTTTTTCTTGCTGATAATCCTGCTGCACTTAGCTCTCATTCGTTTACTTTCCTTTGCTCTCAACTCCCCTCGTATTCATCCCACACTGTCCTTCGTACCTATTTCATTGCTCACGTTAGTCCCAAAATTACGTCCTCATGGACAATCTATTCTAAAAGTTCATGAGAATGAATAGATTGGAGTCATTTGCTTGTCTGAAAGTTAGTTTTTCTTGGTTTGGTTTATCAGTTTGCACAGTTGGAGTTAATGTTAGCCTCCAGAACCCTGGAAATGTAAATCACAGCATCGCTTCCTCTATGCCAGCATATCTCACCCTGTCATCAGTTTTTAAACTGCTGAATCCTAAAAATATCAAAGTCAACTGCTTTGTTTTCTTTGGTAAAATTGTGTGGATGAGTTTTGGATGGATTCACAAAGCAAAAAAAAACACAAAAATGAACGAAACTGAAAACACTGTTTTGTAGTGGAATGGGGACACAAAGAAAAATGTAGATGGAAGAATGGTAAATGGAAATGTATTCCTCTTTACATTTATGTACATTATTTCCTGATTCTATTCCAAGTTAAGATTCAGGGCTCACAGCTCCCATTACAAAAAGAGAGGACGTCTGGCCCTCTGGATCTGAACCCCAATTTCAGTTTGAGTGCTTTGTGTAAGAAAATTTCAATCACTAATTTCAAATCTAATGTTGATCTTGCTTTTGTGCACCTCCTGTGCAGCTATAACCTTGTATGTCTCGCACTGTCTAAACGCCCTGTGATCTTTATGTCGAATGTTATGATCTGCCTGTACTACTTGCAAAACAAAACCTTTCACTGTACTTCGATACATGTGACAACAATAAATCAAATCAAATCAAAAATAAGGTGCAGGGCTGGATGAACACAGCAGGTCAAGCAGCATCATAGGAGCAGAGACGCTGACGTTTCGGGCCTAGACCCTTTTCTGATGAAGGGTCTAGGTCCGAAACGTCAGCCTCTCTGCTCCTATGATGCTGCTTGGCCTGCTGTGTTCATCCAGCCCTGCACCTTGTTGTCTCGGATTCTCCAGCATCTGCAGTTCTTACTATCTCAAATCAAAAATAATTCACTGACAGACTAGCTGTCTGCATCCTTTTTAAAAAATTTATCGCGCTTTACAAATGTGAATCAAGTGACGGCTGGACACATAGGCAATAGTTATGACCAGTTACTGATTACTGGTCACATGGCTGTCATAACACTGTAAATAATAAGTTAAAATTACAGCTAAAAGTGTGCTTCATTTAAATTGAGAATATTTTGCTTTTGTACAGCCAGTGAAGAACAAATCATTGAAGACAGAGCCCCACTCTATCATTCTGTCAGTCAGTTAACCCAGTGGAGATCATAGAATCACTACAGAGTGGAAGTAGACTATTTGGCCCATCAAGTCCATGCCAACCCTCTAAACAGCATTTCATGCAGACCCAGGTCCCCATCCCAGTCCTGTAACCCTGCATTTCCCATGGCCAATCCATCTAACCTAGATATCTTTGGATTGTGGGAGGAAACCCATGCAACTCAGGGAGAATGTAAAACCTCCACACTGTCAGTCACCTGAGGCTGCAGTTGAGTCCAGGTCCCTGGCGCTGTGAGGCAGCAGAGCTAACCACTGAGCCAGCGTGCCAAACAAATGTCAGAGTAGTCATCGTTATATGTGTACTACTTCTCCCAAAAATAATTTATTGCATATTTTATAAGTTGCATTTACGGGAAGGGGAATTTTTACCCATAATGCAGGATGCTGTTGAATCACAAACAATGTATGTTCAGGGCTAAAATGTTTTTAAAGCCAGCTCCTTTAAAAGATGGTCTGACAAAGGGCCACTGAACTTAAAACGTTAACTCTCCTTCTCTCAAAAGATGCTGCAACACCTGCTGAGTTTCTCTGGCACTTTCTATTTTTGTTTCTTTTTAAAATGCCTTGCTTTAGCAATGATAGTTCACTCTCAATACTTGAGCTGAAGGCATCAGATCGGATTGTAAAAGTGTTAAGTAGTACATGGAGAATCCTGGATTTTACAAACACAGTCACACAGTGTAAAACCAAGGAAGCTGTGGTGAATAATTCTGGGCAGCACACTTTAGGAAAGATGTGAAGATATTAAAGAGGTTATAGAAAAGATTCACTGGATTGGTTCTGAGGAGGAGGAATTCGGTTAAATGGATAGTCTGGAGAAGCTGAGGATGTTCTCCTTAGATAAGAAAAAATGGAGAGAAGATTTGACTGAGAATGTCATGAAAGATCCGGACATAGTCAATAGAGCAAAGGAAACACTTACAGGTCGACAGGGAGAAAGGTAAGGAGAGGTGGTAGAGTGGGTCTAACTGAATAATTCTTGCAGAGAATCATAATGGACATGATGGGCCAAATGGTCTCCTTCTGTACTGTAAACATTTTATGATCATAGAGTCATAAAATCATTCAGCATAGAATCCTTTGAATCCATGGTCCTTTGATAGTGGCGTATGTGCAGAGATCTACCTACTGGGACCCTGACCTTTTCAGATCACCCAGAGGCAAAAGACGTCTCCAACTTAAATATTACTGACCGACACCAAGTCTACCATTGGAACAATGTGAGAAGCTGCCCAGTTAAGTGGAATGGATAGAAGGGTTAAGAAACCTGGCTGGAAAACTCCATGAGCAGGAGCAGACCAAGATCCCAAAAGGGCCTGACATAGATTTTAGATCTTCAATGGATAATGTGTATCTCAAGTAACGCAACATACAGAGAACCTGTAGCCCAGCATAAGCACATACATGGCACAAGCTACATTGGTTTCATTATTGTCTTTGGCTTGCCCAAAATAATGGACACTGCACAATTGAATTTTTATGCCAGTGTGTACTTCCTAATGAAGTACACAATTATCTACCTTCACTACTCACAGAGGAAAACTGGCTTTTTGCAGAGTGTAGGTAGCAGACTACAACCTTCTCCCCTGAAACCATGCCCCAGTTTCAACTTATTGCAAAGCTCTTGGTAGAGAGACCATTTGGCCAAACCAGTCCATGCTGGATGCTTATGCTCCTTTGAATATTGTTAAAAAAAAATTTGTATTTTAATATAAACCACATTACCACATTAAATGTCATATTAAATCACTTAAACAAGATAGCATGAGTAATGACTGTACTGTACTATATGTGGCACTGCAACATGAGAACATATTATAAGTCATATATAGAGGAAGACCAGATAGCAATCTGTGAACTCAGTCCATTCTGCTCGAAAAGGCTAACTGACTTAAGGCTGATTGGTCTAATAGAATGCCCTCCAGAGGTAGCATAATGTGTCTAAATTGATATGAATTAAATTACGAAACGACAATGAAATTCAGAAGTCAGAAGGTTACAAGACTATGGAAATTAAGTTAATTATTGTATTTACAAATTTTTAAAATTAGGAGCACTCACATCAATTATGCACAGGGCAAATGGGTGACTACTTTATTCTGTGAGAATAGGAACTCAGTAGGACCTACCACAGCATGGGTGATCCATTTCACAAAATGACCATTCAGATAGTCAGATTGAAAATGCACCCCAATGGCATTGTAATGAGGGTGACTGGAAGTAATCCCAACAACCTGGGAGGAACATCCTATCACTGATAAGTATTGTTACTGTTGGGACCCCTATTACAACAACAATTAGCACTTGTACAACATATCCACCATGACAGGTGGCTCACGCTGATTCACAGATCCAGGAACAGAGAATAGGCTCCAAGTCAGGACTGGAGAGACTCGGGGGAGAAATGACCAATTGTTCTGATCAGCTAAAACGTTGAAAAGATAACTATCAAGGACTTTTTCAAGGTGCAGAGAGAGGTTGAGAGGAAGAGGGGCTAAGTGAGACACTTCAGCAGAGAAATCTATTCAATATTCAATGATTGTCAAAGAGATAGAAAATTAAAGTTTCAGGCAAATTCCAAATATTCCATTGTTTTATTCATTTATGGAATATGAACATTGCCAAAAAGGCCAACATTTATTGTCCATCCCTAAGTGTCCTTGAGAAGGTGGTGGTGAGCTGCCTACTTGAACTGTCACAGTCTACGGGTTGTTGTTGCACCCACAGCATTGTTACAGAGGGAGTTCCAGGATTTATACTCCGTTACAATGAAGGCACCACAGTGTGGTTCCAAGTCAGATTGGTATTTGCCATATGGTTAATGACACTGCATGCTGTTTTATAATGGTGGGAGAATTACATACTTTATAACTACAGTACCGCTGTGTTTTACCCCATCCATCACTTTCGAGTTACTGTAAACATCCTGGAGGCTAATTAGAGCTTCAGTTCTTTCAATGAGGAATGTCTGCAAGTCGGTGTGTATTTGTAATGTAATTGCCAACTCCAGGTCAGAGGAAACTTTGAAATAACTGTTCCTTCTCTTTTACCCTTGATATTTTAAGCGTAAAGTCAAAAGGTTGATTAATGTTGTTAAAATTTCATGAATGTGACAAGATTTACTTGCCAAGTACATTCACTATTATAGTAGAAGGAAAAATGGAGTCCATTTGTATACAGCAAATCCCCACAAACAGAATTGGACTGACTGACCAGAGAGTCTGTTTTCATGATGCTGGTTGAGGTCTGAACACTGGCCACGACATCAGGACGACTCCACTCCTCTTCGTCCATCAGTGTCATGGAATCTCTGCAATTATCTGATTGAGCAGGTGATGCCCCATAGTATCTCCTTGAAAAAGCACCTTCAACAATGCAGTAGTCCCTCAACACTCCGCTGAAATGTCGGTTTAGATTCCGTGCTCGATTCTCTAGACTGAGACCTGAATATGTGACCTTCTCTCTCAGCAAGTGTACTTCCAATCATCTAGGGCTGACAGGCATCTCAGAAGGTTAAGGTATTGTGCTAAATAACTAACATGAACAGGATGGATCGCAGACATGAATTGGACCTCTTGTTGGTTTCGGTTTGGATTTAACAACATGGGATGAACTGGAATTTGTCCTTGGATATCCATCACTTTAGATGTATTATTTCTGGATAAGGTGCAGAGTGACTACAACTGTGCTCACAGCTGTCAAGGAACTTCCTTACTGTCCTGCCCACATAGAGTGATTTAACAGACTATACTATTTTATTTAAAGCATCAACAGGCTTCACTTCTTCACATTGAGCATTTCCCACTCTGCACTCAGCTCATCTGGGTGTAGGTGTTATTTGAAATCAGCCAGAAGCTTGCAAGTGAGCAATGCACAGAAGCACAAGCAGCATTGCAGACAGATTTTTATTAAAATGCAGTGAGTGAGTCAGGTTGCTCCCATCACATAGATCAAAACAAGAAACATTGGAGCATGAGTCAGGGGGTGCTGGGTGATTATAAGAAGCTGGATTGTTGACGCTTTTGTGCAGCTTGGATCCTAAATCAATCAGAAAAATGGTCAGCCTCACACTTTGATATTCACACGGATGCACAAGCTGCTTTCTGCTCCTGAGCATCTGCAAAGAATTGTGGATTAAACAGATCCATATGTTCTGCATGCCTTAAATTGACACCAGCCATATGTCAGCTTGTAAGGCGTCTGCTGTGTTATCAGGTATGCAACATGCAAGAAAAAGATCCATAATCACATTTTACACTTACATTAGTGAAAAAAAATCTCTTCTTTCACTTCAACTATAAGCAGGTGCAATTCTGGGCTCTGTTGCTAATCAGGTCCCACATTCTCTGGTATATGTCATTATCAGTGACAAAGCAACATATTAAACAGCTGCTTCAGATGATGTCATGAACCACAAAGACAAAGAAATCTCTCAATTCCAGGTGAACCTCAAAATTGATTGATCATTTGAAACAAATTCTGTATTTAATATTCTTTCAGGATAGTATGAACTGTCAAGTTTGCACAAATAGCTCAAGCCTGTTTTCAGATCAACTTCTTGTTAATCAAGGCATGTGTCAACAAGTGATATCCTCCATGCAATTAACCTACTGAGACGTCCACCTTGAATGATACCTGATTGTGACATAGTTGCTGCAAATTAATCAAGGGCTAATCTACAATTGATTATTATAAGACAGGCAGGTTATACAAAGAAATGGATACCTGGCAGTGATTACAAGGCACTATTCTCACAGAGGGGTTCAGGTCACCTTATAAACCTCGAGGGCAAAGATCAAGTGCTTTATAAACATCATTTGAACCCCATGAGACTAAATTACTGCCTTAAAAATATCATGCTTTGCAATAAGATTTTGTTATATATCACACTTGGCTGTAATATATACAGCTTTGTGTAGTATTTTTGTTACCAACTATGTGTATCATTACAAATCCAATTGTAAAATTTGAAAGAAAAAGATTAGTCCATTTAAAACTGTTCCTTTCAGCAAATATTTGAACTCTAAGTAGTTCCTATCAAGCAGTCTAACTGAAGAAATTGTAATTTAACCAGAAATTCAAGCCCGAATTATAATCTGTACTATTGACACTTTAACTACAAACATTCCAGTCTAAACTATAGCCAGAAAACAAAAATGACCATGCACAGTAATTACCTGTCAAATTATGTTACATTATTTAACTCCTTTAAATAATTACATTAAGTAATTATATTACTCATAAAAGCAGCATTTCACGCCCAATCATACTGCTCTAACATACTCCTATAAACAACAATCTTTGGATAGCAGAGAGTAGAGTGAATTTGTTGGCCTTTAAAAGTATTCTTTAAATAATCAATCCTTCAGAGCAGTCATGCAGAGATTGTTGTTATTTCTGCCTTACCATGATGATGAGCCTCTAATTAAGAGTTCTGTCAACAATTCTCCTCTCTCTTTCAGATGCAGATCTAAATACACCTCTGACGTTTTTGTCTTCATTGTTAAATGTGGTTTAACAACAGCTGGCATCTCTGATCTAAAGTACTTTGTTATGAAAGTGGGAAGGACATGGCAAGGTGCTGCCCAAGTACAAATTCTTTCTTTTGCTCAAAGGCTGAAAGTAACACAGCCAGCTATCTCCCAATTGGGTTTTGGAATCATCTGGTAAAATCAATATTTTTGCATTTCCTTTCATTTCTCAGGTGACGAAGAAGCAGAGTTAGTATGAGCGAGCGTACTTTGCCAGCTAGGAGAGTAAGATTTGCATCTATATGCCTGACTGATTTTAAACTGCTAGTAAACTGTATCTCACTTGGCTGTGGGGCATGTGTGTGTGTGTCTGTGTCTGTGTGTGTATGCATGTGCGTCTGTTTTGAATGAAGACCAAAATCTGTTACAGTCAAGTTGACTTTTCACACTCACTCAATTGGCAGACATTGCAGCTATGAAATTTATATTTGAGGCTTTTTACATTGGAGATAATTCTTCACACCCCTTCACGGCTCCATCTGGATACAGTAAGACAGGATTTATTTGGTGCTACAAACGTGTCATTGGATAGGCTGAGAAATTACTGAAATGAACAGTGATTTTATGACTGGGAAGATTTGTCATTGAGTAGTTTGGTGATGAGTGGCCTGGAGTGAAGGCAAAAGACTCTGGATGTTTAACAAATTATCATCTTTTCAATGCATTAAATGCACATTTACAAATCAAGCCCTTTTTTTTGTTCTTTCTTTTCAGGTCCTGCCCTAAACTATAGGAACGATAGGAAGAATAAACACCACAAGTCCTTTGGTTCCTTGCTGTCTTCACGTAAACTCCAATAGTGAGTGTTGACATGTTATTTGACCAGGTTAAATTAGTGTCCTGGTCTGGACATAGGTGTTTCTGTGCCATAACTTAGCAATGGTGTATGGATTGTGCCAGGATATGGTTACCATGCGTATTGTATAAGCTTCCATCAGCCAGCTGTTAAAGTCCTGGCCTTGTGCTGGGAAGACTCTTGTACTGTTTTGCTCCTTTGCAGCACTCGTTACAGTGGAAGATACTTCAAACATTCCATTAATACTGAAGGATACAGGTGAGAAATTAGGTACCATCATCATCGCTAAAGAATTATTATTAGCCAAACTAATGGGGCTAAAAGTAGATGGCTTGCATCCTAGGATCCTAAAGAGGTAGCTAAAAGATAATGGATACATTGATTGTAATTTTCCAAAAACTTTTGGATTGTGGAGAAGTACCAGAGGATTAGCAAGCTAATGTGACACCTCTATTCAAAAAGGGAGGGAGGCAAAAAGGGGGTAACTACAGGCCAATTAGACTAACATCTCTTGTTGGAAAAGTGTTGGAGTCAATTATTAAGAAGGTCATAGCGGAACATTTGGAAAGTCACAATCTAATCAAGTGGAGTCAGCGTGGCTTCATGAATGGTAAATCGTGTCAGACTATTTTATTAGAGCTTTTCAAGGAAGTCTCAATCAGTGGGAATACAGGGGAACCAATAGATGCATTGTATTTGGGCTTCCAGAAGGCATTCAACAACATGCCTCACAAAAGGTTCAATCATAAGATAAGAGCCCACAGTGTTGGAGGCAGTATATTGACATGGGTAGACAATTGGCTCATAGGCAGGAAACAGCGAGTGGGGTAAATGGTTCTTTTTCAGGTTGGAAATCTGTATCCAGCGGGGTTCTACAGAGATCGGTGCCATTTACAATAACTACAACTGTTTACAACGTAAATTAATAACTTGGAGGAAGGAAGTGAATGTACTATAGCCAAATTTACAGACAACATAAAAATAGGTCGAAAAGCAGGTTGAGAGTGGGGTAAAAACAGTTTACAGAGAGATAGATTAGTAAGTGGGTAAAATTGGCAAAAAATGGAATATAATGTGGGAAAATGTGAAGTTGTTCATTTTTGAATGGAAAAAAAAGAACGGAATATTATTTAAATGAAGAAAAATGCAGAAAGCTGCAACACAGAGGTACTTAGGCGTGACTTGTGCATGAAACCTAGAAAGCCAGCACACAGGGGCAGCAGGTAATCAGGAAGGCCATTTGAATGTTGGCCCTTATTTCAAGGGGGTTGGAGTATAAGAGTAGGGAGGTCTTACTGCAACTGTACATGGTGCTGTCGAGACTACACCTGGACTACTGTGAAAATTTTTGGTCCCCTTGTTTAAGGAAAGATTTCATTTCATTGGCAGTAGTTCAGAGAAGGTTCGCTTAGATGACCCCTGTTTGGGAGGGTTATAACTCATTCAGAGATAGTAAGAACTGCTGATGCTGGAGTCAGAAATTCACAGTGTGGAGCTGGAGGAACATAGCAGGCCAGGCAGCATCAGAGGAGCAGGAGAGTTGACGCTTCGGGTCAGGACCTGACTGTGCTCCTCTAGCTCCACACTGTATTATCCCTGATTGGGAGGGATTATCTTATGAGAAAAGGCTAAACAAGTTGGGACTCTACTAACTGGAGTTTAGAAGAATGAAAGGTTATTTCATTGAAGTGTATTGGATTCTTAAAGGGTTTGACAGCGTAAATGCTGAGAAGATGCTTCCCTTTATGGGACAGTCTAGGACCAGTCACCATAGTCTCAGAATAAAGGAGCACCAATTTAAGACTGAGATGAGGAGGAATTTCTTCTTTCAGAGGGTTGTGAGTCTTTGGAACTCCTTACCACAGAGCGGAGCAGAGTCCTTGTGTATATTTAAGGCTGAAACAGATAGATTCTTGATCAGTAGCGGAATGGAGGGTTTTGAGGAAAGGGCAGGAAAGTGGACATGAGAAGTGTCAGATCAACAATGATCCTATTGAATGGCATAGCAGACTTGAGGGGCTGAATGGCCTACTACAGTTCCTATTTCTTATGGTCTTATGATCTTAGATTAAGGAGTAAGTATTATGGATTGTCTAATTATATAATCCTCAGAGAGAACTCTTGTAGTGTCATGGTAGCATCCCTACCTCTGAGTTGGAAGCCCTTGGTTCAAGTCTAACCTCTTCTGGAGGTTTGTCATGATATGCCTAAACAGGATGATTAAAAATATCTACAATTCTCACCACAATGAAATGGAAACCTTGATGGTTTATGTGTGTGACGGCATTGCTGAATTGAGAGAGGAAGGAAGGCTTGGATTCGTACAGCGTCCTTCACAACTTTAGGAATGTCCAAGCATTTTACAGTTGACTAGCTAACCTGTGAAGTGCTGTTACTCCTCTACATAAGAGCAGGAGTCGACTACTTGACCCATCAAGAATGGTTACTATTGTGGTTCAGTTGTGATCTAACTCCACATTTACACCTTTACTCCTTATCTTTCAATACATCTGCTGAGTAAAAATCAATGACAGATGCAGAATTAATAATTGACACTGCATGGGCTGCCAATTGTAGTGGTGCTCAAAGCATTTAGCACCATTTGCGTGTAAAGGAGTTTCCTGACTTCACTTACATGTTTATCTAAACTCTATTTGTATAGCCTCTAACTAATTCCCAAAGAATCGTAACTTATTTTCTATTTCTTAATTCTATCCATAAAGACTGCACTGCCTGTTTACCAATCATTATCATTGAATTAATTTCATTTTTGATCATCCCCTTCTACTATTTTTCTTGTGCACCTTCTAACCTGATGTAATTAGATATCAGTATTGGCTATGTTCCAGCCATGCCTAAGGAATGGGCTACCATGTCGTACCCCACATTGAATACATCTGCAAATCATGCAACTTGTTCCTTCTACTTTTGTGGGCTGAATCTTCCCACATTATTACTCTGTCATTTTTGTAAAGTTTCATGGGAGGTTCTCTCCATGACGCCTAGGAAGTTTTCTCAAGCAATCATCACTAACCAACCTGAGTAACTACCCCCCTTACCTCTATGGTGTCTCTCTCATCCAATGATAACTCAATATGTCCACTCACTGTAGCTGAGAGTACTCACCATTGCTGGGACATGCTCGAATCCCTTGAGCCATCTTATTCCCAGTCAGTCTTCTTTTATATACTATCTAGCTTACTCTCATATTTCATCTTCTCCCCCACTTATTGCTTTTTTAGTTTTCCTCTGCTAGGCTTACCAATTCTCTCATTTCCCACTGATCATCACAACATTGTATGCTTTTTCTTTTGCTTTTATGCTGTCCCTGACTTCCCTTGTCAGCCATGATTACCTTGAGTCCCGCCTTAATATGTTTCATCTTTCTTGGGATGAATTTCTGCTGTATTTCCCAAATTTATCCCCAGAAACTCCTGCCATTGCTTTTCCACTGTCTTCCCTGCCAGGCTCCCCGTCCAATCAACTCTGGCCAGCTTCCCCCTCATGTCTTGGTAGTTACCAGTTATTTAGCCAACCGAGAAAAAGGAAAAAGAAATTGAAGATCCACGAACATCTAGCTCGGTTATATAATGCTGTGTTTAATTTTGCTGGTGGGACAAGCACAGCTTCTAACTGCATTGCCCACAACTCCCAAACTGGCAAACCCCAGGAATGTCAAGGTAATGAAAAAGCTAATCTTTTCTTATCTTTGAACATGAGCAGAGGATATTCCCTGGGGCTAAGTGCGAGAATACTTGCTTCAGTTTTAAGTTCTCCCATTGCCGTAACCAACTCTGTGATTCATAGAATTATTGAATGCCTACAAGTGTGGAAGCAGGCCATTCAGCCCATTGAGTCTATACTGACCCTCCAAAGAGCAGCCCACCCAGACACACCCCAACCCACCCTATCCCTGTAACCCTGCAATTCCGGTGGCTAATTCACCTAACGTGCACATCCCTGAACACTATGGGCAATTAAACACGGCCAATCCACCTAACCTGCATATCTTTGGTCTGTGGGAGGAAATCGGATTGGTCTCAGATGATTCCTGTGGGCTACACAGGCATAAAGCAACCTTCCTGAAGGTAATCTCTGTCATGAAAAGTTGAATCCTTCTAACTAAAGACAATAAACTTTAGCTTTGTGCTTTGTTAAGTCACTTCAAAAACATCAATGCGGGCACTATGTGTCACAGCACACTAAAACAGGGGAATCATAACTATCATCAGCTATTTATGCCTTTCAAAATTTTCATATTTTATGCTTTTGGACAGCAGAGTGGCTCAGTGGTTAGCACTGCTGCCTCACAGCACCAGGGACCCGGGTTCAATTCCACCCTCGGGCAACTGTCTGTGTGCAGTTTTAACATTCTCCCCGTGTCTGCGTGGGTTTCCTCTGGGCACTTCCACAGTCCAAAGATGTGCAAGTTAGGTGGATTGGCCATGCTAAATTTCCCATAGTGTCCAAGGATGTGCAGGTTAGGTGGTTTAGCCATGGGGAATGCAGGGTTGCAGGGTTACAGAGATAGGGTAGGGGGGCGGATTGGGGTAGGATGTTCTTCGGAGGGTCAATCAGCCGAATGTCCTGCTTCCACGCTGTAGGGATTCTATAAGCAATTTGGAAATCCTGCTCCAACTATAATCTCGAAAAGCCGTAAACAATCTTGACATTTAACAACATACCTATCTCCTTTCTGACTTTTTTACGAATCATGGCAGACAGAGTTCACTGGTCAAACAGCTAAAGCAATCCAACGGTCTAAAATGAAAGATAGTCCTTGCTAGGCCGCAGTTAGGAAGTTTATTGATCCTGAGGAGGTCTTCTGGTGCAGGGGTAGTGGACCAGAAGCTCCAGATTCAAGTCCCATCCCAGGACTATACCAGAAGAGTCAAACCAGACTTGTAACATTAACACCGTTTCTCTCTCCACAGTTGCTGCCAGACCTGCTGAGTTTCTCCAGCATTCTCTGCATTTGTTCCATCTCAAGGACTTGATGGCCAAGGAAGATGCATTTATAACAAAGTGAGTATCAATCTGAAATCTTTATAACATATTTCAACGGCAGGCAGTAAGAGCAAAAGAGACTGTTGCTGGAAAGAAAATTGGAGCTTCTACCATCACTATCCATAGGTCTGGATGACAATATGAATGTAAAAGTGCATACTGCCGCCCCAACTTGGATTCCCTGAGTAAACTGTAACATACCCTCACCACTGTAACCTGATGGCTTTAGTTACTTAAACTCCAGCAGTACCAACGTGTCTGTTGCACATGGGACATATCCCATTAGGCAGACTTTGTACACTCAATACTGAGCAAATGGAGACTTAATTTGTGAGTTTCTGAATAACTTGGTTTGAAACAGCCAAAACACAAGAGAAAGAGAAAAAGGAGATTTAAACAGGAAACATTATAGTTCATAAATCTAGGGCCTGACTGCTTTATTTATTGAACTATTCCTTCTCACGATAAAGGAAGTGGTTAGTCAATGATGCAGAACAGTGCAATTTGTACAGGTTTATTAGTCTAACTTGTATTCGGATATTGGAATCCTAAATAAAGAATGTCTATTTGATGCCAAATAGTAAAGTTTGACTTTAAGGCAGATGGCTCTCCTGATTCTGTGTGATAAATAGAACCCACACTGACTTTAACTAGGAACTGCAAAACAATCAACCACAAAGCCCAGGGTAATGGAGCTTAGTTTAACAGGCCTATAAGGAATAGGCAGATGGAGAAGAAATGCTTCAATCCTGTTTAATGGAGCTCAGAGGACACCTGAGTTAAATGGACCGGAACAAAAAATAAAGCAGCTTCCTGTCTTACTCGGTACTTACTAATCACAATGAGGGTGTAGTTGAGGTTAATGCTGCCAAAACCATTAGTGGCCTTGCAGATGTAGGTCCCAGCATCTTCAGCTTCCACTTCTTTGATTTTCAGACCCTGGCTCAGAACCCGGAATCGTGTCCAGCCACTGTGAATGGTGCGGCCATCTTTCGTCCACATGGTCAATGGTGGGGGGTCACCCTCGACTGGGCACGGCAACTTGATTGTTCGACCCAACCTCACAGTCTGTCGGTTGATCACTCGTGAAGAAATCTGTGGCGGACCTAAGGATCAAGTAGAAAAAGCAACTGGTTGAGTGGCCAGCGCAAGCTTAACATTTTTGAGTTGCTTTCTAACACACTCTTAACGACATTAGCACATCTCCATGTGGTTAGGCATGGTCAGTTACATGCCGTTTTATCATGACAGAACCTTTAAATAAAATGATATGCCCAAACTATTAGTCTTCTGCTAATTTCACTAAATCCAATAATATTAACCAATGATTTGATTGACGTGTTTAAATTCACAATAAGATGAGGCAGAGGAGAGAGAAATAGACTATTCCAAGTGCTTGTGTGATCTAGAAAGAGAAGGCATGGATTAATTTACTTTAAGTGATTTAAGATTGACAAGCACAAGAAATATTTTTAGAAGGGGTTTTAAGGCTGTAAAATGCATAACTAAAGTTAATGAATAAAGCAAAGACCATGTTAATATTTAAAAATAGGTTGGATAAGTGGTTTAAGGAAAAGCGAATAAGGTGGTTTAAGAGAAATGGGCATTGGAACAATGGATTCATGAGATTGAAGCTATTGTTTTTACATCACAAGAACAAGTTCTGAGGAAGGGTCACTGGACCCGAAACATTAACTCTGCTATTTTCTTCACAGATGCTACCAGACCTGCTGAGCTTTTCCAGCAACTTTGTTTTTGTTCCTGATTCACAGCACCCACAGTTCTTTCGGAATTTAAAAAACAACTCTTCAACTTTCCGCCCACGTAACCAAACAGATTTGAATTTTAGTGAGGCTAACAGATCAGACTGAAGATCAAACCTGAGACCTGTGTAATCTTTGGGTAACTTAGCAGTAGACCATACAGTGACACAGACACTGATCGGATAAGACATCAAAAACAATGTTTTTTTATTACAATCATAATTGGCAGGTTGGGATCAGGATGACTCTTCAAACTGATGTTTCTACTGAGGAGAAGCACTTGCCATGGGCACAAGTCAAGAAGTTGCTGGCAAACAGACAATGGTATCACAAGGTGCTTTGCTGGTCGCTCTAAGTCACACAAACACCGCAGTCAACAATATAATTTTGTGCTCTTTTTCCTGATGAGACATGAATGGTAGGATGGTTTTAAAAGTGCCGCATTTGAAGTAAATGAATGAAAACATGAAAATGACTGTTGGAAACATTGAGGAATTAATAGACAATACCTTCTCAGGACAAACACTGGCCATTATTTTAACATAAGTATGAACAATTCAACATGAAAATGGTTAATTTCTCAGTTACGATGGTGGACACAGGATATCATACAATCCCCTAATTCCCACAATTCCCCAATATTTAACATCAATAACACCATTTGGATCTTGAGTTTAAGATTCTTGATTTCACTACCAACACCCATCCAGATATAGATAATAGTTTGCATTAAGAAATTCTTCCTGAGATTTTTCTGAAGTTGTCTATTTGCTCATTTTAATCTGTTCCATTTTGTTTCAGTATTGAGACATTCCTTGAAAAAGTGTTCAAGATTAACCTTATCTATGCCAAGCCTGGACAGTCAGGATTAGCTTCATGATGTTTCCCACCACCCCCAACATAAGTGGAAAACATTTTGTCTTTATGTTTTGGTGATCAGTACCAAACACAGTATTAAGATGCAATTTTGACCACAGCTATATACCATTTACATACCAACTATACTCATTCACAGTTCTAGTCCATTCAATTTGAAAAATTTTGTTCCGTGGTAATTTGAAATTCCATTATTATAATTACATTATAATTCCATTATAATGTCAGCTTTCTTTCTTGTAGCTCTTTCTACATACGTGATAGTATATCTGTGACATTTTGTTTTTCTACCTAGATATAGCACTTGATTAAATATTTATTTGTATCTCATTTAATCTGCCACTTATTTGTCCATTTACAGATTTTATCTAAAACCATTAATTCAAATTGTGGCCCAAGGAGCCATCATGGTGTATCATGTTACAGCTTGGAGAATAATATTGGCCAGATTTTGCAGTCAGCAGTGAAGCGATCTCTGTGATTGGAGTTCCCCTTTTCTAAAGTTGCATCAATTCAGCATTTGCTGGAGGAGATTTGCAACATTCAGTAACAGTCTGTCACCAGGCAGGTTGAGCAACCAATCACATTGATGAACTCTTGTGAAAGAAAATCAATAATAACCAATAATTGTCCATACATAGTTTTTCTTTTTTGCTTATTCACAAGATGAGCGCGTCGTTGGCCAGACAGCATTTATTGCCCATTCCTAATTGCCAAGAGGGCATTTAAGAGTCAGCCACATGCTGTAGGTCTGGAGTCATATATTGGCCAGATGGCAGTTTCCTTCCCTAAAGGATATTTGTGAATCACACGTGTTTTTCTGACAATCGGCAATCGTTTGTGTCATCGTTAAACACTTAATTCCAGATTTTTTTTATTGGAATTCAAATTCCACCATCTGCCATGGCAGGATTCAAACCCAGGTCCCCAGAACATGATCTGGGACTCTGGATTAACAGTCCAGCGATAATACCATTACCTCCTCAGTCATTTTACAGACACTTAAATAAAGATTGGAACATATGTATGAGACTAACTTAGAAACTAAAGCAAAAGTGATTTTATCACAATTAAGACATTTCAAATTCAACAAACATCAATTGTATTTTCACAGCCAGAGAGGTTATCATCATGCACTACATATACTGTTAAAAGGATACTGGTTAGCTTGATTGACTAATTAGTCAGCAAACTGATGGTACAAACTAATGCCACCATACTGGATTTAATTCCCATTCTAGCTGAGGCAAATTTAGCACATGCCTCCTTACCCTGCCCCTAAGACTGGAGGGCAATAACATTGACAAACCAGTACTCGCAAGAAAACAGCTTGGTTAAGATGAAGCATCAGCAGAATATGCGTCAAGGATCTGTCTTTAGGCTTGGCACAGATGAACAAATGAACATTATTAAAAAAAACCAAGTTACATCTCATTGAGCAAAGCATTCATTCTTCAATGTTTTTTAAAATGAGAATATTTGCATTAAGGTGCAAGGTCACATCAATTCAAATAGTTTAAGAAGATTTCCATCTACAGAACGTCAACAGCACACCCAGAGGAGGATAAGGGAATCATGACAGCAACTTCTTGATGTCTACATTCATCCATACTTGTGCATGCCAGAAATTGCTATCACTTTCACAATTGTGACCCATTGATAGTTTTGCTGTTATTAAGACTGCAAAGTTTGGGACCCATGTATCTCGCAAATTACTGTACATTTTACAGGTAAAAGAATCCCTCCATTTTTATAATTCTGTTTCAATGAAGTATTACCACTGTCCCATGTAATGCCATAGACTATCAGTGCAGTATTAATCACTTACAACAATATAACTATGGCATGAATCAAGTTGTAAAATGTCACCACAGTACGAATTAGTTTAAGTGTACTTTTAGGATGTGAACTAGATGGAGCAGTTTTTATGTCCCTGCATTCCAAGGACTGCAGTGGTCCCAAAGGACAGCTTACCCTGAGGCAAGTAAGGATGGGCAACAAATGCTGGCCTTGCCAACAAGGCCCAGATCCTGCGAGCGAACCGAAAAAATTCAACTCCTGTTCCTCTGTCTCTATGTAGTATGTTCCACAATCCCGAATTAGCATGTTTTGTCATGAGCAGTATGTTTTGTTTGGTCATGCTTTGTTAATTCCTAATTTGTCAGATTGTGCACCTAATCAATAACATTGAACCAAAAGTGAACTGCAACAAATTGCATAGACAAAACCCTGTATGCAAGAAGTCACTTGTAATATCTGTAACAAGTCCTGCTTCTTTGAAAGAGTTATCCAGTTATCCCCACTCCCCTGCTGTTAACTTGTCATCTCGCAATTTTCTTTTCTACCCAATTGCTGCTTGAAGATATTTTTGAATCAATCTGCTCAGAGATATTATTACACACCTCTGGAGCAGGTGGGACTTTATTGTATCTGTTTATAACATCTTAACAAGCCCTGCACTCCAGATAACCCCTGTTTGCAGAAACAATACCATGTGATATGTGATAACCCTGCACAGGAAACATTGTCAGGGTCTCGGTTGGAGAACATCATTTCTGGCAAGGGATATAGTTGGTTAGACATTTGTCTTGCATGGTAACACATTGTTGGATTGGGAATATATTATATCTCATGGAGTATTCAATATCGTTGACTACAATGGAATTGAGCATTCAACAGGGTAAACAACAAGTAGCTGATAAGACACTATCCATTTCTACCCCATTGTGTTTTGGCAAGCCTTGTTTCACGTGGTTTATTGACTAATGCATGCGTAAAGCAAATAAAGCTGTAGATATAAAGAATGTGGTTTCCCAGATGCCACTGCATAATGTAGCGGATGCACCAACTGCGGAACAGCTTCTTGCTCCATGTTGGACTTACCACTGGGAAATCAACAGAAGAATTAATCTGAATGAATGCAGTCCAGAAACCAGGATTCAAGAGCCACCAGCAGCCACTTCAAAAGGACACATTTTCTGTGCTATGTTTGTTAACGTGCCCACATCCAGGAATGATTACGTACGACTTGTTTGACAGTCTTTTATGAAATATTGAACAAGATGAAAAAGTGCGGACCTCCGGGCAGCATAATTATCCCTCTACAGTTTCATTGATGCAAGCCATCTGGATGAGCATTTACACCCCATAGCCAACTACAGCTCTTGTAATAAACTCCGTCTCACCCCCTTGCCAATACCCACCCTCCCCTGCCTTCCACCTTGGCCTTTCATAATTGCTAGTTGTTGGCTAATCTGGAATTTTGCAGTAAAGAAAAACATTGCAATGTTTTAACTTGGGAAATATATATTCTGTCATGCCTTTGTCCAATGAAATATAATATTCATAATTAAGAGTGCGAACGCAAAGGCAGTTCCAACTAACAAAAAACCACTCAACATTTCTGCTTGCTTTGAATATTGGTGCGTGCAAGAGAGGTACATTTAAAAGTGCCAAATTGTATTGTAAGCCAGAAATTCATGTATACACAGAAGACAGTTTTCCTTTTATCAAAAACAGCAGTAGACATAGAGCTTGGAGCGTGTAACAGGGTAGCAGAGACTTAACAGATTGGCCTTTCACCGCAGGGACATGAGTTTGAATCCAGCCCAGACTAATGCAATGTTAGAGTCGACTGTATGTTGAGTGCAGGCTATCCCTCTTAATCAAGACTTATGTAATTAATTAATATTACCTATTTCATTCATATTTGATGTTGCTGTAAAATTGAATGTTTCTTGTGTTAACGTTGCCAGTAAGCTGTACAAAGATACTGATTTTAGTCAACTTAACTCAGTCCCAGAATGCTGAAAGTCACAGCATAGAGTGGGATCTGCCTGTGCTCAAATTGGCTCATAAGATTTTGTGTTGGTGAAGAAATGGGAAAATGAGACTTCAAGCCGAACTAAAATGCAGATTCCTACATTGCATTTGAGGTTCATTGTTGTACAGCAAATCTTATATTTATAAAACACCTTCAGTGCAGAAAGTAAGTGCCATAAAAAGTATAATCGTACAAAAATGGGCATTATGCCAAATATTAGGTAAGGGTGACTTGTCAAATGGTTGGTTTGAAGGAGATTTTGAAATTCTTTCATGGGATATGAGCCCTATTGGCTAGGCCACCATATATTGCCCATCCTAAATCGTCCTTGAGAAGGTAGTGGTGAATCACCTTCAAAACTGCTGCAGTCAATCTGATGTATCCAGTGTCTTGGAATGGATTTCCAGCTTTTAGACCCAACAATAGGGAATGAGTAGCAAAATACTAATAAGTTTCAAGCTTGTCACATGATCAGTTTAGTTCCATCTACAAAGCTGAAGTAGGATACTGTATCAGCAATCTGTACCACTGCTCAGGATCTTAAATGAGCTCTCTGTATCCCACTGTAAGATATATCTGCTACCACCATCTTCTTTAAGATCATAAGACTGTAGATGCAGAAGTAGGCTATTCAGCCCCTCAAGTCTGCTGTGCCATTCAGTGAGATCACTGCTGGTCTGATAATACTTGACACCACTTTCGCCTTTAATTCCGGAACCTCAGATTTTCAATCAATGAGGGAATCAATCTATCTCAGCCTTGAATATACTTATAAGACAGTAAGAAAAAAAATTGTGAATATTCTTCAGATGTTTATACTTAGTTTGAAATTATGACCTGCATTAATTCAGTACCTCAACTGCAGCTCCCAGCAGCCCCTATCCCAAATACTTCTCTAAAAAAATCTATAGGGCCTGCTTAGTCTAGAGTGGGACAGGAAGACCAGTTGGTAGTCCACTGAGAAAATATCCTCGCTTTAAACAAGATGTCATTTATCACACAGTAACAAATAAGTGCACATTACACTGATGCAATAGACATTGTTATCGACACAATGAAGAAAACATAGAGATCATAAACCGTTCTCCCCATCAAGCCCATATGGCATCATGATAATCATTCCCTTACACCATAATACAACAGCTATTTCTTTCCCAGACAGATCCCTGTCTAGTTCAATCCACAGCCACCCTTTACCCTCCTGCATTTAATGAGTTTTCATTCCTCTTTAAGGAATTCTGTGCCTTGAATTCCTACCAATAACTTGTGTGGAATGGTTTAGAAGCTTTAACAAAATCAAAACATTTTACATCCACAGAAAGTCTGTTGTCAACAAGGTCTGTCATTTCACTGAACAAACTCCAGTGAATTTGTTAGACAAGACCCCCTGCCCATTATCCATTTTGACTCTGTCATATCAAATCATACCATACCATATGTGTCTAGGCCTTTCATTATCCCTTCCCTCAAAATGCCTTGTACTTTATCCACAACAGATGTTGGGCACAGTGATCCTTAGTCCCACATGTTATCCCTATGCTCAATTTTAAAATTGGACATTATATTTGTCACTTATCATCCTGAAGCATGCGTCAAATGGCTTCCTTAAAATGCCGCCAAAGATGCGGTTGGTTTCGTTGGACATTTCTTTAGATATCATTGTCTGAGGTCCATTCAAATCACTGCCTTGCCTTAAAGTAACTTCAAGAGTTTATTAGAAACCAGTTTGTTTGAAATTTCCTATCTTACTTCAGCCATCTGCTCCTGAAATGGAGATTCTGTGCTGAGGATACTGCCTGAAAGTGTCCGCTATGAACTCATAAAGAATACATTCAGCATCTTTTCTATGCTTTGACCATTTAATACGATTTCATCAAATTACAGGATCATTCAAACGACCCCATTATTTTATTGCTTTACCTCCATGCAGTTAATCTATACCTCTGGCAGTTAAATAACAACAGATCAAAATTCACATCTTGTATTCCCCATTATTTGGAAAGCTTGTGCAATTTCCCTTTCCTTCCGACATTCAAAACTAGTTTTAATTGCTAACTTGGGGGAAAGACTGCTTTCACTGCAAACATCTTGCAAGGGAAATTTCACCTAACCACAGACATATGGAAAATCCACCGCTGCTGAATCCTGTCCTCGGAGACCAATCGCACTGACATTGTTGAAGCTAAACTTTATTATCACATTAAACACGACCAAAAGAGGAAATTCCTAAGAAGGTCAAACTGTGTGGACATTTGTTTTAGTGCGGGGGTGGTGGAGAGGTGATGAAGGTTACATCTTGGTGCGTCTCTCTGACTCCAGTGAGCTATCTTCCTTTTCTCCTCCTTTGATTTACTTTCCATGTTTTTCCAATGCTTGTGACAGCAAGCTTCTTACTAACACACTTTCCACAGTCCTGCATTGTAATCAGTCAAAGATTTGAATATGCGATGAGATGGACCTCGGATAAGAATTTATGCTTTGCTGGGTCCCTGTGGGGGTTTCAGTAATGAGGTTAGACTGGTTTCCATTAATGTATCATCTGAGTTGATGTAGTTTAAAAGGGAGCATTGCTGCTTGATTAATTGTTTTGTGAGACTGCAATTTGCCAAGTTAGAGAATCAAAGGGCATAATTGTGACATGATGACATCATTGCATAATCGATCAACATTTTTTTAAAAAGTGAACTTGACCAAACTGTCTATAGCAAGCACGGCACTAAAAATGCTCACAGTGCAGCAGATAGAACCAGGACCTGTGGAATAAACATTCCACAGTGGCCAAGAGAACAAAGTCTACCTGGATCAGATTGTTCAGGTTTATGTAAAAAATTACACTTATCACCAAAACAATTTGCAAAACCAATTTATTGGGGGAACATTGGTTAGACCACTTTTGGAATGTTGCGTTCAGGAAATAAGTTGTCAAACTCAAAAGTGTGCAGAAAAGATTTACAAAGCATTATAGGGGTTTGAACCATAGGTAGAGAGTGAATAGGTTGGGGCTATTTTCCCTGGAACACCAGAGGCTGAGGGGTGACCTTATAGAGGTTTACAAAATCATGACGGGCATAAATAGGATGAATAATCAAGGTCTTTTCCCCAGGGTAGGGGAGTATTAAACTAGAGGGCATAGGTTTAAGGTGAGAGGGGAAAGATTTAAAAGGGACCTGAGGGGCAACTTTTTCACGCAGAGGGTGGTGCGTGTATGGAATGAGCTGCCAGAGGAGGTGGTGGAGGCCGGTACAATTACAACATTTAAAAGGCATCTGGATGGGTGTATGAATAGGAAAGGTTTAGAAGGATATGGGCCAAATTCTGGCAAATGGGACGAGATTAATTTAGGATATCTGATCGGCATGGACAATTTGGAACTAAGGGTCTGTTTCTGCGCTGTACAATTCTATGACTCTAATAAAAGTATTTGTATCCATGCAAGAAACCCACCACCACCCTCAGTGACTGGGAGGAAATACACCCCAGTATCAGCAATTACAAAGAGCTCTAGACAGCAAATTAACTTAGGAACTGACCCCTCAGTCCCTGCAGCCAACTCTGCTTAGCTCAGATCTAATTTGTACTTCAATTCATATTGGCTACGTTAGCTCCATAATCTTTGACAGTCTTAGCGAATAAGAAATAATTTGAAAACGCTGGAATTACTCAGGTCTGTGGAAAGAGAAACATAATGGGCAGAGCTTCCTAGCCCTTCAACAATGCAGACATTAATGAGTCAACTGGGAAAACGTGGGGAGCTGAGCAGAAACGTGATTCTCAATGTTGAGAAAACCAAAGACAATTTTGCACTTAATTGGCAAGATGAGATTCTTGCTAGTGCGTGGCGAGAGGCCTATATGCATGCATTAACATACTATTAGCATTTCACCTCATTGATATGTCTTTTCCTATTCTCCCAGCTGCCATGGGATAACTAAACAGTGACAATTCCCAACATGAAAGTTGGAATGGCTACCTGTATGCTTCAGCTTTCCACTTATTTCTCCAAGCTTCCATCTTAGACAGCAATCACCAACATTTCAGGGCATGCTCCATGGGTAGCTCCCAAATCCGACACCTCCATGGAAGCTGGCATCAGACATGTACCAGCCTTGCCACATCATGTATATCCCTGAACCACTTCTAACAGAGTCCTCCGCATCAATACTGTACTTTGCATCTGCAACTTTCATTATAATACTGCTGCCAGGGCACCATGATCCATCTCATGGACTGAACCATCACTTGCTCTCTTAATGCTTATTCACTTTATGCCTACTTGAATACTCACAGCATCTTCCTTCACTTTACTTTTTTGCACTTTTGTCATAGTTAGTAGCAGCTGAGGGTTTGGATATGTTGCTGTATGGCACTGTGCTCCATCAGTCTTATACCTGCTCCATGTGCCAGCAGCAAACCCACTGCGTGTTTTACAACCAAATGGCCATGGCTCATAGCCTTAAGTCAAGGGAGACATCAATCAGTCAGGGAGTCCCAGCGCAGTAAGTCATAGGCACCATCCAATATCATTGCAGAGGCTTTGACCCGGTGGTCGGCTGTTCAGGGTGGTCAGGGTCAGGGGGTCCGTCCCCCTACAATTCAAGGAGTGGGCCACAGTCAGTTCTGCAGGTGCACTTCAACCTGGCTGGGAATTCACAACTTTTCTGGGGAATGTGCCACTGTCAGTCCTTCAGGCCCAGGCCAACCAATCCGAGCAGCCACTTTTGCTCACTCATTGGTTGGGGCTGTGTCTCAAAGTCGACAACACAAGTGCATGTTGAGGATAAAAATGGTCGCCACCACACTCAGACCGGGCAGAGTCAGTGTTTCATTTGGCACGGGAAGTGCCATGTGAGGCCCTTTGACAGGCAACAGGTTGAAACAGACCCTCACACAATCCAGGGGAAAGATCACAGAATATTGCACGTGACCTTTACACATTGACTTGCTGCTGGGAATACAAGCCCTGGCTCCAAACAACTCACTCAAATCATTCCACATTACAAATCAATCCTACCCATGGCTGCGAGGCACAAGCAATATATTGTGACCCAGAAACATTCACCCTAATTGCCAAAGTATGAATCATCTTCCCACAGCTTGCACATAGGCTCACTCCACACCCTGCACCATCAAACAGCCACACCATTGTCCTATCTGCAGTGCTGCCTCTCCTGGGGCTGTGGGGTATTGGTCCTCACTATTGCTGTCACACGTACAATTGGATACTGCAATGTGCACCAAAACACCTGAGCCATTGACGTCTGAATCCGGGCAAAGTCAACCCACTGGTCTCCCTGTCTCAATACTTAGAGGGCATTGTCCTCATATTATTGGTATGTGCTGTTACTGTTGAGTGATCACTTTACTGAGGGGCTGCTTGGTTTCTGATATTGCCCATAGAGGCTCATTGGAACCTTCCACAATGAAGGTGTGGTTATCCCTGTAGCCACTGCAATCAAAGAGCTGCTACATGAATGCATGAGGAGCACATGCATCTACAAACCCAGGATCAGCATCACCTTCCAGCAGATGTAGACCTGATTATTACTACAGAGGTTCCAGGTGACTCATGATGTGAGGAAGATGCAGGGGAGCCTCGTCACTCATATTCCACAGAATGCTGTGCAGGCAGAGGGGCAGTGGCGATATATTCTGCCCAGAGGAGGAGTCAGAGCACCATGTGTTACTGTTTCTGCAATGCAGCACCTCCTTCCAAAAGGGGTCTTGGATGGACATCGAGAGGAGATTCCCATGAAGGTCACGTCTGGGGTTTCAGACTGTATCGTCCAGACAGAGGACACTCCTTGACGCTCAAAAACTCTGCTCCAAACAACTGGAGAGTACAATGAGGATATGGGATGGACAATGTGGACTGAGAAAGACACAGCTTTGTGAAGATGAGGATGTCTTCAGACAGACCAACACCTCCAGCATCCTCCAGTGCATAAACATTCACCAACGCAATATAGGAAGGACGTCTTTGTGAGCTGAGTTGCATAAAGCAACATTTCGCTGATTGTACATGTTTTGAAGCTGGTGAGGTCAGCAACCCCTGTGTAATGTCAACTGCTTTGATCTTTCCATGCTGTTCATATGTTTAATACACGTTAAGGTTGCAACTGATTGAAGCTTAACAGGCGGCACGGTGGCTCAGTGGTTAGCACTGCTGCCTCACAGCACGAAGGACCCGGGTTTTATTCCACCCTCGGGTGACTGTGTGGACTTTGCACATTCTCCCCATGTCTGCGTGGGTTTCCCCTGAGTACTCTGGTTTCCTCCCACAGTCCGAAGACATGCAGGCTAAGTGGATTGGCCATGCTAAATTGCCCATAGTGTTCAGGGATGTATAGCTTAGGTGGGTTATAAGGGGATGGGTCTGGGCCGAAGGGTCTGTTTCCACACTGTAGGGATTCTATGATTCTATCTGAGGTTCCCTCATTATTTTCACTGGACTGTTAATCCAGAGACCCAGATAACATTCTGGACCTGGGTTTGAATCCCGCCAGGGCAGATGGTGGAATTTAAATTCAATAAGTATCTAGAATTAAGAGTCTAATGATGACAGTGATTCCATTGTCAATTGTTGGAAAAACCCATCTGGTTCACGAATGTCCTTTAGGGAAGGAAACTGCCATCCTTACCTGGTCTGGCCTACATGTGACTCCAGACCCATAGCAATGTGGTTGACTCTTAACTGCCCTCTGGGCAATTAGGGATGGGTAATAAATGCTGCCTAGCCAGCGATGCCCTCATTCCATGAATGCATAAATAATAAAGAAAAAGAAATTCAATCCTGAGAAAGTTTCATGCTAGAATGGGGGATATTAGGCAAAGAATAGCAATTGTTCAGACAGGGTTAGAACATTGTGTGGTGCTGGAAGGTTGAACTCAGAACCTTCCTTTAGTTGCAACTAAAATGGCATTTGCTCACCAACTGAGAGAGAAAAAGGGAACATATATTTGCAAATTTGAGAAGATATTTACAAGAACCTGTCACCTGTGCCCCCCATGTGCTGTCTTATTCGGTGCCAGGTTTTAAAGGTTTTGGCATCACCACCTGAGTGGTCTTGGTCCTCTCCCACTGAGACGAGGACTTTTCCTCAGAGAGGGTGAGTAGCTGGATGTCAGGCACCTCAGTAGCTGTCTTGGCTCTCTCCACCCTATTTGTGGACCGTTGTTTCTTGAAATGAGACAAAAGGAGGGATTAAGTGAGTTGAAAGTGGCTGGCACAGCTGTTAGTGTTGGTACAAGTGGGAGAAAGCTGGTGAGGTGTCCCAAGGGAGTGCATAGGCAGCGCAGAAGCTAGAATGGGTCAGTGGTTTGAGGGGTTGCTGGGTGAGAGCGAGGGAGGGACGATGTTGCATGTAACAGTGAGAGGGATAGACCCTGAGCCTTGGTGAGAGGAGACTGCAATAGGAGAGACAGAATGAGTGTGAGGAAGCAGGGAGGAGGTGCTGGCACTTAGCTACGTGAAGCATCAAAGGCCTGTAAAACTCTTTAGCAGCACTGCTGCGTGTTTCTGCAGAGTGTGAAAATAAAACCTCTGACCAGACTGTGGTGCCATGGTCTCCTCTGGCAATCCTGAGGAAAGAGGGTAACTCACATTGCACCAACTTGAACATCAGATCCTCCAGGTCTGTGTTGACAAAGTGGGGAGCTACCTCGCCTCTGTCAGCTAACTCCTGGGCATTTCTTCAGGGACAGGAACCATGCCTGGCAGCTCCCGACCCTCCGCGCTTGACCCGGTGTACAACTGTGTTTCAAATCCGACACCAACACACAACAGCGAATCCCAGGAGATCCCAGCATTGGAAAGTACTTCCATCACTGGCAAGTGTAGGATGGTATGAACAGGGCACCACAGAGTCAGGGTGCAGAGTGAGCCAGCTGCAGAAAAGAGCCTGCAAATCTCACCAGTACTCACAGGGACAAAACCCACCACAACTGACTCTAAGCTGGACATTCAGCCCATGTTTTTGAATCCAATACAAATCTATAAAATTCATTTGATATTGGAGCATTTATCAAAACATATTTCTTTTTCGGACTTGCTTAACATGTTTGACACAAAACTCACAGTGTTAATTGCAAAAAAAGATTTTCCATAACCAGGGAGTTCCTACCCTGCGAGATCTATAATCTCTTTACCAATAGTTACTTTTCCATTTCCTGCTCCCAATATAGATCTCGAATTCAAGTTCACAGATTAAATTTGCATTCCATTGCACTGTCACAGTTAATCTTTAACCCAGTTTACGCGACTCACATGGTTTAATACTCTTCACCTCCACTGAGAGCTAGGAATGGAAACTTGTCACAGACTCGAGTGTTTCAACAGCTGTTCTCTACAATATCTGACATGTAACATGATCGCATTATTTGAGCAGTCCCATTGACAGCACTTTTAATAAGAGGTGAAAATCAGAAAAGATTCTTTTCTAAAATTAAAATCTTCAGAAGGGTCAATGAGTTCATTCAATCAGCCATAGACCATTTCTCTGAATGTGATCTCCCAAAAGGGATTCCCAGCTGCTGGGAAACTTTTCAGAAATCCCAGGTCAGTTTCCCACCACTTTATTTACACATTCAATGGGTGCAATGCTGTGAGGAAAGCATTCATAATTTCTAAATGTGGGTTTCCACTGCATAAAGCTCCCATCACAAACACACATTCATAACATCAGAACGATTACTACACATAATTCCCCTGAAGCAATGTTTTTAGAAAATGATTTTAAGAAAGCTGGAATAGAGGTGGGATATCAAAGGTTTGAGACGTACTGTATGTCAATCTGTACACGCTTGGCCAAATCTATAGACAACTGTACATACCTCTTTCAAAGATTTATTCACGGGATGCGAATGTCACTGGCAAGATTACTGACCATCCCAAACTGCCTTTGAAGAAGGTGCAATTAGAACATAGAACAGTACAGCACAGTACAGGCCCTTCGGCCCACGATGTTGTGCCGAACTTTTACCCTAAACCTAAGGTCTATCTAACCTCCACCCTTACCTTATACTATCATCAATGTACCTATCTAATAGCCGCTTAAGTGCCCCTAATGAGGCCGACTCCACTACCCTCTCCGGCAATGCATTCCACGCCCCGACCACTCTCTGAGTAAAGAACCTACCTCTGACATCTCCCCTATATCTACCTCCACTCACTTTAAAACTATGCCCCCTCGTAATAGCTACCTCCACCTGAGGAAAAAGTCTCTGGCTGTCCACTCTATCTATACCTCTGATCATATTGTACACTTGAATTGACTTCTTACCCACAACAGTCATGAGGTGTATGTACACACAATTGCCACAATATTCTTTTTATTCACTCGTGAGGTGTGGGCATCGCCAGCATTTATTGCCCATCCCTAGTTGCCCTTGGGATGGTGGTGGTGAGCTGCCTTCTTGAACCACTGCAGACCAAGTGCTGTGGGTTGACCCACAATGCCCTTAGGGAGGGAATTCCAGGATTTTGATCCAGCAGCATTGAGGGAACAACAACATATTTTCAAGTCAGGATGGTGAGTGCCTTGGAGGTGAACCCTCAGGTGATGGTGTTCCCATATATCTGCTGCCCTCGTCCTTCTAGATGGAAGTGGTCGTGGGTTTGGAAGATGCTGTCTGAGGATCTTTGGTGAATTTCTGCAGTGCATCTTGTAGATAGTACACACTGCTGCTACTGAGCGTTGGTCGTGGAGGGAGTGAATGCTTGTGGATGTAATGCCAATCAAGCGGGTTGCTTTGCCCTGGATGGTATCAAGCTTCTTGAGTGTTGTTGGGGCTGCACCCATCCAGGCAAGTGGTGAGTATTCCATCACACTCCTGACTTGCGCCTTGTAGATGGTGGACAGGCTTTGGGAGTCAGGAGGTGAGTTACATGCTGCAATATTCTTAGCCTCTGACCTACTCTTATAGTCACTGTGTTTATGTGGCGATTCCAGTTGAGTATCTGGACAATGGTAACCCCAAGGATGTGGATAGTGGGGCATTCAGTGATGGTAATGCCATTGAATGTCAACGGAGTGATTAGATTGTCTCTTATAGGTGATACCCATTGCCTGGCATTTGTGTGATGCAAATGTTATTTGCCACTGGTCAGCCCAAGCCTGAATATTGTCCAGCTCTTGTTGCATTTGATCATGGACTGCTTCAGTATCTGAGGAGTTGTGAATGGTGCTGAACAATGTGTAATCTCAGCAAACATCCCCACTTCTGACCTTATGGTGGAGGGAAAGTCATTGATGAAGCAGTTGAAGATGTTTGGGCCTAAGACACTTCCCTGAGGAACTCCTATGTGCCAGGTATGACTCCAACCAGCAGAGGGTTTGCCACTTATATTCACTGATTCTAGTTTTGACTGTATACCACTGTGCTGTCACCTGTGTTGGGTCTGTCCTGCTGGTGGAACAGAGGTAATGGTAGGGTCTGGGACATTGTAAGGTATGATGCTGTGAGTATGACTATGTCAGGCTGTTGCTTGACTAGTCCGTGAGACAGCTCTCCCAATTTTCCACTGTGCCCCCAGATATTAATAAGAAGGACTCTGCAGGGTCAACAGAGCTGTTTCTGCCGTTGTCTTTTCCAGTGCCTAGGTTGATGACACGTGATCTGTCCGGTTTCATTTCTTTGTTGAGACTTTGTAGTAATTGATACAACTGAGTGGCTTGCCAGGCCATTTCAGGGGGCAGTTTAAAATCAACCACATTGCTGTTGGTCTGGAGTCACATGTAGGCTAGACAAGGTGAGGATGGCAGATTTCCTTCCCTGAAGAAAACTAATGATTTAGTTCCAGAATTTTGACCTAGTGACAGTGAAGGAACATTGATATTGCTCCAAATCAATACAGTGAGTGGTTTGGAGGGGAGCTTACAGCTAGTGGTACATTTGCTGCTCTTATATTTTCACGTGGAGGTGATGGTCACAGATCTGGAAGGTGCTGACAGATAAATCTCAGTATGTTACCATAATGAATCTTGATGATAGTAAACAAGGCAGCCTTTTTGGAGGTAGTGAATATTTAAGATGGTGAATTGGGGACTGATGAAGGGGTTCTGTTCTAATTGGTGTTGAGTTTTTTGAGTGTTAATACAGATGCACTCATTCAAGTAAGTGGGGAGTATTTCATCACACTCCTGACTTGTGCCTTTTAAATGGTAGACAGACCTTGGAGAGTCAGGAGGTGAATCTCTCAGCATAGAATACGTAATATTTTCCCCTACTTCTGATATTGCAGTATTTATGGGGCTGGTCCAGTTAAGTCTTTGGTCAAAGGTGATTTCAGAAAGTTCATTTTGAGGGATAAATGGTAATACCATTATTGGGCATCAACAGAAGGTGGTTAAACTCTTCATGGAGATGACCACTACCCTGATACATGTGTGTCGAAACTGCTACTTGCTACTTAACAGCCTAAACCTGAATATAAACGATATCTTGTTGCATGTGGAATGCTTCATTGTTTGAGGAATAGCAAATGGAACTGAACACTGTGCAATCATCAGAGAATATCCCATTTATGATGAAGAGAAAGTGATATGGAACAGTCATGGCAGTTGAGCCAAAGACACTGCTCTGAAAGATTCCTGCAGTGATGTCCTGGGGCTGAGGCAATTTCTCCACAACAACTTGGTTTGGCACACCATCAGTGAATCCTCAAAGAAAGTAGGAACAGCAGTCAGGGTGAAAGAAATACGATGCAAAAGGTCTGACAAAATATAACGAGGGATAAGTAAGCACATATGAAACTGACGGGCAAGACAGTAGGTCCATCAAGTTTGACTCACACAGAAATTCCTAGCATTGGGAGCTCCCAAACACAACAGCCTGATATTGACACGGGTAGATCTGATAACCTGCGGAATTAAACCTAGAAGACTGAGTTTTCCTTCATCCTGCAGCGTTTTAATTCCACAATTAACAGCTTCAATTTTCACATTAATGTCATGAAAGTGAGAGTTCACACCAAATAGATCTTGAGATCCTTATGGGCATAGTTCTTTGAGGCAGACAATAAAATGGTTAGTGAGGTCCATTTATGGATAAATGTTGGTCAGCAAACCAGAAAAACAGAAAAACAGTCTCTGAACAAGTGTCACTGGTTCTTTTGCATCCACCTACCTGCTATTTTCAGTCTATTTTATCAAAAGCAGGAACATTCAGCTTTCTGTCAGTACTGAGCTGCAGCGGTATCTGGGATTATATATTCGAATGTCTGGAGTAAGGTTGGAACCCACAGCCATTGAATATAGAGATGGAGCACTATCAGTGGGCCAATGCAGAAAGCCTCATAGGGACTTTAAAGAGCAAGATTATGATTCTATCTAACGATGAGGTTGAAACTTCTGGCTTTCAGCCACTGAGGGACAAGGAGCCAATATCAGTCAGTGAGAACATGGATAACAAGTGAGTGAGACATGATGCCAGGTAGGATCAGAAGGGCTTTGGAAGAGTCATGATGTTTATGTAGATACAATAGCACACAGGGTGTTTTGGACAGATTTGGAGGTGACAAGAATGGAAAAGAGAAGTAAAAAAGAGTCTTATATTGGGTCATTAATTATCAAAAAGTGAAGCAAGTTGCGGATAATGTACCTATCCAATACTAATGCTGCAGCAACTTTGATAGATACACTGATGTATAAAGGAGCATGCAACCATTCACTACAGGGGCAATGCCTCAGCAATGACATTCATAATACTCCAGTAGCTAACTGTAAATAAACACAATGCAGCATCAAAGTCTCAACACAATTACAGGTCACGGGACTGCCAAATTATTTATAGTTTCTGCGCCGTGCTCTCAACAGGCTAATTTAGCAAAGGATTATGGGTCAAATCTGCTAAAGCCTAGGCCATGACATCTGATTTCCTCCCTATAAATCTAGATTAATAGTAACGCTTGTAAATGCAGCCGTCTCACTCCAGTAGCTTGAGATGGAGCTCCAAAAGGAAAACAAAGGCTCTCCCTTAAAGTTACAGTGCATCTCTGGGTGAGTAACTTGTTATGCACGAGGCAAAGCTTGATAAACCAGCACCATATGTAATAGATCTGAGCTCGCTTTCAACATGTTGTAGTGTGGAAAGCTGCTCTAAGAATAATGGTGTAGTGGTTTCAGCATTAACGTGCTGTTGGCTGCCATTTGGTGTTCAAAGACAGTGAAAAATATCTTCCTAACAAGAAGCAGCTGGAATGAACAATACGGGGCCACAGCTCAGGATTGCAGGCTGCCCCTGGTTAACCTGGCTTTGTGGCTTTAACCAGCATTAATAAGCTACTGTAGGGTTTTATGTAGCCGATATTTTCTATTTTCTTTCCCTCCCCCCCATCCCCCCACACCTCCCCAAACATGTGTTGAGGTGTTGAGCTGCAGTGTGTGATGTCTTATTGCCCCTCTCTTTCTCTGAATTTCTTTGGGCTCTCCTGATGCCACTCTAGGTTCTCACCCACCTGGCATATTGATGGACTGTGTCCGGTGTGGATTCCTGCTCACTGATCCAGCCCTGGTTTTCTGTCCAGCTTCATATTTGTGTAAAAACTCCCAGGGCACAGGCTTGAGGAGGGGGAGAGATCTTGAGCATGACCCTTGGAGACCACCATATGCCTATTGTTGTACCCATCTAACTTTTCAGTGGCATCTGGCAATGAACAAGCTCTGCACATCATGGTGCAAAAATATCGACCAAACTATTACGCACTAGTGAATCATGGCTTGATTTGAGATAAAAACTAACTAGGATGATCTAATTGAGACATTTAGGGAGATGAAAGGAGCAGAAATAAAGAGAAATTATTTCCGTTGGTGGGAGGAGTCCAATACAAGGCAGCCCAGTTTCATACTGTGAGATTTTTAAGTAGTGTCGAGAAGCTCTGATTTACACAGGCGTACAATATTATAAATCTGGAACTCTATCCTCCAAAAAAGCTGTTGAGGTTAGGTTGACTAGTACAGCCTCAAAACAGAGGTTGATGGATCTTTGATAGGGAAAGGAGTCAAAAAGCAAAGCAGGTAAATAGAGTCGAGGTTGAATCGCTCCATGGAAAGAGCTGGAGAGATTGAATGGCCTTCTCCTGTTCCTTTCTCAGATTATTTTCTTAAAGTGTATCTGTTTCAGTTTGGTGACATGCACAAAGCTGAGGTCTGTTTGTTGTCATGGAAGAATCAGGGAGATAAGCCATGACACTTATTTTAAAGCAGTCCACAGGTGGAACAGTTAACAGCACAACATTATGTTATATAACTTGCCATAGACAAGAATGAATGTTGGGAAGTTGCAGTATAGTGCAGTCCATATGAAACAAACCTGCCACAGATATTGAGGGCTAGTAATTAGTTACCTAAGTACCTTTTTCACAATGTACTCATTGTTATTGACTGCCAATCAATCTCTCTGACACTATAAATTAATTATTACAGGCATGATGTTTCATGCCTTCAGGTATTATTTGTTCTTGGAAATTTTAAACAGATTGATTTCTCATAAAAAGTTATATCTTGCCTTACTTGTCTTGAGTCTTTTTTCTTGCTAATCCAATCATTTTATCCTTCCCTTTAATTCCTTTTCTGCAGTCAATTTGCCATTGAATTCTGCTGAACAAATTTGCATTGTATTTTTAGCTATTAACCTATTTATTTCAAAATGTTTAATTCTCATTGTTTAAGGAGATAGCCATGGCTTCGTCAAGGGGATTCATGCCTGACAAATCTGTTAGAATTCTTTGAAGAGGCAATGAGCACGACAGACAAAGAGTCAGTGGTCATGATCCTTTTGGATTTCCAGTAGGCCTTTGACAAAGTGCTACACAGGAGGCTGCTAAATAAGATAAGAGCCCATGGTGTTAGGGACAGATACTGGCATGGATAGAGGATTGGCTGACTGGCAGAAGACAGGTAGAGATAAAGAGGTCTTTTTCAGGATGACAGTTAGTGACAGTTAGAGGTCAGTGTTGGGACCACAATTATTTATATTGTACATTAACGATCTGGACAAAGGAATTGAGGTCATTATTGCTAAGTTTGCTGATGACACAAGATAGCTGGAGGGACACGTAGTGTCGAGGAGGCAGGGAGACTGTGGAAGGATTTGGACAGGCTAGGAGAGTAGGCAAAGAAGTGACAGATGGAATCCAATGTGGGAAAGTGTGAGATTATCTACTTTGTTAGGAAGAATAGTGGTGTAAACTATTTTCTAAATGGGAAAATCTTAAGATCAAAAGGACTTAGGAGTCCTAGTTCAGAATTCTCTTAAGTTTAACATGCAGGTTCAATTAGCAGTTAGGATACCAATTTAAAGTTAGCATTCATTTCAAGAGGGCTAGGATACAAGAGCAGAGATTTGCTGCTGAGGGTGTATAAGACTTTGGTCAGACCACATGTGGAATATTGTGAGCAATTTTGGAAAGATTTTAAAATGACTCGAGGGGTAACTGTTTCACGCAGAGGGTGAACATGTATGGAATGATCTGCCAGAGGAAGTGGTGGAGTTGGGTACAATTACAACATTTAAAAAGCATCTGGATGGGTACATGAATACGAAGAGTTTAGAGAGAAATGGACCAAATGATGGCAAATGGGACTAGATCAGATTGAGATGTTTGGTCGGTGTGGATGAGTTGGACCGAAGGGTCTGCTTCCGAGTTGTATAACTCTATGACTCAAGAATAAGAGATAGCAAGAACTACAGATGCTTGAGTCAGAGACAACACAGTGTGGAGCTGGATGAACACATCAGGCCAGGCAGCATCAGAGGAGCAAGAAAGTTGACATTTCAGGTCGGGACCCTTCTTAAGAAAATGTGCTTTGCCACAAGCTCCGAAGAATCTCTACATCACCAAAACGAATTGTATTTTTCTAATTCTCTTTCAGTGAGACCAACAATTAGAGCTGAAATTCTCAAAACCATTAAATGCATCACTGCTGTTTCAATATTTCTTGATTATAGATTTTATCATGTCTCTCCGATGTTGACAGCTCTGGGTGAATCACTATTGATGGCCCATTGCCAGACACACAGAGACAGCCGCAGTTAGGTGGAGGTATCAGTCATATTGTCTCTGACAGGTTGGTTCCACAAGACATTCCCACACTAAATGGACAGTTTGAAAATGACCAGAAATTTCAAATGTGGCTTCTGCCAAGTGGATCTTCTTTCTTGAATAGTAAATAATAAGGACAGTTGACCAGAATAGGTTCGGGATTCACAGTTGGAGATGTAAAACTGATAGGGCAAGCAATTCAAAAGCCAAATTAATCGGGATTAAATGTAAATGATATCACCGAGATAAAGCTAGATTGTAATAAAACAACACCAACCAGTTTGTTTCATGCTTGCATGCATGACAAGGAATGTTGAGGCAACTGGACCTTTGACAGTTTGACAGTTTAATTAAATACAGAAGAAAAGAGGGCTTCTCTTCCATCTTAAATTCAATTATTGTCACACTGCAGGCACAGAATTTAAAAACACTGAACCATTTCCTGCTCATGCTTCAGAAATTCCATTGCTGTTAAAAATGGGATGTTTTGACGTCATAAATATTTAACTCATCTCATTGAGGCTTGTTAATAATGCAGCAATGCACCTAGCTATGCATGTTCATGGATGAGTAAATGATCCAAGTTCATCAGAATGAAAATAGATTTGACCTTGCAGTTAACCTTTTGACCTTAATGTCCCTGTTCTGTAACCCCATTAAATGGCAATGCAGGGCTCTGTTCTGATGTTTCAATGTGATTTGAGTTGATTTGAATTGATCTCTTGCCATGTGTATTTTGTTACAAAATACAGTGAAAAGTGCTGTATAGTGTCACCACTCTACGGTGCCATCGTAAAACATAGAAAAATAAACCAAAACATAGAATATAAAGGCAGAGAAATGAAGAAATAAGGAGTAAGTGTTCAACTTTACGGTTCTTCTTGTTTGGTGCTGTGCCATGGGCCGTGGACCTGGCGGCCAAGCACGGGTCTCCTTGCCATTTTGCCGCCATTTGAATGAGTGTCACCCCTCTTTGGTGCCATCTTGCCTCTGCCCCCCCCTCACCACCATCCTTGATAGACCTTGCCAATGCAGATGCCACTGATGCTGCCGGGTACTGCATTAGCTCAAGCTCGACTTCGCTGCCTCAGTAAGTCTGCGCTGTTCCCAGAAGCCGCCAGGAACCCAAACTCGCCTCCGATGCTGCCACCATGAGGCTCAGAAGCCCTGCTCTGCCACCATCCTATCGGAAGGTGATGGACCCTTGTGAATATTTACTCCCGCTGAACCCTTTTCCTCAAGGCAAAATTCACAAGCTGAAAATCACCAATGGTTTAACTGCGGGAGTTTTGTTCAAGTTATCGTAAGCAGCACAAACATGCCTGAATTGATCTCTGCAGGGAATTGTGGTTGCACTGACAGAAACTCCAATTTTGTGTTAATTCATTTCAAACACCTGGAAACAGCACCCCAGCAGTCCACTGTTTGTTCCACCTTGCATTAGGCACAGACACCTGCTTAAAACCATTGCTGCTGCTTCCTTCTCCAAGCTCCAAGCCACTTGTAAACGGGTTATTTTAAAGATCTCTCTTCGGGCACCAGTTGTAATTGTGGCAAACACAGACACAACTATCTTCAACATTCACTTCCCTCAACACCGATGCACATTAGCAGCAGAGTGTACCATCTACGTGGTGTATTTCAACAAGTTGACAATCTCCCTTTGACAGCACCTTCCAAACCCACACTTATCCTCCACCTTGGAAGCCAAGGACAGCAAATACATAGGTACACCAACAGGTCCACAAGACCATAAGACATAGGAGCAGAAATTAGGCCATTCAGCCCGTCAAGTCTGCTCTGCCATTCAATCATGGCTGGTAAGCTTCTCAACTCCATTCTTCCGCTTTCTCCCCGTAACCCTTGACCCTTGACAATCAAGAACCCATCTATCTCCGTCTTACGTGTACTCATTGACTCAGCTTCCACAGCCTTCTGTGGCAGTGAATTCCATAGATTCACCACTCTCTGGCTAAAGAAGTTTCTCCTTATCTCCATTCTGAAAGGTCTTCCCTTTACTCTAAGGCTGTGCCCTCGGGTCCTAGTCTCTCCTACCAATGGGAACATCTTCCCAACATCCACTCTGTCCAGGCCATTCAGTATTCTGTAAGTTTCAATTAGATCCCTCCTCATCCTTCTAAACTCCATCAAGGAGAGACACAGAGTCCTCAAACATTGCTCATATGTTGAGCTTTCCATTCCTGGGACCATTCTCGTGAACCGTTCCAAGGCCAGTACATCTTTCCTGAGGTATGGGGCCCAAAACTGCACACAATACTCCAAATATGGCCTGACCAGAGCCTTATAGAGCCTCAGAAGTACATCCCTGCTTTTATATTCAAGTCCTCTCAAAATAAATGCCAAAGTTGCATTTGCCTTCCTAACTACTGACTCAACCTGCAAGTTTATCTTGAGAGAATCCTGGACTAGAAATCCCAAGTCTCTCTGCACTTCAGACTTCCGAATTTTCTCCCCATTTCGATGGGGAGGTTTATACTCATGCTGCAGCTGTTGCTGCTTGTGGTGTTCACCGTGGCTTTTTTTTTGTTGGTCAGAGGAGGAGGGAGGAAGGGAAACACTGGAGTGGTGCTTGGAGTCTAACCATCCCCTGACAACACTTCCTCCACAAACCCGTTTGGTAGTGGTGACTGCGCCGATGCAAAACTTTGCCGACCCCCCCACTCCCCCACCCCCACCCCCACTTACTGCCAGTCAGTGTCATTGCCGTCCTCTGCTCCACTCACTACCTGACTTGGAAATAGATCACCATTCCTTCAGTGTCCCTAGGTCAAACTCTTGGAAAGTCCCAATCATCACTGTAGGTGTACCCACACCACATGGACTGCAGTAACTCAAGTGGCTCACTACAACACCTCAAATGCAATTAAATATGAGTAACAAATGCTGACAATGTCCCTGCCCACTTCCCATGTACTCTGGAAGCCTTCAGAAACAAATGTGATAATGATCAGATCATCCTTTTCCTTAATGATGTTGGTTGGGGTCGGGTAAATATTGGGAAGACTGCTGCTATTCACTGAAACAGCTCTGGGCTCTCTTTTTTTATGTCTTTCCTCGAGAGGGCAGACTGAATCTCTTGTGTGGGGGAGAGCTTAGGCTGTTTGTGCAATGCTCTCTGTTGACACCATCCACGATGCTCTGTCATTGGCAGCACTGAGTTCATAAGCTGAGTCAGAAGCCAAGAAGTCTTAGTGAATGCACAAAATTGGCTCAAACTCAAAACGCAGTTCAGTGTGAAAATGCCTCTGCAGGCACCCAGCTGAACGCGTAAGAAAAACAAGCTAAACCGCTTTCCCTCAGCTCAGAGCAGTTATTAGATTGCACGGAGAATGTGAGAATACAGGTTTGAGAGTGTGACCCAGCCCTTCATTTGAAGTTTAACCATCAACATCAAAAACAAACAGACAACTCAGACTCCTGACTCAACAGATAAGAGACTGTAACATTTTATATTTCACAAGAATGAAAACCTGTGAAGAAGCTGTGACTGCCAGCAGGAAAGCAATCCTTGACTAAGAAACACTTTTCACCTACCACTCTGGTCCTATAACTCAGTCTAAAGCTATGGCTCCATGAGTGCTTCCATGCAGGGGGAATTCAGTTTCAGTGTGATAAGGGTATTAATGATAGCACAGTCATGCTTGAATTATTATTTCTCAGGAAAGTGTGGTGTTTTATGTTTTGTAAAGCAGTTCCGAAGATGTGTTATGCTCCATTATCTCCTGACTGAGGGGTAAGGCTGATAAGCAGCTCATGAACATCTGATGGTGCTCCCCACTCAGCCACGAGGACATATATGAAATTGGCGAAGGGGACAAGTTGAATTCTCTGACAATCCGACCTTCCTGGGGGTCAAAGCCAGGCCCACAAGGCTATTTGACGTAGCACTGCAAGTCCATCTACTATCACCCCCAGTACAGGTCACGAACAACTGTAAAGTTGCAACCAAGATTCCTTCCAGTTCCCCAATGAATGAAAAGAGATCTGGCGAAAGCAGACGTCTGATGGCTTGTTTATAAGGACATAAACAGCTGTCTTACTACAGGATCAAATTCCTGGCAGCCATCAGCAAAGCTGGACCTAATTAGCGACAGATAGTGAATAAACATTGCCATCACTTAGTGGCTCAGGTAGAGCACATGGAAAATCCCAGCAGGAATCCCAGCGCTGCAGCACATTGAAACAGGAGAAACACGTTACACCAATAGCCGAGTCACATGCCCATCTTTTAGGATTCTGCAACAAACCTTTGAACATCGAACTGGAGAAAATCATTTTGTATGACTTATCAGTATGTGTCCTGAGTCACATTGACAGAGCTGCAAAAGCAAGTCAACAGCCTATCCTCGTAATATCTCTTTGCTTGCCAACCAATTCATAAAGAGAGGTCATAGGGTTTAAACAGATTCCACTTTGATTTTTAGGTCCTCTAGTGCCTGTGTGTATAGCATATCATTTAACACAAAGTAATAAACTCACATAATGTGAAAATGGAACTGGCGTATTAGTTCAGAGAAGGTGGCACTCTTTGGAAACTGTAATTATGATATGACATTAAGCCAAAGCAGAATGGCTTGTTCCAAACTAGGACTAACTATTTATGATTTTATGAGCACAAAAGGTTCACACTTAAAAACTAACCTTGGAACATCTCCATAGACACTAGACTGACCCTCATGTATTTCATTCCATTACCTTATTTTCCCCAGCCCACTCTTATGGTTCAGGACGTATTTTCAAATTAAGAGTCAGGGATTTCTAATAAATTTTCATGGTCAGCAGCCAGAAGAGTTGTGTCTTATTGCAAACAAGGATTGAAGTGCACTAGTCTACAGATGTGAAACATTAAAACTGGGAGAAAGGGGAAGGGTTAATGGGAATGATCAATAAACCTGCTGCTTGACACGCAGACAACTAAGTAATGTCTAAGCATTCAGTAGCAGAGCTTTTGACATCTGTCAAGTTTTACTAGACCTCAACGTTTCATAAGCCAAGTGGAGCCAGTGGCCTATTTGCTTTGCAAATTTCAGTTTGGAGGTCAGGACTATTGGTAGGAAAATCAAAGCCAGGAAGACACTGTTAAACACTTCCCAACACATAACTAAGAAATCTACACATTGCAGTCTGAGTGCAGGCTACTTGCAGTCTGTCAACACACATATTTTAGTTTGAAACAATTTTATCCATTTTTCTCCATTTATCTAGGTTGATAGGTCAAAAATCAAACTTGCCTTCCGGAATTTATTCAATTGCTATGGTACACTGTCCCCGTAATAGTACTCACTGGAAAAGTGTGATCATCATTTTTTATTTCATACCTTGTTTTTAAGAAATAAATGGTTCCTGCAGCCTTTCTGTCATCAGATTTGATTATACAATTACCTAGAAGCACCTTGAACTTCATAGTGGTTTGGTATACAGAAAGTGGAATGTCGTGGCAGCTTTAATGTCTGCACTTTCGATTTAAATTATGTTTAGTTATAGTCTGGTTGGGATTAACAAAAGGTTACTGTTCCTTTGCTCATTGCAAGCATCAGGAGGATTTCGAAATGAACATGATAAGAATTTTCCATTTTCCTCAGAACTTACCAAATTTTAAATAAGTCCCACATTAATTCTGGAGAGTTTTCTGCCCGTTCATTGTTGAACTAAGTTACCCAGATGAGAATCAAACTCAAATCAAAATACCAAACGCGCTCTGATTTTTGAATTTTTGTTCCTTGGTGACTTAAGCAGCTTACAGGCTTTGACCCAGTGGCATAGTGTCTTGGGTGGTAGAGACAAGAATCAATCTGATATCCTCAGAACTCATCTCAGTGCTAACAGGAGTAAGCTGTACATGCTGTCTTCATAACTGACAGTGCAATAGAGTCAAATGGTTTTATTGCCTTTTTTGCCCCCTGGAGGATTGTATTCCGAACCGCGATGGCTAGTAACAGCAGTTAAGAACATTGTGATACATGAAAAAACAATAAAGAGCAAAAAACTGCCATAGTTTTGAGAAAATTCAACTCTGTTTAGCTTCATGATTTCTGTCTTTCAACATGAATCTAAGTATGTCTTGAATCCATTTATGAATTGATGGTATCTGTCCATCTCAGGAGATGACAGACTCCTCCCTAGTTAGACAGGTATAGCTTCTCCAGTACTGTCTCTCAGGACAGAGTCTAGGAGACAGATTTCACAGTCAGTTTTCAGATCTTCCCAGATTTTGGATTACCAAAATTTGGTGTGTTTAAATCATTCACTTTCAGTGAAGGCTGTAAAGCAGAACTGTAAGAATGAAATAAAAACAGAAATAGCCGGAAAAAAAAAACGCAGCAGGTCTGGCAGTATCTGTAGAGAGATAGCAGAGTTAACGTTTCACGTCCAGTGACCCTTCTGCAGAATTCTAGAAATGAATTGGGCGATGGAAATCCAAGAGGGCTGATGATTTTTTACAGTCAGGATGAATTACATTCCTGCCCCACATGTTGATTGGTGCACAAAGAGATGTGTTTAGTCTTTGGACAGTTCCACTTTCTGGACGACCAGAATTGGGCTATGGTTCCTGTATATCATTTCTGGATTGAGCATTCTCTGTTGTGGCTGTAGATGCTGATTTGTGAGCCCCTAACACATCCGGCACAGATGAACAGCGTTGGCTTGAGGTCAACTGATTTTTTTTTGTTTCATCCAGCAGGTTCTCTTTTCCACCATCCATTCATTTCTTTTCTCATCTGCTTTCTCCATGTTCTTGCTGACTCCTGGCCTGCAGACATTCCAGCCACCAGCAAGGACTTTCTGTGCCTCGACTCTATTCATAGTTAACTTGAAGTCTTGTTCACATACATCCTGGTATCACAGACATGGGAGACTGGCTGGCCTTATGCCAATAGCAAGCTCACTACAGAGATATCTTTAGAGTTGTGGCCATCATCCATAAAACTCACATGGCCCAGTCATTAGAGTCTACTGATTCGATTCATTGAATCCCTTGATTCTGTCAAACAGCTACAAGGTACAGACTCTACAACAGCCATCGCTACTCACCAATGGATTAAGCAAGACTTAAAGCTCATGACTGCAGCTAATCTATGGTTTATTCTATAGGTTTTTACCTCTGCTAGAGTCAATGTTTTTTTCCCTAAAATTCATCCTTTTTCTCTAATCACTCCATGGATTTGATTTATTATCGTCACGTGGACCAAGATACAGTGAAAAGTATTGTTTTGCATGCTAACCAGACAAATCATGCTTTACATAAAGAGAAGGTGCAGAGAAAGATCAACTCTAATATATGGGAGGTTTGTTCAGAAGTCTGATAACAGCTGGGAAGAAGCTGTTCTTGAATCAGAACAGAAGGAACAGAATAGTTTATGTTCACACAGTGTCTTTCACATCCTTATCAGATCCTCACAGCCAATCTAGAACTTTTGCATTGCAGTCACTGCTATAGCCTATGGACATATGGAAACCAATGTGTGCATAGCAAGATCCCACAAACAGCAAAGGAATAAATGACTTAGACCCTTCCAAACAAGGGTCACTGGATCGGAAGTGTTACTTTGTTTTCTCTCCACAGATGCTGCCAGACCTCATGAGTTTCTCTAGCATTTTCCGTTTCTTTTTTTCTGAATTCTAGCAACCAGAGCTCTTTAGGGTTTTTTTGGATTAATGATTGAGTGATGCAGGTTGAGGTGAAGACACTGTAATGATCTCAACCCGATCTTCTTTGAAATCGTGGCATGGGCTCATTTACTTCCATCTAAGAACACAGATAAGGCCTCAGTTTGACTTTTGTTTTAAAACATAGCGCTCCAACATCACTGTATTTCCTCAGAATGCAATGAGTTACAGACTGCTTTATGTGATTGAGTCTCGGGAGCAGGGTTTGAATGCATGGCCTTGACTCAGAAGTGAGAGAACTCCCATGAAGTCAAGTGCCCTATTTTATGCTACACTGTGATTCCCATCAGACTATAATTCCAGCTGTCCAACAACTCAGGAGAAAAAGATAAACTGACGTTGCTATTGGTTTCAGCCCACCCCTTATATATAGAACATACACAGAACATAGAGGAAGACTACACACAACCTGTTCGATGACATTTTGCAGTAAAAATTCCTAGAAAATGTTGAGGTCAGATGCTAATAGAAACATAGAACAATACGCAAAGGATGACCTTCTATTTTAGCATTGAGCTTTGATATCAGCTGTACTTCAATCTTGGTATCAGCTCTCCAATCATAAGGCTGCTGCATAATGTTCATTAAACAAAGAGCTTCAAGTTTGAGTGTTAGACAGCAGCTAAAGGAAATGACATTTCATCTCTAGCTACACAAATAACCAAGGCCTCATTTACTATTCCTGTTGGCATTATCTTTTTTCACCTAACATTACTTTGGCCAAGATTTGGGGGCAGCATGGTGGCTTGCAGTACCAGGGACCTGGGTTTGATTCCACCCTCGATAGACTGTCTTTGTGGAGTTTGCATGTTCTCCCCGTGTCTGCATGGGTTTCCTCCGGGTGCTCCGGTTTCCTCCCACAGTCCAAAAATGTGCAGGACAGTTGAATTGGCCATGCTGAATTGCCCATAGTGTCCAGGGATGTTCAAGCTAGTTGGGTTAGCCATGGGAAATGCAGGGATAGGGTAGGAGGGTGGATCTGGATGGGATACACCTCAAGCGGTCAGTGTGGACTCGATGGGCCAAATGGCCTGCTTCCACACTGTCGGGATTCTACGATTCTACGATCACCTAACAGTACGATAAGGAATCACACAGAAACCATATATGGTGCAATTCAAACTCAGATTCCTACTCAGTACGTTTTCAGTGTTAAACCTGGGGCCATTCTGTTCCAGAAAAGCAAAATACTGCAAATGGGTAGATCCAAAACAAAAACAATACTGGAGATATTCAGCAGGAAACGGCAAGAAATAGAACTAATGTTCCAAGTTAAGAGATAACAAGGTGTAGAGCTGAATGAACACAACAGGCCAAGCAGCATCAGAGGAGCAGGAAGGCTGACGTTTCGGGCCTAGACCCTTCTTCAGAAATGGGGGAGGAGAAGGGGGTTCTGAAATAAATAGGGAGAGAGGGGGAGGCAGATAGAAGATGGATAGAGGAGAAGATAGGTGGAGAGGAGACAGACAGGTCAAAGAGGCGGGGATGGAGTCAGTAAAGGTGAGTGTAGGTGGGGAGGAAGGGAGGGGATAGGTCAGTCCAGGGAGGACGGACAGGTCAAGGGGGCGGGATGAGGTTAGTAGGTAGCAGATGGGGGTGGCGCTTGAGGTGGGAGGAGGGGATAGGTGGGAAGAAGAACAGGTTAGGGAGGCGGGGACGAGCTGGGCTGGTTTTGGGATGCAGTAGGGGGAAGGGAGATTTTGAAGCTTGTGAAGTCCACATTGATACCATTGGGCTGCAGGGTTCCCAAGCGGAATATGAGTTGCTGTTCCTGCAACCTTCGGGTAGCATCATTGTGGCACTGCAGGAGGCTCAGGACAGACATGTCGTCTGAGGAATGGGAGGGGGTAGTTGAAATGGTTCGCGACTGGGAGGTGCAGTTGTTTAGTGCGAACCAAGCATAGGTGTTCTGCAAAGCGGTCCCCAAGCCTCCGCTTGGTTTCCCTGATGTAGAGGAGGCCACAACAGGAACAGCGGATGCAGTATAATGTTCCAAGTTGATGGTTTTTGTCCGAACTGGAAGAAATTAGAGATGTAGCAATTTTTAAACAGATACAGAGCAAGAGAAAGGAGTCAAGAGTCACAAAAAGAGAATGTGTTAGGGTGGAATGCAACAAAGATGAACTGGTAGAACAGATTGTAATGCAAAGAGAAAGAAGGCGATAAAGGACATACAAAAAATAACAAGAGATGGGCCTAAAGGAAATGGCTGTAGCAGGATCATTGCTGACATAACTGTCTGAAAAATGGGAGTATTATTGAGCTTAGTGTTGATTCTGGAAGGCTATAAAGTGCCTAATGGAAAGGTGAGGTGCTGTTCCTTGAAATTCCATTGAGCTTCTTTAGAATATTATTGTAGGAGGAGTGGGAGTGGGATGGAGAATTAAAATGGCAAATGACCCAAAGTTCAGGGTTACATTTGGGATCTGAACGGAAGTGTTCAGCAAAGCAATCACTCAATGTGTGTTTGGTCTCCCTGTGGTGGAGGAGACCTTCCTGTCTCTGGCTTCCTTATGGAGCAGTATATTTTCTATCTGTCATCAAGCAGAACTCTCATACACATTGTTCATCTTACCCAGCTGAAGAAAATATTTGATTTAATTCTGCAATATTGCAGTACACTTAAGTATTATTTCTCAATAAATTTCAGAAGTAATTGGGGCGAGGATTAGACGACCATTGAGGGGAATATTTAAATGCAAAGGGCGGCTGGGAGTTTGGAACTCACTGCCTGAAGGGATGGTAGCGTGTAAACCCTATGTCACACAAAAAAGAATATTTGGAATTACATTTGAAGTACCTTAACCCATAGCATTCAGACTAAGGATTGAAAATTGAGTCAGGATGGATTACTCTTTGTCGGCTCGCATCCATTAAATGGCCCTCTTCTGTGCCATAAATTTCTGTTTCTTTCAAGGAGGCTATGCTGTGCAATAACAATCAAGGCACCTCTTTGTATTAATTTGAGAACACTGCTTTATATGCGTGTAAAAGATGTTATGTCATTAAGGACTAATAGTGATCTGAACTGATGATTCAAACTACATTGCTACAGCCACCACTGAGTCCTTAAACAAGTCCCATTTCCTTGTTAGATTGTGTGTACTTTTTCATTTCAAATACCAGCGTGCCTGAGTGTATGAACTACATTTCCATGCCAAACTCGACATAAAACTAAGCCCACTGAGTCCACTGCGATTTGAGTTTTCATTCATGTGTTTAAAACTGTACATTTTGCACTTTTCAAACTGACTTTTAATGAGAGATATATTGTACAAATCCCATGACTGCCATAGTTCTCTATTTTCTTGTTTTTTTTGTTGGAAATGGAATGGTGGGTGACAAACTGGGACTGTGTTTACTCGTGTTTTAGGTACTGCATGTGCTCAGAGGGTTCTCAAATGGCTTCAGGAGTGTGTGTGGAGTTATGAGGCCAATCAGGCTAAATTGTTGAGCACATTAGTACCTAAAAGTGATCATTCGCTGTAAGTATGATGAATACCCCGACTTGACAGCAGAGTCATCATTTTAGAGCTCGGCATTCTGACTCCTGCACTCTCATTGACCTCACACAGTGAAACATGTGCTCAGAAATAGGAACCACCTCAGCACTGCTATTTCACTGCTTAAAAGGATAATCAACTTCTTACAGAATCTGCTGGTTGATTACTCCTAGATTTTGTTCTAATTCTATAAGTCTTTGAAAATTCCAGAAGTTGCATCAAGTTGCAAAATTCTCTAGGAGTGATGAAACACATACTGATGGAGGGTTTTTATTTTGCTAATTTTAAGATTTGCGCACATGTCATTTACTCCAAGTCAGAGGTTCACATTCTTCAGGTAAATTAGGGTTCAGCAATAAATTGCTGACTTGGTCATCTGCACTCACATCCTGAGAATGAATTCCAAAACAAGCATTTCCCTTGGAATACAGCTCGACTTGGGTAAGAGTCAGAGAGTGGGACAATCTGCTGAATGAGGGAGGAGGAGAGGAAGATGGAGGAGCCTGTATCTGCACTGGCTGTTCATGGAGCAAATCTCTCGCATGAACCTCAGTGAGGATCAGAGCATGTGTATTTCAGTCCATACGTCACTATGGAGATCTGTCCTCTATGGCAAACATGATAGTGACCCCAAAGCAAGAGGAAAGATAAGTGCAGAGAATGCTGGAGAAACTCAGCAGGTCTGAAAGCATCTTTGGAGAGAGAAACAGTGTTAACATTTCAAGCCTTGTATGGCTCTTTGTCAAAACCAGTGGAAGGACCACATTTCCAGTGGACTTCCATGGATCTGAGGCTTTATATTTGTAGCGTGTCTCTGTATGGTTTTACTCTGGAGGTCGCTGAGGCCCTCTACCCAGTGAGTGTCAACTGCTTTTCATTATCTCTTTACCATGGAGAAGTGGGCGGAGCGAACATTTTTTTTAGTTCATTAATTGGATGTGGGTATCGCTGGCTGGGCCAGCATTTATTACCTATCCCTAATTGTGCTTGATCTGGGTGGCTTGCTGGGGCCATTTCAGAGGGTAGTTAAGAACCAACCATATTGTTGTGTGGGTCTGGAGTAACGTGTATGCCAGATCAGGTAAGGGTGGCAGCTTCCTTTCTCTAAAGGGGAATTTGTCAACTAGACAGGTTTTTAACAACAATTGACAGTGGCTACATAGTTGCCATTAGACCAGCTTTCAATTGTACATTTTTTTGTTGGGATTCAATCCCCTGTCCCCGGAGAATTCTCATTCTCATTCTCTCTCTCACTCTCACTCTCACTCTCCACAGATGCTGCATTCCTCCAAAATTCTCTATTTGTTTTACATTTCTAGCATCTGCAGTACCTTGCTTTCTCCAGAACATTAACCCACTATGTCACTGAATCCCCTTACAAGGCTACATATGACACAAGCACATGTCACATCTGAAAGGGATTTCCCTCTCTCAATATCCATTTGGTTTATCACCAAGGCTTGCAGCACTTAGGTCAACGTATCTCTTAATTCAATGGATAATATAGGCGAATGCTTGATACTCCGGCAACAGTCACTCCATTCTGTGACAGTTTATTGTGCCATCTGTATTTGAGCCACAATGGCAAATTCAGATGTTGACTACTTGCCTGGTAATGACTACCTGCTGATGATGCTGGCATGTAAGTACCTGCACTCCACATACACAGTGAAATATGGCTTTGCCTGTCCTATTGTCTCAAAGCAAAAGAGATAGCACAAGCTGCTGTGCTACCTTCATTGTAATAAATAGGCAAGGGTTAATCAGACATCACTATCCCTGCACCCATTTTTGGAGGTTGTAGAAATTAGCCATTGTATGAGTCATGACAATATTATGATATCTTGAGAAACCAATTATAAATCTACATGAATAGAAATTACTCTAAGTGTTCACAAATGCTTAACACGCTCATATCAAATTCCCCTTCCCTCACGCTTACTGTCTCTCTCTCTCTCTCTCTCTGGAAGGCTAACTATAAGCTGCTGAAGGGTAAAGGATTTTCCGAGAGTATGTAAGGAAAAGAGGTTGGCTGGAACCGAGGTTGGAGGTGATGGCTTAGTTGTGCATGTGTTGGAGGAACAGAGACTGTGTGAGGAGAGCATTCTTTTTCAAATTACGTAATGTGCGTGTCCTATTAAAGAAGTTAGCAGATGGAGATAAGTGTAAGAAAGAGGTACAGAGAAGTTATGGAAAGTTGTGTCAAGGTCTCTTATGATAGGCTGGTCCAGAAGATCACATCACATGGAATCGATGGTGAGTTGGGTACAAAATTGGCTCGGACGTAGAAGAGAGAGAGTAGTTGTGCAGAGGTGTTTTTCTCACTGGAGGTCCATGCAAATGGTGTTCCACAAGGATCAGTGCTGGGACTTCTGTTGTTTGTAGTATATATAAATGATTTGCAGTGTCAATGGTCTAATTAGTAAGACTGCAGATAACATGAACATTGGTGGGGTTGTGGATAGCTGAAGAAGGATTTCAAAGGATGAAGCAGGATATAGACCAATTAGAAAGTTGGGTGGAGAAATGGCAAATGGAGTTTTATCTGGACAAGTGTGAAGTGATGAATTTTAGGAGGTCAAAGGCAACAGGAAAATATACAGTAAATGGCAGGACCCTTAAGGGCATTGATATACCGAGAAATCTTGGAGTACAAGTCCATAGCTCCCTGAAAGTGGCAACACAAGTGGATAAGGTGGTAAAGAAGGCATATGGCATGCTTGCATTCATCAGCCAGGACATTGAGTATAAAAATTGTCAAGTCATGTTGCAACTGTACAAGTCTTTAGATAGTCCATATTTGGAGTATTGCATACCGTTCTGGTTGCCACACTGTAGGAAGGATGTGGAGGCTTTGGAGAGGATACAGAATAGGTCTACCAGGATGCTACCTGGATTGGAGTGTATCAACTATGAGGAGAGGTGAGACAAACTTGGATTGTTTTTGCCAGAGCATCGGAGGCTGAGGGGTGACCTGATCGAAGTATTTAAAATTATGAGAGGCATGGATAGAGTCGATAGTCAAGAGTCTTTTTCCCAGGATGGAAATGTCAAATACTAATGGGGCATAGGTTTAAGGTGAGAGGGGGAAAGGTTGAAGGAGATGTGCAAGGAAGGTCTTTTACACAGAGGGTAGTAGATACCAGGAACACTGTGCTGGGGAGGTGGTAGAAGCAAATTGGATAACAATGTTTAACAGACATTTAGACAGACACATGAACAGGCAGGGAATAGTGGGATATTACCATGTGCAAGGCAGATGGGATTAGTTTAGAATAGCATTATGGTTGGCACAGACATGGTGGGCCGAAGGGCCTGTTCCAATGCTGTACTGTTCTACATTCTTAAAATAGTTGAGAGAGCTAAAATGTAAAATTAATATTCAAGATTCTTTAGCAAATTGATAAATTGAAATCTGGCAAAAACTTTGAGCGTGATTGGAACATAGCATGCTTTGTCACAGCATAGCTCAGGCACAGCCCTGGGAAGACAAGTGGTGAGCATAACACAAAGAGTCAGCAATGGGACAGAGACAGGTTAAGTGAGTGGCCAAAACCTTGGCAGGTGGAATATAATGTAGGGAAATGTAAGGTTATGCACTTTGGCAGGACAAATAGATGAGGTGAATATTATTTAAATGAAGAAAGACTGCAGAAAGCTACGGTACAGAGGGATTTGAGCATCCTCACCTATGAATCACAAAAAAGCTAGAATCCAAGTTCAGTTGGTAATATGGAAAGCAATTGGAATGTTGGCCTTTATTTCGAAGTGAATAGATTATAAAATTAGGGAGATCTTGCTAAAACTAAAGGCACAAGTCAGACCACAGCTGGAACAGCTGGGCCCTTACCTAAGGAATAATGTACTGGCATTAGAGGAAGTCCACAGAAGGAGGACTAGGTTGATACCAGTACGGAGGGACTGTCTTATGAGCAGAGATTGAGTATATTTAGTCTCTGCTCATTGGAATAAAGAAGAATGAGAGGCAATCCTTATTGAAACATAAAAGATTCTTACTGTACTTGTCAGGTAGATGCAGAAAGGCTGCTTCTGTTTGTGGGAGAGTCTAGGACCAGAGGGCACAAAGTCGGAATAAGGGGTCATATATTTTAGACAGAGATGAGGAGGAATTTGATATCTCAGACAGTAGTGAATACTTTCCGCAGAGGGCTATTAAGTGATAAATATATTCAAGGCTGAGATAGATTGATGTTTAATCACTAAGGGAATCAGGCATTACGGAGAAAAGACATGAAAGGGGGGTTGAGGATTATCAAATCAGCCATGGTCTTATTCAACGGTGCTGCAGACTCAATATGCAAATGGCACACATCTGCTTTTACATCTTATGGTCTTATGAAATAATGAATGTGTAACTGAACAGAGGAAAATGCAGGTTTATGGAGTTGGATTAAGCCACTGGAATGAATTTGCGATTACTGCAGACAGTACAGTCATCATTCCTCTGTGAACATATATGGTGCTTGTCAGCTGTGGCTCAATTGGTAACATTTCTGCTGCTGCATTATGTGGTTGTAGGTTCAAACACCACTCAGGGCTAGAGTTAAAAAAAACACTCAAATACAGCACCGCATGGCAGAAGATGCTGTAATTTGAGGAAGACGTTAAACTGAGAGTCTCCATCTGCTGTCTTGTGTGAATGTATAAGATCCCATCTCACTGCTTTGAAGAAAAACTGGGAAGTCATCATGGTCCATGTGCATTTTTCAATCAACTTCTCTAAAACAGAGTATCTGGTCATTGCTGCTTGTGGCTGCTACATTTCCTACATTGCAACAGTGATTACACCTCAAACATTTTCAACTCCTGAATCAGAAGATGCAGTCACAAATTGGAAGGCGTACTGTATCTTTGGGATATGCTGTTTTCTTTTCCTGGGCTGGGAGATCTATGACTTTGATAGATCTTCTGATGTCACTGCTCACAGACGGGAGAACTCCTAAAAAGATCTTGGGATTGTAATTGTTTATGTTGAGGGTGGTAAATGAGTGAGAATTGGCTATAATAGTTGGGGAGGTGGGGAAAAACCTAAGTGATCGATATTAGGAGTCAGAACCTACCGCGTGGTCTTAAGTCTTTTCCTGAAATTTTATATATTGCTATTTTGACAGGAGCTTTAATTTGTTTATTTTTAAACTGACTATGTCCAATTAAAACTGTGGCAAGGAATTTGATCTGAGCACTTAAAGTATGGATCTGATAATAGCACTGAACTATCCTGCTATAATATCCATCACTTACAAATAAAGAAAACAACTTTTGGTAGTGGAATTTTACATTTTAACATTGCTGTCTGTGGTAACCAAAGTTTGGAATGTTGTAGAACATAAACTGGTGGCAAAGGATATTTTACAGCAATGACTGCAGATAACCTGGTCTGTATTATCTGCTGCTGTTATGATGGGAATTACACACTAAATTCATGTTAGTTTTAGCATATGCATTCTGCCAAATTCATGGAGTGACAGCGCTAAATATAAAAGCAAGTAATGAATCTGTTGCTAGCAAGATCCACCAGGCAGCTAACTTAATTCTGGTCAAATGCAATTCCAGATTGAGTAATAGAAAAGCAAGAAAGATTTGCATTCACATAGTGCCTTTCACAACCTCAGATTATCTCACAGCAAGTTACAGCCAGTTAAGTTTTTTCTGGAGAACAGCCAATGTTGTAACTTAGGAAATGTGCACACAGCGAGGACAAACAAAAGGACATTTGATAATCACCAGATAATGTTTTTTAATGATGTCGGTTGAATGACAAGTAATAAACAGAAACGGAAAGTGTTGGAAAAACTCAACAAGTGTGGTAGCATCCATGGAAAGATGAACAGAGTTAACACTTCCAGTCCAGTGTGACTCCTTCAGAGTTTAACAGCAAATATTGCCCAGGACAGAGAAGGGGGAGAATGAACATAAGAACATAAGAACGAGGAGCAGGAGTAGGCCATCTGGCCCCTCGAGCCTGCCCCGCCATTTAATAAGATCGTGGCTGATCTTTTTGAGACCCAGCTCTACTTAGCCGCCCACTCACCATAACCCTCAATTCCTTTACTGTTCAAAAACTTATCTAGCCTTGCCTTAAAAACATTCAGCGAGGTAGCTTCAACCGCTTCACTGGCCAGGGAATTCCACAGATTCACAACCCTTTGGGTGAAGAAGTTCCTCCTGACCTCAGTCCTACATCTGCTTCCCTTTATTTTGAGGCAACGCCCTCTAGTCCTAGTTTCACCTGCTAGTGGAAACAACCTCCCTGCCTCCACTTTATCTATTCCCTTCATAATCTTATATGTTTCTATAAGATCTCCCCTCATTCTTCTGAATTCCAATGAGTATAATCCCAGTCTACTCAGTCTCTCCTCATAATCCAACTCTCTCAACTCTGGAATCAACCGAGTGAATCTCCTCTGCACCCTCTCCAGTGCTAGTATATCTCTTCTCAAGTAAGGAGACCAAAACTGCACACAGTACTCCAGGTGTGGCCTCACCAGGACCCTATACAGCTGCAGCATAGCCTCCCTGTTTTTAAACTCCATCCCTCGAGCAATGGCAGACAAAATTCCATTTGACTTTTTAATTACCTGCTGCACCTGCAATCCCACCTTCAGCGATTCATGCACAAGGACATCCAAGTCCCTCTGCACAGCAGCGTGCTGCAATTTTTTACCATTTAAAACATAGTCCATTTTGCTGTTATTCCTACCAAAATGGATGACCTCACACTTATCGACATTGCCCACTCACTTAGACCATCTATATCCCTCTGCAGACTTTCAGTGACTTCTGCACACTTTGCTCTACCACTCATCTTAGTGTCATCCACAAATTTTGATATACCACACTTGGTCCCCAACTCCAAATCATCTATGTAAATTGTAAACAATTGCGGTCCCAACACTGATCCCTGAGGCACACCACTAGCCACTGACCGCCAACCAGAAAAACACCCATTTACCCCTACTCTTTGCTTTCTACTGGTCAACCAATCCCCCATCCATGCCAATACATTACCTGTAATACCATGCAACTTTATCTTATGTAGCAGCCTTTGGTGTGGCACCTTGTCAAATGCCTTCTGGAAATCCAGATACACCACATCCACAGGTTCCCCATTGTCCACCATGCAAGTAATGTCCTCAAAGAATTCCACCAAATTAGTTAAACATGACCTACCCTTCATGAACCCATGCTGGGTATTCCCAATGGGACAATTTATATCCAGATGTCTTGCTATTTCTTCCTTAATGATAGATTCAAGCATTTTCCCCACTACCGAAGTTAAGCTAACTGGCCAATAGTTACCTGCTTTTTGTCTACTTCCTTTTTTAAACAGTGGCATCACATTGGCTGTTTTCCAATCTCGGGAACCACCCCAGAGTCCAGTGAATTACTAGTGCATTTGCTATTTCCCCCATCACCTCTTTTAGCACCCTGGGATGCATTTCATCAGGGCCAGGAGACTTGTCTACCTTTAGCCCCACTAGCTTGCCCAGCACTGCCTCCTTAGTGATAATGATAGTTTCTAGGTCCTCGCCTGCTATAACCTTCTTGCCATTAGTTTTTGGCATGTTATTTATGTCTTCCACAGTGAAGACCGACATGAAATAACTGTTTAATGTCTCGGCTATTTCCTCATTCCCAGTTATTTAATTGGCCTTCTCATCCTCTAAAGGACCAATGTTTATCTTCGCCACTCTTTTACGATTTACATATTTATAGAAACTTTTGCTGCCTGTTTTTATATTCTGAGCTAGTTTACTCTCATAATCTATCTTACTTTTCTTTATAACTTTTTTTGTGGCTTTCTGTTGGCCTTTAAAGATTTCCCAGTCTACTAGTTTCCCACTACTCTTTGCTTTTTTGTATGTGTTTTTTTTTTCAATCTGATACTTTCCTTTATTTCCTTAGACATCCATGGCTGGCTCTCTCTTTTCCTACAGTTCTTCCTTATCACTGGAATATACTTCTGCTGAGCACTGTGAAAAATCATTTTGAAAGTCCTCCACTGTTCCTCAATTGACCCACCATAAAGTTTTTGCTCCCATTCTACCTTAGCTAACTCCTCCCTCATTCCTTCATAGTCTCCTTTGTTTAAGCACAGGACATAGGTACTGGATTTAACCTTCTCACGCTCCACCTGTATTTTAAATTCGACCATACTGTGATCGCTCCTTCCGAGAGGATCCCTAACTGTGAGATCATTTATTATTCCTGTCTCATTACACAGGACTAGATCTAGGAAAGCTTGCTCCCTCGTAGGTTCCATTACATATTGTTCAAGGAAATTATCGCGGATGCATTCTGTGAACCCCTCCTCAAGGCTGCCATGACCGACCTGGTTTGACCAATCGATATGTAGATTAAAATCCCCCATGATAATTGCTGTACCATTTTTACATGCATTAGCTATTTCTATGTTTATTGCCTGCCCCACCACTATGTCATTATTTGGTGGCCTATAGACCACACGTATCAGTGACTTCTTCTCCCTGCTATTCCTAATTTCCACCCAAATGGATTCAATGTTTTGTTCAGTAGAACCTATATCATCTCTCACTGCCACCCTGATATCATCCTTAAAAATCGAGCAACACCACCTCCCTTACCTTCCTGTGTGTCCTTCCGAACAGTTTGATACCCCTGGATATTTAACTCCCAGTCATGACCATCCTGTAACCATGTCTCTGTAATGGCCACTAAATCATACCCATTTGCCATGATTTGCACCATCAACTCATCCACCTTGTTTCGAATGCTCCGAGCATTCAGATAAAGTGCCCTTATGCCAGTTTTTGCACCTTATTTTTGGGTCCTATTACCTCCATTACTAACAGCTCTTGAGTTCTCCTTCTCTTTAACTTTTTTCCTAATTTTCAATGGAGTTGAAGCTTCCTTGTCACCTGCTAACCTGCTGCTTTGCCTTACATTAATTGTTATTCTCCCTCTACGCTCACTTCTCCCTTCCCCCCTAGTTACTCGTTTAAAGTCCTATTAACCACCCTATTTACCCTTTTCGCCAGAACACTGGACCCAGTCCTGTTCAGATGGAGTCCATCCCAGCGGTATAGATCCCTCCTGTCCCAGAACTGATGCCAGTGCCCCATGAAAAGGAAACCCTCTTTCCCACACCACTCTTTTAGCCACTTTTGGCCATGCCTTTCTTCAAAATAGAGCTCTTACACCCTCCTGGGGAGAGGACGCTCAGGAAATCAGAGGGTAGCACACCTGCCAGTGCACCATCGGAGTGTCAGCCAAAAAAGTTGGTGCTTAAAATCTCTGGTCTGAAAATTTAGGCCATAGCCTTCTGACTCAGAGATGTGTGTACGACTACACAGTTCTCTCAGTGCATATCTCTCATGGCTCTCGAACTGCACCCCCAAACAACATGGAGCACTTATCAATCTTCACTTGCAAGAACTTGGCCCCCTGACAGTTGCCGTGAAGCAGCAGCCTGGCACTTACTCCAGCTGCATCGTGTCCGAGCTGCACTGAAAGGCACCAAGTTGCAGAATCAGTTTCTCATTACGGCCCAGTTACACAGGGGGCCCACTCTGCTGCCTTCTGGAATGCTCTAATGAACAGAAGACATTACCATTTTACATGAAGAATTTGAGGTTTCCTCCCTCCATCAAAGCACGAGCCTTTTGAACTTTTCCTTTAGCTTCATAAAGTGCAAAGGAGCTACAATCAAAACAAATGAAGGGTGCCTTACTTTTCAGCAGTGGTGAAAAGTAACCCGTCTTCAAGGGTAAGCCTCCCCAGTAGTAACCTTGACGTGATGACACAGTGAGGGCTAAAACTTAGTCCGGTAATCTGAGAGCATCCCACCTCCCATCCCCCACCCTAACCACTTTTCCTTTTTGGCTACAGTTGCTCCCCCCAGTTTTACTTTCCCCGCCACATTGACTGGAGTTTTGTATGTTTGCAATCGCATGCACAGGAACTGCCAAGATTCCGTTCCAATAGTCAATAATATAAGGAAATTAAAAATATTTCTGGAGCCGTCATATGGAACATGAGAGGCAGCTGAGGCACATTTTATGGGTCTTGGAACCTTAGATGTGTTTTCTCATTCATTCATAACAATACCACAATTATATAAAACCTACTGTGTTTTAGAAATCATTTGCTTTTTTTCCTAGTTCTCACCTAAAGTGCCAATTAAACTCAACAAAATAATACAGCAGCACAGTGGAAATAAATAATTGCCGCCTTTCAATTTGTTGTAAATCCCGGAAAGTATCTTATTCTCCTGAGCACTATAAATGTTAGTATAAATACTCTCGAGTGTTAGGGGCCAGGGTAACCCGAGTTTATTTTCAGAGTTTTTAAAGTAGCCTGACACAATGGACAGTATTTAATGGAGGTGACAAGCCCAGAATTGATGGTGAATCCCAGTCCAGAGTCAAGTGATCGTGGGAAAGAGGTTTTGCAGTGGGAAAGTAATGGGGAACTTGGGCTTAGGGGTTGTTGGGAGCAAAGGTGAGGTTTTCAACCTCCTCCCATCTTCCCTTGCCTCCTTCCAACCCTCTCTGCACCCCACCCAGTCCCCCAACACCAAGCTGGGAAACTGCAGTCAGCTCTGCATAAGTTTGCTTGTCATGCAGATCGCACAGCAGCTCCCCCCCTCACCCCTGTGTTAATGCTAACAGCAGCATCCATCCCAGGTATTACATACACAACATTTGAGACATCCTAAAAGTCCTTTTACGTATGTATGTATTAACTATGTATTTTTAAAGAGTACTCATTGGGATACAGTAAATGTAACAGCCAATTTGCACAAAGTTCTGCAATAGCAGCAACAAAATAGATGTAGATCTTGTATTTGTATTTGCATAGCCTCACAAATAAGATTATATATTATATCGGATTATAGATGTGAGACAGAATTCACTGCAGGAAGTGAATACCCATTACGGGAATTTTTATAAAAAATACCATTATTCACTCGTCACAAATACTCAGAGAGGGTGATTCTTCCAACTTTTATGTTTTTTGGACTCACTGCTTATTCCTAATCTGAGTATATGTGCATTGTGTTGTTTTCTCGTTTTGAATTTAGTGATTCATAAAACTAGTAACTCCTGTTAACTCAATGCTTAAATTTGCTCCTTTTAAAGTATAACTTCATTTGGTCTGGGCAAAAGACATCAAACAGTGACGGATCCTTTCTAAATTAACATCATTGCAGCCAACTGAGGGATCAGGTAAATGAAGAAGGAAAGCTAGTCCATTCCTCCTTACCTAGGAGCTTAATTATTTGGAGTGTATCACCTGGAACGGTAATAACATGGGGAACATTATCCGAGGTCTGATCCTAACAGCCTGAGCTATTTGAAAGCCAGATCCCAACAAGGGTTGTTCTGAACTTATTTGGGAGAAATTGGGGCACTAAAACTATGGTATATTTAAACTATTAGAAGTCAAAACTAAATTGCCATAGATTGCTTAGGAAACTTCTGCATATTAACTGAGTGTTAATCTTGGTTATACAGTCATGTTGACAGACTTTTTGACATCGTCATTGCAGCATCTAATAATAATGGCTACTTGAGAGCAAAGCCAGCAACTTCTGAAAATCAGAATTTTAATTTCACATCATTCACTGTGTTGAAAGACAATTTTAGCTACCCTCCCTTCAACATGCTAATGATAATGTGGAGGTGCCAGTGCTGGACTGGGGTGGACAAAGTCGGAAATCATACGACATAATGTTATGGTCTGACAGGTTTATTTGAAATCACAAGCTTTCAGAGCACTGTTCCTTTGTCAGGTGAAGTCACTGGCACTGACTGTATTTTAAGGAATCAACTGGGTGATCCAAATGTAACTAGCAGGCAACTCCACGCTGTTATAATTCAAGAATTACTGGGCGACAACAACCTGGCTTCACTGTAAAGTTTAGGGCCTTAGCCGTCTAATAAGGCTAAATTTGAAGTGTCTTCTATAAAAACCCAGCACAGCAAAGCAAAAAGCCCTCTACATACCCACAGCTGTGAAAAAGCAAGTTCTGTACAGCAGACCTAGCCCTGAGTTTATTGAAACGTTTACCCTTTTGCCTTCTGTTTTATTGAATGCACTTATTCCAATATAAATCCTCTCGAGTCACTCACACCAGTGTTATTTTATGACCAAGTGACCAAAGCCAGCCACTTGTTGCAAGCTAGTCTGAAGCAAACAGACCATGAATGCCTGAGGTGACAAGACATACCTCAAATGAGTGTGTTGGAATGAGATGAGCCCCTCCTCTCTCTCGTTCCCTTCCACCTAATGACATGGTTGTCACAGGTCAATTACAGACACATGATAAAACTCCAGCACTTTCCATTCTGCTTCAGGGCAGAGCCAGCAAGGAAAGAAAAATATATCGTTTGATACCTACAGTGCTGTTAACTTCTTGTGTAAAACATCAGCCGGTCCAAATGAGTATTTCAAAACAACAACTCATCTTTTAAAATGGTGAAAGAGTAATGTACTAGTAATATTAACCATATTTTATGCGAATGGCAAAAACCAACAGCCCTTCCCCCAACAATCAAACACACACACACAGCAATCCCGTCAATGCTTATAGAGGAGAGCGAAATAGCACAAAATAGACTCAATGGACAGACAAAATCTCAGAACAGACCAAAAAAAGGCATTGTACAGACACGGCAGAGAACTTAAACTTTTGAAATTCATTGGGTTTCATTTTCAAATGCTTTCTAATAATTTTCTTGGTTTCTTTTTAATAAGGACCCAAGGTGATTTTAGATAGTTCTGATGCCTCAGTGGGGACATTGTGTGTGGTATTGAGTAATACTGTCCATGTTGTCCCTGGTTTGCTCTCTAGCCCATGTTGAGATAACTGGCCAGGTCATCTCAGGATTGCTACAGATAGCCTCCATGCCCATGTAAAGATCAACCAGTGAAGGGTATAGGCCCGAAACGTCAGCCTTCCTGCTCCTATGATGTTGCTTGGCCTGCTGTGTTCATCCCCCTCTACACCTTGTTGTCCCTTCTTGCGAGTGTTTTTTTAAGTGAGCACTAGCTATAATGCATGGAGGTACCAATTGATCAGAGGGTTAGGCTTTTTAAATTCATTCATGGGATGTCGGCATCGTCAACTGAGCCAACATTTATTGCCCAGCTCTAGCTGCCCTTGAGAAGACTGCAGTCAGCTGCCTTCTTGAATTTGCTGCAGGTCCAGCCACAATGCAGTGAAATGGAAACTCCAAGATTTTGACCCAGTGACTCTAAAGGAACAGCGATATATTTCATCAATAAATATCCCCACTTCTAACTTTATGTTGGAGGGAAGATTTTTGATTAAGCGGCTGAGGTTAGGTGTGGGCCTGAGGAAATCCTGGAGCTGAGATGACTGACCTCCCACAATCACAACCACCTTCCTTTGTGCTAGTTATGACTCTGACCAATGAAGATGTTTTCCCCCTAATTCTTTCTCACAGTTGGCACTAAATTGTACATGGTCAAAAGAACCATTGCTTCTGGGAACCAGCGCCTATCCTGTCTTCCAGCCCTCATACCCATCTTGCCATGACAGCACCCTCACCCCCATCCCACCTGAGACAGTATCTTGCAGGCGATCCCCCATTCTGGGAGACCAAATATGTTGTCCTGGCAGCAGCCATGGCCTCCACCAGGACCTCATTGGCTGACTTCTCCTGGGGAACACGTCTTCCTGGTCTGGAGTCCTAATTACAGCATGTCAGAAGATTTGTCTGGCTTTCTTACCATGGTAAGTCATGGATTCCCCTCCTAGAAGCTCTTCCACTTTGACAGCTAAGACGAAAATGGGAAGATTCCAGTCTGAATATCTGCCTGATAATCCTCAATCCAGGCAATGTTTTTTTTTAAATAGTGCAAGGTTCAGAGAATACCTGCAATTCCAACCATGGCGTTCACATGACTGGGCAAGTTCATCTCGTGGTCAATGGTGAAAGTCCAGATATTTAAGCTAAAGGGCTCGGCAATGTTGATGCCATTTAGGCCAGGAGTAATAGCTTGTTTGAACAAACTATCTGATATGAAAGTCAAAATCATGAAGGTATCTGTTGCTAAACTTTTGATGATGTCCTTCCCAAATATTGCTGCAATTGATCCTTACAATAAGAAGGTGTTTAACTTCTGATCAAAGTATCAAATGGTCCATAGATTGCAACAACAAAAAGGAAAAGACTGTGTGAATAACAATATTAAGAAATGACAACTGACTGCTAAAATAAGATAAAATAATCTTTTTTTAATTTAATTTTAATTTTAATTTTTAATTATGATCATTGGCTCGGAAATAAGGAGTGTTCACATTGGAGAATTAATCTTGGCTGTTAGCGTTTTTTCAGTGATTTAAGAAACGTAATTTTTTTCATAAGATCACTCTTCCACTATGTGAAGTGGGTCCCACTTAAGAAAGCTTTAGAGTTGCAAAGGCTCTTTGGTACAAATGCTCTGCAGAATAGCCTTCAAATTTTAAATATATCGCATGAATGGTAGGACATCTAGAGCCAATTCAAAGAGAAAATAGAAGTTTAGAATATTTTCTTCTCTCCCCACTAATATTCTGAAAGGCTCCTAGAAAATAAAATGTATTGTGGGAAGACTATTGTTACATGCACAACACATCCCTTCCATAGAGTAATTGCAATTCATCTTTGTGATGAATGTTAGATTCCAATGTTAATAAATTGTCTAAGAATGCATGTTGGATGTATCTGACAGTGAACAAATTTTCCATCAAGGATAATATATTCAGCTAAAACATGATGTGAAAATAGTAGCTGTGGTCCATTTCATGAGTGCATATACAATGTCTACAATGGGGAAAGACTGCAGAAAGCTGCAAAACTGAGGGATTTAGGAGTCCTGATGCATAAATTACAAAAGACTAGCATTCATGATAATAGGGAAGGCAATTGGAATGTTGGCCTTTATTTCTAAGGAAATGGACTATAAAAATGAGGAGGTCTTGCTAAAATTATTCAAGGCACTAGTCAATCCACATCTAGAATACTGTGAACAGTTTTGGTCTCATTATATGATGTAAATATACACATACTGGCATTGTAGGCAGCCCAAGAAGGTTCATTAGGCTGATCCCAGGGAAGGGGAGACTGCGTCTTATGTGGAGAGATTGAATAGGTTGGGCTGATATTCATTGGAGTTTAGAAGACTGAAAGACTACCATACTGAAACTTGAAAGATTCTTAGGGACTTGACCGAGTAGATGCAGAATGACTCTTTCCCCTTATGGAAGAGTCTGGGACAAGAGGGCATCATCTCGGAGTAAGACAGAGATGAGGAGGAATTCCATCTCTCAGAGAGTAATGCACCTTTGAAATTCTTTATCACAAAGGGTTGCCAATTACAACACATGGAGTATTTTAAGTCGATGGCCTTAACCTCCCTAAAAATGCCATCATAAAATAGACGAGCAGAAGTAGCCCATTCTGCTCTGCCATTCAATGAGATCATGCTAATTGGATAATCTTCAACTACATTTTCTGGCCATAGTCCCCATAAACCTCACTTCCCTTATTTTTGTCTATTTTAGATCCATCACATGCAATGTAAGTGCATGTTGGGAGAGGTACGTTTTTAACTGTGAGACTGAGATGCTGCAGTAATCAATGCCATTTTCTAATCGATAGAAGGATAAGCATCGAGGCAACTGACAAAGACCTTTTGTTCGATTTAACCTGATGGAACCACATTATAAAAGCTGATTTAGGAGAAAAGAGAGGGAAAAGGTAAAGCAGGAAGTATTGGACTGCTATCAGATAACTCTAAATGTAGAAAGTTACAATGACATTGATGCTTTAACCAGATTGAAAATCCTTGAAAGAAACTTCAGAAGCTAATCTACAATTGAAACAAATGGAATAAGTATGGAAAAGTTTTAGGTACGCTCCAAGATGAAGTGGTCAAGTGTCTCAGATACATATTGAAGTCCTTCTCAAAATTAACAGTGTGGTAATGGGCTTGAATTTTAAATACAGTCACTTTACAGCAAGTTTGAATGATATCATTTGTCTCTTTGTATCAGGGAGCTGCTTACTCAGATTTCCTTTCGTTGTGTCTTTCAACTGTTCGGATAATAGCTTTGATCTGCTATAAGTTCAAACCTGAATGAGATGGACAAAAGGTTTCTGTTTGATGTGTGCAAAATGTTGGTGTTATTTTAACCCTCTGAAAAAATATCATACCAATTATGTTTTGCATTTTTTTTTTAATTGGCCAGTGGAGTATTTGATTACAGTTTACAGCAGTTGGTGTCTGCAGAAGTAAATCCAGCCCTATCCATTTCAAATAATCTTTTCAATTCTAATACTGAAAAAGAATACTTATCACATGAGATCGTGTGTGAAATCAGAGAAAAGACGATGGTTGAATTGTAAACATTACTTTGTCCTGCCCTCGGATTAGGATTTCTGGAAATCGCAGATAAGAGAAACCAACTTGGAGATCTTTGTTCCAGATCTGTGTTCGACTCATTGACTTAAAGGTTTGATCTAAACAACGGAAAAAACCAAACTGAAATATTCACATTATATTTCGGCCCAGTCATGCCATGTGTTGCTGCAGCTCTGTGAGCTTTGGCTGGAGGTGGAGGGTGATCGTGTTCAGTGATCATCAGTAGGATCAACACAATTGACTGCATCACCCCCACCCCCCTACTTCCCAGATTAGGAAAAGAATCATTCAGCTAGATTTCCTCCTCCAATGAATTTCTAGCCTCAGCTCAGTGGTAGCATTCTTACCTCAGAGTTAAAATGTCATAAATTCAAAATTTATCTGAATAGTTATTTTTCTTAATTGATTTGCAGGATGCAGGTGCTGCTGGCTAGGCCAGCATTTATTCCCATCCTGCAGTTAAGAGTCAACCACATTGCTGTGGGTCTGGAGTCACATGTAGGCCTAAAGGATATTAGTGAACCAGATGGGTTTTTCCTGACAAACGATTCACAGTCATCATGAGACTCTTAATTCCAGAGATTCATTAAATTCAAATTCTACCATCTGCTGTGGCAGGATTTGAACCTGGGTCCCCCAGAATATTATCTGGGTCTCTGGATTAATAGTCCAGCGATGATACCACTAGGCCATTGCCTCCTCCACCTAATTTGAGCTCCTGATCTAGACAGATACTTAACACTTGTGCACCGCACTGTTGGAACGGACAGATTTTTAGAATTAGAATTAGTTTTATTGTAACATGTACTCACAGTGAAAAGTTTATGAGTCACCACTTACAGCACCATCTTAGGTACAAAGACTACTAGGTACAGAATCTTAGCAGAAATATAAAGGAACAAGGTTAAAAAGTTAAACATTACCGTTCTTTTTACCAAGAGGTAGTAAAACAAAGAAACAGAGTTAAAATTTCAACACTATTAGTGCCTGGACATGCTGGGCTCGCACTCCTCACAACTTCCCTCACTCCAGGCTTGACCACGCCCTTGCTGGCTGCCTTAGGCTGCTTCCAGCTGAGGAGCAACTGCCTGCTCTTCCCACCAGCCAGTTCGGGCTGCATGGTCCTGCTCTCACTGGCTGCTGGGGACAACTGCCATTGACATCAGGGATCTCTCTCGCCGCTACGCTGGGCTCACCCTCCCCATGCTGACTCAATCTCCTCTGCGCTGCGCAAACTTACACCTCATGTAAAGTAAGCAGGTTAAACGAAGACAAAAGAAGAAGTGAAAGAAGCAAAAGAAAAGTAAAAACAGATGGAGTAGATGAGCTCTGAGCAGGCGCCCACAGGCTGTGTTACTACTCTGCTGCCATCTTGAAGAGAAACATTTCCCCTTCGTAGAGCAGTCAATTTTAAGGTAAGCAGCAGAAGGTTCAGAACGAATTTGGATGATACATTGTGAAATCTTCCTGTTGTATTATGTCTCACAGTCAATATGTTAAGGGGTGATCTCGTAGAGACTTATAAAATTCAAACAAGACTGGACAGGGTAGATTCAGGGAGGATGTTCCCAATGGCGGGTGATTCCAGAACAGTATGAGGATTCAGGGTAGATGATTTAGGACGGAGATGAGGAGACATTTCTTCACCCACAGAGTGGTGAGCCTATGGAATTCATTACCACAGGAAGTAGTTGATGCCAAAACATTGAATGTATTCAAAAGGCGACTAGATACAGCACTTGGGGTGAATGTGATCACTGTTTTTGGGGAGAAAGCAGGATTACGCTATTGAGTTGGACGATCAGCCATGATCAAGAAGAAGGAAGGAGCAGGTTCAAAGGGTTGAATGGCCGCCTCCTGCTCCTCCTATCTTCTATGTTTCTATGATATCATCACTTTATAATAGCATGTGATCTAAGGGTATAAAGATTCATACTCCAGGGTCACATGAAGCATAACATGCTATTGAAGGCAATGTTGCTCTGTTGATATCTATTAAGTTAATAATAGCCCAGACATTTAGATGTCAGAGAATTCTAATGTTTGCGTTAATAGTTAGCTGCAATAATGCCTGTTGGATAACAACAGCATAATATCCATACTCAGTTTCCAATGTTACAAGGAACAACATAAGCGTTGCTGCACCAAACGCACACTATGAACGTATTAGCTGTTGCATTTTCTTCAAAAATACTTAACTTAGAGATCACAGAGTTCTTTCTATCCAGCATTCCTTCCTGCAAATTCTAGGAGAAAAGACTCTGGATATCAGAAACTGATACAATAAAGTCAAACCACTAATAGACACTTCCCATTTTGTTACTGAGGATAATTTCTTTTGCTGCCACTGCCTAGTGTGAAGTTCCAGGTTCAAACCTGCTGTAGCAAAGCCAGCAATCAGGTCTAAATGTTCCTATTGGACTAGCCACATACATAGTGCAGATCAGAGACTAAGAATTCTGTGGCAACTGACTCATCTCCTGACTCCCCAAAGCCTGTTCACCATCTACAAGGCACAAGTCAGGAAGTGTAATGAATATTCTCCACTTACTGGATGAGTTCATCTCCAACAATACTTAATAATATTAGGACAAAGCAGCCGGCTTGACTGGCATTCCATCTGACAGCTCCAACATTCACTGCCTGTACCACCGATGCCCAGCAATAGCAATGTGCACCATCTACAATATGTATGATAGTAATTCACCAAGGTACCTTAGGCATCTCCTTTTAACCCTGTGACCTGTACCACCTAAAGGGACAAAGACAGTAGATGCATGGATACCACCTACAAGTTCCCATCCAAGTCACACACCATACTGACTTGGAACTATATCACAGATGTTTTACTAATGTCAAGTCAGACTCCTGGAACTCCCTCCCTAATAGCATTGTGGGCGTCTTTATACCTCAAGGATGCAAGAATTCAAGATGGCAGCTCACCACCATCTTTACCAGAACAAGTAGGGGTGGGGAATAAATGCTGTCCTAGCCGGTGATTCCACATCCTGTGAATGATATTGTTTTTCACAAAAGGGCATCATAACACCTTAAGGTTGTTAAAGGTGCTGCATAATGCAAATCTTCCTTTCAACAAACCCACGCTTGAAACAACGCCAGAAACAACGCCAGCTTCCACATCCTGAGTCTGAATATACAACTCTCCCCACCAAAAAATGTTCATGTTTTTAATAGTTTCTCCTACAATCTATGGGAATTTGCAGAGGTCTAAATCCTTTGATGCCCCTTATCATTTTATATTTGTTAACAACATTTCCACGGATAGTTATTTTTAAGTAAAAGTTTGACCACTGTGCTAAATTTCACTGCATTACCACCACACAATTCAGTAAAACAAACTAGTGCTGTCCATCTTGAGTGATTCTGGCCTAGATGCACCAGCAAGGTCAAATGGCTTATTAAGTAGTTTGAAGATAAACAGATAAACCAGAGAGATGGTACAAGTATTTTACCTGAAGGCATCATTTGGGCATGTTTTGTACAAACAAGGAGGGAGATTAATGGAAGGCCTAACAGAACACACATCTAGCTTGTCATTTTAATCTATCTCCAGTTACTGCAAAAGAGGAGAGTAATGTGCAGAGACAGCCCATGCAAGGTGAGGTAATTGATTACTTAACGCAAAGCTATGTGAAACTTCAGAGTGTTTAAAGATCTGTGTGTGTGTGTGTGTGTGTGTGTGTGTGTGTGTGTTTGTTGAAAAAAAAAGCTACACTGAATTCCTATGTTTAAATCTTTGTTCATCTGTGTGGAGAAGACCAAAGATTCCCCCCTGCATTAGATGTCATTTGTACAGCTGGCTCTTTTCATGTGTCTGGCAATCAAAACACTTGTAGCTGGAGCCACCATTTCCAACACAGTGTAAAACCACTTACTACTGACAGAACTTGTTCAAAGTCTTAGAGTAAGACACATGGCGGAAATGCCAATTGATACATTTCAACCACTGGAACATAGCGAGAGAGCTTTGTCTTGTAAATATTGCAAGACTTGGTGCAACAGCTTCAAAATAAATCTCAACTTTCCTGGTGACAACTTGTTTTTTTCTTGGTCTACCAATTCCTCTGTTTTCAAAAAGTAGTTGAGAAATGGCTGTGCTCCCTTTTTGTCAGCTTTTTGTCAACACAAAAAGTGTTGAAATCAGAATTCTTTCTTTCAGTTCTAACTGGATGGAGTCTGACTATTTCTTCACTCAACTATCCTCTGCAACAAATGTTTCATTTTCTTTTAAAAAGTGAGGTCTCTTATAGATTCATAAACATAGAATTTTACAGTCCAGAAGGACGGCGTTCAACCCATTGCGACTGTACCAACTCCTAAAAGAGCTACCCAGATAATCCCACTCTCCAGCCCTATCTACATAGCCCTCTAAGTTCATCACTTTCAGGTATATACCCAGCTCTCTTTTGAAACCTCCGATGGAATCCACCTCCAATACTGTCTCAGGCAATGCATTCCAAATTCTAACAACTCTCTGAACAAAAGAAGTTTGTCCTCATCTCACTCCTAGCTCACTTGCTGACTATCTTGAAATTGTGACCTCTAGTTACTGACATACCAACTAGTGGAAACAGAATATCCTTCTTTACCCAGTCAAAATTGTTCATAATTTTGAACACCTCAATAAGGTCACGTCTTAATCTTCTCTGCTGCAAGAAGAATAAGCCCAATCTCTCTTATTTTTCCTGGTGTCTAAAATCCTTCATTCCCGGTATCATTCTAATAAATCTCATTTGCACTTTCTTCAGGGTTTTAACATCGTCACTTAAATAAGGTGCCCAGAACTGAACACAAACCTTCAAATTCTTACTCATTGCATGACAAGCTTTCATAGCCTCCTCAAACAATGAATGGAATTTTGAAGTCATTAAAACTTTTCTGTAAAAATTATAAGCCACGTTGTTTCTGGACTTTGAAACCCTTCAGGTTGACAGCAGGCAAGGACAGTAGAAGATTGAACTCCCAATGCTTGGTGAAATTCTTCATAATCTCCAGTCCAATCAGTTGATGTTCAATGGATTGTCCAACAAAGAGATTTTGAATTGGAGATTTTAATCATTTGTTCATTTTGAAATGAAACTTAAGTGGGCAGAAAAGGAAGAACAAAAGGCAGTTGTGCATAGATAAAGTACATATTCAATAAGTGAAAATGTTCACATTCACTATTTGAGCAAAACCTAACTTTGGCCTTATGGTTTAAATAAATAAAATGGAATTATCAATCTTCATACCACACTTGCCTGACATCCATGCAAATAGTTAGTGTATGCTTTCCATAAAACAGTATTCACCTAATAAATTGCAACTTCCTGAAGAAATAATTTTTCAAATTCCAATTGCAAACCATTATCATGGTAAGCATTACTATTATAACTTTACTAAAGTTATTGAAATATTCTTCATAAGATATCAATGTACTTATCCCACACTATCCAATTAAAGAACTGAAATACTATTTCGTGTTTAGATAAATGTTAAATACTTTCTTTGTGTTGGCTCTGATGTTCCTTTAACCTTTTAGAAGCACAATTTTCTACAACACTCCCTCAATTCGAAACACTCCTGTTATTCAATGTAACTTTAAAATGATTTCATGTTTGGCATAACAAAAGTGATTGTAAAGCATTTTGGCATGTTTTCTGTCTTTCTTTCTATTTTCCTTGTTCTCACTGTTCATTTTGGCAGAGGAGAAAACATGTTTTTGGAAAGCCGTTTTAATTAGCTGGAAATAATTCTTTCAAAGGCCAGCTTTGCATTATATTTAGTAGACTGACCTACTTACGTTCCTGCAGGTAGCCAGGCCAATCATTTTATGTGACTAGATACTAAATTTAATTGAAGTCAGTTAAAATAGCAGGAGGGGTATCACAATTACTTTGTCATAATGAATGTTGTGCGGGAAGTTTTGCACATTTGCACCTAAAAACTCTTGAGGATCATTTATGCAGAACATCGTTTATATTGTCTCAATCTGTGAAGCCTGTATTTAAGACCTGGGCTAGCAGGCTTGATTCCCATTCATTACTTTGTCATCTTTTCAGTTTAGCAGTTCTGGTCGCCATACTACAGGAAGGACATGGAGGCATTACAGAGAGTGTAAAAGAGGTTTACCAGTATATTGCCTGGATTGGAGTGTATTAAGGAGAGATTGAACAAACTAGGATTGTTTTCACTAGAGCATCAAAGGCTGAGAGGTGACCTTAAAGAAGTATGTAGAATTATGGGCAGTATGGAGATAGGGTGGATAGTTGGAGTCTTTTTCCCAGCGTAGAAATGTCAAATGCTACGGGGCATAGGTTTAAGATGAGAGAGGGAAAGTTTAGAGGAGATGTGCGAGAAATGTTTTATACACAGAGGGTAGTAGGTGCATGGAACACACTGCCAGAAACAGATACAATATCAAAGTTTAAGAGGCATTGAGACAGATACATGAACAGGTAGAGAATAGAGGGATACAGACCATGTGCAGGCAAATGGGATTAGTTTAGAATGGCATTATGGTCAGCACAGACATGATGGGCCAAAGAACCTATTCCTGTGCTATGTTCCAGTGCCTTCATTGCCAACCTCCTGCTGTACACAAACTTTAATTCATTCCATGGTCTGCATCCTCTCCCCATAACCCTGCATATCCCATGGCCAATCCACTTAAACCTGTACACCTTTGGACTTTGGGAGGAAACCTACACTGACATGGACAGAACATGCAAACTCTACACAGACAGTTGCCCGAGGGTGGAGTTGAACCCAGGTCCCTGGTGCTATGAGACATCAGTGCTAACCACTGAGCCACCGTGCCACCCATTTAAAACTGCAAAAGTCAGCAATGGATCTCCACAAGAGAAAGCTAGTCTCGGTAATAGTTACCATGAAATTATCATCAATTGTCCTAAAATCTCATCTGTTTCTTTAATGTCCTTTCAGGATGGAAATCTGCTGTGCTTACCTAGTTTGGCCTGTTTTTGACACTGGACCAAACATGGTTGACTCTTAACGACCTCTGAAGTAGCCTAGTCATCCAGGTTCAAGGGCAACTAGAGGTGGGTAACAAATATTGTCCTTGCCAGCAATGCCCAGGTCCCATGAAAGAATAAATAAATGTAAATATCAGGGCAGATGGTTGGTAGGTTTAAGCAGTCTTTCAAAGGAGGAAAGAGAGTTTGAGGAGTATTGGACTCAGGGCTGAAGCAGCAGAAGACACAACTAGCAGCAGTGAAGCAGTTTAAAAAGGATGATGTTCAATAGACCAGGTATTTCAGAGAGTTGTGGGGCTGAAGGAGATTACAGAAATAGGGAGGAGCAAAGCTGTGGAAGGATCTGAAAACAAATTGAATCAATATAGATCAGCAAGCACGGGAGTGCTGCATTAACAAAACTTGGTAAATGAAAGAGTACTGTAAGTTGTTGTTGAACGACCCTTCCTTTTCCCTGGGTTTTAAGTTCAATAAACCTAATGTCAATAATTGTAAATAAATGTGAACAAACAATTGTGATGCCAAGTTCAATTTACAAAGTGCAATATTTCACTAACATCAGCAAAACCTCACTGGTTCATTAGTTCAAAGTCCTTGAAACTTTATTGCACTTCTATTTGCTTAAGGAACAAAACAGACAATCAATACAGTGAGTGTTATTAGTGGAGGAGGAGTGTTTGATCACTCCTGCCTTTGAAAGCTGTTTTGAAATTACCCGAAAATGCCTTTCATCAACCTAAAGGGACTGATGTGTGGTCATAAAATGTAATGAGCTTACTGCAATCTCTTTCAACCTCATCATGAAGTAAATAGCACAGTGGATGGTATTGTAGAGAGAGCCGCGAAGAAAATCCCAGCTGTTCCACAGGATTGATCTGTAGGATTGTCACCAGAACACACATTTCCCATCACTTCAACCCGCAAAGGACCCATCCTGTGCCATTGAATGAAAGTGAACAATCCCAGCTGACAAACAGGCAGAATTTGGCAAATTGACAGTTGTACTCTTAATTTTTTTATTCATTCATGGGATATGAGTGTTGCTGGCTGGCCAGTATTTGTTGCCCATCCCTAGTTGCCCTTGAGAAGGTGTTGGTGAGCTGCCTTCTTGAACCGCTGCCGTCCATGTGCTGTAAGTTGACCCACAATGCTCCTAAGGAGGGAATTCCAGGATTTTTACCCAGCAACAGTGAAGAAACAGTGATATATTTCCAAGTCAGGATGGTGAGTAGCTTGGAGAGGAACTTGCAGGTGGTGATTTTCCAAATTATCTGCTGCCCTTGTCCTTCTAGATGGAAGTGGTCGTGGGTTTGGAAGGTGTTGTCTGATGATCTTTGGTGAATTTCTGCAGTGCATCTTGTAGATAGTACACACTGTTTCTCACGTTGCTGCTACTGCTAATCCCGTCATTTTTTTCTGCCAAAAATTTCAAAGCACCACATTCTATGACCCCACTATCTGTAGTCAGTGGACAACCTCACTTCACAGTACAGGATTCTGAAACTCCAAAAGCATCATTCAAACAACTCCCTTACCTAGTGAGTGCTTAGGACATGGAACCCACAATTAGTAAATATCAGCTAAATATCATAGATTCACTCTAGATAAACACAAGAAGAAGAAAGGCATAGTAGGCCTTGTTGAAAGGGTTACATCAAGAACGGTGAAAGGAGGCTTGGCTGGAGCATAAGCACAGATATGGACCAATTGGATCGAAAAGCCTGCATCTACACCATAAATTCTATGCAAAAAATGCCACCACCATAATCCTTAGAGAAAGCATCACCCTAACTGCTCCCTGCAGCTCCACACACATTGGCAGCTGTCTGGCATCTCAACCCCCATATAAATGAAATTCAGTGATTCAAGCCTGGTTGAGCACCCAGAGGAGCCATTCCCTTGACCTCCTCTGCCATCGACATGTGAGCAAATACAATCGGGAGTTTGGATAAATAGCATGCACTAACTTCGTTCATCATTCCTGTCCCTAGTTCACTACTAGCTTTTTGAACGAGCTGTTTAATTAGTGCTACTCCCTTTCGCTTTCCAATAAACCTGTAGCTTTCCTTTTCCTTTCAAGTCTAACCTAATTCCACTTTGAAAATTATTGTTGAATATATTTCTACCAGGACTTTGTATATTTAAATTTGACCTGTTAATTGCCCATGGCCAAGTAATACATCTCAGATCGTCATAGGTCACTATGTGAATAAAATCCTTCTCCTTGGACTTTTCTGTCAGTTCTTTTAAATCAGTGACCCCCTGGTTATCGACTCTCCTACCAATGGAAACACTAGAGCTGGCAGTAGTGATGATACTCAGAGACTCTAGTGGCAATTATGCTTCAGTGAAATGAGAAACAACAAATTTATATTACATTATATTTGTTTAATTCTATTGCATTTAATCGGTACGACAATTTTCAACCATGCCTATGACTCCCAGCCATACACATATTTTCACACAATGGTGATCAGCCTCTGTATGGCATGTAGACTATTTACTGGAGACAGTCACAACGTCTATCACCTTGGCTGACAGCAATCAAAGACATAAGCCAAAAAGTTCGTCATCACTGCTTGATATTGAGTTGCACCTATTGCACTGTGAAGCAAGAAGGTACAATGTTCTCATGCCAGGAATTTCTGACTGCAGGCCCAGCCACTGAAGACAACTGTCACATGTTACACCTTCGGTCTTTCAAATTCCAAAATCTGAGTCAAGTTGTAAACTCATTTTTAGGGCCTCTCAAAGAGCAGTCACCAAGAAAATATTCAGCAGCTGGACTTACTTGGAAAGGGCATTCTTTATGGCACTAAGATGCATCGTGCCAGACATTTCATACTTTTAAATTGCACTCACCAATTTTCCAAGGTGTGGTGAGTTGATTAATATATTTCTTTAACAGGTTGAGAGAGAGCTACAGAAGGTGACTCGACAGAGCCCCAGGTGGCTGGAACATGCAATTTCGTCATGACTTTTTCCAGCCAAACAGACACAGAGGGAAATTATTCAGTTCATTGAGTCTGCACCAAATCTCTCAAACAGTAGGTCAGTTAGATTAAATCCCCTCATTTCTCCTGCCATTTTTCTCCTCCAAGTACTGATCTAATTCCTCTTGGTGACTGAATCTATATCAAAATTCTAAATCCCAATCACTTGGTTTGCCAAACGATTTTAACCTCTTTTGTCAATTATCTTAAAATTGTGCCCTCTAACTATTGATCCCTCAGCAAAGTCTTATTTCCTCTATCTAAAAACACCATTAATTTAAACACCACAATCAAAGTTCCTTCCAGTCCTCTCTGCCATCAGCAAAGCAGGCCCATCTTCACCAGGCTATCCACATAACCGTAATCCCTGATCCATAGAATTAATATGTAGATCCTTTCTGTATCTTCTCCAAACACTCCTCACCCTTCCTAATTTTGTCTAGTTTGGACAGTGGGGCCTGAATTATGTTTTGTACAAGTTTTTAATCTTCCTGGCTTTTGTATTCCTCTGTTTATTAAGCCCAGGATGCCATGAGCTTTATTAATCGTATCAATAAGCTGTTTGGTCACTTTTGAAGATCACCTCAGGTCTCACTCTTCTTGAAGTGTGTCTCCTCATTCTTCTTAGCAAATTGTACCACCTCACGCTTGTCTGCATTGAGGTTCAACCATGTGTGCCATTCCACCAGCCTACCACGTCCACCTGAAGATTATTCCTGTCTTACTCATTATTTACCACACTTTACTACTTCTGTGTTATCTGCGTATTTCAGCATGGCTGTGCTTGTAACTCCCAGGAGCATGAAAACTTGTAGCAATACCTCTCATGAATATATTAAAAGTGACAAATATCTGGAAATGAAAAATAGAGTATATGGTGTAATAAAAATAAAGTGTTAAAACAAAATAGGATTTTAATCTTCATTCTTAAAAATCGGTGTAATACAACACATCAAAAGTGATCAGCGCTGAGCATGCGTAGTCAGCAATCATCGTTAGATTGTTGCTGTCACCAAACACTTCATTTCAAAATAGTGCCTTCTGTTCCCAAGTCCAAGCTATTAATGGATGTCAAAAACAGCTTTAGTTCTGGTGCTGAACTTTGGAGAACTCTACCATGTCCAAACGGACATTCACCACAACTTCCTGCTTTCTATCCTTCAGTCAATGCTATCCCTGTCCCTTTAAAATCATGGGCTACAATTTTAACAAGAGACCTAATAAGGCACAAGCCTAAGAACATCTTTGCAGTCTGTAAGTGGCAAGTTTTCAAAATACAGTTGTTAAAAAAAATTCTTTCATGTGATGTGTCACTGGTGTGTGCTGTCTGTGTCTAATTGTCTTTGAGAAGGAAGTAGTGAACTGTTATCTCAAACCAATCCAGTCCATGTGATGCTCCAAGTTAGGATGGTGAGTGGCTTGGAGAGGACCATGCAGGTGGTGATGTTCCCATGTTTCCACTGCCCTTGTCATTCTAGGTGTTACAGCTCACAGATTTGCAAGGTGTGATTGAAGGAAGATTGATTTGAATTAAACTATTTCTTCTGAAGAAGTAACATTGAAATAAAAGCTTTAGTTCTGTTTCTCTCTCCACCGATGCTGCCAGACCTGCCGAGTCCCTCCAACATTCCCTGGTGTGGGCTCCCTCACAACAGTCATAGACCCGAGTCTAGCTGCAATACCCTTTAAGACTCAGTCAGTTTGATCAGCATTGGTGCTACAGTTGGTGATATACATTGAAGTCCCCAAGCCAGAGTACATTCTATACCTCTGTCTCTATCAGTGCTTCTTCCAAGTAATGATTAACAAGAAGAGTTGAATGGAAAATGTTGATAGAAAAACATCAGCAAAACTATCATGACAACAAGATTTCAGCCAGGAACTGCATGTCCTAATCAAGAGTTTTATTAATTTAAAAGTATATATTTATAGAAAGAAGAAAGTTGCCATTAACTTGTCTTGTTTATTAGACAGTTTTTTTTGAAATTTCTGAATGACTGGATTCATTTCTGAAAGCATTAAAGATTTAGCTCCAAATTTATTTGCTCTATTTACTTCAACACATTTTATGCAGGCATTTCTGTCATTGTTGGGCTGGATACTGAGCTTTCCAGGTGAATTTTCGATGTCTGTGGAGCAAACCTCCAGAACTCAGAATGGTCCCAATCTTATTCCACGCCTATTAATTCCTCTCTCCAGATTGGGCCTTGGCAAAAAAAACTAGCAATCTGTGATATTTGGTCTGCTTCAAGAAATAAAACACAGCATATTTAAAATTTTTACAGTGATATGGTGTGTCATTTGCGGAAAGCTACTAAGTACGCACACCTGGGGATGTTTGTTTGTTTAAGTCTGGTGCCATTTATCCTCACATACCACGCTGGGCCATGCTGTGACCTGTGTTTGTCAGCCTAGATACAAGAGTATTTAACAGTGTTTTCAATCTTCTTAGAACCATTTTCAACGTTTTTTTTCTTTAAAACGAAGAGAAATAATCTTTGCGCCTGAAAGAATGTTGTCTCCTATTCTTAAGCTCTTTGGGGATTTTAGGCAGGATGACCTTTCACCTTGCTTTGTTCCTCAGCTTCATTGTGACATATGTTCTGAGAAAGGAAAGGTGTCAAAGATGTTTGCATTGCAAATACCTCAGAAGTAAGAAAAAATTAGGTCCGACAGATTTCCAAATCTATTTTCAGAACACAGCAGCATTTCCTGTACATGTCCACTCATCCTAATCCCCAGTAATGGTTCTGGTGACAAGCTTTGTCAGAGCTAGTGACTGAAATTCCAGAGATAATGGAGAAAGAGTTAGGGAGCTCAATGACACCTTGAGTACTTCAGCACTGATTGATATCCTGGGAATCCATTAACATTCAGGGCTGGCACACTAGGTTCATACTTTTCATGCTGAGTAACAAACAATAGATCCCTGCCTGACTCTAACAAGTCTCTGGCATTGGTCCTTACTGCCATTACTTGCCTCCCATTTCCTCCCCGCCAAACCCACTATGTATTCTTAATGTGAAAAAGCTTGAAACAAAAAGGATAAATATTATTAGAGTCATAGAGATGTATAGCATAGAAACAGACCCTTCGGTCCTAATCATCTGCACCGACTAGATATCCTAAATTAATCCAGTCCCAGTTGCCAACATTTGGCCTGCATCCCTCTAAATCCTTCCTATTCATATATCCATCCAGATGCCTTTTAAGTGTTGTAATTGTACCAGCCTCCACCACCTCTTCTGGCAGCTCATTCCATACACGTACGTGAAAAAGTTGCCCCTTACATGCCTTTTAACTCTTTCCTCTTTTACCTTAAACCTATGCCTCTAGTTTTGAACTCCCCCATCCTGGGGAAAAGATCTTGGCTATTCACCCTATCCATGCCCCTCATGATTTTATAAACTGCTATGAAGTCACCCCTCAGCCTCTGACTTTGAAGTTCTTTAAATAATTCTTTCATGCATTTTAGAAATTTGAAGTGCTGGCCTAATTAGCAGGCAGGATATTTGAAGCCTGTTTTGAGTAAGTTGGCATTGCTGTCATCTCTGAGTGAGGAGTTTAGGTGCTCACACCTCACTCCCAGCCTTGGAATCCACAATGTTGGCACAGGCTTGAGGGAAGTCTGCAGACTGTGAGGAGTCTTGTGCTGGTGAGGAGGGCAACGTGTACTGCATCAGGTGGACGGCTCAGATCACATGCACATCTTGAAATAGAGTGGAGAGAAATCGTGGCAAACATTCATCCATCAACCAGCAACACATGAGCGGGTCATTTATTCTCAATTCTTATATGTGGGATCCTGCTGTGTGCAAATGGATTCACCCACATTAACAATACGATCCTTCAAAATAACAAATCACTGTATTTAATTGCTTCGCAAGAGACAAAATTAAGGTGCTAAAAAAATACAAATTCTGTCCATAACTGGTACAGCAACTCTTCCATCTTTAATATATTAGACCCATGTTGCAACTTTATAAACATAATTCTTAATGTTTCTCTTGTGGAGCTACTGTAACCTAAGGAAAAGAGCCTCATGTGGTGCCTGTACTGAAAAGATCAGTCAGTTGAGACTGATGTTCACTCTGACTTAAATTGCCATCTGTGCATTGCTACATTTACAAGTTCTGAGTTCCCTCTTCTTTCCCAATGTAACGAAGCTCTGAATCGCCAACTTCAGCAGAAAGTATGCCATGATGCAGCTGGCAATCTGGGTGTGTGAGCCAAGCTTTTCACTGGATAGATATGAATATCTGCACTATAGCTGCAACACTTGAGTCAGAGTATAGGGTCACAGTAATTCCCTTCAAAAAATAGGAGCCTACTGTTACTTCAGGATACCTGATAAAATCATCAGTAGCAAGAAAAGAAAGAAACCATACACGACTGGGTTCTGTCAGGGGATAAAAACTGGTGTCTCCATGTGCACAAGCCCAGGTTTTAATCTATTACCTATTTTGTTTCCCAGAAGCTTACTCAGTAGATCAAACTGATTCCAAAGATACAGACGGAAAGCTGAGATACAGACAGAAAGAATCCAGACTCCAGTCACCCCCCTCCCCCATTGCTTTCCCCTGCATTAATCTCAGCTGGCAGGTCAGTGAAGCACAAGAGACAGATGCTGAGATGTTCAGTGCTAACTGAAAACAGCCTGGTGTCTCTGGCCCCAGCCAGACCCTGAAACAAGTGTTTGTGTACCAGTGCTCAGCAGTTTGTCCTGTCTGGAACACGTGTCTCCTGGAACTGGATTCGAACCTGCACCTCTCTCTTTCCCCTTCAACCCACATTTGCCCCAGACCTTGGCAAGGACAGGTGCTACACTGGAGCCTCCAGCAGTCATGGCCAAAGACAGTCCTCTGGTCCGTGGGAATAGCTGTGCAACAGCTGTGAAAACACAGAGAAATGGAAAGAAGAGGAGGCGGAAAGGGCTGTGGTAGCCCTCAAGGATCACCAGAGCTCAGCAGAGCATGAAATCTCGATTGTGATGTTCAGACTACTTTTTAAAGAGACAGCCTGCCTTTTTCACCAACGAAGGAAGCAGAACCTTAACGATCGAAGCACAGTGCCTCTTTTAAAACATTTGGATAGTTACTTAGCAGTTGTAAGGGGCAGCTCATTTCTCGTGTGGCCTGGCTAGCTTACCTGACCAAATTCACTTCAAATGTCAATCCCTTTGCAAACAATGAATATAGGTTCTACAAAGTGATGTCATTTTAGTTTGGTAATTTACAGATTTCAAGTTCATGATGTTCTGAAAAGTGAAATAGGTCTATCTACAATATGAACCAGAGTTAACGTTTTGTTTCAGGTGACTCTTCCTCAGAACTGATGGTAGCTGGGAAAACGTTGGTTTATATGCAGAAAATAGGGAAGCAGATGGAATAGGGAATAAATGGTAGGATAGAGCCCAAAGAGAGAGAACAGCAATTGGACAGACAAAGGAGTTGATAACAATCTGGTTAGGAGGGTGAATACATTTTAAATTGGGACTGTTAGTGAGAAACAATGGGTAGAGAAACAATGGGCAGGGTTTGTGATAACAAGGCCTGATGAGTGTGGAGTGGGGGACAAGGACTTGGGAGAGTTTAGGCCCTAAAATTATTGAACTCGACATTGAGTCTAGAGGGCTGCAGGGTCCCAAAGTGGAAAATGAGGTGTTGTTTTGCCAACTTGCATTGAGCTTCGCTAGAACACTGCAGCAAGCCAGAGACAGAGATGTTGGCCAGGGAACAGGGTGATGCGTTAAAGTGGCAGGCAACAGGTAGCTCAGGGTCTTTTTTGCGAGCATAACGATGATGTTCTGTGAAGTGGTCACCCAATCTATGCTTCCTGTCCCCAATGTAGGGGAGACCACATTGTGAGCAGCGAATGCAGTAGACTAGATTTTGGTAAGTGCAGGTGAAGTGCTGTTACACCTGGAAAGTATTCTTGGGCCCTTGGATACTGGAGAGGGAGGAGGTAAACGGGCAGATGTTGCACCTTTGCTGGTTGCAGGGGAAGGTGCCGTGGGCTGTGGGGAGGTGTTGGGGGTGAAGGAAGTGTGGACCAGGGTGTCCCGGAGGGAACCGGTCCCTGTGGAAGGCGGACAAGGGAGGGGAGGGGAATATGTGTCTGGTGGTGGCATCTCGCTGGAGGTGGCAGAAATGGTGTCTGATGATCATCAATAGTCACAAAAAACACAAAATTGATCATCAGACACTACTACTACCACCTCCAGTAAAATGCCACCGCCAGACACATATTCCCCTCCCCTCCCTGGTCTGCCTTCCGCAGGGACCGTTCCCTCCAGGACACCCTGGTCTACACTTCCTTCACCCCCAACACCTCCCCACAGCCCCATGGCACCTTCCCCTGTAACCAGCGAAGGTGCAACACCTGCCCATTTACCTCCTCCCTTCTCAGTATCCAAGGGCCCAAACATACCTTCCAGGTGAAGCAACACTTCACCTGCACTTCCCAGAATCTAGTCTACTGCATTCGCTGCTCACAATGTGGTCTCCCCTAAATTGGGGAAATGAAGTGTAGACTGGGTGACTGCTTCGCAGAACATCTACGTTCTACTCACAAAAAAGACCTTGAGCTACCTGTTGCCTGTCACTTTAACGCACCACCCTGTTCCCTGGCCAACATCTCTGTCTCTGGCTTGCTGCAGTATTCCATCAAAGCTCAATGCAAGCTGGAACAACAACACCTCATTTTCCACTTGGGGACAATGCAGCCTTTCGGACTCAATATCGAGTTCAATAATTTTAGGGCCGAAACTCTCCCATGTCCCAAACCCCTACCCCACACACACCAGGCCTTGTTATCACATAGCCTGCCATTACACACTACCCATTGTTTCTCACTAACAGTCCCCATTCACATGTATTTCACCCTCCCAGCCAGATCGTTATCAACTCTTTTGTCTATCCAACTGTTCCTCTCTCTCTTCAGGCTCTATCCTATCATTTACTCCCATCCCCCTCCCTATTTTCTGCATATAAACCAATAGTAATAAAACAAAGATAACAAGGTGTAGAGCTGGATGAACACAGCAGGCCAAGCAGCATCAGAGGTGCAGGAAAGCTGACGTTTCAGGCCTAGACCCTTCTTCAGAAATGGGGGAGGGGAAGGGGGTTCTGAAATAAATAGGGAGAGAGGGGATAGAAGATGGATAAAGGAGAAGATAGGTGGAGAGGAGACAGACAGGTCAAAGAAGCGGGGATGGAGCCCGTAAAGGTGAATGTAGGTGGGGAGTTAGGGAAGGGATAGGTCAGTCCAGGGAGGACGGACAGATCAAGGGGGTAGGATGAGGCTAGTAGGTAGGAGATGGGGGTGGGGCTTGAGGTGGGAGGAGAGGATGGGTGGGAGGAAGGACAGGTTATGGAGGCGGGGACAAGCTGGGCTGGTTTTGGGATGCGGTTGGGGGAGGGGAGATTTTGAAGCTTGTGGAATCCACATTGATACCATTGGGCTGCAGGGTTCCCAAGCGAAATATGAGATGCTGTTCCTGCAACCTTCGGGTGGCATCGTTGTGGCACTGCAGGAGTCCCAGGATGGACATGTTGTCTGAGGAATGGGAGGGGGAGTTGAAATGCTTCATGACTGGGAGGTGCAGTTGTTTATTGCGAACCAAGCGTAGGTGTTCTGCAAAGCGGTCCCCAAGCCTCCGCTTGGTTTCCCCGAAGTAGAGGAGGCCACATTGGGAACAGCAGATACAGTATACTACATTAGCAGATGTGCAGGTGAACATCTGTTTGATGTGGAAGGTCTTCTTGGGGCCTGGGATGGGGGTGAGGGGGCAGGTGTAGGGGCAGATGTAGCACTTCCTGCGGTTGCAGGGAAAAGTGCCAGGGGTGGTGGGGCTGGAGGGGAGGGTAGAGCAGACAAGGGAGTCACGGAGAGAGTGGTCCCTCCGGAAAGCAGATAAGGGTGGGGAGGGAAAAATGTCTTTGGTGGTGGGGTCCGATTGCAGATGGCGGAAGTGTCGGAGGATGATGCGTTGGATCCGGAGGTTGGTGGGGTGGTACGTGAGGACAAGGGGGATTCTGTTTTGGTTCTTATTGCGGGGAGGGGGTGTGAGGGATGAGTTGCGGAAAATGTGGGAGACACGGTCGAGGGCGTTCTCGACCACTGAGGGGGGAAGTTGCGGTCCTTGAAAAACGAGGACATCTGAGATGTTCGGGAGTGGAATGCCTCATCCTGGGAGCAGATGCGGCAGAGGCGAAGGAATTGGGAAATAGGGGATGGCATTTTTGCAGGACGGTGGGTGGGAGGAGGTGTATTCTAGGTAGCTGTGGGAGTCGGTGGGCTTGAAATGGATATCGGTTTCCAGGTGGTTGCCAGAGAGGTCCAAGAATGAGAGAGAGGTATTAGAGATGGTCCAGGTGAACTTAAGGTTGGGGAGGAAGGTGTTGGTGAAGTGGATGAACTGTTCGAGCTCCTCGTGGGAGCACAAGGTGGCACCGATACAGTCATCGATGTAATGGAGGAAAAGGTGGGGTTTAGGGCCAGTGTAGCTACGGAAGAGGGATTGTTCCACGTATCCTACAAAGAGGTAGGCATAGCTTGGGCCCATGTGGGTACCCATGGCGACCCCCTTTGTCTGTAGGAAGTGGGAGGAATTGAAAGAGAAGTTGTTGAGGGTGAGGATGAGTTCGGCCAAGCGGATGAGGGTGTCAGTGGAGAAGGACTGGTCGGGCCTGCGGGACAAGAAGAAGCTGAGGGCCTTTAGGCCATCTGCATGGGGAATGCAGGTATATAGGGACTGGACGTCCATGGTAAAGATGAGGTGTTGGGGACCAGGGAATTGGAAGTTTTGGAGGAGGTGGAGGGCGTGAGTGGTGTCACGGATATAGATAGGGAGTTCCTGAACCAAGGGGGAGAAAATGGAGTCGAGATAGGTGGAGATAAGTTCGGTGGGGCAGGAGCAGGCAGAGATAATGGGTCGACCATAAATCTCCCCTCCCCCAACCGCATCCCAAAACCAGCCCAGCTTGTCCCCACCTCCCTAACCTGTCCTTCCTCCCACCTATCCCCTCCTCCTACCTCAAGCTCCACCCCCATCTCTGACCTACGAGCCTTATCCTGCCCCCTTGACCTGTCCGTCCTCCTTGGACTGACCTATCCCCTCCCTAACTCCCCACCTACACTCAACTTTACTGGCTCCATCCCCACCTCTTTGACCTGTCTGTCTCCTCTCCACCTATCTTCTCCTTTATCCATCTTCTATCCGCCTCCCCCTCTCTCCCTATTTATTTCAGAACCCCCTTCCCCTCCCCCATTTCTGAAGAAGGGTCCAGGCCCGAAACGTCAGCTTTCCTGCACCTCTGATGCTGCTTGGCCTGCTGTGTTCATCCAGCTCTACACCTTGTTATCTCAGATTCTCCAGCATCTGCAGCTCTTGCTATCTCAGTAACAAACCAAATCCCAGCTACCACCAGTTCTGAGGCTGCCAGACCTGCTGAGCTTTTCCAACAACTGATTTACAGCATCCACAGTTCTTGTGGTTTATATCTACAGTGTGAACCTGGAAAGATATTTTAAATCTTGTTCTAACTGTAAGAGGTGAAGATTGACAAGGTGAAGAGGTAAGATTCTGAGCAGGGATTTAGTCTCTGATAATGTGCCTAGTTCCCAGGTTGCATGTATTCAGCCTGTTTTCAGCATTTTGTCATCCAGTTTCCCCTTACAGAGGCTGCATGTGGAGAGCAGAAATAGATTTCAACACTTCAACATTGGCCTTCAAGTTGGAAAGTTGTCATATTCAATATCCATCTTTTATCTTTGTTTATCGGTGCCAAAATAGTGTTATGATTGAGGAGAATGTCAGCCGCTGACCATGTCTGGCAATATCATGTCACTGCCTCACTCTGGTGTGCACAGCATGTTGTCTGTGAGATGATCTGTAACTGAGCTGACCCTATATTTCACTTTGCTGCTGTGGATCTGAGAGTGGGTGACATAAGTGTGCTCCCCATTCTATAAACAATGTCAGTTAGATTTAGCCATGGGATATGCCTGGTACTGGGCTATCTGTAGGACATGGGAAGTTGTTGAATATGTTTGATGAAACTATGTCATCAGGGCTGGGACGTAGATTTTAGCTCCTCTCTCCACCTTGTGCTGTGAACATGTTCTGCCACTGATGCATTTACAATTAGAGCACTGACATGAATAACAGGTATGGTGTAACCGTCTTCATCTTACAAACATATCAATTAGGAATGGAATTAGGCCACTCGGCCCCTTGACCCTGTTCGACAATCAATATGCTATTCTCTCAATATTTTTTAAATTCACATGATGTTAGTCACAGACTAGCATTTATTGCTCATCCCTAATTGCCTAGAGGGCAGTTGAGAGTCAACCACATTGCTATGAATATGCAGTCATGTCTAGCCAGAATGGATAAAGATGGCAGATTTCCTTCACTCGTCGACAGTAATGAATGGTGGTCACTACCCATCTGACATTCCCTCATTAGTTTCCTTAATCCCCAAACACACTGCCCTCCATGATCTCCTTCCCTTTTAAAACCGGTAGTAATTTCACATCACCAAATGCATTCTTCCCCAGAACATTGAACCTACAGAACTTTGACCCACTTTCCCCTTCCTTTTATACTGAGGTGCAAACCTTTCCCAGCTCACTGCACCGAATGACCTGCTGCCCATGATAAAGGCTGGCACCATTCTCTTGAAGTGCAGGAAACTAGAGGGTCTGCTAGGTGTAGTGCCGTAAAGAAAAGCTACTTCCTGGTCTAAATAGTAGAATTTGGCGCCGATAACAAGGTATAGATTATTGCATGTTAGCAACTAGTAACTGGTTACATTGATATGATTGAGATAGTCGCAGAGACTCTGGACAAGACCAGATGTTAAGTGTCATTGCTCCTAGGTAATGCTGTCCACAAGTCTACATGACATTATCATAGCGGATGTTGCTTACGACATTCCTCGGAATTAATCCTTTTAAAGTCATAAACAATACTAATCATTCTGTACAATCATAGAACGCACGCAGCAGAGGCCATCCAGCCCATCTCACCAAGGCCCACACTTTGAAATATTTACCTAATGAGTCCAACTCCCCTGTGTCTGTCCCACAGCCATTCCAATGTTTCCTTTCACACCAATTCCTTATTGAAGATTACTTTTGCATCTGCTTCCACCGCCCCAATCCTAATTTATCCAATCTTCTACACTTTAGGTCTTAGCTGTTTACCTAGTCCCAGAATCCACCAGGCACACATGGTCTGGTAGCAGTCCACCCTCTGTTAATTGCTGTTACTCAGATCTATAGCTGCTACGTTGTTCTGAGCTACCCACTCCTTTTTGGGAAAATTGTTCTTCAGCAACTTGCTTCTTGAGCAGGCCAAAATGGATTTGACATTGTAAGATTAACAGCATTTACAGAAATGCCAAAGTTTCAATGCTGTTGGGAAATATGGTGTTCCACAACCTCAGTTTATAAGTAGCCAACATGATTCACTCAGCTAAAAAGCAACGGATTTCCAGAGGTCAATTTTTCTACCTTCGTCTAAATATTCAACACATTGTTCAATGCACCTGACAAACTAAACACAGGGAAGTACTGTCACAACAAGAATAGAAAAACACAAAGAGTACATATGGAGGAAAAAAAACAAAAACAAATAGCAGGACATTTAATCATTAATCAAGCCTGTCTCCACTATATGCAGTGGAACTGATAAACAACAGGCATGTATGTGCTTTGGCTCTTAAAAAGTTGTCCTACGCTATCAGGCAAGCACATGGAGCCTTGTGGGTGTTTGTATTGGACGTATTCTCCTGGGTGCTGCTATCTAAACCATTCCCACAGTGTAGAAAAGATTGGACTTGTGGCCTTAACCTTTTGTTAAAGGATAAAATAAGACCTGATAATATTGTCAGTGAAGGACAGTGCAGCCGTGGTTGAATATTGGAGATATCCTATAATAACATCATTAGCTCATACGATGCCTTATTAAGTAAAAATATACTAAAGCATTATTGTTGAAGCCTAGTTGTATTTGTCATGTAAGTTATGGTGGGAGATGGATGAGAATATTGCTTAACTTTCTTTTAGAAATACCAAATGTGGATTCAAGGACTTTCCCAGAGAAATGTTACAGGGCAATGTTCTGCTTTTACATTCCCATTCCCAGTGTAGAGCACCGCACAGCTAAACCTTCAGCTCAGAGCTTATTACTTGCATTTTACAGTTTGCCTAATTTTTCTGTCCATTAAAAGTGATGGCCAATAATTCAGATATGCTGCACGGTAGGTGTGTTAATACATCAGATACTAAAAATGCATTCCCAGCATGAGATGCCTATCACTGGGAATGGAAAATTGATCTTACAGCATGTCTCACTGATATCTGCTTATCTCTGTCACCACATCCACAACTGCCCCTTTCAGACTCTGCTGAATGATCAACAACCACTGATCGTTAATGAGCAAGGCCCTTACCATCCACGGTCTAAATGTGGATGATTCATTGACATCAAGGCTTTAACTGAAACCTGCCACATAGATGGGAACACCAAATAGATCTCTGTTTTTCTAGTACACATGGCCGTTTTGGCTTTGTTTTGGGTCAAGCAATGAGGTTAAATAAATTAGCTTAACTGTGATTGAAAAGATCAATCATGAACAAGTAGTACTCTTTCTTAGAATTAATTGAAACAGCACTGACTTCATTTGCCTACCAAAATTAATTATGTCCCTGTTGACACAGGTTCAGTTCTTGTTTGTCTGCAACATCCCATTGGTAACAGTGTAGTTAATCTCCTAGATATTAATAAAGGCTCATTTGCCTGATCTCACTTCATTAGCCTCTTAGCTGATTCTCATGAGGAAAGGCTCTTCATTTAAAAAGCATAAGTCAGCATGATGTAGCTGCCACATATTGCAAGATGAGACAAATCAGTTCTCCCATGCTACTCATGTATTTGCCAAAATAATAATTTAACATCTATGAGTGTACGGCAGAATACAGACAGGGTGAGGACGAGTTATCATATCAGCCTTTGAAAATGATATCTGAGCACCGGAATTGACTGTCGTACTCTGGTTAAATTGAGGAACATGCTTGAGGGGTTGAGCGGTCCATTCCTGTTTCTACGGCTCCTTCAGCTCCTTATTGACCCAATTAAAGGCTAAGATTCCTGAGCTCGGCAGGATTTAGCGGTGGCTGAGAGGTTCTCCCACCTCGTGCCCAATTATGGGACCTGTTGTCAGGAAGGGAATGTCCACTAAGAGCCATGTATGTTGTCCTTGTTTCTGACTGCCTGCCCTCACTGGCGAATCCCTGACCATCACCCACACTCAACAGTCTCCTGGCAGTAAGGGACTATCTCTGGTGAAGGACTCGGAGCATTACAGGGAACAGTTGCCACTCCTGGAGGACTTGTCTGCAATGTAGAGCACCCTGGCTTCTGATTGTCAGCAGCTCTCGACACTGAGATTCCCATCTACTGAGGCCTAATTCCGTTACAGGCTCAAAGCTTACTACTTAAGTGGCCTGATTGTATTTTGCATCAATTCTCCCATCATTTGGATAAATCCATGTGACCTACAACAACTTCCACCCAATAGTGCTACCACTGTGACCCAGCTGACAAGTTCCTTGTCATGTGGAACCGACCTCTTAACAGCAAGGAAAGCAAAGTTTGAAGGAAATAAAGACAGAGATTCGAATCCAAATGGCCCAGTGGGAAAGGAGCTTAATTAGGTAGGGTGATGGCAAATCAGAAGGTCCTACCTTTGTCTGGTTCTGAGTGGAAAGGCCCAAGCCCCACTTCACCACCAGTTGAGGCCCCTAAGTGGTTAATGAAGCACCGCCTAAGAACCTACTCCTGCTTGTGTTAGAATTAGTTCAGCCACGGGTGGGACAAGAAAATCAGGTTCAATCCACATCAACCAGTGGGGCAGGATGTCAGCTGGGTGGGTTGTGGTGTCTTGATGAAAGGATTGGCCCAACACCATGGAGGTAATAACCGCTAAGAGCCACTCATTGTCCTAGTTTCCAATCATCCCTGCCTGCCATGCCTACTGCCTCCAAATACCATTCACCTTTCCTTTAGACAATCCTCTGCCCTGGGAAGCCATTCATTCATGGGATGTGGGCTCATTGGCTGAGCCAAGATTTATTGCCCATCCCTGGTTGCCCGTAAGAAGATGGTGGTGATGAGCTGCCTCCCTGTGTTGTTGCATTGCCTTCCCCGAGAAGCAGCCAAGTTTTGAAAAACTTGGCCTCGGACTCGCCAGAAGCTCTTGATGCCCAGGACATCTCTGTCCCGGTCCTTATTCTGGTAGAAAGCCTACCGGTTACCAATTAGCTGCCTGATTGCTGCCCCTCCTCCTGCTTTAGACTAAAGTCAATTAGCCACTTCTGCAATGGCATTTTCTCTAGCTGGTCTCAGTGTGCTATCGCTGGTGCTGAGGATTCAGCCCATTGCAGGGAGTATTCAGTGAGATACCGTAACAGGACTTCTGAAAAATCAATTTGCAACCAACACTTTTGCTAAATATAATGGAACAAATTAATTTAGCCAAGCAAAGATCCATCACAAAGGGAGTTTCACTCTCAAAAATCTCTCTGGAAAAATTGCGAAAGATTCTTAATTATAATTTGTGACTAACATTGAGATTCTTTGTTTTGGTTTAATTTCTTTTGCTGTTGCTTTAACTAGTGATTACAGAGGACTGTCTGTATTGGAGGAACTGACTCGGAGGAGTTACTGTGCCTGCTTGAGCAAGTGAACTGAATAAACACACATAGTTGAAATGGCAAGATTACTAAAGTGCTGGGAGTTACGGTGAATGATTTACTGAGGTCAGTTTCTAATATACAACGAACGCTATCAACTGTTTCCCATCACGGTAACGTCAGGACTCAGGTCTTTTTAAATCCCTTAAGAACCACAAGTTACTTATAATTCCTTTCATGCGATAGTTTCTTAAAAATTGTATTGATAGTGAGTCTCCCCTTTTAACTTTTCAGAAACCACACTGACTAAAATTCATTCTTGTTCCAAGTGCTTGAGCACTTCGCCAAAGTTATTTGCAGCAAATTATTACAGCCTTAGAAATAAGAGTTGGTGAAAAAAATAAAAACAACTGTCAACAAAACGGAAGAATGGCTGCTTGCTTTAGGGATGTTAGAAGTTTATATTTGAAGTTGACTAATGTGGACATAGTAGAGTTTCTCTAAAGTTTGACAGGCTCCACTTGTCTCCAAGAACCCGTAGCTTCTAAATGCTCAATGACAGACTGAGGGCCAAAGACAGGGCCAGAGTATTGTCTAAATTAATCTGTCAACAAGGCTCAGTTGTGCCTGTCATTACATCCCAGTAACCACTTCAGAGAAAGGACAAGAAATGAGTGACAAAATTGTTTAACCTATTAAAGTAACTCATTTTACAAGCAAAGGGAGTGAGTTCAGGCACTGCTTCAGGAACTTAGTCGGAACAAAGCACTTTTTCTTAATTGCAACCTCAATCTCCCTTAAAGCTGCAGCAACCCATTCTGGGATGTTTACAGACATAATCTAGCAATCAAAGGTATGCCATCTAACTCAATCTTTCCACATGTCTCCAACTGTCTCTGGAGGGATTCCACAGCAGTCAGATTCCATCCAGATCTCGAGTAACTGTCAGGATCAGTTGTATCTTATCTTCATTGGCGTGAAGATATCTCCTGCCTCAATGGCATTGAGACATCTGTTTTCCATTACAAAGCTTAAATCACCAAATAGTGCTTCTGATTTCCTAGCAATCTGTCGAGTGATATGGAACTAACTTCACTTGGGAAAAGTGCTCCTTCACCATTGTATTATATTTTAGCCCACATCATATCGCACTGAGCTTCCCCAGGGTTCATTCTGAGTGCTTCCCCACACCCCACCCACCCCTAACCCACCCTTCTCCACAATTGCTTGCTATACACTTAAGAGAATAAGTTAACCAGCTGAGACATTATGTTTCCAGTTGTTTTCACAGTAGGTACAAATCAGACACATTTCTCAGTGCTGTCCAAAACTAAAGGGAGGAGAGAGGAAACAACTCCCCCCATGGAGTTTCCACGGGCACTCTCCCAGTTCCTCAAGATGTTCGGCTCCAGTTTTATGAGCTCCCATCATCCTCTAGTCACTCACCTTCATTTTTGAGACTTAATAGTGACTCCAGGGAGCCTCTCTGGCCATGACCTGATATAAGGGCAGCTCAATCTCACCTTCTCCTGCTAGCCATATGCGTGTAACTTCCATTAGATCAATGATCAAGGTGGGAAACCTGGCTGATCTTGTTCTCCTGTTTTGTCCCCTGAGTAACGCGATCAATTTTAGACTCCCATTTACTCCCCACTTGCCTGGATGGGTGCAGCCCCAACAACACTCAAGTAACTTGACTCCATCCAAGACAGAGCAGCCCACTTGATTGGCACCACATCCACTTCCTCCACCACCGACTCTCAGTAGCAGCAGCATGTATCAACCACAAGATGCACTGCAGAAATTCACTAAAGATCCTTAGAGAGAACCTTCCACACACCCAAGCTCTACAGACTAGAAGAACGGGGGCAGCAGACATATGGGAACACCACCACTTGCAAGTTCCCTTCCAATTCACTACCATCCTGACTTGGAAATACGTCACCATTCCTTTATAGTCACTGGGTCAAAATCCTGTAATTGTCCTCCTTAACAGCATTATGGGTCAACCTATAGCACGTGGACCACAGCAGTTCAAGAAGACAGTTCACCACCACCTTCTCAAGAGCAACTAGGGACAGGCAATAAAGGCTGACCACCCAGCGATGCCCACAGCCCATGAATAAAGTTTAAAAACACACATAACTATAGACCAAAAACAGTGTACACCAAAAGAAATCTTCCAGACCTGTGCCTGTCTACTTGAAATTAACTTGGAAAGACAAAGTATCTCAGAAATTGAAACAACAAGTAAAGCAAGTGTTTCACGCTGCTGGTATGCAGTGGCCACATGAATGGTATTTTTCACTAACAGAATGCTGCTATCAGACCAAAATCATGTTTTGTCTACCACACATCCAATCAATATTATGTATGAATTTCAGTGCCACTACATCCCAGTGATTGGCTGATCAACTCAAACAGTATGTTTCTTCTATAGCACACAATAAGCAGAGAACAGTCTAAAAGCATATAACCTGCACTTGCAAAATCCAAAATGAAATGTCTGCGATTAGATGTGATTTATGATCAGTCAGCACTGATTGAACAGTCAAGAGTGTGTTAGTAGCAACCAACTTAAGAAACTCAATCAAATTATCTTATGCCTCGTGTACACTTGCTGGCAATGGCATACAATCATACATAGGGACTCATCTTCTGCGCTCAATGCACTCAAGCCTTATACCTTTTTTTTGTATTACCCAAGAGTTTGGAGAGCTGATAGATTTTTAAAAAAATATTCATTATATGTCAGCATTGCCAGCCAAACCAGCATTTATTGCCCATCCCTAATTACCCAGAAGGAAGTTAAGAGTCAACCACATTGCTGTGGGTCTGGAGTCACATGTAGGCTAAAGGACATTAGTGAACCAGATGGGTTTTTCCTAACAATTGACCCATTACCTGGGTCTCTGGACTAACAATCCAGTGATAATACCATGAGACTATTGTCTCACCAATATAGCTCCCCATTATTTTCAGCATGCCAATGCCTCAGTCAGTCATAGCCAACTTGCCAACGAAACCACCACTTTCTCCTATCATATGAATTGTTGCGATCATTTAAAATCTGGCATTCCTGCATTGGTCGAGCACATGCAAGACGAAAAGTTTTGCAATACACCCCTTTTTACATCAGTATTCAAAATTACCCGTTGTGAACCCTATGGCACATATTAGAAATAAGAGACATCAAAAGGGTGATGTCACCACTTTAAACTTCCTTGATATTAAGGTATAAACTGTCTTGAGTTCAAAAGTATTTATATTCAATGTGATTATTACCTTGGAGGCACTCTGAATAGGAGCATCTCTTCGAGTGCAGGAGGAAGGTATTTATGATACTGAGGTCAGGATTGATGGATTTTTGTTAAATAAGGGTTTTAAGAGATATGGAACTATGGTGGAGAAATGGAGTAAAGATACAGTTCAGCCTTAGCCTGGATGAATAGAAAAAAGAAATGCGGATGTTGGAGATTAGAAACAAAAACAGAAATTGCTGCAGAAACCTAGCAGCATCCGCGGTGAGAAAAAGTTAATGTTTTGAATCCAGGGACACTTCATCAGAACTGTTTGAACCTGAGTAAATAGTTTGTCGGCTAAGTGATCTATGTTTGTTCCTATTTTCCTCTTTGGCTCATCTACATGCTTGAACTAGTTCTCATTTTCTTGGACACTTTTATATCATTTCAGGTTTCAAGTCTTCACTTGCTCATTTATATAGATGCAGTAATAAGGTCAGTTTCAGCAGTCAATATTGGCTAACACATTTATTTTCCTGCCAGTATTTTATATCTCATCCAACCGCCATGGTTTTGGGGCAATCCGCCATATGGATTATAGGGCAGTGCTTTATTAAGTCTTAAATTATCAAGTTGGATAAACTGCAAATCCTCCCGGATTTTTGAGGTGGATAGAACGGCAGATATTGTTCCTTGTAAAGAGTCCACAGCCTTGCACTTTTAAGTGGGTTACAATAAATGTGCTGTTGTTAAATGTATCTTGTTTTTAAATTGATTTCCTCCCACAATTACATAGCAGATTTATAACAGAAATATGCTTTCAGAATTTCAACAGCTGATTGATACTTTAAACTGCAATTAGATCTCTTGCTGGGTTTCACCAAGTTTGACTGTGATTCAAATGAGGATTAGCCAACACCATGTAACTCTACAATGGTAACCCTCCTTCTTAACCACAGAAGTGTATCCAGTACAGGAGAAAGGAGAAGCTCTGGATTGCTTTTTTAAAACAGTTCACCCATTACTGCATTCACTGGCCATAGACCATCCCGATTTGAATCATTAATTTTCCAGAGGGAGCATTAATGTAAAACACACTGTGAATGTTGCATTCTTCCAAGGTATCATGCAGATGGCTCAGTTCCGCTGGATTACTAGCAAGGCTCCAAATCACCGAAAGTGGATTAGGCATTTTGACTGGTGAGCTCCCAGGTGCAAAAACTTAGCAGCGCAGCAAACCTTTCTTTTGGAGTGTAACCAGCAAGAAAATGTGAATAAATCTAATTCCTTACACTTTCACACACTGATGCAAGCAGCAACAAAATGTGATCAGAATATGCTGACAATCTGAGGCTAATGAAAAATAAATCAGAAGAAACCAGGATTCCTAAGTTGCCAGACCATAATGCTCATCATTTGGGGTCCCATTTTTAAAAAAGAAAATATTTTCATGGGATACAACATTGTTGGCTCGGCCAGCATTTGTTGCTCATTCCGAAATGCTCTTGAGAAGGTGATGGTTATCCACCTTCTCGAACCAATGAAGTAACAGTGACATAGTTCCAGGTCAGGATGGTGTGTGGCTTAGAGAGGAATTTGCAGGTGATCGTTGTATTTTCCCAGACCATTTGGTACCTTATGGTATTTGTCACCTCTCGCAGTATGTGTTACTGAGTAACAGTCATTTGAAGCAGTTCACTGCCACCGATCTGTCTCTGCTTTGTCTTTGACTTTATTAGTCATTAATGGTAGGGGATACACCGCTGTGTAGTATCAACAGAAAAGGTACAGTTCCTAGATGACAAGAAGCCTTACTGCATTACACTAGTAAGTACAAGTACAGTTTGTCGTGAATAAACGTTAGGACCTTAAGGAGCTAGTGCAGTTGCATTTGTTCCCTCTGAAGGCTAGAGTTGAATTCCTTATCTCCACCCACAGGCTGGGTAGAGACAGTACAACATTAACATTAATCCCTTTTGCAATATTATCTTATAAAAAGTGGTGTTCCCATGCATCTGTTGTCCTTGTCCTCCTTCATTCATGGAATTTGGGCATCACTGGCTGGGCCAACACTTACTGCTTATCCCTAATTTCCCTGGAGAAGTTGGTGATGAGTTGCCTTCCTGAATGGTTGCAGCCTTTGGGGTGTAGGGACACCCAAGTGCTGTTAGGAAAGGAGTTCCAGGATTTTAACCCAGCAGCAGTGAAGGAACTTTGATATACTTCCAAGAAAGAATGTTGTTTGACTTGGAGGGGTGTATTGTAGTTTGTGAGTTTAAAAAATTCTGTCGAAGGAGCGTAGGTGGGATGTAATGTCTGAAATAATCTGACAAATAGTGCAAAATTTCATACTTTCTCAAGAGTCTGTGCGTGTCACAAAAATAACAGTGGATGGACAGGAGAGAAGGCTATCTGGTTAATTATTCTGGAAGAGAGTACGCAACCTTTAAAACCAAGTGTTTATTATTTAAAGATGATATTATGGAATATGCATAACTCAGGTAAAATTGGCACTCATTCAAAACATTATCATGTTTTTCAGTGTTACACATGACAGAGACGTGAATGAGCACTGTGATTAATTGACAACTGGCAGCTACCTTTGCAAAAAAAAGGCCTTTCCAACTAACATTCAACTAAAGGGTGAGGTAAGTTTAGGGAGATCATATTTTTTCGCATATACACTCCACTATTTTTAGAAGAAAGTAACGACTTTAAGTCAACTCAATCACTGCTGAACTATTCTGGAGCCATGAAGCCATCTTAATAAAGCTGAAGGTTATCTAGTCAATAGTACGACTAACAAAAACATTACCCAAACAGCATAGCAGAAAAGTCTGCACTTCATTTGAGATTTAATTAACAATCATTGTGTGAACTTTTATTACTTTGCACAAAATAGAACCGGGTGAGTCTAATGCTGAACAATCCAGTTATCATTTTCTACCACAATGCCTCCTCTTTTTACACACCCTGATTTGCTAGAGGAAAATATAGCATTCAATAGGCAGACTGTGGCAGTCTGAGCCCCCATAAGTGCAGCTTTCCATAAAGTAACGCAAGTCACCTTAAAGTGATCTGAGAGGAATGCAATTTTTCAATTCCTTAGAAGTGAGAGGTGCCTCAGTTTTTCCTGAATCTCTTTGCTCCTGATTTCATTTCATGCTTAAGGAAAAGGGGTTTTTGCATATCTTGTTTCGCTCCCCATCCACTGATTACCATGACATCGTGCTTAGCACAACCTTCCACAAATGCCTTATCACACAAGAATGAAGGGAGGGAGAGGCGTGAGGACAGACATGAACTGTGAAATCCTGCATGGTATACAGTGTCATTCTTTGCAAAATCTCTTCAAAGATGCATAACAAATTTGATCAGCAAGACAAGCAATAATATACTGTTGTTTTCATTGTTACAGTAGGTTTAGCAAGAGTAGAGAGATCTCTGTTTTTGTCTGCAGGAAATGATATCAAACATTAATTAACAGGATGCAGATTTTGAGCTACATTTCATATCAGACTTGGAAAAGAGTCAACTAATAAAGCAGATTTTCTTCACATGACACTTTTGTTCAGGTTTAATTCACTTTGCGTTTACAATGATGTTTGATTTATTCTGATTTTCCAACAAAAGCAGGATACTGTTGTATAGTTATATGCAGGGTGTGCAACTTCCCTCTAATACCCAATGAAGTGAAAACCTATAGCAGTGCAGTTGAACATGTTGGCTCAGATCACATCACATATGCATGTGGCCATCCACTTACTATCAGTCATGACACCTGCTGCTGACGCAAACAGTATCAGCAAAAACAGCCTATCCTCCAAAAAGGCCAGCTGCAAAAATACTTTGACTCTTTTACAATCCTTCCATGGTCTCAATCCAAGGCAATTTTGCTGAACCTACCTTCAGCCCCTCCCATATCTGTCCACTTGTTTTTTTGTCCCCAGTTCCATCCTCTTTCCCTCACTGGTAGCCATCACATTCCTGCATCCTAGAATTCTCTATAATCTTGTCCAACTGTAACTTTAAAATGTTCAGCACCACACAGTTGTTAACTGTGTCTTTGGTCATTTCCCCTGATTTCACTCCCATCCAACTCCACCATACGAGTCCCTCCCCACAACGTTGAAACACATTTGACATTGTTGGACACCTGGAAGCGCAACATGAATGTCAGTATTATGGTGTGACGCACAATTACATAAACTGCAGGTTATATTAATAATCCTCGGGGGAAGAGAATGTGCTGGTAAATCACACCAGTATTATCTTTCTGAGTTCTGACACCTTCCCATTGTAAGCCAATGCAGCTTCCCCATTGTGATGGAAGATCTTTGACCTGAAATATTACTGCTGCTTTTCTCTGCACAGATGCTATGACTTACGTCGAGTATTTACAATATTTTCTATTTTTATTTCAGATTTCCACCACCTTGCGTATTTTGATTTTATATCAGCTTCTGTGCTTGATCAAGTTCTAAGGGTACAGGATAGGATATTGTAAAAAATGGACCATGTACCTTCTTTGGATGTGATAATACTGGCATATTTCATAACCACCTTCTCAATGGCATTTTGGAGTTGGTAATAAGCCACCTTCTTGAGCCTCTGCAGCCAGAACATGTCCCAGGATTTTGATCCAGTGACAAACAGTGATGATTATTTTCAAGTTAGGATGACGTGTGTTTAGGAGGGGAACTTGTAAGTTGCAGTGTTCCCTTGCATCTTCTGCCTTTGTCCTTCTATGTGGTGGAGGTTCTTGATTTGGAGGGTGCTGTTGACAGAAGCTTCATGGATTGTTAAGACGTATCTTATACACTGCTGCCACATGTGCATCAATGGCGGAGGTGATGAATGCTTAAGGTGGTAGATGATTTGCCAGTCAATTGGTGCTCTGGATGGTCTTGACCTTCTTGAATGTTGTGGAACTGCAAGCATCCGGGCACAGGAAACTATTCCATCACACTTCTGACTTGTGCCATGTAGATGGTGGAAAGCTCTGGGCAGTCAGGAAATGAGTTACTCGTGACAGAACTCCAAGACTTTGACGTGTTGTTGGTGTCATTGCATTTATATGGCTGGTCCAGTTCAATTTCTGGTCAGTCATAATCATGAAGATGTTTACAGTGGAGAAATGACAATGACAATGGCATTGAATGTCAAGGGAAGATGGTTGGATTCCTCCTTGCTGGATATGGTCTGTGGCTGGCATTTGTGTGGTGTGAATGTCATTTGCCAATTTTTGGTCTAAACCTAGATGATGTCCAGATCTGGCTACATTTGAACACAAGCTATTTCAGTGTCTGAGGAGCTGCCAATGATGGATGCAAAGTCATTAGCAGAGCAACTGAAGATGGTTAAACCTAAGATATTACCCTGAGGAATGCCTGCAGAGATATTCTGGCACTGAGGTGATTGACCTCCAACAACCATGACTATTTTCATTTATATTGGGTACGTCTCCAACCAATGGAGAGTTTCCCACTCCAATTTCTATTAGTTACATTTTGACATTGGATCCTTGATGCCACACTCAGTCAAATGCTACCTAGATGTTGAGGACCATTGCTCACACCTCACCTCTTGAGTTCAGTTTTTTTGCACAAGTTGAGACCATGTCTGATGAGATCCGGAGCTTAGTGGCCTTTATGGAAGCTAAACAGAGCATAAGTGAGCAGATTATTGCTGTGTATGTGCCACTTCATAGCACAGTAAATGACATCTTCCATCACTTTGCCAATGATGTGGAGTTGACTCAGAGAGCAGCAATTGGCTAAATTAATTTGGCCTCCTTTTCGTGGGCGGGATATACACAATTAATTTTCTAAATTTTCAGGTCAAATTCAGTATGGCACTGGAACAACTTGGGTGTGGTTATAGACAGTTCAGGAGCAAAGGTCCTGAGCTGAAATTTTGTCAGGGCCAAAGTCTATGCTGTATTTACCTCTTGATACCATGTGATTTGAATCAAATTGGTTGAAGACTGGCAGCTGAAGGGGTGGGGACCACAGGGGTAGGCCAAGATAGATCATTCACTCAAAACTTCTAGTTCAGAATGTTCCAAGTGCTTCAACCTTGCCTTTTGCATTGACCAATCTCCCATCGTTGATGGTGGGAATTCTTGTGAAGCTTTCTCTGTTTCACTACAAAAAGGGATGATGATTCCAAGTAAGACATCGTCCTTTGGTGGTATTTGGATAATGGACCTCCCCTTCCTCAGCTTTGCTGTACTGCTAATGCACTAACTGTTTTGCACTGCTAAAGAGTTAGCTGACTTTTACAAATACCTTATGCTTATGTAGAAACTTTATTATTGGAAAAGATTTATTTTAATTCAATGAAAATCTTGCATTTATATAGTGACTTCCACAACCTTAGGAAATCCCATAGAGATATGGGTCCAGACCCGAAACGTCAGCTTTCCTGCTCCTCTGATGCTGCCTGGCCTGTTGTGTTCATCTAGCTCTACACCTTGTTATCTCAGATTCTCCAGTATCTGCAGTTCCTACTATCTCTCAGAGATTTACAGCTATTTTTGAAGCATGATAACTATTGTCACGTGATCATCTGGGAAGTTTTGAGTGGGTTGCACAATGTTAAGATCCCTACTGTTTCCGATTTGCACTAACCCCTTTGATTCATAATCTCCCACAACATAATCAGGTGGGCAAAAAAATCAGGCAGATAAAAAATTGCAAATTTTGGTTAAACAAAACCTTTATGCAGTCAGAACAATGGTGGACAGAATTTAATGCACAGGAGTGTTAAGTGTTGAATATAAGAAAGAAAGATGAGTGACATATATTAAAGAATACATAGAAACAGTCCTAGAAAATGTTTGAGACATTCAGGAGTTTTAATAGATATCAACACTTAGCCATTCCATTAATGCTGAGCAGTAATCAGCAAAGTCAATATGATGTACTATACAGATTTTTTAAATTATTAATTCACAGGGGGATAGCATCGCTGGCATGGCCAGCATTTATTGCCCATCCCTAACTGCCCAGAGAACCATTAAGAGACAACCACATTGCTTTGGGTCTGGAGTCACTTGTAGACTAGACCAAATAAGGATGGCAGATTCCTTTCCCTAAAGGGCATTAGTAAACTGGAAGAGTTTGTCTGACAACTGACACATGGTTGCTTTTAGACCAGTTTTTAATTCTAGGTTTTTTTTATTGAATACAAATTTCGTCATCATGCCATGGTGGGATTCAAACCCATGTCCTCAGAACATTAGCCTGGAGTTCTGGATAACTCATCCAGTAATATTAATACCACGTCACTCACTCCTCAATTATTTCTAGTGTTAAGGTCCTCAGTTTTTCAGATAGACATGGAGATTTGGGCTTGCTGTCTTGAAAAAGTTATACATGAGAGGCAGTTTGTTTTTAAAGAGATATATCATATTTCAGGAGATATGGAAAGTGTTCATCCAAAATTCTGCATCAAATTGAAGTGTCGAAGTAGGAGAAGTGGATGTCAGTCAAACCAGTGAAAAGAATTTCTAGAACTGATATCTCAAAATTCTCCTTCACAGAGATACTGTGACCTGGAATTTACATCTGAGCAAATTGGTGAGAGCAAATTGGTGAAAGCAAATTCCCCAGAACCATATAAAAAATAACTAGATGCAGCAACAGTGGGGTTGGAGAGCAGGGCCAGTGTGAATTTATTTTCCTATTCATTCACAGGATGAGGGCATCATGGCTAGGCAGCATTTATTGCCCAATCCTAATTACCCAGAGGGCAGTTAAGAGTCAACCACATTGCTGTGGGTCTGGAGTCACATGTAGGCCAGACCGGGTAAGGATGTCAGTTTCCTTCCCTAAAGGACATTAGTGAACCAGATGGGTTTTTCCGACAATTGACAATTGATTCATGGTCATCATTAGTTTGTCAATTCCAGATATTTATTGAATTCAAATTCCACCATCTGCCATGGCGGAAGTTGAATCCAGACCAATATCTGGGTCTCTGGATTAACAGTCCAGCGATAATACCACTAGACCATCGCCTCCCTCAATGAATGGATGAATTATGGTGGATTGAATGGCCTTTTTCATCCAGAAATACTATTTTCTTATTTAATGGGATATCGATGTAACAAGTTAGTTATTGCCCATCCCTAATTGCCTATGAGAAGATAGTGGTAAGCTGCCTTCCTGAATCGCTACAGTCGTTGTGTTGTAGGTAGACCACAGCACTGTTAGAGAAAAAAATTAAGATCTTGGAATAGTAGCTCCTTAGGATGAAGATCTGGCTGAGGCAGTTTTACTCATTAACTTGGTGTGAGACTAACATTGGGCATCATTGTTAGTAGTCCGCTTCTCTGCGTTGCTTGAGTGTCCTCGTACAACGACTAACAACTAAACAGAACACGACCAATAGTAAACATCCCAATAATGACTACCTCACGTTCACACAGATGTATAAAATTGTACAGGATATCAAAAAGTCATGTCATTGCTAGAGGTCAATTGTAAGAATGAAATAAACTCTGCAGGCACATCACACGATCACTATACATGAGGGGGAGACAGAGGTGGGGGAGGATCTTATGTCCACTCTTCTATCTAAACTGAGTATGGGGAAATTTAGACTTGTGGGTGAAAGTACAGAGCAGACAATATTACAACAGCTGCCACTTACATATCACTCCAAGTTTTATTTCTGACATCAATAAGAATTGAATTTGGGATAGATACATAACAAAAAGCTGACCTAATACGGCGAAAGTCAAAATGATTCCTCATAGTTCTCCCATCACAGTGCCCAACCTGTTTGTTAAACCTGAAATCCTTTGTCTCTATTACCTGAATTTCTTCTGCATTTTAACTACAATTCCTATGAATAACTTCACTATCCATTCTGTATCTCAATTGTTTAAATCTATGTTTCTTTATCTGTCTATCCCATGGACTGCAGTGGTTCATGAAGGCAGCTCATCACCACCTATCACAGGCAATAAATATTGACCAACCATAACGCCCAGATCCACGAATGAATATAAAAAAAGGAAGGCATAAAATCTGTATAAATAGCATTACTTCAACCAAACATGACTAATACGTTGAACCAATGGATTTTCTCTGAAATATTTCAATTGCCGTATTAAAGTTTAGGCCAGACTGGAAGGTCACAGATGTTAAAAATGGTCGATGAGCACAAGTGCACGTTCCTGTTTGGAAATTCTGTTACTTTATTCAGTAGAACATGATTGAGAGATAAGCAGGACCAAAAAACCCAATGATAATTCTGACAGAAGGCAGGCCAAGGTCATATGCCATCTGCATCTTCAAGAGCTTTCTCAGGGAGAAGCCTGACAGCGAGGGGCCCACAACTGAGGTGACTAGGCTGAGGGTGCACAACATCCTTATCTTGGCACCGTCCAAGCCAATGGAGGTGACTGGCAAACACCGGCCCTGACACATCCTTGCAGTGGCTGGTCTCACTTACACTAAGACAGCACAGGATAAACAACAGCTGGTGAGGAATGGAGCCAAAAAGAGGCAAAGTGATTTATGAATGTATTTGCATGCTTAAAGAGTTTTCAATACTGAATTCATTCATTTAAAAACAACAATCTTTCTGTTCAAGGAGTAATGTTAATCTACTTGAATTGGAGCTGATGATGCCTGTCTACTACCAGGGTTTCTGAAATGGGTGAGGTTTAACTTGGCAAACATAGAATCATGTGCAATTCTGGGAGGGTTGGCTTTGCTATCTGAGGGCTCATGATGCATCTAATAAATCTGATTTTTATGTGAACTCTGCTAACTGCAGGATATTTAAAGTCCCTGTTGTGACTCCTGGTTTTCCACTGATTTTTTTTAAATTGAGAAACATAACTACAGGCCAAAGTGTACTGCCATCACAGCATCAAAACTAGAGAGGGTGAGAATAAACCTGAGGTAACTCAGTGACTTTCAATTAGATGATTCTGAATTTCCTCAAAATCCCACCCTGTTCACCTTTAAAGAGGTGAGAGAGGAACAGGGAATGTTTTTGGTGAGATAACGAAATGACATGTTGTATGTCCCTCTGGCTGCCTTCCTGCTGTGCAGTTCCCAGTCTCCAACACAAGTAACCAAGTGCTTTTCCAAAAGGCAGGAAAGAAAGTCATGAAAATGTGCCTTTACCCACAGTTGGTTTACCAATACCTTCCAACAGCGAGTTTACATTTTTCAAAATCATGGATAGCATATGACAAAAAGCAAATGACAAAACCTGTAAAGAAATAGGGACAGGGGTAAGCCATTCAGCCTCTTCAGCCTGCTCTGCCATTCAACAGGATCATGGCTGATTCAAAATTCCTCACCTCTACTTTCCTGCCGTTTCCCCATAACTTTTGATTGCCTTACAGAGTATAGCACAATGCAACAGAGATTGTGACACAATGTGTGACAGACAATATGAGAGGATGTGTGACAGAGTTTGATTGAAGGGGACACAGAACATAAAGCAAAAGCTAACATTGACCTCACTACTGGTCCTGACTTAGGCCTTGACAAATGCAAGCTGATTTTTGCAGAATGCACTGTATGGGAAGAAACTCATCTACCAGCCATAAACAACACGGAGCACAGCAATTTGATACATTAAAGTGAGGCAGACAGGGGCATTAGCTTTAACTGATGGGATGAGAAAATGCTAAGTTAGGTGCAGGAGAATTGAGCAAGTAGCAATACTGCAAGGTCCTCTGGCACTATGGCAACTTTACCTTTTACTGCAGAAGGAATGAGTGACAAAATTGTCAAAGGGTCTAACAAGAACAAATAAACTGGGTAACCTTTTTCTTCTTCCAAATCAGATTTGGGAGAAGAAAATAATTTGTATTTAGATAATTACCACAAGAGAGGAAATAGCCATTTCGCCCATAATCAGCCCCATCCAGGAGACAACAGATAATAGAAGAAGTTCTGGAGAGTTTTCTTCAGCAGAGGAGGATCACTGATGAAACAAGGAATGCAAGGAATTCAATGACATGGTCTGGGTTAGACAGGAACCGAAGATATTCAGCAAAGAAAAGTGTAATACAGAAAGCTCATTGATTCTTAAAAAAAGGTTCTTCACAAAGTTTGAGACAGAGAATCCATGGGGCTTTTTGTTGTGCCATGAATTTCTCCATAGCATGCTGGACACATGGTTACAGCAAGGATCTCATGAAGCATGAATACTAATGAATAAATACCAGTCATTATTTGGGATGATTATTCTGAAGTTGACTGTGAATTGTACCATGGGGAAAAATATGTGATTATTTTAAAAGTCGTGTTTCATGCAAGAAATGGCCTGAACTCTCACGTTTCCATTTCGACAAAACTAAAAATGTCAGATGGGGTCAGCTGGATATGTAATGCCACTTTCCACAAGAGTAGCCTTAGCAACAGTGCCGTGCCATGAAGTGGTAAATCATGAATTTGCAGCCTGGTGCTCCCTCCTCTTCGAATGAAATGAATGTTCCTGATTATAGATGGGTCTTTATTAAAAGAACACAACACAGGAGAATGCAGATCAAGCTTTCTCTCTCTCTCTCTCTTTCTCCTTCCCTCCCTCTCCCTCTCCCTCCCTCTCTCTCTTTCTCTCCCTCTCTCCCTCCCCCTCTCTCTCTCCATTTCTCCCACCTCTCTCTCTCTCTCTCTCTCTCTCTCTCTGTTTCTCTCCGTGTGTCTCTCCCTCTCTCTCTCACTCCAGGATGGAGCATGGAAACTTAGTTAAGGTATGGCCTCGGGGTAAGGGAAGGAACTTAATGGGAATAAGTCAAAGGGTAATTCGACTGGCCTCATTGCTGTCATGCACCTGTGCCATTTCACCAGCCCCCACTCCCAGTTTTACACAGTTTTGTAATGCTGTGCTGGAAGTAATGCTGAAAGGTTACCGTAAAGCTTTGGTACTACTGATGGGAGCACAGCAAGTTGTAGAAAACACATTCCCCTCCCAATCCACTCCTCTTAATCATTGCTGTGAACAAAGTCCTTCTGAAGAAAGGGAAAAAACATGTGCATTTGTATAGCACTTTTCATTACTTCAGGAGTTCCCAATGATTTTTCTAAGCAATGAAATAATTTTGTACTGCAGTCACACTTGTACAATAGGAAACACAGCAGCCACAGCAAACTCCCACAAACAGCACTGTGATAGTGAACAACTGTCCTCACACTCAACAACTTCTCTTTCAATTCCTCCCACTTCCTACAGAAAAGGGGGTAGCCATGGGTACCCAAATGGGCCCAAGCTACGCCTGCCTCTTTGTAGGTTACGTGGAACAATCCTTCTTCCGTACCTACACCGGCCCTAAACCCCACCTCTTCCTCCGTTACATTGATGACTGTATCGGCGCCGCCTCGTGCTCCCACGAGGAGCTCGAACAGTTCATACACTTCACTAACACCTTCCACCCCAACCTTAAGTTTACCTGGACCATCTCTAACACCTCTCTCCCCTTCCTGGACCTCTCTGTCTCCATATCGGGCAACCACCCAGAAACCGATATTCATTTCAAGCCCACCGACTCCCACAGCTACCTAGAATACTCCTCCTCCCACCCACCTTCCTGCAAAAATGCTATCCCCTATTCCCAATTCCTTCGCCTCCGCCGCATCTGCTCCCAGGATGAGGCATTCCACTCCCGTACATCTCAGTTGTCCTCGTTTTTCAAGGACCGTAACTTCCCCTCCTCGGTGGTCGAGAACGCCCTCAACCGTGTCTCCCACATCTCCCGCACCTCATCCCTCACACCCCGTCCACGCAATAAAAACCAAAAAAGAATCCCCCTCGTCCTCACGTACCACCCCACCAACCTCCGGATCCAACGCATCATCCTCCGACACTTCCGCCATCTGCAATCCGACCCCACCACCAAAGACATCTTTCCCTCCCCACCCTTATCTGCTTTCCGGAGGGACAACTCTCTCCGTGACTCCCTTGTCCGCTCCACACTCCCCTCCAGCTCCACCACACCCGGCACTTTTCCCTGCAACCGCAGGAAGTGCTACACCTGCCCCCATACCTCCTCCCTCACCCCCATCCCAGGCCCCAAGAAGACTTTCCACATTAAGCAGATGTTCACCTGCACATCTGCCAATGTGGTATACTGCATCCGCTGTACCCGGTGTGGCTTCCTCTACATCGGGGAAACCAAGCGGAGACTCGGGGACCGCTTTGCAGAACACCTACGCTCGGTTCGCAACAAACAACTGCACCTCCCAGTCGCGAACCATTTCAACTCCCCCTCCCATTCCTCAGACGACATGTCCGTCCTGGGCCTCCTGCAGTGCCACAACGATGCCACCCGAAGGTTGCAGGAACAGCAACTCATATTCCGCTTGGGAACCCTGCAGCCCAATGGTATCAATGTGGATTTCACAAGTTTCAAAATCTCCCCTCCCCCCACCGCATCCCAAAACCAGTCCAACTCGTCCCTGCCTCCCTAACCTGTTCTTCCTCCCACCTATCCCCTCCTCCCACCCCAAGCCGCACCTCCATCTCCTACCGACCAACCTCATCCCGCCCCCTTGACCTGTCTGTCCTCCCTGGACTGACCTATCCCCTTCCTAACTCCCTACCTACACTCACCTTTACTGGCTCCATCCCCGCCTCTTCGACCTGTTTGTTTCCTCTCCACCTATCCTCTCCTCTATCCCTCTTCTATCCGCCTCCCACTCTCTCCCTATTTATTTCACAACCCCCTTCCCCTCCCCCTTTTCTGATGAAGGGTCTAGGCCCGAAACGTCAGCCTCTCTGCTCCTATGATGCTGCTTGGCCTGCTGTGTTCATCCAGCCCTGCACCTTGTTGTCTCGGATTCTCCAGCATCTGCAGTTCCTACTATCCCTCATCAAGAGAAGTCAGGTTAGGGATGGATATTGACCAGAATAGGGGGGGATGGGTCCCCTGCATTGCTTGAAGCACTGCTGGTAGATGATTTAAGTCCACGTCAAAGAAGACTCACTTTAACATTCACTTCCGCTCAATTCTCATTCTGCTGTGGCAAGATTCACTGTGAGATGTTCACCTGCAGAAATTGAGTGAGTTGGCAAAGCCCAGCCCACCACAGAGCTGTGAGCTCTGAGTATCAGTCAAATCAGAGAGAGATGAGCCATTTTCAAAGAAAAACTGCTTTCAAATCAATCAGAGCAGTTTTCAGTGTCAAAAATCTAATTGATTTAAAATGCAATTGGACCATGAAAACTGCTGGCCTCACCATTACATCATTGGAATAATTTCAATTTCCATGCATGTGACATCATGCCTGCTGCTAGCTACAGTATTCATTCTACTTAAGGGATAAAATTCCTAGACAGTTCAGTTCATCCCGACCTCACTCTTTTATTTACATTTTCAATTCTCACCCCTCCAGAAGTTAACAACATGGGTGCCTATTGCAGACCATGTTTCATTCACCCTTGCCTGCATTATTCCGAAGTGTTGGCTGTGTGGTAGCCATCTGTCAGAGGATCACAGCTTTAGCCTCTACACCAGAAACCTGAGCACATCATTTGCCTGACACTTCAGTGCAGTACTGAAGGAGAGCTGCACTGACAGTACAGCCTTTTCCGAACAGAACATTAAATCTGGGTCTATCTGGTCCCAAAGATTCCAAAGGAGTGTAAAGGCATTCTCTTTGTGTCCTGGCCAGTGCTAATCTCTCAATCAAGACGTAACATTATAGAGAACCATCAGGAGATTTACAACAAAAACAGTGATAACTTGGGTTTTTAGCACCACTGCTGTAATTAGAAAGGCTCAGTTTGATTCATTAGGGTATTATGGAGCATTTTTTTGTGGAATAATTTTAGAAACAGTGTGTTTCTTTAATCTACCTGAATATCCCCCAGATGGGCAATGTTAGGTTTTATAATTTTACCTACATCAGCACTTCACTCAGCCCAACTGGAATATAGCTCTGATCTATAAATAAAGTTGCTGGATGGGTTCATTCCTGGGGTTGAGATCATATCATTGTGTACAACAGATACATAGGACATGGTGCATGTACTTGTGGTCAGTTAATCGCTTGAAACACAGCTTGATTGCTCTTGAAGGCCAGAGAGAAAGTTTCCTGATTCTTCTCCCCATGAAATGACTTGGTATTTCACCTCTGTTTCTTTGTCGTCTCCTGGGAGATGACATAACTGTTGGAAGGAAATATTTGCCATTGAGGGAGTACAATGGAAGTTTATCAGTTAATCTCCAGAGTGTCAGAACTGTTTTAGGAGGAATGTTTGAGGAAAGTGGGTCTGTGTTCTCTGGAGTTTTGAAGATTAGAATAGTCAGGTAGTTGTTTTTGACCAGAGCATATTCAATGGGCCAAGGGGCCTTGATCTGTGCTGTAAACCTCTATGACTCTGTGATCTAGAATGGTGGTGCAGGCCTGATGGGCTGAATGGTAATTCTTCTTCCTACATCCCTGTACTGATGGGAGGAAACAGGGAAGTATTGTAACCCTTTGGGACTGGGTCAATGAAGCAACAAGTTTTTTCCTGTTTGTCTTTGTGAATGTTTTTACAGGATTGAAAAATGAAGTAGACCAATTTTACAGACACTTGTATTCCCAACAGATATATTACATATGCAGAATACTTAACATGCAGGATGCACAACATCTTTTATTACATATTTTCCATCAATATGAGCATTGTCATGTACTGATTTCAGATAGAGTAACTCAAATGCGTGTGGAATAATATAAACACAATGTACAGACAGGAAGCAGACCCTACAATATAGACACGGACAATGAGAAAGGCAGGCTAAAGGGACCGTTTAGCATTTTGGGTAACACCCACATTTTTTTTTGAAATACTAACATCTGGCCAAACAATTTCCTGTCTATTTCAAACCTACAGTTATGATGAGAAAGGCACAGAATAAAGCAATACAAAGCAAGGCTCCCTTAGTGACTAAAGGAAAGCAACACTTCATTTAACTAGTTAGCCAGTGTGTGTGAGAAAAGGGAAAATGTTGTTACCCTCAAAGAGTTAAACGTCTGTTTTATGAGCCTATTATTGAACCTTCAGACCACCAGAAACTTGGAGAGCCATTCCATTTCCCTCTTGAGGGCTGAGCAGTTTTGTTGGCGTTTTTATAGTCTAGATGAAGGCAATGGCTATAAATACAGCTGAATTTGGCTGTCATCTTGGCAGCTCCAATACTGTGAAAACACACTCATCAAACTCTTGTGTCAAAACAAGTGAGCAGACCAATGTGGCAAAGTAAATAAACAAGGTGTGATTTCTTTTCATCATTTAATGGTTTTATCGTGCCGTTTAACCAAGAGGAAATTTGAAAGGAAAAGAATAATATTCAGAAAAGGAAATAACATACTCTACAGCCAGATATTGTTCTTTTCAAGCCTCCTCAAGCAGATTTTGAGAGTCGGGAGAGTCCAATCTCATTCTTACATTGCAGTGCATTGGTTGGGAGGGTTGATGCAGTTCTCTTTCTGAAAGTATTTTGCCACTTTGAACATAAGCACTTTAAAAAGTTTTTCTTCTTCATATGAAGTATCTTCTGGAAAGTCCATTTGCAAACAACATCCGGAAAGAGACACAATAGTTTTATCGAGGTTCAGGTAGCTCTATAAGCTCCATTCTTTGATTTGATTTAGACTTTATTGTCATGTGTACTCAAGTACAGGAGTACAGTGAAAAGTTTTCAATGTCGCCGCACACTGCACCATCCTCTACCGGCTGTTTCCGGGGATGGACGTGGAGACTAAACATTATCCACTTCTGTAAGGCCAGTAACTGAACAGAAGACGTTCTCTGGCCTGTCCAAAACTCACTAGACTTCCAGAGCAAGGAGTAGGCCTCAACTGGGTATCACAGACTGCTCCATTCCAAACAGCATACCGCCTACAGAGGCTACAATACACCAAGAGGCTGGAGCTAAAGTAAAACCCCTCGGGATGTATCAGAACATGTTTAAAAGCAACGTAAATGTAGATACAGGTTACATTGTAGAGTGACAAGCACAAGAGTAACGTGCTTAACCAAACTGCTCTGCAATCTACTTTAAGTGTGGCTATCTGTGAATCGTACTGTAATTGCTTTCAAAATGTTATGGGTAAACTGTATTTTGGGGAAAAGAAAATGAAAACTCTGTCAGGTTGTTTGGCTCTCCTCTGAGCCACTCCTACAGAGGTTTATGCCTTTCTCTAAAACAACACAGACTCGCTGTCTCCAAGTGTATCCGTCACAGGATACAGCAGGGAGAAAAATATCATTGCAACATGGGGAAATGCAGCACACACGAATAAAAGACATTTTCTGTCAAAATAGATGGACTAACTGCAAATGCCAATAAAGGTCAGCCACAAACTACTTCCAAGACAACAGATACAAGAGGAAAATAAAACTTGCAGTCGGTATTTGGTATATTTTACTTGGAAGGCTCCCTAAGCAAACATTTGTGCACATTAGCTGATTGGGCATCTCAAAGTAACTTTAATTCAGACAGTATCCTGAAAAGGATTTTGAGAATGGACGAGGAGGGCCAGTGAATTATTGCAGGAATGAGCAAGGAAAGCAGATTCTCATGGTTATTTAATATGCCACCAAATACACTGCCCAACGCGATTCTGAGAATTAAGCAGCATGTTCTCAGGGAGGGAAAACGGAACTTGATGCCACAGAAACAATTTTTTTTGAGTAATTATTATTTTCTCCCCACCTCCTCAAGTGGCTTGTCCACAGGCCAAGAATTGCACTCCAGCCAAAATGTCTAGGCTGGTGGCCTGATTTCTGCCTCCTGCCAGTACAACCGGCTCCTAATAGTGTTGCAAGAGAAAGCCAAAAATTAGTCTCCCTGTGGAGCGAGACTTGGCCTGACCTGGCACCCCCAAGGATCCAAAAATCACGGGGTAGGAAATTGGAACCACAAGCCACATCCAAATACTCAGGCAAACCTTTTTCTTTTCAATGATTAAATAACATTTCTTTTTAATGTTCAAATCTTGTTCAACCCAAAAGAAAACAATCCTAGGATAAAAGTTCACTGTATCTGTTGTCTGAGATAAACTTAGAGAATCTCAATACATCCACAATATAACTATCTATGGTTTCGCAGGAGAGCTGTGAGACCTCACATTCTTCCAACTCTGAGGTCAGTGTTAAGGTACCAGACTGAAGCAGAGTTAAAAGTTACTACCCTCACATACGGCTCTGAAGCAGTATCTCTGCGTAACGCCTAAGCTGAGTTGAAGGAGTTCAGAATCACATTGTAATCAGATGGAGGGAATTTTATGTAACTGTACTATGACTAATCTTGATGCTGACTCCATGTTTGGCAAAGTAAAAGTATCCTGTGCCCCATCATTAGTACACATTTTGCTCAGCACAGGATCCATCACAAATCAAAACACATCTTTATGTAACATAAACATGAAAGATACATTGTCTGGTTCAACCTAGTGTCTCTATTAAGTGTGGAGCAGATACTTACATCCTTTAGCAAAGTTCTTTCAAGGCTCACACATGATTGTAACTCAGTTTTTCATCCTGATCTCGAATTGCCAATGTAAATCACATTAAACACTGCATCAGAATCAGAACTATTGCAAATTAGGAGAATTTCTGTTCTCTTATCCATTTGTAGACAAATCAACTGTAATGGTTTCTGTTCCCATTCCTGCAGCTGGTGTTCCCAAGGACTTATCCTCAGTTCCCTCCTTTTTCTCACCATCTGAAAATATGGCACAGCTTCCGTTTCATGTGCACACTGATGACATTCAGCTATCTCTCACCTTTATCAACCCAAATACAGTCTGAACTAAGATAAAACATTCTGTCTAATCTATCTGACTGCTTGACTGGGATTCAGCACAGGAATCAATGGAAATTTCCTCCAACTAATTAGTGTGGACATCAAATTGCCTTTGGTCCCAATGACAAACTTAATCCTTTCAAGGCCAAACCAGATTGTTCACAACGTCAATTTCATATGTGACCCCAATATGAACTTTTGACCACATATCAATGTCATCAGTGAGACATCAATAACATCATCTGACTTTGCCCCTGTTTGCTCTGAAACTCTCACTCACTTCTCTGTTCCCCCTGAACTTGACTAATGCATTTTGGCCTGCATCCCACTTTCTATCCTCCATAAAAATGAAGTCATCCAAAAGTCTATTTCCAAAGTCCAAAGTCACACCCAGCACCCTTGGGCTTGCTGGCCTACATTTCCTCCAGGTTAAACAACCCCTCAATTTTCAAATTCTCATGTATGAGAATAGTTTTATTCTTTTCTATCATTAGACTGTCCTCAAGCCTCAAAATATTCATACTCCATCAATTCTTGTATCATGAATATCGTTTTTTAAAAAAGATTCGTGGCTTATGAATGTATGGCTAACCTCTGGAAGACCCTCCCTGCCTTCCTATCTCGCTTGCCTTTTTTAAACCTAAGTTTCTGACCAGTTTTTGGTCATCTGCCATTTATCTCTGTAGGTATCTTGGTATCAAACTTTGTTCAATAACACGGATGGAGTTTAATTTAGATATATGCGAGGTGTTGCATTTTGGTAAGACGAACAAGGGTAGGGCTTACACGGTTAATGGTAAGGCCCTGGGGAGTGTTACAGAACAGAGAGACCTAAGGGCTCAGGAGCATAGTTCCTTAAAAGTAACGTCACAGATAGACAGGATGGTTAAGGAGGTGTTTAGCATGTTTGCCTTCCCTGCTCAGACCACTGAGTATAGGAGTTTGGATGTCATGTTGCAGTTGTACAGGACATTATTGAGGCAACTTTTGGAGTACTATGTCCAGTTCTGGTTGCCCTACTATAGGAATGATATTATTAAATTGGAGAGGGTGCAAAAAAGATTTAAAAGGGTGTTGCAGGGACTGAAAGGTTTGAATTAAAAGGAGAGGCTGGATAAGCTAGGACCTTTTTCACTGGAGCGTAGGGGGTTGAGGGTTGACCTTCTAGAGGGTTTATAAAATCATAAGAAGCATAGATAAGGTGAATAGCAAAGGTTTTTTCCCTAGGGTGGGTGAGTTCAAAACTAGAGGGCGTAATTTTAAGGTGAGGGGCGAAACATTTAAAAGGGATCCGAGGGGCAATGTTTTCACACAGAGGGTAGCTTGTATGTGGAATGAACTGCCAGAGGAAGTGGTAGATGTAGGTACAGTTACAACATTTGAAAGACATTTAGATAAGTCCACAAATAGGAAAGGTTTAGAGCGATATGGGCTAAATGCTGGCAAATGGGACTAGTTTAGTTTGGGAAATGTGGTTGGCATGGATGAGTTGGACCAAAAGGACTGTTTCTGTGCTGTCTGACTCTTTATGACTCTCTATAACACTCCTCTGAATTGCCTTAGGATATGTTTATAAATTAAAGGTGCTATATAAACACAAGTTGTTGCTATTGGGCAGCTCCGTTAAAAGTGAAGTAGAACGCACAACATGAAATGTGTATGTTTACAACAACTACTTGCAGTAACTACCCACGCATGGATAATGTTTGATATAAATCCACATGCTGTTAGTAAAAGCATCTCTAGTTGTACGTGAGCCAGAGTAATCTAACTGAAACCCAGGAAAATACCTGTGAGTAAAACATAATGTATGTTTATTCCTAGCAAGATGCTTTGTTGGGAGCTAGCAATCTTCAATAGGAGCTGCATTTGTTCATTGCGGGTTGAATCTCTGATCCCAGTTTTTGAGAAACTGGCATTCAGTGTGAATAAATTATTTCAGAGCAGAAGATAGAAAGGTATCTGAATATAATGGAAGACTAAATGTCAGATTAGGCACTAAACACTAAATCTGTTCCCATGGTCATATCTTTAGATCTGTGTAACAGTGCTGAGATGAGCTACTGCTTTTATTGGGAACTGTGCATATAATTTATTTAGAGAAATGAGGCTAACCACACTGTGGCATGGACTGTACAAACATTATTACTGCAAATGTAAATATTATCCATCCTTAGATTGCTTACACTGTTGCCTAGAATGACAGTTACCTGTAGTGGCCTATTTTAATTTGTGCCCCTTCTACCTGGAGTGAGTCAGTTCTTTGGGACCTGTATTCATTCATTTCTCAAGTAGTGACCTCTGTTCATTCACATCTCCATGCTGTCTGGAGTGAAACTAATATAAACCTGACATCACTGAGGCATAACTCATTCCTTTCATTTCTTTGCAAACACAAAAATATGCTGCAAGCTCCTTAAGACCAGAAACATAGGCAGAGAAATTAAAAATAGACAAGGCCATTCAGCTCATCAAGACCACTCCGCCAGTCAACTTGATCATTCCTGTTCCTCAATCCCAATGCCATCTTCTTGCCCTCTCCCTTTACACCTTGACACCTACAGCCTCTAGAAAACAATTTATTTCTTAAATATATTTGTAATTTGGCCTCCACAGCATTCTGTCTCAGGAATTCCACAGTTTCACAGCAGGCTGAGTGAATAAATTTCACCTCATTTCAATAAAATAAATTTACCTATACTGTATCATGAGACCATGACCACTTGTTCTGAATCCCCAGCTGTGGAAACATCACCCCTGCATCCAATCTGTCTAGTCCTGTCAATGTTTTATGTGTTAAAATGCAATTCCTTCTCATTCTTCTGAACCCCAGTGAATACAGGCCCAATCAATGCAATTCATCTTCATACGAAAAACCTGTCATCCCTTCACTGCACTCCCTCTATGTCAAGTATAACTTTTCTTAGGTAAGGAGACCAAAATTGCATACAATACTCCAGATCTGGACTCATCAAAGCACCATACATCTCTAGTAAGACTTCCTGTACTTAAACATTCTTGCAATGAAGGCAAACATACCATTTGCCTTCCTAACTAAAATGAAGGAACGCAACTACATGGTCTCAGTAGAATGCAAGGTCAGTTGGGATGGGTCACTTTGTTACTGAGCTTAAAACATGTTAATTCTACTGTAAATAAGGGGCAATGGTTACAACCACTGGGCTATGAATTTCAACAAGTCTCACAGTGGAATAAGATTGAGGACAAGATTTGAGGCAAAGGTCTTGGCTCTTTTTAAAGAGCAAATTCAGAAATGTCATTGCCTAATACTACCACATAAGCTTTTGCCACATAGACCACAAGAAAAGGGAACAGGAGTAGGACAATTGACCCCTCGACCCTGCTCCCCCATTCAATAGGATCATGGCTGATCCAACACTCCTCAATTTCCCTTGATTCCCTGACTGATAAAGACTCTATCTACTTCAGCCTTAAAATACACACAAGGATTCTGCTCCCACACCTCTCTGTGGCAAGGAGTTCCAAAGACTCACAACCCTCTCAGAGAAGAAATTTCTCATCTCAGTTGTGTATTGGTGCTCCTTTATTCTGAGACCATGACAATTGCTTTTCTTCATCTACTATTTCAATAATAAGATGGCAACCCCCACACTTTAAATTAGTTAATACATCTGTTAGTATCAGCAACAGCAACTTCATTTCACATGCAGACAGCAGCACCGCACAGGGAAATTTCCAGGCTACATCCACAATGTACCAAAGATGCCCAATACTATTAAAGAAAATACCAACAAAAATGCTTCACAACACACACCAAGGCATTCTATAAGCCATAATACTAACCGAGCAAAAGGTTGGATTACAGAAGCATAAAGAATTAGTTTATTTAAATAATCTTCAATATTTACATGTAGAAGTAAATATATTAGAGCATCCTCTGCTTTATTTACTTTTAGTGGCTGAATGCCTCAAGTATATTTAAAATACACTTAGGGATGAGGTGACAATAAAAAGGCACTTTGAATTAAAGGTGTTGACCTATCTGTATGTAAGACCAGATGAGGTAAGCATAACTCAAATTCATTTTGGTTTTGATGCTATCAATTAATCTTTTAAAAATCTATTTACTGGAGTTCTTTATAGAGCCTTTCATTCGCTAACAAGTCAGGTGGTCACTCTAGGGACTGACAAGCCCTTGTCAAACATATCCTGATCGTAGCAATATAAAAACAGAGAACGCTGGAGAAACTCAATAGATCTCACAGTACCTGTAGAGACAGAAACAGCATTAATGTTTTCAGTCTGATATGACTCTTCCCCAGATGAAGAACAGTCAAATTGGATTTGAAATGTTAACTGTTTCTTTCTCCACAGTTGCTTCTAGGCCTGTTGGCTTTCCCTATCATTACCTAGTGCCATTGTCCTGCTTTTGCCCCCTATATCTTTGCACGTTATTTTCATCTAAATAATTATCCAATGCCCTATTGAATGCCTCAATTGAATTTGCCATATATATGATAGTTTAACTGAGCTTTCGCGATTTTACGCTGAAGTGATTTACCCATGAGGTCCCAGGATATAAACTGAAGCGAGATTGCTGGAGTGGATGATAAATTAGTTCAATTAATGAAGAGTAATAATATAAAAAGGTCTGTCAAAATGGCAGAAGATAATGAATGTGATGCTTCAGATGTCACCAAAACTGGGTGAGATTGTGAGTTGTGAGGAGGATGCAAGGAGGTTTCAAGATGATTTAGTCAAGTTGAATAAATGCGCAAACATATGGCAGAAGCGAAACACTGTGGCTAAATGTGAACTTATACACCAGTGCGGAAAGCAGAAAGGAAGAGTATTATTTAAATGGTGATATATTGGGAAGTATGGATGTACAAAGGGATCTGGGTGCCCTTGCCTACAGTTCAACGGAAGTAGACCAGCAGGTTCAGTAAGTAATTAGGAAGGCAAACAGTATTTTGGCCTTCGTTGTAAAAGGATTAAAGTTCAGAAGTAGGCACATCTTACTGCAGTTATACAGGGTCTTGGTGAGATCACATCTGAAGTACTGTGTGCAGTTTTGATCCCCCTACCTAAGAGGATATAGTTGCTATCGAGGGAGTGCTGCGGAGGTTCACTAGGTCGATACCAGGGGTGTCAGGTCTATTCAATGTGAAGAGGTTGGTTAGAGGGATAAGAAGTGATTTGATTGAAAAATATAAAATTCAAACAGGGCTGGACAGACTTGTTGCAATGAGGACTTTTTTCCCTAGTTGTACAGTCTAGAATCATGGGACACTGTCTCAGATATAGGGTAAACCATTTAGGACCGAGATTAGGGAATATTTCTTTACTCAAAGGGTAGTGAACCTGTGAATTTCTCTACCACAGAAAGCCGTGGAGGTCAAGTCATTACTTATATTCAAGAAAGAGGTAGGTTTTGGGTTTTAAAGGTAATGAGGGGCTTGGGGTGAAAGCAAGAAAATGGCATTGAGCTGGAGGATCAGCTGTAAACATACTGAATGGCAGGGAAGGTTTGAATGGCTGAATGGCCTTCTCCTGCTCCTAGTTTCTATGCTTAAGACCGATATTGTTTTTTCATTGTATACAATGAGCTGAGCATTAGCCTGAATCAACAAAGTCAACAAAGTCTATGTTTTTTTTTGCTTTTTTTTCTTCAGTAGCCAGCTACAACTACAGAGCCATTTAGAAACTGGGTCAAGTGACAAATATTGTTCAATGTGCACTGATATAGAGCAATAAGACAAGGCAAGAGAAATAAGTCATGGAAAAATTAAATATGAATGGGTGTACAGATGTAGAAGTAAATGGGTCTAAATGAATAGCTCTTTCAAAAGATTTAGCTCAACAGAATGGTAAATAAATAGCACAGGCTGCCTAGGGAGAGACCAGAATTGGGATACTGTCAGCAAATTTGAAAGCGAGATAGATAGGGTGTCAGCAAATTCAAGAGGGAGCTTTAATTGGGGAGGAGTTAATTGAGTATGAGTACAGTATGGTGGTGTCTTATTGGAATTTCGGAAGCAGTCAAATGGATAACAAGTTGTGTTTTCCAGTTCTATGGCTCTGTACTCCTACCACCAAGTTAGATTGTATTCCTCAGGCTGAGAGATACAAATTTTAAACAATGGTACATCCACAAGATTGCCCAGGCGCAGTTGTTTTAGTGGTCCAGCTAACGTTCCGAAATCCTCACTGCAATGTAAACAGGGCAAATTCCAGAACAGCAGCAGCCAACACATACATAACCATTTCTGTTTGAAGTGGTTTTGTTTAATATAAACTTGCCAAAGAAAAAGCTCTCCTTAAGGGAAATGCCACTTAAAGTTTGTAGATTAAATTATACAACATGTCTGGAGTGCAGACCAATGAAATATGTTCAACGGTCTTTGCCATTATCCTGTTGGAACTACCATTTAACCTGTGAGGACATGGTGTTGATTCTTTTTCTGACCCATTCTAACTTGATGTGTTTTCTTTCTGTTTAGTCTGATCTTTATATATATTTATACAGAGGCAGTTTAAAATGATGCATATTTTTCTAATGTGGTGATGATTTAGTGGTATTCTGCAACCTTTTACATTCAATAAAGATTTCATACAATCTGGACCAAGGACAGAGATTGGACGACCTACTATGCGTATCACTTGTGCTGAAGTTGCAAGTGTTAACAGCAGAGCAGGCAGGGTGATCATGATGAAGCTCTTCCTATACATTGGCAATGCTATATGAATGGTGCAAGGTTGAAAAGAGGTTTCAGTCAAGAGTGGGATCGTAGGAAAGTTCTGCTTCAAGAAGGTATTTCAAACAGGTGGAGGGGTAAAGGATGAACAACTTGTTTATAATTAAGATCCAACTAATGAAAAGAGGAAATCTGCCAAATGAAAAGCCAAAACAAGCTGCAGTGTCCACTTGGGAAGTGAAATCTGATAACATGATAAGCGCACTTAAAAAGCATTTAAATTTGTGCTGGTTGGGTTAAAGCCCCAATTTTGCTGAATAAGATTTGCACAAATTGAAAGACTTCCAGAGAGACTGATGGATATAATAGTTTTCCTTTTGTTTAATGTCACTTCTCGATGTTCTGAAGACTGGGAAACCTAGTTCTATTGAGACAACTGAAAATGGGCTTTTAACAGCAACAACAAACAAGCATTTTAAGAATAATAATGCATAACCTTCCAGCTCATATCAGCTGATTTAAATTCAACCACTTTCTAAAACTGTACTGAACCACTGAATAATGTCAAATCCCTCTTCCATGTTTCATCTTGTTATGGCCCTGCAATGTGGCTGCCTCCAAATCTTCCCTACCAGCATGGTGTCGTCTTTGAACAATGTTGTTCTAGAAGCCAGCTCACCTTCTCAAAGGCAATTCTTTCCATCAATTTCCAACTCCACACCAACCCCACCCCCCGGAACAATTTAAAGGAAAAGAACATTACTGGCAAAGTAAAAATAATCCACGCAAAGACTTGCTTAATACTGAATCTGATGTAGAAATGGCAGACACACTGGGGGGAAGCAAAATTCCATGTCAATGCCTGGCATCATGACTTTGTCTGCTCTATGGCTGCGAGGCCAATGAATTGTATCTTTGCTGTAAAGTACCAGTTCCTAATGTAATCTAGTAAACACAGGGATTAGCAAGAATACTATTTCATGTTTTCTGTCAGTCAATATTGAAACTGCTAGAGGTATAAAATTTTGTGAATTTGGGGAGAGGATTGGTTGCACACTGGGATGGATTAAGAGTCCAGATCTCAGTCACAGTGTCTGGAATGTGTGTGTATGTCTGTACTAACTTCCAATGGTTTGCAATCCAACTCAAAGAACACTTTCTAAAAGAGATATCTTTTCCACCTAGTCGCTGAGCCCAACTTTAGGATAAAACTGACAGGTAGAACGAATGGAACTTTTGTTGATATACATTCTGAAAACGAAAAATCCTGCCCAAAAAGGCTGTGGTTGCATTTCAGCGCCTCATTTGTAAAGTGACAGGGCCAACAGCTGTTGGCAGGCACAATGTTTACTCTCCTCAAAGTGAGCAGTCCCCTCAGCCTCGCTCGAGGTGCTGACCTGTCTTTGCACAGGCTGTGGCTGCGTTCACAACAGGCCCTGACCTCTCCCTTCAAACTCACCCAGCTGTCCCCGCTCTTCAGGAACCAAACCCCCGCCCCCCGCCACTAAAGGGACTGCGCCTTTCGGATAGACTGGGAAACGGAGGCCCTTTCAGGCGTTTGGAGAAAGATACCCTGGTGGTTATTCAACGTCAACCCGACACCCAACAGATCAGACTCTTTGGTCCTGATCACTTGTGGGAGCTTTCTGTGCGGAAATTGGCCGCTGCAGTTCCCAAACCACAACAAAAGGGGCACTTAGAAAATACCTGCTGTGCTCCTCCAGCTCCACACTGTCTTACCTCTGACTCCAGCGTCTGCAGTTCTTACTATCTCTCACACAGAAAATGCTATTCCACGCACTGGCAGTGAAGCATTCTTTGAGGTTCACTTCTTGTTTCCAGCACCACACTTACCCCAGTTTTGAAACTTGTTACGAGGTAAATTTCTCTGCTCTGTCCTGCTTCTCTTATTGTTTTTAGTCTATTTTTATACATTTTTATTTTTAAGATGAGGACGTCGTTGGCATTTTTCGTCCATTCCTGATTGCATCCTCAATGAATCGAGTTACTTCAGAGGGTGATTAAAGTCAATACTGCGAACCCGGGGTCACATGTAGGCCAGACCAGGTTAGAGCGGCAGATTTTCCTCCCTCTCTAAAGGATATTAGTGAACCAGATGGGTTTTGTGGTTTTGTCAAGTCAAGTTAAGCTGTACCAGGTGACATGGTAGATTTGAACCTGATCCCGGGGGCCTCAGCATTGCTAGGTCAATGACAGGCCCAGAATGGCTCACTAGCACACGGACTCCGCTACTGCAATCCTTTCGGCCTGAGGGAGAGACTTCATCTCTGAAACCTACCCCACTCACTGGGACTGAAACCATCTTCATGCACAATCACGTGGCTTCGGTGAAACTCGAATCCCTTCCTCTGACACGATGCCGGCCGCAGAAATGACAATGATACCGCATGGAATCCCTTACCCCTTTCAGTAAAGTCAGTGACAGCAAGTGTCAGAGACCCCGCTCTCCCATGCACCCCACCGCAGCAATGAAGCACTGAGATATCTCAAATGGTGCTGAGGGCTTGGATTGAGGCGGCAGCCCCATCTCATTTCCTTCCACCTACAAACAGCTGCTCTGGAGGCGGGGTGGGGGGGGAAGGTGTGAGTGAAAGGACGCAGAGAGAGGATACAGAGAGTGAGAGGATAGAGAGTGGGGACAGTGTGAGGACACAGAGAGAGAGAGGCCACGGAGTAAGTGAGAGAGGACTCGGGGTTAGGGGAGAGTGAAAGGAGTGACAGTGACAGGATACAGAGACAGAGGCCAGACAGAGGGGGAGAGCGAAAGGACATACAGAGAGAACGAGTGAGAGGACTAAAAGAGTGAGAAACAGAAAGAAAGAGGGTAGAGAGAGTGAGAGAGAAGGAGGACCGAGAGAGAAGGAAAATGTGAGGGATATAGATAGAAAAAGGGAGGGTGACGTTCATCACATCGGTTCACTGGGCTGGATTTAAAAGTAGAGATAGTAGGAACTGCAGATGCTGGAGAATCTGAGATAACAAGGTGTAGAGCTGGATGAACATTTTTTCTGAAGAAGGATCTAAGCCCGAAACGTCAGCTTTTCCGCTCCTCTGATGCTGCTTAGCCTGTGTTCATCCAGCTCTACATCTTTTTATCTTGGATTTGAAAGTAGTTTGCCCAGCTGAAAGGACTCTGGTCCCGTTACTAGTGTCACCCAGTGCCCTGTGAAATAGGCAGCTTGTCTATCCTAACACCAACTGGGGCTCCAATGATGCTTTAATCCCCTGTTCAAGCACAACCTTCTCTTTCAACACTCTGACTCCCGCCCTTTCGGATGAGTTGAAAAGTTTGATAAAGTATACAAAGGGCGAAAGAAAATTTCTTAACGGCTTGGTCGAAGTTTTTCAATTATTTATTGGGATGAGGGGCGCTCGCATTATTTCATGGTAGTAAAGAGTGTGGTACACCACCACTAACAAGAAGTCCGAGGGAATGGGCACCGTGCCCCCCTGGCTTCACCAGCCCTCACTATCCTTCCCTTTCCTTCGGCACTCCGCGCTTATTTCATTTGAGCTGGGATCAGATTTCCGCGCGGCCGTCCCCTCAGCACTAACTGTGGTGAACCATGACTTTTGCAGCAGGCGAGAGGAAATCGACTGTCCATGTGCTGTCATTTCCAATAAAATGCAGCAAGAAGCGCACCCCGCCGGGGAATGCCGTTTTAATTCACCCGCTGGAAAAGCATGTGTTCTTTTATTCGAATAATTTCACTTGTTATTAGCCGGGAACTAAAGAGGCGAATCCAACATCGTTGAAAGGAATCACTGCATTTAGTCGGATCATGTTGGAGTCTCTGTACCAGTCGAAAAATACGCAACAGCATCGGATTTCAACTCTCTATAAAATATTTTTTCTAAATATATATAAAAGAAGGCATTTGAAATGCGTCCTCCAAAAGCCAGGGTAATAATACCGACAGTTCGTGTGAGTTTAGGAGGGCCAATTGTTGTGGGGTATAAAGAGGGAAGCCAAAATTCCTGGAAGTGCAGTTGTTAAACACACAGAGGGACATCTGCAATTTGATCCGATTGTATCAAGTGCTTGGAACCTGCTCAATGCAAGTTTGAGGGAAGCATGAGCCTTTTGCTGTCTGACATTATAATCAAATTCTGAGCGTTGGGGTACATTGGGTTGGGAGCTCCAGCATCAAGTGTCGCTTCAGGACTTGGTCACAAATCGTGCGTTTCTAACACACGACCAAGCCGGCTGTAAATGCTGAGGGTAGGCGCTCGGTTTTTCTGGGTCAGCAAGCCTGCAGCTGCAGAACCCAACATAGTCATGGACCTAACCAATGGCAGGCCATAGCTTCTGAGGGCTTGGTAGCCGACCATACCGTCAAACCAGTCAGGCAGCGGCCTGTTGGCTTCAATGAAAGTCCGATTTATTTTAATGTATCAGCTCCAACCCCTCACCAAGTCCAGTCAGGTCACCAACACCCCCTCAATAGGCCCAATGATCCAGCATGCTGAGTGATGGAATGGATAAATCCATTTATGAGAGAGAAAATCTTCATGGTGGTGTGGCTATTTTCACAGTGCTAATGTGTGGGCAGGTTTGAAGTGAGTTAAAGGCTTGTCCTTTAAAATATGTCGGTATACGTGAATGCGTGTCTCTGTGAACGCATATGCAATATATACAGGTATCTGCGAGCATGTGTGTGAAAGAGAAAGCGTTCTTATTTCTGTATGATGTGCCTGAAGGGTAATATGTGTGAGAGAATGAGTGCCTGTGAGCATGACTGAATGAGAAGTGAGAATACAATAGAATCCCTACAGCGTGGAAACAGGCCTTTCGACCCAACAAGTCCACACCAACCCTCAGAGCACGCCCTAATCTCAGCATCCTTGAACACTATGGGCAACTTAGCATGGCCAATCCAACTAGCCTGCACATCTTTGGAGTGTGGGAGGAAACCCACGCAGACACAGGGAGAATGTGCAAACTCCACACAGGTAGTCACCCGAGGGTGGAATCAAACCCAGGTCCCTAGCACTGTATGGCAGCAGTGCTAACCAGTGAGCCACTGTGCCACAAAGGCTGAGAGAAAATTAATGTGACTGTGAGAATGAGATAGAATGCGAGAGGGGAGTGTGAGAGAATTAGCCTGAGAATGAGTATGAGGCAATGAGTGTAATGTGAGAATGAGAGAGTGTGACGAGAATGTGAGAGAGATTGTGTGTGAGTGAAACTGTGAGAGTGTGGGGGACAGAGTGAGTGTGAGTAGGATACTGTGTTTGTGAGACTGTGTGAGTGTAGGGAAAATTGTGTATGTGAGTGGGACTGTGTGTGTCGGGGGGGACAGTGTGTGAGAGTGAGTGTGGGGGGGACAGTGTGTGAGAGTGAGTGTGGGGGGAGGAAGTGTGTGAGAGTGAGTGTGGGGGGAGGAAGTGTGCGAGAGTGTGGGGGGGGGGG
>NC_063332.1:21821300-21871752 GCF_021869965.1 Rhincodon typus | reverse complement strand
AGTGTGTGAGAGTGTGGGGGGGAACGGGGATAAGCGTGTGTGTGTTGGGGGGGGGGGGGGGGTGGGCGCGGGCGCGGATAAAAGTGTGAGAGTGTACCTCCCGGTTCAGATACAACATTTGGGACGTTGGCCTTGAACAAAACAGACGGCCCCTTTTCCCCACGTGGTCCCAGCCGCAGGATTTTGTTGTACATTTCAGAATGAGTTTCAAGCAGAGACAAGCAGGCCAGATAGGGAAATCCTGGAATCAGATCCCAGTCCATTAAATCTTATCTGCTTCCTGGAGAAATTATTGGAATAAAGCTGCGACAACAATTTCCGCGGGCCGTATCCGCCGCTAAGGATTGAGCTCAGAGGAGCCGTAAAAATGCTTTTTAAACTGACGGCTTTTGTCTCGGTTTCTATGAAGGGGCTGCACTCCATAATCAGCGTATTGTTGGCTAAACCAAGTCAAACTCTGCAAACATCGCCTGTTGTCTCTTGGGGTGCACAGGGGGAACTTTAAAAAAAGTGGCTTCCTATTGTTTTCCCCCCAAAAATGTAAATTATGCAAATCCCATCGGGCAGTCGTGACAATAAACTTGGGTAAACACTGCAGTTAAAACGCGATATTTGTGAATTAAGGAGCTTTGAGAGTGACAAAAAGGAAAATAAAGTAAACGGACTTGAGTTTACAAATACAATTGTATTGATTTATTGCAAGGATTTCGAGATTCCGAAGAAAAAGGGAGAGAAGGTACTGAATTGGCAAATACGCGAATTTGCACTGCAATAACTTTCACTAGTGAACTACGGGAGTAAAGTAAAAGGCGAGAGGGTTGTTCGAGCGCGAGGTGAATTTTACAAAGCAGACAGGGAACATGGCACTAGATCCCCATTCAAACAACCGCCTTCCAACTTCAACACTCGCAGCAGGGTCTTACTGAAGTCCCACTGCTCCCAAAAGGTGAACAGAGTGTGGAGGGGAGGGAAGGGAGTCACCAGGCGCTGTTGGAACCTTTTTCATCTCAGACAAAGCCGCAACACCCAGTAAGCCAGAACCTTACACCTCCCACTGCAGCGCAGATAAGTGTTTTTGAAAGCAAGTGATGTCTCTGAATCGAGCCCAATGGGGCAGGATGTTACTTCCCCCATCCCCTCTCTTCCGAGTAAAATAAAGGTTGGGGCGTGATGTAATTTGAAATATTTAAGACTGTGAAAGACGACCATAAACAGAAAAAAAAAGTCGCCAACAATTAGGGAATCAGAGAGTCACTAATAAACCCATTGGGAATTTGGGAGGGACTCCTTCAACTGAGAGACTGGTATGAATGTGGGACTGTTTATCACAGCAAAGTGGTCTCGACTATTTCTATACACGAGGAGGAAAGGCAATAGAGCGTTCTGTTGAACAAAATCACTTGGGAGGAAGAATGCCAATCAGTCGAACTGAAAAAGGACGGAGTCTGAGCTGTGCAAAACACGAGCTGCCAAAAACACCTCGTTCAGGTCCAGTGCATGAATTCGCTCGGGGTCGTGAAACAAGGGATTGAGCAAACGTTATCAAGGAACCCAAACGCAAATGGATCCCAGATTTGGAATCGTCGATGGGAGATGATACCATGCAGGGAGTGTCTGTACTGAACCACCACAGAACCTCTGAAAATGCTTGGCCCTAGAATTCAGATTGCTCTCAGAAGGTTCTGTACTCGCATGGAATAGGGTATGTTTCAGACATAAAACACTTACACCGTGAACTCAACTTCCAAACGCACCAAAGTTAACCTGGTTTCCAAGCAAGGCCTGTTGGGTGTGGTTGAGGTGTGGGGAGGAGTGTATGTGAAATGTTTGCTTATTCACCCATCCCCTACTCCTCACAGTTTATGGCTCCTGTCTGTCACCGTAGAAAAACATGTCTGTGCATCTCCTGCGATCAACCTTCATCCCAAACAGATGTACAATGAGAATAGTGAGCTTTCCCCTCAGCCCCGTAAATCGCCACCAACACTACAATATTTAAAACACCACTTATTGCGGATGCCGTAAATTTGAAACAAACACACAGAAAGCGATCCATTCCAAAAACAGAAATTGCTGGAGAGGAACACGGCAGGTCTGGCAGGATATAATGGAGAGAAAACCAGAGTTAATGTTTTGGGTCCAGTGACCCTTCATCAGAACAAACCCATTCGAGGACCGGGGCAATGCAATTGTCCCTTTAAAAGAAACACGGACCAGACTAAGTTAGACAAGATCATAGACACAGATGTACAGCATGGAAACAGACCCTTTTGTCCAACTGGCCGATGTTACCCAAATAAATCTAGGCCCATTTGTCAGCATTTGGTTCATATCCCTCTAAACCCTTTCTATTCATACACCCATCCAGATGCATTTTAAATGTTGTAATTGTACCAGCCTCCACCACTTCCTGTGGCAGCTCATGCCGTAAATGCACCACCCTCTGTGTGAAAAAGTTGCCCCTTAGGTCCTTTTTAATTTTTTCCCCTCTCACCTTAAACCTATCCTCTCTAGTTTTAGACTCCCCAACCTGGGGGAAAAAACCTTGTCTATTTACCCTTTCCATACCCCCCAATTTTATAACCTCTATAAGGTCACCCTTCAGCCTCTGACGCCGCAGGGAAAATAGCCCCAGCCCATTCAGTCTCTCCTTGTAGCTCAAAATCTCCAACCCTGGTAACATCCTTATAAATCTTCTCTAAACTCTTTCACGTTTCACAACATTATTCATACATAAAAGACAGGCCACAATTGCACGCAGTATTCCAAACGTGGCCTAACCAATGTCCTATACAGCCCGCAACATGACCTCCCAACTCCTATACTCAATGCACTGGCGTTTGAAAGGAGCCAAAGCCTTTGTGGCAACAGTGTGTAGCAGGAGGAGCACAGCAGTATTTTTTTCTGAAGAAGGAACGACCCGAAACGTCAACTTTCCTGCTCCTCTGATGCTGCTCGGCCTGTGTTCCTCCAGCTCCAGCAGTTCTTTCTATCTCTGCGCGAGTCAAAGCCTTTGTGGTATTTTCACCGTTTTAACCACCTTCCCTCCTTATCCTGCAGACACGCTGCCGATTGACTAGCAGGAGAAATGGAACTCCCAGCAACTTTTATCAGCTCGTCCACGCCCGCTGTGCCGAGCTAGGTACAGCTAAGCTACACGGGGAACGGCAGCCATTCGGCCCATTCATTCCGCACTACCCCTCACGTCCTGATGGTTTATGCCAAATTAGCGTCCTTCGATGTTGACCAATCAACAATCTCTGTCTCGGTCCAGCCGGCTTGGTTCAACACGGCTTAGTTCAACACGGCTTATTCCACGTTGCGCCAAAGCATGCCAGTATTCGGCCCATCGTGTATGTGCTGACTCTCCGAATGAGTCATCTCATTAGGTCGAAAGCTCACTCTCTCCCTGGTATCCTGGAAATTCGTTGTCTTTTTTTTAAAAAAATGATGTATTCCCAGTTCTGTCAGTGAAACTGCCGCGCGGGTGCTCCACCCCAACTTCCCCCGAATCCTGCTGGGAAATGTATGAAACCCGGCGACCATAATGGGTGGGGGTAATATTGTTAAAACAACCTAGTGACCTCGTGACCCAAACAAGTGCGGAAATAGGGGGCTGAACGACTCCAGAGAAACCCCCTTCCCCCACACACACACCCCACCCCCAGATATACACTTCTCTCCTCAGCCATGGGCCTTTGCGCCGCATTCTAAGATTCACGCTTCCAGCGTTTAAGAAACAGATCCCACAGTAAGTTTAAAAACAGAAGAGTCTGAGGAAGGGTCACCGGACCCGTAACGTTAACTCTGATTTTCTCTTCACAGATGCTGTCAGACCCTGCTGAGCTTTTCCAGCAACTTTTGGTTTTGTTCCTGATTTACAGCATCCGCAGTTCTTTCGGTTTTTATTCCCAAAGCAGGATTGTAGGATTCCTATCAACAGCAGCGTGTTCCTCTCCTCCCCGCATTGTACTGAAGGGACCGCTTTCAAATAGCCCTCCTGCTCTCCAGGGATTGAATTAACAGGCACCAGACTCCGGCTCTTATTAGTGTTCCGTGGACGGAATCGCTGTCAGAAGCGAAAACAAACTTCCCGCATAACTTTTCTACCCAAGACTAACCATTCTCGCCTTCTACCACAGTGCACACACGGTGCAGAACATTAACATGGAACTTCAACTCCCCTCCCCTCCCCTCCCCTCCATTACAGCTTTAATCGATTGTAATGAGAATTGTCATTTTTTTAAACAAGCTCTGCGGAAGTAGCCTCCAGTTATTGGCTGGAATTCTTCCTGGCAATTGAAATCGTTCAATTAAATAATTACTGTTAGTTATCTGTCAATTTTGTTTAAACCAGTTACAATAGGCAGGCTATGCAATCAACAAAAGATACAAAATTCACATCCGATGTTTATTTAACCTAGGAACTCGGCAAATCAGCCCTAACAGCAATTACATTGTAGATGGGCAGACAGATAGATGACTATGTCCTGTATCTGCTTCAGTTCACTCACTGTCCCTTTTCTAAAAACAACCGGTGTTTTTGACTGTGGGGAGAACATCCTAGACTCAGTCTAGGCCGAGTTAATTAACTGCGGATTTTAATGCGGGGGTTCAATGCTGCACACCAAAGGACTTGTCCGTCACACGGGGACAACAACACCTCAGTGTATATCCCAAACGTTCACCGCTATCGCTGGTCGATTGCTTCTGGCACCAGTGTGTTTATAATTTGTAACGACTTTCATCAAGATCGAACCTGTCACTGCGAAGGGAAGCGGATGTACGCGTCCACCCTTTTTCCCCAACTCTTCCCCCCCGCCTCCCAAATCCCCCAGCCGCAATGGGATCTTTCTATGCCACAGTGACATCACGCGAATAACAAAGTCTGGGATCCCGGTGGGATATCAATCCCCGTTATTATCTTTGTTTCTTCTGCTTCGCCGGCCGAAGGAAAACTGGGAAGCATCTGGATTGAATCATTGGGAAAAATCGCCACCCAGTTCGGAGGGGAAGTGGACTCGACGCTACTCATGGAAGGGGCGAGTGATTGTAGCTTTGCGTTGTACACCGGGAATGTAGGAGACGGAAGATGGGGGAGCGGGGGGCTGGAGGAGGGAGGGGGAGATCTGTTTTATCCGAGCAGGAATGTAACTGCTTCCCTCACCCTGAGGCTGGACACTACCTGATGATGTTTGCAGTGCTTCGGATTGTAGACTTTCCAGGAGTCACAGACTCTTGACTAAATTCGACACCAGGAATCTCTCAGAAGTGTAACTTTTGTTTCAGGCGGAAACGACTGAATCAACCCATTATATCACCTAAAATGATACATTGAGACGGGACCAAGTACGGGATTGCTCTCCGCGTACATTATCAGATTCTGCTCTTAATATACACACAAAAAGATGTTCTGTCAGTCCAGCCATTCACAGGAGTATTCTCCTGAAGCACTGAATCGCTCAAAGCTTGAAACGGGGAGAAGACCCAAGTTCCTGTACTCACCCCTAGCGCCGGCTGAAAACGCCGTCACTCCCCACAGCAAGAACAGGACTCGAAGAAATTCCATTATCGTCCCCTCCAGAGGCAAAAGTAAAACGAAAATCCACTCTTTATAACCCTCGCGTTTTCCAGGCTGCAAACAAACGGAGGCAGTTTTGTTTTCTTTCCAGAATTGAGCAGGAGAGGGGGGAGTCAGCAGAATGTCTTGGCAACATACACACAAACAGAGGCGATAACCCTGGGTACAATCTCTACTCAATTGATGAGACCCTTCGTGTTTAATAAACCTGAGGGAGTGGGTGGGTGGATGCGGACACACACGCACGCATTATCCATTCATTCTCGTTTATACAGCAGCGACCCAAAGCAGTTTAAAATTGCCCCTGCTGATAACATTACCTATCTAACATTGTCCCATTACACTTCCTTTCTGTTTTTGTTTTTCTTTTGGAGGGGGGAGCGTGAGGTCTGGGGTATAACCTGTCACGTTGGTTCTTAAAAAGAAAAGTTATTTCACTGAACGTCCATAAATCTCGAAAAGAAGATAAACATGAACTCGCTCGGTTCTCCTCTTATCTGACACCACCTTCGCTTTCCTCTCCACTCTTCACTCAATTGCTGGCTTACGCCCGGTGCCCCGCGGATACAAAACAAAGCGGCGGCTGCTTCCAACACGCCGTGTCATTACACATTGTCATTAGTTACAAATTTGCAGGCGAACACGCTACAAAGAAGCGAGAGGATGGGCTCCTGTAGGCAGGAGAGAGAGGGGGAGAGGATGGCCAGAGGTTGTACACACTGCCCACGTGCTGCAGCTCGATACTTAGAACGGAGATTGTAGCAAACTGCACCGCTGGCTCGGCTAACACGGCAAAAAAAAAGTTTAATGTAAACCGACATTGCAGTCAGTGCAGAGAGAGAAAGAAGGGGAGAATCTCACACGTACACACACTCACGGGAGCTGGATGCTGTTCCTGTCTAGGGCCTCTCTGTTTTATACAGGTTGAGGAATGGCCAAAGACACTAGTGATTACAAGGTGGCAGCTCCAACATCATTCCCCCACCCCCCACCCCAACCAACCCCTCCACACACCCACCCCCTTTCTCGAAAGCAAAACCATTGGTAGACACAGCCTCTATGGTAACTCTTATCAACAAGTTCTGCGAAGCAGTCAGGTTCACAGATATCATTGACTGACCGGCTCGGAAGGTATGGCCAATGGTGGAGGGGAAGGGTGGGGTGGGGGTTGGAGGGTTGAAGTGGGGATTGTAAGAGATAGACCCTCTCCATTGCTGTACCGGCGTCAGAAGCAACCGCAAACAAAGACGGATAGGTGCATTTATAGACAAGCGGAATTGAGGCGCAAGTCGTTGGAGTAGAAAATGACTCGATTTTAACATGTGTGCAATTAAATTTGGCTTCGGTGTTACCGTTCGGGCAGGACTTCGGGCTGCACAAGACGCTATATAAATGCAAGGTGCTTTTTTTTCTCCCCGTGCCTCTCTCCCCCCACACCACCAACCCCCCGCCATCGTTCATAGTCAACCCGGTCCGAGCGGGCATAAATAAACAAGATGACTTCAAGCCTGGGACTCTGTGTCTCTCAGTGTACGTGCATTTTGCGCCCCCCTCCATCCCCGGAACCACATACCTGTAATCACTGACCGGTGAACTGGAACTGTCGGGAGCTGCTCCAGGCACGTACTTTCCATTTTCAAACTGCTCAGAGCGAGAGAGAGAGAGAGAGTGAAAAGCCGATCACACGTCTTTTAAATTCTCGGGTGAACCCTCCATGCGATTAGCCCCCGTCTGTAGGTGCCAACACTTCCGCACCGGAGATCAAACTTTGAACTTTAGTAAGAGGATGGTAGAGTCATTGCCTGCAGAACCCTCGAGGTGCTCCGGCACGCTCGGTACTGACTTGGTTTTATATTTACAGTGTAAAAGGTCAAGCTGACTTCGCCCCTGTTGATTTGTAAAGCGGCTGTAGAACTCTCTCCGTGTCTCCGGTGAAAATGTTGCCCTGCTGTGGCTCCAATACTCGGTAAAGGACCCCTGTAGATCGCTCCCAGTCAGTCCCTAGAGTTTAAAATAAAACTACCTGAACCCTGCGATTGGCAGCTTCTGCGCCTTTCAAGATTTTTTCTCTGTGTGTGTGAAAGGACAAGGATTGCAACTTGAGACTGGGTTTGCCAAGCAAGAAAACACACAGAAGACAGAAATGACCGCCAAGCAATCGATGGCTGTTGCAAGTGTTGCAGTTTCTCGCCTCTTTGCCCTCACTCACTCTGTGTGTGTGTATGTGTGTGTGTGTGTGTTTAATAGGGAACTCCGTCAAGTTGGAAGCGAGAGCCCGGGCTTTGTGTTTCCAGGGAAAGGCTACAAGCAAATCACTTTCAGACTTTGGGCCAATCAGCGGCGAGCTGAAACTGACAGGCACCGGGCCCGGAGCTGCCTGTGTCTCCCAGCACCCAGCTTCTCAATGTAGTGGTAACCACACACACACACAATTCCCCGCCCGCCCCCCACACACAGACAATTTCCCACCCCACCCCAAACACACACATCGACACAGATAGACATACACACACACACACACACACACACACAGCAAAAACAAAAACACACATTTAGATGGACACAACATTCACCAACAGTAAATTCTGTCTGTGCAAAAAGTGCCCAGATGTATAGCACCGGCTGCCGCAGGAGCTCTCTCTCTCTCCCCCAATTTTACAGTCTGCATTTTCCCCGAGTCACGTTCTGCTGATAAACAGTTCTGAGGAAAGGTCACTGGACCCGATGCGTTAACTCCGCTTTCTCTCCACAGGTGCTGTACGTTCATTTTTTTTTAAATTTCTGGTGCTTACTCTTGCGGCCCTCAAGTTTTTTTTTCCTTTGGACAGAGGGCGGAAATTCGGCCCACCACGTGTATGCCCGCCCTCTGCAGCAAATCAGTCAGCCCACACTTGCTCCCCCACCCCTGCTCCCCGCGGCGATGACCGCAGCCCCGCAAGTTTATTTTGTTCAAGTGCACTTCCGATTTCCTGTTGAAAACATTCTTCTCACTTCCACGGCCCTCATGGGCAATAGGTCATTACCAACTCGCTGGATAATAATATTCTTTCTCGTATTCCTCCTGAAACCCTCAGCCCTTTACCTTTAGCTGCTGGCAACAGCTAATTTATGCCTCCTTTACCCAAATCTGCCAAGATCTTATGCACTTCTATCAACTTTCCCATCAATCTCCTCCGCTCTAAGGGGAGCAACCCCATCTTCTGCACACTAACCTTGTAGCTGGAACTATCCTGGTTAATCATCCCCTCTGCACTCTTTCAGTGACCCTCTCATCCTTCCGACAAGGTGGTGACCAGAACTGTGCACAATGCTCTAACAGGGGCCAAACTACAGCTTTATATAGATTCAATAAAGCTGCCTCGCTTTTGGACTCAGTTCCTCTACTTATGCAATACAAGATCCCATATGCTTTGCTAACCACTTTCTCAATATGTCTTGCCATCTTCAAAGGTCAACACGTACGAACCCTTAAGTCTTGCTGTCCCCATACACTTTCTAAAACTGTGACACTAAGTCCTATCCCTTCAGCCAAACACATCGCTATATTTCACTGAGCTGAATCCCATTTGCCACTTGCCTGCCCCTTCTGCTAGTCCATTAATGTCTTTTTGCAGGCAATGTTTATGGCCTTCCCTGTTTGACATCCTCTAAGTTTTGTAACGTGGGTACGTCTTGAAATTTTACTCTGCACTTTAAGATCCAAGTCATTAATTTATACATCTCTTCTGATAATCCTGTGGTGATCATTCATAATTTTAAAAATGCTAATTCATAAAACAACAGAGGTATCTACAGTTTAATTTCCACCTGCATGCATTTATTCTACCAAAGAACAACCGAACCTGCAGGCATTGAGCAATGAAATGTTATTTCCAAGACTTTAGCTGAACATTTACTTAGGTTCTAAAAACATCATTGTATGCGCTCATCACACGGCATTTAATGCGTGGACATTAAAGATTTTTGGAATTTGGTGGGCATTGGGCGGAATTTTGAAAATCACCCACCAAACCTAAGGTCTGGTTTCTCCTTTTATTCATGTTACTCTTCTCCTGATTGATTAACAAGACTGAGTTAATGTTAAAACAAAATACTGTTCATGTTGGAAATCTGAATTAAAAACGGGTAGTACTGGAAATGCTGGACGATTGAAGCAGCATCGTTGGACAGAGAAACATAGTTCATGGTTCAGTTCGATGTCTTTTCAAAATCTATAATGAGTCATTTCAAACAAACTTCCCCCAAAAACGCTTTGACACATGGAGTGAATCTGACACCATTACCCACCCCTCCCCCAAGCGGCCACAGGTGGTGAAGCAGGCAAGTGGCATGGCCTTCATAGTGAGAGGATTTGAGTACACGAGCAAGGATGACTTGCTGTAACTGCACAGGGCCTTGGTGAAATCGCACTTGGAGTATTGTATGCAGTTTTTGTCTCCTTATCTGAGGAAGGATGTTCTGACTGTTGGGGGAGTGCAACAAAGGTTTGCAGGATGGATTTCTGGGATGGCAACATTGACGTCTGAAGAGAGACTGGGGAATATTCATTGGAGTAGAGAAGAATGAGAGGGGACCTTACAGAAAAGATAAAATTCTAATGTTTTCCAGAAGAGACAGATACAGTTCTTACGGCTAAAAGGATAAAAATAGATGGGGCAAAAGCAAGAACAGGTTACTGAGTTGGGTGATCAGCCATTGTCATTTGAATGGTGGAGAAGGCTGATTGGCCTACTCCTGTTTCTACTTTCTATGTTTCTAACACTTTTTTTCCATTCCCCATCATCCTCCCCATCTTCCCATCACTCCCCTCCCTCCTTCCCTCCCCCCACTATACATTATACTCCCTGCAGTTATAGTATTTTCCCCAACTCCACACCCTTTCTCCAGCCCTCCAACACTCCATAGCTTTTGTCCATCAGTACCCCCACCATTCCCTTTAGCAATCCCTACCCACCTCCCCATCCCCACCTTATCACTTCCCCCTTCCCAACCATTCCTCCACCCCACACCAACACATTCCCAACCCTTATGCCTCTCCCCACAACTACCCCCCAATACTCTCCACAGCCCTCTCCATCCCACCATCCCTCATCACACTCTCCTACACCTACCAACCTACACCATTAGCCCCACCTCTACACTCAACGCCCACTTCTCCCTCTACACCATATCCCCCCATCCCTACACTATTCCCCCACCCCCAAACCCCTTTCCCACTACTCACCTCAACTCCACACTGACCCCAATACCCACACTCCTTCCAGCTATCCCCACCTTGTTGTAAATTACAGGGAGAAAACAGGATAGGGGCAAAAATCAAATATTCTGTGTGAAAGCTGAATGGCCGAGGCTAAGTTCAAATCTCTTCCTTAAAATCCCTTAAAATTCTGAAGAAGGGTCCCGACCCGAAACGTCAGCTTTCCTGCTCCTCTGATGCTGCCTGGCCTGCTGTGTTCATCCAGCTCTACACCTTGTTAGCTTTGACTCCAGCATCGGCAGTTCTTACTATCTCTCCTTAAAATCAGCCTGGGACGAGGGAAGCTAGTTAACGTGTTAGATTTCCACCTCATTATCCCCCAGACAGATATCTAGGGCAATCGAGGAAGTTAACTTAACTTCTTCGCAGCCCAACTCCATTTTCCCTGGTATTAATTCAGAAGATGGACTCATTGACTTAATTGTGGAAACATTTCGTTTTCGCAGTTTAATAATTGCAAACTCACTGTTGTGGATTGGCGACTGCGTTTAGTGTTTAGTACACATGGAAACAGACGCATTCGGAAAGGGTGAAGCTGCCTATCGTTTAATAGCGTCGATCTTGGCTTTCCTTCATGGAAGTCGAGAGAAGTGAAGCCCTGAACGCTCCAACTCTAAACAGTGTGCACTTCAATTCTTTGATTTCAGTAGGGTTGTTATCCACGCTGATTCTCACAACCAAGAAATGTCATCAGTCTCCAGTCATTCTACAAAAGTGTGTGTGATTGTATAGAATGACCACAGCTGAAGTCAAGGACATGGTACAATCCAGACAACCATATTAAACATTAAACGCTGCATGTAACCTGGTAAATAACAGACTCCAACCTATGCGTTATCATCTGTATTTAATACTGCTGTGTACGTTGTACCCTCTACCTATGGGACCAGCCTAGTTAAAACATGGGATTGTTTCTGACTAGAGTAGGTCTTGCGGCCAACCATTAGGAAATCCATTGCGAGCTGTTGACTGCACAGCGAGGCGATATGTCTGCAATGTGACAGAAGAACATAGTTTTACAGTGTCATTCTATAGTTATAGCATATGCATTTAAAAGGCTACCTAAAGTTACATTATTCGCCATTAGGTGTCATGAGTTAAACATTGAACAAAGCATAATAACAGCGTTTAAATTTTCCTATAATCCAGGCCTTCTGACATGTTCTGCAGCTGAAGGAAACAGCTTCCATTTCATTCATCAATACTAGCCAGGCGACCACCTACATTATAGAGGGTGCTTTGGATAGCAACATGGTTTCGAATGGGTTATGTTGGAACAATCCAACACGGTATGAATGTAGCGAGTCAGTCACCTTAATCGATACATTCTCATTAACTTTATTATGGAAAAGACTTAGTGACCGTTGCTAGTTTCTTTTTCCAAAAGCCATGTGGAAGCACAGCACGTGATGTTCAATTAGCGAGTGAAGCTGAAGACAACACTGCTTTTTTTCCCCTCTTTTTACAAATATTTTCCACTTTTACCTACAACACAATGGTTAGCAATACAGAATTGGACAAATCAAAACAATAGTTTGAGCCAAAATCCGAATGCAAGTTCCTTTGTCAACTGTGTTTTTATTTTTTAAAAAGAACAGTGATGGACCTGCAACGTGCTGGTTAAACCACCCGAGCTGGAGGGCCGTACCTCTAGGACAGTCTGAACGCCATGTTTCACAGGCTTATTAAACCCGAAGCCCAGCATCGAAGAACATATTGTTATAACGTGACACAAGTTTCGATTTACACAACTTTTGTGTTCATGAATCATTTGATTACGTCGACCTTCCATTGTTGCACCGTCAATTCATTCCAAATAAACTTGCCCAGCATTGATCCTCTTACAAAAACCAAAAGAACTGCGGATGCTGTATACCAGGAACAAAAACAAAGTTGCTGGAGAAGCTCAGCAGGTCTGGCAGCATCTGTGAAGGAGAAAACAGAGTTAATGTTTCGGGTCCGGTGACCCTTCCTCAGAACTCATTTTGATTCTCTTACGTATTAATTGTTTTACAGCATGGGGCTAGGTGGCAGATGTTTTACTACTAAATCCCACGGTCAAAATTAGCTGTTCACATCAAAACCCACCCCCACCCCCGCCTTTCCCCCCATACAGACACATTCATTCATGCACATTCAGTCACACATGACACATTATTCCAATATACCACACACACACACACACACATACCCATGCGTGAATGCCTAGTACCCAGCTATCCAAGGAAAGCATTCCAAACACATAGTTGTGCAAACACACAACGTACGTATTTACATACATACACACACAGACAGGCATTCCAAGTCTGTCTGTGGTAGTATGATGGTTATGTTGCTCGGCTAGTAATGTAGAGGTTTTGAATTGCATGCAAATCCTAAAACTTAGCGGATTCCCTAATTCTTTCCAGCAGGTATTCCACCTGTCTCCACCCAAATTACTCGAGTAATGATTCCAGGCCAACTCCAGCGTCGTTGACTCGGTAAGGGCCTAGCGGTCCATAAGGGAATACCTGGCAGCGCAGGTTCAGGGATGTGGCTCACTATCATCATCCAGAAGGCAATTCCTGTATGATGTCAACACCGCTTATATCCCATGAATCAATAAAGAAGACACACATTCAAAAACACTTGTCTACTTCAGCCAAACACAGCAAAAGATGAATTCATCTTCACGCAGGGGACATGCCCAGACTCACAGAGATCGACAGACAGCAAACATAGGACCTGACAGACATAAGCTTTTCTGCAAGAGGATACAGGCTTCCTTGTATTGCCTGGGTAGTTACATTGGACTCATCACGCAACCTCGAAGATTATTTAAAACACAGAACTGTAAAACAAAATATTTATTGAGTAATGCACATCATTTAACAAAACAACTTAATCTGAGAATACTGACCCCAGATGTACTGATAGAACAGATTCTCAATCGTGCTTTTGGGTATTTCGTCACTATGCTTCAGTGAAGTGTGTGTTACTTTTCCATGAGCCTTTCTTCCGATGGATGGAAGAATAACACCTGCAAACAACAACAGACGGTTACATTCCGCCTCCTACCGACCAATAGGTAGAAGAACAGCCGGGGTTTCCGTGTTGAATAAAGGACAAAAACGACGCGTCAGACTGTGAAACGTGCTTAAGACGAACTCTTCCCTCGTGATCCATTGACTGTTGCACCGTTTAAATGGGGTGATCTAATGTTTAAAACACTGGAGGCTGCATAAGCAGTTTACTGGTTTACTGAAACTAAGCATGGCATGATCCGTTCTTGCTAGGGTATATTGGATTCACTTTAATGTTCATGACTTGAACCGAGGCAGAAACACAGGTCAGTGGAGAAGGTGTTACAATTGATCACAAAGGAACCTTCCCCTCAATCAACCTGTCAGAGAAATTGCAAAACACCTTGGGAGGAGGTGGGTACAAATTGGGGTTTCTAGCACAGAGGTAAGGTTAGTACCATTGTGTTAGGAGAGTCCTGTGGAGGCAGTTATGGCTAGGCACATGAAAAAAAGTGGAGGAAATTGGGAAGAGTCAGCATGGTTTGATAAAAACGAATTCTTGTAAGGAATAACATGAGCTGAGGATAAGGAGGAAATTGTTGACATGCTGCACTTGGATTTCCAGAAGGCATTTGACAAAGTGCCACATAAAAAAGGTTATTGTGCAAAGTAGAAGCTCGAAGCATGGAAAGAAAATTGGCTGGCTGGTGGGAAATAGACAGTCCACACGAATGGCTCTTTTTTTCCTAATTGGTATTATGTGACAGGCATCTGTGTTGTCATATGTAATAAGATTGAAGAGTGATATAAATGGCTGGGTGAGTTGGCACAGGTGTGGCAGATGGAGTATAGTATAGTAAAATGTGAAAGTGTTTACTTTGGCATGAAGAATATAAAAAGAGTTTTACTTGAACAGAGGACAACTGTAAATTTTCAAAAAAAAGACCAATCTAGTTATTCTAGCGCATCAGTCACAAAGATATTATGCAGGTGCATCAAGTCATTAAGAAGGCTTGTAGGATGCTATCCTTTATTACAAGAGGAATACAAATCAAAGTAAGGATGCTATGCTTCAATTATACAGGGTTTTGGTGAGGCCATATCGCAAATACTGTGTGCAGATGTGGTCTCCTTATTTAAGGAAGGATGTAAATGTATTTGAGGTAGTTCAGAGGAGCTTTACTAGATTGATACCTGGAATGAGTAGGTTGTCTAATGAGAAAAGACTGGACAGGCTGAGTTTGTTTGCACTGGACTTTAGAATATAGAGTGAGAGGTGATTTGATTGAAATTTACAAGATCCAGAATGGTCTCAACAAGGAAGACATGCAAAGGAATGTTCTCTTGTGGGTGGCTCCAGAGTTAGGGGACACTTTTAAAATTAAGTGTTGCCCTTTTAGGACAAAAACAAGGAGAACTGTTTTTCTCTGAAAAGGTATGCGACTTTGAAACTCCCTGCCTCAGAAAGGAATGGAGGCTAGAGAGTTGAATAGTCTTAAGGCAGAGATAGATTTTCATTCAGCGAGGGAATCAAAGGTTAGTTTGGGGGGGTTGATTGGAATGACAAATCTGAAACACAAATGAATCAGCCACGATCTTACGGAATGGCATAGCATGCTTGAAGGGCTGAATGACCTCCACCTGCTCCTAATTCATATGGTCTTAATGTTTCAGGGATAATGTGTTGTGACCATGTCCTCTCTTACACAACAACCCTCATTTTTAAATGAAACCAAAATAAAATAGATACTGGAGATTTAAAATTTAAAAAATAGAAAGTGCTGATGAAACTCAGTTGGTCTAGCAGCATCCTGTGGAGAGAGAAAGTATTAACAAGCAAATCCAATTTCTTTTGAACTGTCAAAAATTGCATGCCCAATGGATTTTGATCCAATGACACTGGAGGAACAGCAAAATATGTATGGCCTGGAGGGGAACTTGCAGGTGGTTCTGCTTCAATGCATCTGCTGCCCTTGTCCTTTGTGGTGATAAGGGGCTTGGAAGCTGCTGTTGAGGGAGCTTTGGTGAGTTGCAATGCATCTCACTCCTATCGCTGTAAATTGGTGGTGAAAGTACTGGAAGTATGTGCAAGTGGTTCCAATCAAGTGGCTGCTTTGTCCTGGATGGTGTCAAACGTCTTGAGTGTTGTTGGAGCTGCACCCATCCAGGCAAGTGGGAGTATTCCATCACACTCCTGACATGTGCCTTGTAGATGGTGCACAGGCTTCGGGAGTCAGGAGGTGAGTTACTTGCTGCAGTATTCCAACCTCTAACCTGAACTTGTAGCCATATTATTTTTACAGCTGGTCCAATTCAGCCTCTATTAACCCTCAGGATTTTTGATAGTGGGGAACTCAACAATGTAATGCCATTGAATGTCAATGGGCATTAATTAGATTCTCTCTTGTCAGCAATGGTTATTGCATGACAGTTGTGTGGCACATAAGTTATCTGCCAGTTATCAGCCCAAGACTAGATATTGAACAAGTCTTCCTCCAAATGAACACAGACAAAATCGGTATCTGAGGAGTTATGAATGTTGCTGAACATTGTGCAATTATCAGTTAGCATCCCCATTTCTGACCTTATGCTTATCCAATGAAAGGTCATTGATAAAGAAGTTGAAAAATAGTTTCCCCTAGGTTACTATGCTCAGTAACTCCTGCAGTGATATCCCGTGGACTGAATTGATCGACCTCCAGCAACCACAATCATTTTTCTTTATGCTTGGAATGATTCCATCTAATGGAGAGTTTTCTTCCAATTCCCACTGATTTCAGACTTGCCTGGCATCCTTAATGCCATAAACAATCAAATGCTGCCTTGATCACAAATGCACCTCCCATTTGCTGTCTGCTGTTTTGTCCATGTTTCGACCAAGGCTGTAATGATGTCAAAAGCTGCGTAGCCCAGGTAAAACCCAGGCTGAGCAATTGTGAATAGTGTACTGTTGAGTAAGTGCTGCTTGACAGCACTGTCAGAAACACCTTTCATCACCTTACTGATAACTGAAAGCAAATTGAAAGAGTGGTAATTGGTTGGGTTGGATATCTCTAGTTTTTTATGAACAGGACATATCTGAGCAATGTACCACATTGATGCTAGAATTCTAGCTGTACCGAACAGCATATCTAGTTGTATGGCTTGTCCTAATACATAATTTGTCAGTAGAAGGGTCCAGAACCTTGGCAGTATACAATGCCTTCAGCCACTTATTGATATCCTGTTGATTGAATTAATTTGGTATTGGGGGAGATAAATCATTCGTATAGATTTTTGGTTGAAGATATTTGCAAATGCTTCAGCCTGATGTTCTGGGCTCTCCCATGTTGAGGATGGGGATTTCTGTGAAACCTTTTCCTCTGTTAGTTATTTAATTGTCTGCCACCACTTGTAACTGGATATGATGGGACTGCAGAGCTTAGATCTGACTCATTGTAGAATCACTTAGCACTGTCTATCATGTGCTGTTCGGCATGCAAGTAGTCCTGTGTGTATCTTCACCACATTGACACCTTATTTTTGGACCTTCTGGACTTTGCACTGAACCAAGATTGGTCCCCTGGTTGTTTAAGTAATAGGACAGTGGAGGATCATTTGCACCATGCAGCTCCAGGTTGTGGAAGAATACATGAAATCTGCTGCTGATGGGCTACAGCACCTCATGGACATGCAGGTTTGAGTTGCTGGATCTGTTCAAAAAAGGTACCATTAGGCACGGTGATAGTGCTAACCAACACAGCGGAGGGAATTCTCAATGTGAAGATAGGGCATCTGCAATAACTGTGCAGGGATCACTCCTACCAATTCAGTCATGAACAGATGGGCAATAGGTAGATTGGTGAGGACGAGGGTAAGTAGGTTCTTGCTTCTTGTTGGTTTACTTACCAGCTGACACATGCCTAGTCTTACAATTGTATTGTTCAGGACTTCGCCAGCTCAGTCAGTAGTGCTACCAAGCAACAGTTCGTGATGGAAATTGAAATTCCCCATCCAGAGTACATTCTGTGCCATTGTCTCCCTTAGTACTTCAATTTGAGATAGCAAGAATTGCAGGTGCTGGAGTTAGAGTCAACACAGTGTGGAGCTGGAGGAACACAGCAGGTCAGGCAGAATCAGAGGAACAAGAAAGTTGACATTTCGGGTCGGGACTCTTCATCAGAATTCTTCAATTTGGTGTTTAGCATTTTAAAAAAATCTTCTTTTTGTTGGGTGTGAGCGTCGCTGGCTGGCCATCCGTAGTTGTCCTTCAGAAGGTGGTGGTGAGCTGCCTTCTTGAACCGCTTCAATCCACCCACTGTCGGTTGACCTACGATGTCATTAGGGAGGGAATCCTAGGATTTTGACCCAGTGGCAATGGCGATATATTTCCAAGTCAGAACGGTGAGTGACTTGGAGAGGAAATAGAAGGTGGTCATGTTCCCACATATCTGCTGACCTTGTCCTTCTGATGGAAGTGGTGATGGGTTTGAAAGGTGATGTCTGAGGATCTTTGGTGAATTTCTGCAGTGCATCTTGTAGATAGTACACACTGCTGCTACTGAGCGTCTGTGGTGGAGGGAGTGGATGCTTGTGGATGTAGTGCCAATGTGGTTGGGAATGCATTCATCCAGGCAAGTGGGGAGTATTCCATCACACTCCTGACTTGTGCCTTGTAGATGGTGGACAGTCTTTGAGGAGTCAGGAGGTGAGTTACTCACCGCAGTATTCCCAGCTTCTGGCCTGCTCTTGTAGCCACTGTGTTTATGTGGTGAGTACAATTGAAGATTCTGGCAATGATAACCTCCAGGATTTTGATCGTGGGGAATTCAGTGATGGTAACGCCATTGAATGTCAAGGGATGGTGATTAGATTGTCTCTTATTGTGTGATGTTCATAACCTGGCATTTGTGTGGCACGAATGTTATTTGCGACTTGTCAGCCCAAGCGTGGATATTGTGCAGTTCTTGTTGCATTTGAACATAAACTGCTTTAGAAACTGAGGAGTCACGAATGGTGCTGAACGTTGTGCAATCATCGGCAAACATCCATACTTTTGACCTTATGATAGAGGGAAGGTCATTGATGAAGCAGCTGAAGATGGTTCAGCCTAGGACACTACCCTGAGGAACTCCTGCAGAAATGTCCTGGAGCTGAGATGATTGACCTTGAACAACCACAACCATCTTCCTATGTGTCAGGTATGACTCCAACCAGTAGAGAGCTTTCCCCCTGATACCCATTGATTCCGGTTTTGCTAGGGCTCCTTGATACCACATTCAGTGGAATGCAGCCTTGATGTCAAGGGTTGTCACTCTCACCTCACCTCTGGAATTCAACTCTTTTGTCCATGTTTGGATCAAGGTTATAATGAGGTCAGGAGCTGAGTGACCCTGGCGGAACCCAAACTGGGCATCACTGAGCAGGTTATTGCTGAGCAGGTGCTGCTTGATAGCACTGTTGATGACACCTTCCATCACTTTACTGATGATCGAGAGGAGACCGATGGGGCAGTAATCAGCCGGGTTGGATTTTCCTGCTTTTTATGTACAGGACATACCTGGCTAATTTTCCACCTTGTCAGGTAGATGCCAGTGTTTTAACTGCACTGGAACAGCTTGGCTAGAGGAGCATCAAGGGAGTACTGAGACAAGGCAGTAGGTGGTAATCAGCAGGATGTTTCTTTGCCCACCTCTGGCCTCTTCAGCAATTCCTCACTCCCTTCGTCTCATCATTGGTTACTATGCTTTTAGCTATTCAAGTCCTGAGCTCTGGAATTCCATCCTTAAACTCAAGTGCAATCCATTGCTCTTCCAGACCCTTTAAGGGCCTCCCTAACATTCAGCTCTTTGACTACATTTTTAATCACTTCTCATAATGTCTATTTCTTTGACTGTCAACATTTGTCTGAATGACATTTTAGTGAAATGCCTCAGGTCTTTTTCTGCCATAAAAATGTTTCAGAAATGCAAGTTTTGTTGCATTTCCACATTGACTGGATACCATAGGCTGTACATAAATAAATACACACTGCCAATTTGTTTTATATTTTTCATTTATAGTGTGGTTCAATACCAGTAATAAAAGCAATGTTGTTTTTGGCTTAGCAGCCAGAACGAGCTTGCTGTCAAGGCTGGTAATCATCATCATATGACTGTTCGGAAATCTTTAAATACTTTATTTAACAAAAAGATTAAAAACGACAGTTGTGTACAAAAAAAGGAGCGTGTTATTCAAAGACAGAGAAAAATTTTGCCCAAATGGTTCATGCAAAGGTTATTTTGTCAATATTGAATAAATTGGAACACTCAACTGAGCATAAAATCAGAGCACTGCAACAAGTGCATCAACATTGGAGAGATTTATTTTGTTTCAATCCTGATTTCAATTAATCCATGGATTGAGTGCAATATAAAAACCTTGATGCAGTTTCAACCATAGTTGTCAGCTATGAGTTCCAATTCCACTCTGTCCTCTCAGTTGAACTTAAACGATCCCATAGCCCTATTTTGAAGATCAGCAGATGATCAACTTGTATCCCTGAACCAACATCGTTAAAACAGATTATATAATCATCATTACTTTGCTGTTTCTGTGACCTTGTTATGCACATTTGATTCTAACTTTCCCTGTCTTATAGCAGTGAAGGATTCAAATGTGCTTAATTGACTTTAAAATGCTTTGGGACATTCTGAGGTCAAAAAAGCTGCTACGTAAAGGCAGAATTTTATTTCTTTTACCCCATCACTGAGAATTAGTTTCTTATTTGCAACAACACAAATGTAACGCTGTAACAATAATGGCTCCCTAACAGTAGCTGTTCTGTAGGACAGTGAATAAGTCAAGAAAGAATGAGGGCATATTAAAAAAATGCAACTCATTAACCAAGGGTGATTTAATCTTCATGTAGAGTAGGGAAATTCACCAAAGATTGTTAGACAGCACCTTCCAAACCCACGATCACTTCCATCTAGAAGGGCAAGGGCAGCAGACATATGGGAACACCACCACCTCCAAGTTCCCCTCCAAGTCACCCACCATCCTGACTTGGAAATATATCGCTGTTCCTTCACTGTCGTTGGGTCAAAATCCTGGAATTCCCTCCCTAATAGCATTGTGGGTTAACCTACAGCAGGAGGAATGCAGCGGTTCAAGAAGGCAGCTCACCACCACCTTCTGACAGGCAACTTGGGATGGGCAAGAAATGCTGGCCAGTCGGCGACACCCATATCCCACAAATGAATAGAAAAAAAAATGAAATTGACACAAATAGTCACAAGGAAGAAATCATCAAATTTATTCAGAATAGTTTCCCAGAACAAACTTGTGGATCCAACCAGGCACAAGTAATGGATCTGGTAATGTGTAATGAGACTGGTCTCATAAAGTATGTCAGAATAAAAGATCCCCTAGGTAGCATTGGCCATAACATGGCAGCATTTAACAATTTGAGAATGAGAAACATGGGACAGAAACAACCATGTTAAACTTAAATAAGGGTATTTACAAAAAATGGTTGGCTGGAATGGACTGGGAAGGAGTTTAACAGAATGAAATCAGTTGAGGAACAATGCCAGACATTTAAGAAAATAGTTAACGACTTACAGAAAATATATATCTCAGTGAGAAAGAAGGATTCTAGAAAGCTGATAAACCAACCATGGTTAACCAAGGGAGTTAAGAATAGTATCAAATTGAAAAAAAAAACAACTATACAATCTGGCAAAGATTAGTGGCAAACCGGAGCATTGGAAAGTTGTAAAAGCCAACAAAAACTGACAAAACAAAGGAGCAAGAAAATAAACTATCAGGGTAACCTAAGTAATATAAGAATGGAAATTAAGAGCTTCTTTTTATATATATAGAAAAGGAATAGAGAAGTGAACATAGGTCCCTTGAAGAATAAGGCTGAAGAAATAATAATGGTGAACGAGAAAATGGCAGAGGAGTTGAATAAATACTTTGTTTCAGTCTTCACACTAGGTGACACAAACAACATTCTAAAATTACTAAATAATCAAAGGGGTAGAGGTGTAAATGTTGGTGGTAAGGTGGGATGTGCACATGGTTGCAAAATAAATACAGTAACTATCACTAGATAAAAAGTACCTGGACAACTAATGGCCAATACATCCCCTAGACCTGATGGGTTGCATCCTAAGATTTTAATGGAAGTAGCCACAGAAATAGTGTTGCAATGCAATAACACAATGCACTAATTAGACGACTGGTAGCGATCTTCCAATAATGCTTAGATTCTATAAAAGTCAATGTAGTACCCTTATTCATAAAAATGGTAACTATAGGTGAGTTAACATGACATTTATTATTGGAAAAATATTAGAGTCGATTCCAAGCATGAGAAAACCAGTTGAGTGACCAGTTGGGAGGTAGACCAATGACCAGAATTTGAAACTGGGTGGTAAGAAATTAGAAATAAAAAGCGAACGATTCAGACTGAACACATGATTCATAGATGTCACGTAAGTATAGACAGGGTAGATTGTGAGAATCTCATCCCCATGGCAACATATCTAAGATCAAAAGGTGTAAGTTTAAGGTGTGGAATAAGTTATTTAGAGGACACCTGAGAATGCTAGAAAAATGGAACGTGCTGCCTGAGACGGTGTTTGAGGCAAGTATTCTCGCAACATTTAAGATGGATCTGGATGAGTACTTAAAATGCCAGGGCATATTAGACTATGGACCAAAAGCAGGTAAATGGGATCAATGTAATTTGGCATTTTTCGGTCGACATAGACATGGTGGGCCAAAGTACTATTTGGCTCTATAAAGTGGTGAGAGAGGGCAAATGAGTTGAGACAGCATTGCACAAACTGGGATGGTGGGAAAGGGATTTGCCATGATGTGGGGGGTGGGAGTGGGTGGGGTGCATGGAAGGTGTTGACAAGGGTGAGAGGACCTGAGCAGTAGGCTCCAATGGAAGCAGGAAGAAATCAGAGATATCAGATACTTCCACTATCCCACCAGGAGAGAGGAGCACGGACCTAGTTGGCTACAAACTGGGCTCTTTCCCCCTGTCCACCGAGGAAAATTGCAGTGGGGCTAAAAGAAGACTTTAAGTGGTCATTAATTGCTAACTTAAGAGCCCCATCACCTCCACCATCATTTATAAAACTGCAGTCAGCTTGAGGTCAACTGTGGCATCACACTCAGTAACAGTTCTCCATTAAATTGTATGGCTAAGATGATAAGGTTAAGTGAATAATATATTCTGAAGTTAAGACTTAGAAAACTGTAGAAGTCCTTACCCTAGACTGGAACCTGACTGTACTTCAATGAGGCTATTTTATGATTGGACTAAAACCGAACAGTATTGAAAAAATGCTAGAAATGTAGTGTGCTAACACTCTGCTCAACTTGGATTCATTTTGAAATTTCATAGAATTACATGGAACTAACGGCACACTCAATCTATCCCAGTGCTAATGCTGATGCTACACATAAATCTCCTCAGATTATTGAATTTGACCAGCCTTTTATCCTAGATTTTTATTGAATTCAAATTTCACCAGCAGTCATGATGGGATTCAAACCCATGTGCCCAGAACATTAAGTTCGGAGTTCTGGCTATTAGTCCAACAGATTGTTACTATCCCACTGCCTCCTTTCTATATTCCTGTAGTGATTGGAACCAGGCCAGGTAGATCTCATTGGCTATGAGTTCTCTAATTGGGGCTGTTAACCTGGGCCAATCAGGAAGCCCTGGCTGACAGACACAAACAGGAGATTCAGAAGGTCTCCTCAGTCTAGGGACTGGCTTTGAGCTGGCTGGTTGGAGCCTATGTACTGTGCACATATAAATAAAGGGTGACTTGGTGACAGGATACCGGCCTCTGTGCAGTTATTTCAATTCTATTCTCCATTCGTGACAGTATCATATTTATAACCACACCATTGTTTACTTTGCAATCTGATGGACACATGGAAAGAATCTGTGGCTTAGCAATAGCAATTTTGCCTCGGAATCAGAAGGTGCTGTTACCCTATACGGCTATTTGTTACATTGTTACACAAGTAAGCAATAAACTAATCACCACAATACATACTCGACAGGACACATACACTATTTTAAACACTAAAAGGCCAATTAGAGACTAACTGCAACATGGTCCGCCCACCTTCTCCTTTGTCGAAGCAGCAAACTGTCTTCAGTTAAAACCAGAAATGCTCTTAGCATCTAACAATACCACATCGAAATCAAGAGGAAAAAGTGGTGAACACTGCTGGCAGAAGCGTGAGAATCTGAAAGCTCTGCTTTGTGACTTAACAATTTCAGTGCTTTACAAATCTCTAGAGATGAACAGGCCCAGTTGTTCTTGCAGCCCCACCTGTTTGTGAGTCTAGTGTGAAATTGTAGAAGGATTCCAAGGCCACTTAACAGTCTGATAAACCACAGCATGATGATTTCTTCCAAGGCTGCAATCATTCATCTCCAAAGCAGGAGATATAGTTGTTAGTCCTTTATGTTATTCCCACAACCCACTCAGGGGAAACCTAGCACATACAATCCATTACAGCCCATTGGCTGCAATGATCCCAATAGGACAGTCTGGTATCATGGAATATCTAGAGGAGCATTGAATCTGCACCTTTGGATGCCAAAGAAGGAATGTTAGAAATAAATCATTCCATATTTCCTGGGGTTGCCTGGCGGGTTGAGGGGATATGGATAAAAACAGTGACACAAAGGAAGGTAAACATGAAACTTCAGATGAGCTGGCGCAGACTCGATGGGTGGAATAGCCGCCTTCTGTATCTTAATATTCTATATGCAACCAAGGACTGTAGATCCTTAGGTCGCCGTTCATTTCTGGCGCAAAGGAGTTCCCATCTTCCTGGGTGGCACGGTGGCAAAGTGGTTAGCACTGCTGCCTCACAGTGCCAGGGACCCAGGTTCCATTCCAGCCTTGGGCGACTGTTTGGAGTTTGCATATTCTCCCTGTGTCTGCGTGAGTTTCCTCCAAGTGCTCCGGTTTCCTCCCACGTTCCAAAGATGTGCAGGTTAGTTGGACTGGCCATGCTAAATTGCCCATAGTGTTCAGGGATGTTTAGGTCAGGTGGATTAGACATAGGAACTGCAGGGTTAGGGGAATGGCTCTGGGTGGGATGTAGTGATTCTATGGTTCAAAAAGGGGCTGGGGAGTTACACATGGGAGATTCAGAATTGAATTACAGTGTTGCTGGCACAGGGTTCAGAGTTAGAAAGCCAGATATCTTAAACACTGTCCAGCGTCCTAGATAATATGCCCCCTCTCTGTTGTGATCATAGAACCCCTACAGTGTGGATAATTTGGTTCCACGCCAACCCCCCCAAAGAGCATCCCACACAGACTCACCCCCTACCCTAGTCCTGCATTTCCCACGGCTAATCCACCTAACCTACACATCCCTGGATACTATGGGCAATTTAGCATGGTCAGTCAATCTAACCTGCATGTCTTTGGAATGTGGGAGGAAACCGGAGCACCCGGAGGAAACCCACGCAGACACAGGGAGAATGTGCACATTCCACACAGACAGGTGCCCGAGGCTGGAATTGAATCCAGATCAATCTCACACAGCAGTGAAAGACTTCAATCATCCACTTCTGGGTTATTGGCCCAGCACACTCCCACTGCACCAATCAGAGGTGCTTTTTTATTGTCTAGACATCATGTAGCAAAGGTTCAGGGATGGGAGGGAATGCAGCTAGATGTTCACATGGGAAATGATGACGTAGGTGGAAGTAGGAGCCAGGACCTGATAAAAACTTTTAAAAAGCTAAACTCTCAAGGAACAGAACCTTCAGGGTTCCAGTAATCTGGAATCCAGCAATCTCTGGATTATTCCTCGTGGCGCAATTCAGACTGGACAGAGAGAGAAAGATCAGGATTGTCAACACTTGACTGAATGGATGATGTGGAAGGGGAAGATATTCAGATTCTTGGGCCCAAGTGAGGGGATTGCTGTTCAACGTCAGGCACATGTGGGCCTTCTGTTATTGGAGCCAAGCTCATGCAGGTAAGTGGTGAGAAAATGGACTCCCTCTGTGTTTCTGGTTTTCATGATTTTCTGTGAACCCTGCTCTTGCACCAGCAACAGTAACCAAACTTTCATGCTATTTGATATGTCAGTGTCACTTCAGAGCTCTCTTGATCAGCTGTCCTCCCTCTATTAACTTTAACTAATCCATAACACTGTCACTCTAATGCTGTCTTGCATCAAGCCCTTGTTCAACTGCATTGGCTTCTGATTTCCTGAAACTTCTGATTTAATGTTTCTTGTGCTTGAGCTAAACTTCCTCCATAAGCTCACCTGTCCCTGTTCCTGTCACCACTTGCAGACTTATAAACTGGAAACCCCCCGACCATTTGTCAATCCTTTGCCATTCATTGGTCTGGACCTTTATAGATGCTGCCATTGCACCAGTGGAGGAGGAAGTAAATGTTCAAGATGGACAGTTGATTTTGAGTTGGTTGCTACATCCTGAAAGGTCTTGAGCTTCTTCAGTGTTGTTGGAGCTGCACTCATTCAGATAAATGGAGAGTCTTCCATCATATTCCTAACTTTTACCTCATTGATTTGGGGAATCAAGGGATGAGTTACTCGCCTCAGATTTCCCAGACTCTGACCTACACTTGTAGTCACTGTATTTATATGGCTAGGCCTGGGACACTGCCCTGAGGAACGCCTGCAGAGATAATCTGTCTCCAACAATAACAACCATCTTCCTTTGTGTTGGATATGACTCCAACTAGTGGAGAGATTTCCTGATTGATTTCAGTTTTGTTAAAACTTCGTGATGCCACATTCGTTCAAAAGCTGCCTTGATATCAAAGATAATCCATTTTATCTTCAGTCCCGGAATCGAATTCTTAATTTTCCATGTTTGGACCAAGACAACAAGGATGACAGGAGCTGGATATTCCCACTGGGACCCCAACTGAGCGTTGGAAAGCAGGTTATTGCTGAATAACTGTTGGGCTGCAACGTTGTCAATGACACCTTCTATCACTTTGCTGAAGATAGGAATAATCTGCCAGTGTGGTCATTAACTGGATTGGATTTTTCTTGCTTTATTCATTCACAGTACTATTTTCCACACTTTCAGGCGTACGCCAGTAACATTGCTGTACGGAATGTCTTGACTAAGGATGCAGCTAGTTCTGGAGCACAAGTCTTTAGTATGACAGCTGTGGTGTTTCATGGCCCATAGCCTTTACCATGTCCAATGAATTTGTCTGCATCATGACATCACATGGAGTGAATTAAATTGGCTGAAAACTGACAATTGTGATGCTGGCAACCTCAGGACAGGAACAGGACGGATTATTTACTTGGCACTTCTGGCTGATTGTGATTGCAAATATTTTATCCTTGCTTTATCACTGATCCCCACCATTCCTGGAGACTACTGTACCAACTCCTTCCTCCCCAATGTCTTTGAACATGTTATCAACTATCAATTCCATCATCATCTTTCCCAAAGCTCCACGTTTGATTCCTTTCAAACCAGTTGCCACCTATTGTAGTTGTGAAAGAACTCACATAGACACAGTTGAATTCTATTTGACTGTGACAAAGATAAATCCTTATCCTTGTTGAGCTGTCTGCATGCAGCCTTTGATAGAGCTAACCACACCAACGTTCTTCAAAGTCCTTCTACTACTGACAGCACAGATCTCAAAGCCTTAACTAAGTTATAATTAACTATTTATAGCCAAAGAATCACTTGCAATGGCTTCTTTCCCTCCTCCCACGCAATTTTCTCTTTTTGTCTCTCTAGCCAGATCTCTCTTCCCCCCCCCCACCCTATTTCCCATCTACATGTTGCCCCTCAGCATCGTCATGTGAGATCCAAGTGTTAGTTTTCACCTGTATTCTGGCTACACCCAGTTCCACCTTATCTTTACCTCTCTTGAAATCTTCACTGTTGCAAAGTTATCAAATTGCTTATAAGCATCCAGTACTGGATGAACAGAAATTTCATCCAATTAATCAGGAAAACTGAAGCCATTGTTTTCAGTCTCTGGGCCAAATTCTGTTCCCCAGCTACCAACTCCATCCAACTCCCTGGCAACAGTCTGAGACTAAACAGTCTGCTTTTTTTTCAGTCTGCTTCTAACCTTGCTGTCACATTCGATATCATGATCAGTTTCCAACTTCATATTTCTGCCATTATAAAGACTGCCTAATTCCACCTCCATGACATTGTCCAACTTTGTCTCTGTCTCAGCTCTCTTCTGCCAAAACCCTCATCCATGCCTCTGTTCATTCTAGATTTGACTATTCTTATGCACCCCTGGCTGACCTTCTGCTCTGCCTTTCAAAACTCTGCCATATGTCCAGCCATATGTCCAGCAAGACCTATTCACCTATCACCCCTCTGCAAGTAGACTTATATTGGCTCCCATTTGAGCAATGACTAGATTTTTTTTATTCATTCACAGAATGAGGGTGTCGCTGGCCAGGCCAGTGTTTATTGGCCAGAGGGCAGTTAAGTCAAATGCATTGCTGTGGGTCTGGAGTCACATGTAGGCCAGACCAGGTAAGGATTGCAGTTTCCTTCCCTAAAGGACATTAGTGAACCAGATGGGTTTTTCCGACAATCAGCAATGGGTTCATGGTCATCATTAGACTCATCATTTAATTACAGATTTTTACTGAATTCAAATTCCACCACTGGGCCATCATCTCTCCATTATCAAAATACTCACCCTTGTTTACAAATCTCTGTATGACCTTGACCTTCCCTATGTCTTTAATCTCCACTAACCTTACAACTCTCCCGGATATCTGTGCTCCTCTGATTCGTGGAGCATCCCAGATGTTAAAGTTTGGTGCTGCTCCTTCAACTACCCAGGCCGCAGGTTCTCGAATTGCGTTCTGTACCACTCAGTCTCTCTCTCCCCTCGTTGAAGACCATGTTGACCAAGCTTTTGGTTATCTAGCCTAATAACTCCTGATGTTGGTTGTCCTGGGATGGATTGTCTAGGTGCGTGAGATGCAGCTGAGAGGGGGTCAGGTGAAGGCAGCTTCTCAAAGCCAAGACTAATTTAAGCTTATGATGTGCAACAAAGTTGTCAAAATTGCTCCAAAAAACCATTTTACAATGATTTTGTAAATTTTCACCATGTAGTTCAGTCCATTACAGTGAGAGCCCAAAAGGAAAATGTGAAATTCTTTGTATCTCAGCGATAACCCAGAGCTGTTCTACCACAAAAAGCAAGCATTTACTAGATCTGAGGAGAATAGAAATATCTTTTAGAAAAAGCTGTGGATATTTCCATAGTTCATTATTTCTATAACATAGAGACTGTGGGTGTACAAATCTTAATACAATCAGGCCAAGCAGCATCAGAGGAGCAGGAAAGCTGACGTTTTGGGTCTTGGCCCAGGCAGGGTCAACATGGTTTTGTGAAAGGGAAATCACATTTGACTAAATTTTTAGAGTAATTTAAGGATATAACAAGCAATGTAGGTAATTGGGAAGCCCAAAGGATGTGCTGTACTTAGCTTTCTAAAAAGCTTTTGATTAGATGCCTCAAAGGTTGCTATGCAAAATAAGAGCTGATGGTGTATGGGGTAACATTTTAGCATAGGTGCAGGATTGGTTAGCTAACAGGAAACAGAGAGTGTGCATAAGTTGATTAATTTTGAGCTAGCCTACTTCTCCTTGCATGTTTGTAACAGCTAAAAAGATAAGGTAATTTAGTTAATTGCTGTTTGCAAGACCTTAGTGTGCAATAAGTGGGTGCCATAGTTACTATATTACAACACTGACAAAACTTCTGAAGTTCTTAATTTGCTGTGCAAGGCTTTGGGATATCTTCAGGTATTATATGAATACATGTCATTCTTTCTCTCAGTTTTTATGTTCATGCTAATGGAAAGGGTCAATGAAGTGTGTAGTTCATTAACCTCTGGGTCAAAACTGGAACTTGAAGCTGTGTAGTTCCTTAATACTAACTCAGGGGTCCAGTGAATGGGCCTGGCAAAATCGTTGTTGCTAGTTTTACAGATTCCGTATAGCTCTGTCTTCAGATGGGATAAAAATAGGTATAGATTAGTTCACCTACCCAGATGGTCAAGGCTTCTGTGACACAGGCCCAGCTAATCCATTCTGGAGGACCAAGTCTGTTGACGGCATGAGGAAACTACATTGAATGTGCAGTAGAGTCATTGGGCATTAGTCAGTATTTGTGCTCCATCTAGTGGCACTGAATTGAATAGCAGGAATATCTGGAACTCAATCTTCCAAACAACTTTAAATAAAAACCGAAAGAACTGCGGATGCTTTAAATCAGGAAGAAAAACAAAGTTGCTGGAAAAGCACAGCAGGTCTAGCAGCGGTTGTTGACTTGTTCACCAAGCTGGCTTGTTTTTGTTCAGATGTTTCGTCACCATGCTAGGTGACATCATCAGTGAAGCCTCCAACGAAGCGATGTTATTCTACTCTGCTTGGAATTTATACTGTCTGGTCCGTTATGGTGAGTAGTGTCATTTCCGGTTTTGACCTGTATGGGTTTGTATATGGGGTCCAATTCTGTCTGTTTGTTGATTGAAGTATGGGTGGAGAACCATGCCTCTAGGAATTCCCGTGCGTGTCTATGTTTGGCTTGGGCTACTATGGTTACCTTGTCCCAGTTAAATTGCCTTCATTGTCTGAATGCACAGATATTAAGGAGAGTTCATCATGCCATTTTGCTACTAGTTGATGTTCATGTTTTTTGATGGCTAGCTTCCTTCCTGTCTGTCTGATGTAATGTTTGTGGCAGTCGTTGCATGGTATTTTATAAACCATGTTCATTCTGCATGTTGTGGGAATGTGGTCGTTAATCCTTGTAAGTGTTTGAAGTTCTGAGGAAGGGTCACCGGACCCGAAACATTAACTCTGATTTTGCTTCACAGATGCTGCCAGACTGAGCTTTTCCAGAAACTTTGTTTTTGTTCCAAACAGCACTGTAGGCCTAACTAGACCACATGGACTGCAGTGGTTCAAGTAGGCAGCTCATCACTACCTTCTCAAGGGCAATGAGGGATGGACATTAAAAGCTGGCCCAGCCTGAAAAGCCTATGAATGAATTAAAATAAAATACTCCAACCAAAATAAATACCAGAACAAAATACATTTTGGAATCGTTAATTTGGCAATTATTTCAACTGTGCAAAATTCTGTTACTTGAAAGACTACTGAAAGCATTCAATGGTACTGTATGACTTCTTCATCATGACCTGATACATTGAGTGTAATTCGCCAATTAGTCATTATCATTATTTATTTGTCAAGTTGAATTACAGAACACATGTTTTAAATTTCATCCTTAAGTCTGGATGCCTCATGTCACTTCCGTAAAATTGCAATGTTTTTTATATATGTCCTTACAAACACAAAATTACTTTTATTTATTCGTTCATAGGATGTAGACGTCACTGGCTGGACCAGCATTTATTACGCATCGCTAACTGTGTTGGAGAAGCTGGTGGTGAGCTATCTTCTGGAGCCATTGCAGTCCTTGAGGTATAGGACCACCCATAATGCTGTTAGGGTGGGAGTTCTGGGAGTTTCACCCCACTGACAGTGAAGGAACAGCAATATGGTTCCAAATAGCATAGTGTATGGCTTGTAGGGAAATAGAAGAAGGTGGTGCTCCTGTGCCCACATCCTTCCAGGTGCTAGAAGTTAGCGGAATTTGGAAGGTTCTGTTGCAGGGGACTTGGTGATTTAAAACAGTGCATCCTGTAAATGGTGCACACTGCTGTCACTGTGCATCGGTAGTGAAGGGAGTGAACGGTGGTGATGGTGGATGGGGTACCAATCAAGTGGGCTGCTTGGTCCTGGATGGTGTTAAATTTCTTAAGTGTTGCTATCCAGACAAGTGAGGAGTATTCTATCACAGTCCTGGCTTGTAGATGGTAGGCTTTGCAACAGGAAATGTGTAGTACATTTTGAGTAGTGTGAAACTGAGATATTTGGTCTCATGGGCATTGGTCACTGAACCCATCATGAAAGATAGGTAACAAAACAAGAAGTTGCTGGAAAAGCTCAGCAGGTCTGGCAGCTTCTGTGAAGAGAAATCAGAGTTAACATTTCAGGTCTGGTGACCCTTCCTCAGAACTGTTCTGAGGAAGGGTCACCCGGACCCAAAACATCAACTCTGATTTCTTCTCACAGATGCTACCAGACCTGCTGAGCTTTTCCAGCAATTTCTGTTTTTGTTTATGGCTTACAGTATCCACAGTTCTTTTGGCTTTTATAAAAGGTAGGTAAGACTGTTTTGTCTCAATTAACATGCCACCAAGGAAGACAATAAGAAGATATCTTAGCTACTGTTCCATTGCAAGTGGTTCAAGTATCTCATATGTGAGACTCACACTGGGGCGTTACCAAGAGAGGAATGCAGTGGACAGACACAACAGGTTTTGGACAAAGAGCAAGAGAAGCCCTTCTTTGCACAACATAATGCAAAATTTCCAGGGCTAATGATAGAATTTACTTCAATGTCAACATTTGTGACTACATTAGATGAGTAGTTGATAGACAGGGAATTTAAGGATACAAGAAGAGAATCTATTTAGGAATATAGGAAGTGGGTGTGCAGGACTCATTGGATGAACTGGTTTGTTTCTATGTCAGTATATAATTGTAATTTGAATGTAATTCTATGTGATATTGCTAGAGGGAATGAGTTGAAGTCATTTTCTTCTGTCTAGAGAATAGTTATGACAGGAGGGACTGAAACAGTGGCATTCAGTTCCAATCATCATTTTTTCTGTCTCCTTTCATTTTAAAGGCATGCCTTTAATTTAACCTGACCTTAGCAACATTGTACTTAAAAGAGCAGATCAGAGAAAGAGAACTTGGCATTGCCACTACTGAATAGTTTGAAGTTGGACCCTGAGTCATCTGTGCATTTACAGTGCCCCACAATACTAAAGCAGTGTCTCTGCCTTATTGGGAGTCTTCCCTGGACTGAAGGTTGGATAGAGTGTTAGTGAGCAATTCAGTGAATGTGTGCAAACGTACAATGTTGCCCACCCTGTCACGTGCTAACTGCCCATTGTCATAGTCGAAAGTGATGGGCTGTCAGTGTATTTGGGACCTTCAGGGGCACAGTAGCCAGGTCAACCCAGACCAGGGTTGGCACAGTCACTCTTGGAAATGCTGTGGTAAACAATCCCTACACTCCAGTCAGAATACACTTGTACCATTATCTCCCATCATGAAAATTCAACTAAGCCCAGTACTTTTTTTATGTGAGTAAATTGTTCTGGCAATGAATGGACATCATCAATGTTTTTGTTGAATGAAAACTTATTCCTGTCATCAGAAATCTCCAGTTTATGGTTGGCAGTCTCCACATTCAAGATAGAGTTTCTGACCTCTGTGTTTCAAGAAAAATGACCCTAGCCCTAAACTTAACTTAACCCTAACCCCAACCCCAACCCTAAATCTAGCCCTAACCCTAACCCTAACCCTGAACCTAACCCCAAACCTAACTCCAAACCTAACCCCAACCCTAAACCTAATGCCAACCCTAAACCTAAGGCCAACCCTAAACCTAACCCTGACTCTAAATCTAACCCTGACCCTGTCACAGTATTAGATCAATGGGAAAGCAGGAGATTCCATGCTTTCTATTCTAAGCCTGAAGGTAATTCCTGAAGGACACTCCAGAGGCTTGACATTGACACTCCTGTGTAACCTTGAGGGAATGCTGTCCTATTTCAGGTCAGATGTTAAGCTCAGATGCTCTGTGTACTCCCTGCAAATTTCACATATAACATCTGAGATTTCACTTCGAACTTACTTCTCTCATTGTAAAGTGCTTTGAAACATCCTGAAGTTGTAAAACCTGCTACATAAATGTGATTCTTTCTTTCTTTCTTTCTTTCTTTAACTGAACTGAACAGGTCAGAAACTGAGCCAAGGTTACTGCAGTGTAAGCTGTCTGCTGGTTGTATAAGTCGATGAAATCCACTCCAGTTTTCAGGGTAATAATGGCTTTTAGCCTACAGCACAAATTACTCCAAATTCAACACTGACAGAAACTGAATTAACAATCAAGAAAATTAAAGAAATGCATCTATGTAGCTCCTTTCATGACTACAGGATGTCCCAAAGTGCCCTACAATCAGTGCTCCAATTAAATACTTTGAGGTGAAGTCACTGTTGTAATGTAGTAAATACAGAGTCAGAGCCAATTTCCACACAGCAAACTCCCCAAAGCACCAATCTACTAATGATCAAGTAAACACTTTTTCATGATATTGATTTAAGATTGATTGGGTAGGCCATCTGGCATAACTCACCTGCTTTTTTCTAAAATAATATTGTGGTATCTGAAAGGATAGGCAGGGCCAAAGCTTTCATCTTAAAGGTGACACTACTGAGAGTGCTGCTGCTCTCACTGAACTGTTAGCTTGTTGATCGCTCTGCACAAGACTCTGGAGTGAGACTTGAGCGCACAACTGTCCGACTCAGAGTCTGCACACTGAGCCACAGTGAATAGTATGGCAAATGGTGAAATCTCACACTGAGACAGTAAGGAATGGGTGTTAATTAGGAGCACATTTTTGGGCTGAAAAAATTGTTTGAGTTGAATATAAGATGTCAGTCACAGTGCTTTCATCTTCAACTCAGAAGAACATTAATACCTCACTCCTAAGGCTTGAATACATCACCTATACTGGCACTTCTGTGCAGCTGTAAAACACTGTGGGGCACACAGATGTTGAGATATGCATTGTATTCGCCTTTCTACGAATAGGATGAATTCTGTTCTCAATGTAACCCAACAGATCTGACCAGAGTATGCTTAATGGAGACAGTGAAAGACCAAAATAAAAATTGTTCTTTTCTTCAGTATTAACATGAAATATCTTGATGAGCAAAAATAGAATGACCAGTCAGACTAGCTAAATTCAGAATTCTTGAAAAGGCCACAGGCTATATCATTTTTCTATCCACTCATACAGCAAATGAAATTGGATGCATTTCCAAATAAATGTACCAGTGTACAAGCTCATGCTTTCCTTGGTAAGTACTGTAGGCTGTTGATGCTACACTCTGAGATAGCACTATTAGAAACTGATTCCTTCAATGTTTCCACTAAACAGTTGATGCTGCATTAGGTAATAACAGCACTGAATTGCAGAAAGGATTAAGACCATTGAGGGGAAATGAACATTGTCATTAAATGCTTTACGGAAATGTAAATGGTAAGTGAAGACTGACTAATAAACCTGAGAGCCACACGTCGAAAAATGTGCAAGTTTGCTCCAAAGAAACTAGAGGGTAGAAATAGCAAGTAACATCATAGGAACAGCAATAAATCAGGAAATGAAATGGAGGAGGAACTCAGTACGATCACAATCACCAGAGATACGGTACTGAGTAAATTGTTGGAGTTGGAATTCCCAATGGACTTCATCCTAGGGTCATAAAAGAAGTAGCTAGCAAGATAGTTAATGCATTGGTTTTAATTTTCCAAAACTCCCTGACTCCCTTGATTCAGGGAAAGTCCAATCAGATTTGGAAGATAGTTAATGTAACTCTTTTTGTCAAAATCTAAGGGAGACAGAATTCAGTAAACTCCAGGCCAGTGAATGTAACTTCTGTGAAACAGAAAATATTACAATCTATTATTAATGACCTTGTAACAGGCAGCTACATAGGTTTGAAGTCATCACGCAGAATCAAAATGGCTTTGTAAAAGGGAAATCATGATTGACCAATCTATTGGAGTGCTTTGAGGAGGTAACTCACGTTGTGAATAGGGAGACTTGTGAATGCATTATACTTAGATTTCCAGGAGGCATTTGATAAGGTGCCACAGCAAAGGTAATTGTGTAAAATAAAAGCTCATGGTGTAGGGGGTAATATATTGGCATGGATAGAATTGACTGTCTAAGAGGAAGCAGAGAGAAGGCATAAATGGGTCATTTTGCAGTTGACAAGATGTAATGAGTGGTATGCCACAGGGATCAGGGCTAGGATGATTTATAATTTACATAAATGACCCGGCTGAAGAGGTGGAAGGTATGGTTACCAAATTTGTGATGATACAGAGATAGGTAGGAAAGTACATCATGAAAAGGATATAAGGAGGCTGCAAAAAGATAGAGCTAAGTTAAATGGGTAAGGATGTGATGAATAGAGAATAGCCTCAATCCCTCTAAATATACAGTCACCTACTATCACCACCTTCTGTTTTCCTCCCACTACTTGACTGGCTTTTTGTGCTACAATGCCAGGGTCAGTTAGCTCATTCTCCCTGCAGCCCAATTCTCATCCAAGCAAGTTAAAGAACCAAACCTGCTGGACAACTGCTAAGGCTGATACTCCTGCACTCCTGCCTCCTCCTGTATCCCCCCCATCCCGACCGCCACCCCACCCCCAAGTCTCCTTGCACACCTGACTGACACACATTGACACTCTGCTGTTCTTGAACATTGAACAAACCAGATAGCACTATCCTAAGTGATGTGACCTCCTATTGGTCAAAAGAATCCCTGGTACTTTCCCCCTCCCTGATGCATCATAGTATTCAACCTCCAGTTCATAACCCCTGAGCTGAAAGTGTTTGCACATTTAAACAACTATTGCAGACATATTTGCAGCCTTGGGACAAACTAGCAAATTCACCTCCTTATTCCTCAAAGCTGTTCACATCTACAAGGCACAAGTCAGGAGTGTGATGGAATACTCCCCACTTGCCCGGATGGGTCCAGTTCCAACAACACTCAAGAAGCTTGACGCCATCCAGATTAAAGCAACTCCGTTGATCTGCACCACATCTACAAGCTTCCAATCACTCCAGCACCGACGCTCTGTAGCAGCAGTGTGCACTATCTACAAGAGGCACTGCAGAAATTCGCCAGAAGATCCTCGGACAGCACCTTCCAAACCCACAACCACTTCCACCTAGAAAGGCAAGGGCAACAGATACATGGAACACAACCACCTGAAAGTTACCCTGCAAGCCACTCACCATCCTGACTTGGAAATATATTATCATTCCTTCACTGTCGCTGGGTCAAAATCCAAGAATTCCCTCCCTTACGGCAATGTAGATCCACCCACAGCAGGTGGATTGCAGTGATTCAAGAGGTCAACTAACCACCACCTTCTCAAGGGCAGCTAAGGATGGGCAATAAATGTGTGCCAGCCAACAATGCCCACATCCACAAATGAATAAAAAAACGTTCAAGAGCCCACATATGCTGCATTTGCATCACTCATCTTGCCATTCTTAATGCATTCTCATTAATCAGTCAACTATGTGATTCAACTTTGTGACTATTTTTTAAAATATATTTTATTAACCTTACCATTGATTGCTAGGCTATTTTCAACTTTAGAAATGGAATATATCTCCGTCACTTATTAGATACTCACCAGATGAATAGCTTCCACTTCTGACTGCAGAGTCAATTCCTGCAAGTTAAAAGATTAGAGAAGACAAATGCAATGAACTACTTATTTCCCATTTTTCATAATTCCTTTAATTAGCCAAATACAAGAACTCTATTGTAAGTTGCACTCAAATGCTAGGTCACACTAAATTGGCTAGTTTATATGATCCTAACACAAAATGGCCTATTTGACCCACTTTCAGAGGAACTAGAAGGAATTAGTTCTTTGATAAATTAAGCTCAACTACTCTTGAGTTGGAGGCTTTGCTAAAATCTTGCCAAAGGGTGGGAACTTCAGAATTAAAACTGTAAATTTCAATGAAATGCTAACTACAAATTATGAACCACAAATAAAAATTGAATTTATCAAGAAAATTTCAATTTTCTCACCCATCAATTACAAGCATTCATGTATTCAAACTGTATCAATTTCTTGGAAAAAGGGAATGCATGCATGGTTGCTCAAATTTCTGATGATACAAAGATAGGTAGGAAAGTATAGACGCCAAGAGGAATCTGCAAAGGAATAAGTTCAGTGAATGAATGAAAAATTGGCAGATGGTGCAGAATGCATAAAAATGTGAAGTTACCCACTTTGGCAGGAATAAAGATTTCAGAACCCTGAGGAACAGAAGGATCTGTTTAAAAACCTAAAGAACTGCAGATGCTGTAAATCAGGAACTAAAACAGAAGTTGCCGGAAAAGCTCAGCAGGTCTGGCAGCATCTGTGAAGAAAAAAATCAGAGTTAACGTTTCGGGTCGGGTGACCCTTCCTCAGACCCTTCCACCGGACCCAAAACGTTAACTCTGATTTTTTCTTCATAGATGCTGCCAGACCTGCTGAGCTTTTCCAACAACTTCTGAGAAGGATCTGGTTATGCTGGTATATGAATCACAAAGTGTTGGCCTGCAGGTATAGTAAGTAATTAGGAAGGCAAATAGAATATTGTTATTTATTGCAACGTAAATGGAATATAAAAAAGGGAAGTTTTGCTAGAGTTGCCTGGAATACTAATGAGGCCACATTTTGCGCACTGTGTACAGTTTCGGTCTTCTTATTTAAAAAAATGATATAAATGCATTTGAAGCAATTCAGAGGAGCTTCATTTGTGTGCCAACTGGGATAAAGGGGTCATCCTATGAGAAAAGGTTGCACAGGCTGGGCCTGTATCCTATGGAGCACAGAAGAAAGAGAAAACATGGTTCTGAAAAATAGGATCCAGCGGGAATTTGACAGGATGGAGGCCCAAGGGACGTTTCCAGGTGAGAGAGACTAAAACTAGAGAGCACAGTTCAAGAATGAAGAGTCTCCCATTTAAGATGGATATGAAGAGGAATTTCTTCTTTAAGGACATTGGTTAGGCCCCTTTTGGAATACTGCACTCAATTCTGGTCTCCCTGCTTTAGGAAGAATGTTGTGAAACTTGAAAGGTTTAAGAAAAGATCTACAAGGATGTTGCCATGGTTGGAGGTTTGAGCTATAGGGAGAGGCTTAATAGGCTGGGGCTATTTTCCCTGGAGCGTCAGAGGCTGAGGGGTGACCTGATAGAGGTTTATAAAATCACGAGGGGCATTGATAGGGTGAACAGCCAAGGTCTTTTCCCTGGTGTGGCGGTGTCCAAAACTAGAGGGGATAGGTTTATGGTGAGAGAGGAAAGATTTAAAAGGGACCTAAGCGGCAAATTTTTCACACAGAGGATGGTTTGTGTATGGAATTAGTTGCCAGAGGAAGTGGTGGAGGCTGGTACAATTACAACATTTTAAAGGCATCTGGATGGGTATATGAATAGGGAGGATTGGAGGAATATGGGCCAAATGCTGGCATCGATTAATTTAGGATATCTGGTTGGCATGGACGAGTTGGACCGAAGGGTCTGTTTCCTTGCTGTACAGCTCTATGACTACGATTCTAAGTATCAAGGGGAGGCAGGCACTAGTGGTATAATGGCGAGACTATTAATTCAGAGACTCAAGTCAGGTTCTGGGGGACCTAAGTTCAAATCCTTACGTGGTCTGGCCTACATGTAACTCCAGGCATACAGTAACATGGTTGACTCTTAACTGCCATCTGGGTAATTAGGGATGGGAAATAATTGCTGGCCGAGCCAGCGACATCTGCATCCCATGAATGAATAAAAAAAGGTTCTTGAAACTCTTGACATTGAAGATGGGTCCATTGAATATTTATAAGGAAGAGGTAGATAGATTCCTTGGCTGGAACGTGGAGTTGAGGCCACAATCAGATTGGCAATTTAAGTAACATGATGGAGGCTGGTGTCCTGTCACCAAGTCACACTTTATTTACACATGGAGAGTTCTTGACACTGATCCAGCTCCCTCAGAGCCAGCTCTCAGAGTGAACAGAACCTCTGACACTCCTATTTATACCTGGCAGCCAGGACTCCCTGATTAATAGCCCCAATCAGGGAACTCACATTCTATGAAGTCTACCCGACTGACCTCATTACAGTCACTACAGCAATGGTCTTATTGAATAGTGCAGCAGGCTAGAGGAGCTTACTGCCATTTGTAAACTGTATGACTGTAGGAGTGGACTATTTGACCTAGCAATCCTGCTGTGTCATTTGATAAGGTTATGGCTGATCTGATTGTGCCTTAATTTCACTTTGCTGGCTGTCCCCTATAATCTTTGATATGTCAAAATGCTATCAAACTCACTCTTTAATATTTCCAATGACCAGTCTTCACTGTTCTCTGGGGAAGAGAATTCAAACAACTAATAACTAGCTGACAGAGGAACTTCAGTATAAGATAACAAGGTGTAGAGCTGGATGAACATAGCAGGCCAGGCAGCATCAGAGGAGCAGGAAATCTGACATTTTGGGTCTGGACTCTTTTTCAGAAATTTCTGAAGAAGGGTCCAGACCTGAAACGTCAGCTTTCCTGCTCCTCTGATGCTGCCTGGCCTGCTGTGTTCATCCAGCTTTATACCTTGTTATCTCAGACTCCAGTTTCAACAGTTCCTACTATCTCCAACTTCAGTGTAAGATGTGTGGAAACAAAGGAGTGGTTTTTGCATTGGCGTATCAGGAGACCAGCTCATGGAAATGCAACAGAAGACACTGTCCTCGCTTTGTATTAACATGGCAAAGCTGCAACTTGTAAATTTTAGATCACTGTCAAAAGTAGCAAAGGCACTTGGATAACACAGGAGCAACAATGGCTGTTGGATGTTCCAGGGTTTAGATGTTTCAAAAGAAATAGGGAGGGAGGTAAAAGAGGTGGGGGTGTGGCATTGCTAATTAAGTATGGTATCACAGCTGCAGAAAGGGAGTTCGTCGAGGAGGGTTTGTCTCCTGAGTCAGTATGGGTGGAAATCAGAAACAGGAAAGGAGCAGTCACTTTATTGGGAGTTTTCTATAGACCCCCCAATAGCAACAGAGACACTGAGGAACAGATTGGGAGGCCGATTTTGGAAAGGTGCAGAAGTAAGAGGGTTGTTGTCATGGGTCATTTCAACTTCCCTAATCGACTGGAATCTCCTAAGTGCAGATAGTTTGGATGGAGCAGATTTTGTCAGGTGTGTCCAGGAAGGATTTCTGACTCAATATGTAGATAGGCTGACAAGAGGGGAGGCCATATTGAATTTAGTGCTTGGCAACGAACCAGGCTAGGTGTCAGATCTCTCCGTGGGAGAGCATTTCGGTGATAGTGATCACAACTCCCTGACCTTTACTCTTGTCACGGAGCGGGATAAGAGCAGGCGGTATGGGAAAGTATTTAATTGGAGGAGGGGGAATTACAATGCTATTAGGCAAGAACTGTGGAGCATAAATTAGGAACAGATGTTGTCAGGGAAATGCACAACAGAATTGTGGAGGTTGTTAAGGGAGCACTTGCTACAAGTACTGGATAGGTTTGTCCCACTGAGGCAAGGAAAGGATGGTAAGGTGAAGGAACCTTGGATGACAAGACATGTGGAACATCTAGTCAAGAGGAAGAAGGAAGCTTACTTAAGGTTGAGGAAGCAAGGATCTGACAGGGCTCTAGAGGTCTACAAGGTAGCCAGGAAGGAACTGAAGAATGGACTTAGGAGAGCTAGAAGGGTGTATGAAAAAGCCTTGGCAGGTAGGATTAAGGAAAACCCCAAGGCGTTCTATACTTATGTGAGGAACAAGAAGATGGCCAAAGGGATAGTGGAGGGAACTTGAGCATGGAGTCAGAGGAGGTATGGGAGGTCCTTTACGAATACTTTGCTTCAGTATTCACCAGTGAGAGGGACCTTGTAGTTTGTGAGGACAGTGCGAAACAGGCAGATATGCTTGAACAGGTTGATATGAGGAAGGAGGATGTGCTAGAAATTTTGGAAAACATGAGGATAGATAAGTCCCCTGGGCCAGACAGGATATACCCAAGGTTACTATGGGAAGCGAGGGCAGAAATTGCTGCGCCTTTGGAAATGATCTTTGCGTCCTCACTGTCCACTGGAGTCGTACCAGATGATTGGAGGGTGGCAAATGTTATTCCATTGTTCAAGAAAGGGCATAGAGATAATCCTGGGAATTACAGACCAGTCAGTCCTACTTCTGCGATGGGCAAATTATTGGAGAGGATTCTGAGAGATAGTATTTATGCTTATTTGGAAAAGCATGGTTTGATTAGAAATAGTCAGCATGGCTTTGTGAGGGGCAGGTCATGCCTTACAAGCCTTATTGAATTCTTTGAGGATGTGACAAAACACATCGATGAAGGTTGAGCAGTGAATTTGGTGTATATGGATTTTAGCAAGGCATTTGATAAGGTTCCCCATGGTAGGCTCATTCAGAAAGTAAGGAGGCATGGGATTCAGGGAAATCTGGCTGTCTGGATACAAAACTGGCTGTCCAATAGAAGACAGAGGGTGGTAGTAGATGGAAAGTATCCAGCCTGGAGCTTGGTGACCAGTGGTGTTCCACAGGGATCTGTTCTAGGACCTCTGCTCTTTGTGATCTTTATAAATGACTTGGATGAAGAAGTGGAAGGATGGGTTTGTAAGTTTGCTGATGACATGAAGGTCGGTGGAGTTGTGGATAGTGTGGAGAGCTGTTGTAGGTTGCAATGGGACATTGACAGGATGCGGAGCTGGGCAAAGAAGTGGCAGATGGAATTCAACCCGGAAAAGTGTGAAGTGAATCATTTTGGAAGGTCAAATTTGAATGCAGAATACAGGGTTAATGGCAGGATTCTTGGCAGTGTGGAGAAACAGAGGGATCTCGGGGTCTACATCCATCGATCCCTCAAAGTCACTACCCAAGTTGATAGGATTGTTAAGAAGACGTATGGTGTGTTGGCTTTCATTGGCAGGGGAATTGAGTTTAAGAGCCACGAGGTTATGCTGCAGCTCTATAAAACCCTGGTTAGACCATACTTGGAATATTGTGTTCAGTTCTGGTCACCTCATTATAGGAAGGATGTGGAAGCTTTAGAGAGGGTACAGAGGAGATTTACCAGGATGCTGCCTGGACTGGAGGGCAGGTCTTATGAGGAAAGGCTGAGAGAGCTAGGCTTTTCTCATTGGAGCGAAGAAGGATGAGAGATGATTTGATAGAGGTGTACAAGATGATGAGAGGAATAGATAGTGGATAGTCAGAGACTTTTTCCCAGGGCGGAAATGACTATTACGAGGGGGCATAATTTTAAGGTGATTGGAGGAAGGGCTGGGGAGATGTCAGAGGTAGGTTCTTCACACAGAGAGTGGTGGGCGTGTGGAATGCGCTGCCAGCAGTGGTAGTGGAGTCAGATACATTGGGGACATTTAAGCAGCTCTTGGATAGGCACATGGATGATAGTAAAATGTAGGGTATGCAGGGTAGTTTGATCTTGGCATAGGATAATAGGTCAGCACAACATCATGGTACGAAGGGTCTATACTGTGCTGTACTGTTCTATGTGCTACGTTCACTTTTTAAATGCAGTGAATTGTCATGGTATGGAATGCATGGCTGAAAGACTGGCGGAAGCAGATTGAACAGAACCTTGCAAAAGGAATGCTTGGAAATAAATAACTTGCAGGAATTATTTCTGAATGATTCTTTTGTGGGATGTGGATGTCACTGGCAAGCCCACCAATTGCTGTCGTCCCTAATTACCCTTGAACTGAGTCGCTTGCTCGATCAATAGTCAAACCACATGCCTGAGGAGTCACGTATAGACCAAACCAGGTAAAAATGGCTGATTGCTTTTTCTCAAGGACATTAGTGAACCAGATGAGCTTTTCTAACAATCAATGAAAGATCATGTTCATTATTCCACAACTAGCTGTCAATTCCAGATTCTTCTTATTAATTGGATATAAATTCCACTAGCTGTTATGCTGGGATTTGACCCTATGTCACCAGAACATTGGCCCAATCTTCTGGTTTTCTGGGCCAGCATCAAGTCAGATAAAGTTCGGGGAATGTGTCTAAATGGATCCCTCAAGAAAACTTGCACAGTTACAATGAGCCAAATAACCTGTATAATTCTATGACAAATTAAATTGATTCCTGGCCCTTTTAGGTGACATTATTTTTGACCAATACCACTGTGGTGTAGGTTTAAATGAAGTTTTTACTTATAACTGTAATGAAGACAGCAGTTCCTGTCTTGCTGTGGAAATACGGCACATTGCAGGATGTGAAGGTGCTTAAATATGCCTGAAGGCAGCAGCCTCCTGAGCCTAATCCCAGGACACGCTTTTAAACTCAAACTAAATTCCATCTGTATTGTTCTCTGTGCCAACTCAGAATGACAGAACAAATTAGGTTGAATTGAACCACACTGCTAACACGCAGTGGAAATTACAGATCTACTGTTAGCTGAATGCTATTAAGGGGAGAATTACTTGAGGTTTTATAAAGAGTGCTGTGAATACACCGTTAAAGTGCTCAGACGTCACGAGTCGTGCATAGATTTGCAAGTGCTAGGTTTGAGTCAGACAAGCAAAGGAACTGGTGAAAGATGCTTCTCCAGTGCATACAATTTACCAGGATTGGCAGAAACCTTCAGGCTGAAGCCCGTAAGAGATCCTGTTACAGATGGTTAGGACATGTGGAATTAACACCAAAATAAACATCACAATTAGAAACTGACATGGAACTTGGCAGCAAAAGGCAGTAGCAAGTTAAAACATTTCTGCCTGGTAGGGTATAGAGAAGACTTGAGTGTGAGGCACAGTTTTTGGTTCCTTGTTGTTAGCAGTATTTAGTAATAAACTGGCAGGATGTACTTCTTGCTCTTTGCAAATCACTTACTGCCTTATCAATCTGAGTGAGCAAGAGGAAAGATTACTTTTCAAGAAGAAAGGTCTAGACCATTTATAAGATGGACAATGGCTTGGCATTTAGGTTTGAATGTGAGCCAATATTAAAGTAAAGAATAAAGTAAAGTTGGAGGACTTCAGAACAGAAATTCTATACAGACTCGTAATAATGAAAATTGTACATGATTGATGAATGTGACCCTGGTGTCTGTACAGCCAGAATTCCGGGTGTAGTGTTATGAAGAACCATTCCAAGAAGGGACAATCTATGGAGATGTGGCAGACTAATCTGGGGTTGTGGTCAGTTTTTGTGCTGGGGATGGCAAATTTATTCCTTTAAGAGCTGAGTATACTAGTAAATCAACAAGCCCCAGCCAGGAACAGAACATGTTAGACTAAGTATGTGTGCATGAGTTGCTCTCGTAGATGTAAGTCATCAAGTTGGTCTGTTAGACAAACCTGTTTGAGATTTTCAATTAATTTAATTTATGTTATTTACCAATCCAGCATAAGTGTGGTATTCCCGTGTTAAGGAAATAACATAAAATGTGATGGTGACCACGTAGGAAAATTGACTTTCAGCCAGTTGAAACTTTAAGCATAAATGATTGCAGGTGTAATTAGCTTACGTTTTAAATTCTGTATTCTTGAGTGCAATTTCAATTATTTCTAGAACAAAAACAAAGTTGCTGGAAAAGCTCAGCAGGTCTGGCAGCATCTGTGAAAGAAAAAACAGAGTTAATGTTTCTAAGGGGTTCTGAGGAAGGGTCACCAGACCCGAAATAGTAACTCTGTTTTTTCATTCACGGTTGCTGTCAGACCTGCTGAGCTTTTCCAGCAACTTTGTTTTTGTTCTTGATTTACAGTATTCGTAGTTCTTTCAGTTTTTATTCAATTATTTCCATCCAGATTGCAAACTCTGGGCCTCCCTGCTCACAGTCAATCTCTTCTGATATCTTTCTTTAATTTCAAAAATATGCTTAATTCATAAAAAAAGTCACTAATGCAGTTCAGTTCTGTGTATTAGCACATGAAGAAAACAAACAAGCATTGGAGTTTGGCTCTATCCAACAAACAAACCAAAGGCATTTCTTGGAGGTAGTAAGAACTGGCGATGTTGGAGTCTGAGATAACACAGTGTGGAGCTGGAGGAGCACAGCAGGTCAGGCAGCATCAGAGGAGCAGGAAAGCTGACGTTTCGGGTCGGGACCCTTCTTCAGAAATTTCCAAAGAAGGGTCCCAACCGAAACGTCAGTTTTCCTGCTCGTCTCATGCTGCCTGGTCTGCTGTGTTCCTTCAGCTCCACAAAGGCATTTCGTACTTGTGCAGGATTATATTTACATGTATCTGAGACACTGGAAGAGTCTGATAACTGAATGGACACCCATTTACCTTCAGCAGGAAGACCCCAGACTATGGTCTTTCCCCACTGCGCCTTGGTGGCAGCTGCCCCAAGCTTTAGTGCATCCCTCAGCACGTAGTCCTAGACCTTGAAATGTGCCAATCTGCAATATTCTGTGGGGATCAACTCCTTGTTCTGGAAGGCCAACAACTTTTGGGCAGACCAAAGGACATCTTTCACCAAGTTGATGATCCTCTCCTGATGTGACAGATGTGTTCTATCATGTGATTGGCCAATGTAGTAGAGGCAGAACCAGGAAACCCAGGCTCTAAGAAGACAACATCCAATCAACATAAAGGTGACACTGCCAATGTTTATAGTGAGGACCGATGTACCTGAACTGATTTGCAATTACTATTAATAAACTAAATAAAAAGCGTCCCATCAAGCAGAAATTAAAATCAAACTTAAACCATCTAAGATTACAACAGTTGTGGAAGACATCAATTGAACAAATAGAAATGCACATTAAATAAACAGCTACCCAGGAGATGGTATTCAGGGTCAATTAGCGAAAGTGAAGATGGAGAAATATTCAGTTGTGGTCAATTGATATTTGTCAAATGTATCCCACACACTTTCCATTTCCCTTTTTGTTCAAGATTTCTAGACACATTATTATTCATCTTTAATTTGCCGCATTTTGAACAAATCACAAAATTGATCCCAAAGGTACAACAGGGGTTATATAAACAGTTTGTAAAATCAGGTTCATTTAACAGAAATGAATAAAATGGCTACATATTTATATTGGGATCATGATCATTTTCAATCCATTTAGGCTAAAAGTTCATTTGGCAGGTACCTGTATTTAACGAGAGCCTGGAGAGGTTACTCTGATTTGTACATTGTTGGTGGCATTGTGTAGAGTAATCCAGCACCAGAGATGTCAATACTGTGCTGAGCATGTGGACCCAGTCCACACTGTTGTGGGAGGCCTGCATGTTTTGTTCCTAGAGTTTTGTTCCTATTTTGTTCCTATTCACCAAGACAATTTTTCAGCTGGTGGTTTTTTTTAGAACACCAAACAAGCTGGTCTTTATTAAAGGGTTAGTTAGAGAAATGAGGCAACTGACAGACAAAATGGAGCTGTTTCATTTCTCAACCATCTGTCCACCTCCTGCTACTTATTGCTTTCTGGCATTCATGCAGATTGCAAATGTCTCCTGACTGAGAACAAAAAAACACTTCTCTTGCTTTTCAACATGGAAAATTTGTCTGGTTATTCTTTTCTAGAATATGGGCACTGCCAACAACATTTGGTGCCCATCCTAATTGCCTTTGAACTGAATGCTTACTTGAACCATTTCAGAGGGCAGTTAAGAGCCAACCACATTGCTGTGTGTCTGGAGTCACAAGTCGGCTAGACTGGATAAGGAGCATTAGTGAACCAGATGGGTTGTTGTGACAATTGATAATTGTTATCATTACAGGCACTAGCTTTTAATTCCAAAATTTATTTATTGAACTTGATGTCCAAGGGCTGTTACTGAGGGATTTGAACCCAACTATGAAGACCATCAGTCCAGACCTCTGGATTAATAGCCCAGTGATGTTACCACTACACTACTGCCTCTCCATACATTGTCTGCATAATGGCATTGGTGACTATCTTCAGGATATTAAATCACTGCAACAAGCAGGGAAAGTGTAATCTTCATCCAAATCTGTTTTGATATCTCTGGAGGTAGTTCAATCAAAATGTAGGCACTGAAACAATTTTCACCTCATGCTTTTAAGGTGTAATTGCTCCAATTCCCAAGCACATCTATTTCTGAAACCAACATTTAGTGGGGAACTCATTAACATTTGCAGGCAGGTTTTAACTGATGGAGTCAGGACCCTCCTGAACCATTTGTGCCTCTCCTGCACGCTCTGAGTCACGAAGTTGCAGGTTCAAAGTTCAGTCTTCAGGAGCACATCACCTGATGAAGGAGCAGTGCTTTGAAAGCTTGTGATTTCAAATAAACCTGTTCGACTACAACCTAGTGTTGTGTGACTTCTGACTTTATCATTTAATTAAATCATGTCCGATCTGTACCTGAACTCTTGTTCATCCGTACTTATTCCAGAGACTTTGATACCCTAATTGAACAATAAACTCACTAGTTGAAATTATTATTAAGCTACAGTCTTTTCGGGGTGGAGAGCTGCAGAATTCTAATAGCTTTAGCATGAGAAATAGACTCTGAATTCCCTTTGCTCTATTTCTAATTCTGAGATTATCTTGCTGTTTTAGACAGAGCAGTGAGAACAGGACATAGACATTTTTTGGGGTTATGTTAATACCTAAAATGCACGTTACCTGTGGAAATAAAGTACATTAGATGGGGACAAAATTCAGTACTGAGTAGGAAGAATTTTTCAGAGAGGCAGTAATGGGCAGCCCAGCTAATTTCAATGATCTTTTCTCATTAAAGTATCTATGAGAAACTAGCATTCATTGCTACAGATTGGGTGTTGGGTGTTTGAGGCATAACCATTTTGCAAAGGAAAGTTGGGCTTGCAATCTGCAATTGGTCATTTTTGTGACCCAAATAAAGGAATTTTAAGCCTTATAAGGTGAATTTTGGTAAGTTACAGAGACACACGTTTATGATTTCACGAGGAAAATTAAAACCCGATCCAAGATACAAATTCCCAGCCGGGATGCCTGGGAGTATGATATCATTTTTTGCAATTAACAATATGGAATTACATGATACATGATACTAATGGACCAAACAGCTGTAGGCTGCATGGCTATTATTGTCAAACTGATTGTCTTTTGATCTAAATAACATTAATTCCACAAGTTAACAAAAAAATCCCAAAGAACTGCAGATGCTGGAAATCAGAAACAAAAACAGAACTAGCTGGAAAAACTCAGCAGGCCTGGCAGCACCCATGGAGAGAAAACAGAGTTAACATTTCGGGTCCAGTGACCCTTCTTCAGAATCCTTCTGAAGGGTGCTGTGCAGAGCCTGAGCGTGTTTCCAGCAATTTCCGTTTTTGATTCTACAAGTTATTGTTGCAGAGAAAGATTTTCTTAAAACCTTGAACCATTCTGCAGTTAACGTCTAAAACTGGTAATAGGATGAGGAACTAAGGGTGTGGAGTGGTATCTATTTTGAGGGACCACCTTTCTGGAACAAAATGGGGATTTAACTTTTTTTAATGTAAAACAAAGACTTTAATAACCTTTCTCCAAGTATTATGATGTCATATTGTGTGCAAACAAATAGCTCAGGAAATACTCAGTGAGGTAAGCAGCATCTGAGGATAGAAACAGAATCAACAGGAAGAATCTTATGGAGGCAATGAGGTTCTCAGGCCGTGGCTAGAGAGCCAGCAAGATCTCTGCATCACCTTTGCTCAGGAAGGTTCATGGAAGCACATGCCAATCAGGCACTTGGTGGGCCAGTGGGATCAAGAAGCCTGGGACCTACAGACAGTCAGAGGGCAGCAGGTCTTCTGGATAGCAGCTCCACTGGGAAGGCAACGGCTGCTGCTGGTATGAAATCCTTTCACCCCCAAAATGACCCATACCCTGGATTGTGGATAGACGCACAATTGAGAGATGACAGGATGGCACAGGCAGGAAGTAGGAGTCAAGGGAAAGAAACATTGAAACATAGAAAACAGGAGGCAAGAGTAGGCCATTCAGCCCTTTGAGCCTGCTCCACCATTCAATATGATCATGGCTGATCATCCAACACCTTATCCCACTTTGTTCCCATACCCTTTGATCCCTTTAGCCCTAAGAGCTATATTTAGCTATACACCAGCGTGAAGGTGCTGGTATATTAATCCAGAGACTCAGGTAATTCTCTGGGAATCCAGGTTCGAATTCTGCTATGGCAGATCGTGAAATTTTACCTCGGCAAAAACTCTGGAAATATGAGTCTAATGATGACCATGAAATAATTGTCGATTGTTGGAAACCCATCTGGTTCACTAATGTCCTTTGGGGAAGGAAACTGCTGTCCTTACCTGGTCTTGCCCATTTGTCACTCCAAACCCACAGCAATATATTTGACTCTTAAAAAAGTTGGCCAATAAATGCTGATCTCTGCAATGATGTTCACATCCTCGGAGTGAATAAATAAAGCCTCTTTTTTGAAAACATTCAACATTTTTATGGCAATGAATTCCACAAGCTCACCACTCACTGACTGAAGAAATTTCTCCTCATCTCAGTCCTAAGTGATCTACCCTGTATCCTTAGTTGATCCTTAGATCTAATCCCGTTAGAATTCTAGAGGCTGCTATGAGATCCCCCCGCCTTGTAAACTCCAGTGGTTTAGTACTAACCGATCAGTCTCTCTTCATATGTCAGTTCTGCCATGATTGTAACTAGTCTAGAAAACCTCATGGCACTTCCTCCATAGACAGAACATCTTTCCTCAGATAAGGAGACCAAAACTGCACACAATGCTCCAGGTGTGATCTCACCAAGGCCATGAACTATTGAAGAAAGACATCTCTGCTCCTGCACTTGAATCTTCTCACTATGAAGGCCAACACACTATTTCTCATTTTCATTGCATGCCGCACCTGCATGTTCACTTTCAGTGACAACAAGGTGCAG
>NC_063332.1:21770062-21791300 GCF_021869965.1 Rhincodon typus | reverse complement strand
CAGGACAAGCAGCATCATAGGAGCAGAAAGGCTATGATGCTGCTTGGCCTGCTGTGTTCATCCAGCCCTGCACCTTGTTGTCTCGGATTCTGCAGCATCTGCAGTTCCTACTATCTCTGGCACCAAGCCATGTTGCACATGGCTGGCACGGCAGATGCTCCCTTGCACATGTACCCCCACTTTCTCACCCTGATTACTGTTTAACCTGCAGGCTGTACACTTTACATTTCTTTGGACATATTCCATTGAAACATCCTCTGGCTGCACTTTCCCCAATTCTCTACGGTCACATTTATTTTGTCATTGGCCATTAAGGGAACATCACATACATTCAGGCACTCAGGGAACTCCAAAGCTGAGCTTTTGTTGACAGGCAGCAAAAGGAAACCTGAAGGAGAAGAACATGAACTGCAAAATGTAACACCTAAGATGTAGAACAAAGGCAGGCACCTTGGCTTTGGTTATCAGCACCCCCGCTAGCATCAGTTAGATTGATCCAGGCCCATTCAGCATGTGGTGCCTGATGTAGCTGAGGTCTGACATGGACAAAGAGAGCTGCCCCCAGCTCAATATCCTCATCGTTCTCCCTGGACCACTGCTCCTGTTCCCTGGCTCCTCAGCATCTATCCCATCACCTCATTGTCTGCTCCAATTGTGGCAGGGATAGAGCGGCACACTCTGGACGATACTGGAAGGCATGTCCAGATCGAGCCAAGCAGCAGAATCACTCCTTCACCAGCCCTATTGCCCACTCCACCATGGCCCTACTCCAGCATCAGCACCAACATAGTGAAGGTTTCTGCACCAGCTCAGTGACCAACATATTACTTTCAATAGCGTGTCCTTTGTGTTCCTTCCCAAACCAGACCCACAGCAATCTTTCAATTTTCCATTGTATTCATTAGAGCGTATTATCATCATTAGGTGAGATATGATGCAGTGCTGTTAAAGCACGCTTGGAAGATAGGGGGAACTTTTGGACTGGATTTACATTCATTAAAGTTATTTCTGCTAACTCCTTCATCATTGAGATGACAATATTAGGTTAGCTCGCGTCAATGGGGTGGTGCACTCTGCCTTCGAGCAACATTTTTCGCAGAGGTACATGTACTCAGAAGTGCAGTGAAATGTTTGTAAACCCACTTTTCATATGTCTACCCCTTCAATGTCCTAACAGCCAGCAGACATGATTCCATGCTTCTGCCCATCAAACTCTGATCACCCTGGGTGCTGTCCCAGCCATTTTCCAGTTACATTCTGTATCTAGAGAGTGACAGGTGATGGCAGGGAGCACAGCTCATGGTGGGCACTGTCAGCACTGGGCTCTGCCTGGTCAGTGTTGAAGTCAGTGAGTACTAAGTAAGAAATGTGACAGAAACTGGCAGTCTCCAAGTAAGTATAAAGTGAGTCGGAGCTAAGAAAGCAATAAAGACCATTAGGATACATATGTGGATGTCAGCATAAAAGCTTCCCATGTAGATGAATGAGGTGTGTGGCTGTCCTTGCATGTAAAGCAACTTGGCAGAAGCATGCTAACCAAAGGTGTCTCTAACCTCCAAAACATAGTCAATCACACAGCACAGAAACAGACCCTTCGGTCCAACCAGTCTATGCCAAACATAATCCCAAACTAAGTTGGTCCCACCTGCCTGCGCTTGGCCTATATCACTCCAAACATTTTGTAATGTGCTTATCCAAATGCCTTTTAAACGTTGTAACCGTACGCACATCCACCATTTCCTCTGAAAGTTCATTCCACACACGAACATCTCTCTGTGTGAAAAAATTGCCCCTCTCACTTTAAAATTCTCCTCTCACCTTAAAAATATGACCTCTAGTTTTGAAATCCCTCACCCTAGGGAAAAGACAGCTGCCATTCACCTTACCTGTACAGTTTACAAATCTCTATAATGTCACTCCTTAACCTCCTATGCTCCAGTGAAACAGGTCCCAGCCTATCCAGCCTCTTCTTATAACTCAAACCCTCCATTCCTGGCAACATCCTGGTAAATTGTTTCTGCATCCTCTCAAATTCAATAATATCCTTCTTTTACCAGGGTGACCAGAACTGGACACAGTACTTCAGAAGATACTTCACCAACAGTCTATACACCCTCAACATTGTGTTCCAATTCCTATACTCAAAGATCTGAGCAATGATGGCAAACATGCTAAATACCTTAACTACCCTGTCTACATGTGATGCAAACTTCAAAGAATCAAGAACCTGAACTTCTATATCTCTCTGTTCTACAACACTACCCAAAGCCCTACTCTTAATTGTATAAGTCCTACCCTTGTTTGTTTTAGCAAAATTCAATGCCTCGCATTTATCTAAATTAAAGTCCATCTCCCACTCCTCGGCCCTTTGACCCAATTGATCAAGATTGCTCTGCAATGTTATATAACCTTCTTCATTGTTCACACATCATGAACAACTGAAGTGGTTTGACTTATTCTGAGAGCTGGCAGGATGATGTGACGAGGCTGAGGGTTTGCTGATGCCAACCAGCATGGATCAAGCTGGATGATGGTCATAGATCTTGCAGGGATGTTGTTCTGAAGAAACAGTGGAATCATGGTCTGGGATAAGCATCGTTGAGTTGATACTGCCAGCTGTCTGTCTGGATTTACCTATCAAATTTTCCAGAGAATGAGCAGGACATTGGAATTGACATCAAAATAGTCCAAATGCATAGAAACAAGTTAGTCACCACTCAATGATGAAATTTTAATTTCACTATTTGAGGCTTGAGAGGAAATTTGTAAAAAATGCTCTTAATTTTGACAATTCAATATTTTCATTCTAAGCCTGTTTTCTCACTAGGGAGGGGAAAGTTCCATCTCCCAATTGATCAAGCTGACAAAGGAAGTACTCACAACCCAATTGCTTGAAATCTTCAAGGGCTAACTCTAAGCCGTTTCCATTTCAGAGCTTTCATTATCACGACTGCCATTTCAGCAGGTCATGGCTGATGAAGCTGGTGATACCCACAGAAATGTCGGCAGAATATGGATATCAGTCTCTCACGCCAACACTGAAACAGACAGAGAGTCAAAGCCTTCATATGCAGACTGGAGTCATGTTTATCAATTCTAGAGTTAGTTATAAAGAACCTAATTGTGTTTTTAATTAACTAGTTAGAACAAACATAAGAACATAAGAACTAGGAGCAGGAGTAGGCCGTCTGGCCCTTCGAGCCTGCTCCGCCATTCAACAAGACCATGGCTGATCTTTTCGTGGACTCAGATCCACTTACCCGCGTTCTCACAGTCTCCCTTAATTCCTTTATTGTTCAAAAAAATATCTACCTTATCTTTAAAAACGTTTACTGAAGTAGCGTCAACTACTTCACTGGGCAAGGAATTCCATAGATTAACAACCCTTTGGGTGAAGAAGTTCCTTCTCAATTCAGTCCTAAATCTGCTCCCTCTAATCTTGAGGCTATGCCCTCTTGTCCTAGCTTCACCTGCAAGTGGTTCACCTGCAAGTGGAAACATCCTCTCTACTTCTTTCTTACCTATTCCCTTCATAATTTTATATGTTTCTATAAGATCCCCCCTCAATCTTCTGAATTCCAATGAATATAATCCCAATCTACTCAGTCTCTCCTCATAAACCAACCCCCTCAACTCCGGAATCAACCTAATGAACCTCCTTTGCACCCCCTCCAGTGCCAGTACATCCTTTCTCAAGTAAGGAGACCAAAACTGCACACAGTACTCCAGGTGTGGACTCACCAGCACCTTGTACAGTTGCAACATAACCTCTCTGCTTTTAATCTCAATCCCTTTAGCAAGGAAGGACAAAATTCCATTTGCCTTCCTAATTACTTGTTGTACCTGCAGACCTACCTTGTGTGATTCATTCACAAGGACACCCAGGTCCCTCTGCATAGCAGCATGCTGCAACTTTTTAGCATTCAAGTAATAATCCTTTTTACTATTACTCCTACCAAAATGTATGACTTCACATTTAGTTACATTGTATTCCATCTGCCAGACCTTTGCCCACTCACTCAATGTATCTATGTTCCTCTGCAAAGTTTCACAGTCCTCTGCACACTTTGCTCTGCCACTCATCTTAGTGTCATCTGCAAACTTTGACACCCTACATGTGGTCCCCAGCTCCAAATCATCTATATAAATTGTAAATAATTGCGGTCCCAACAACAATCTCTGAGGCACACCACTAGTCACTGACTGCCAGCTAGAATAGCACTCATTTATCCCCACTCTTTGCTTCCTGTTAGTCAACCAATCCTCTATCCATGCTAATACTTTACCCTTAATGCCATGCATCCTTATCTTATGCAGTAGCCTCTTGTGCGGCACCTTGTCGAAGCCGTTTGGAAATCTAGGTACACCACATCCACTGGGTCCCCATTGTCCACCTCGCTCGTAATGTCTTCATAGAATTCCAAAAGATTTGTCAAACATGACCTGCCCTTCATGAACCCATGCTGCGTCTGCCCAACGGGACAATTTCTATCAAGATGCCTTGCTATTTCTTCCTTGATAATAGACTCAAGCATCTTCCCCACTACAGAGGTTAGGTTAACCGGTCTATAATTCCCCATCTTTTGTCTACTTCCCTTTTTAAACAGTGGTGTCACTTTTGCTGTTTTCCAATCTGCTAGGACTGCCCCAGAGTCCAGTGAATTTTGGAAAATTACTGCCAGTGCATCTGCTATTTCTCCCGCCATCTCTTTTAGTACCCTGGGATGCATTCCATCAGGGCCAGGAGACTTATCAATCCTTAGCTCCATTAGCTTGCCCAACACTGTCTCTTCCTTAATAATGATTGTTTCCAGGTCCTCACCTACCTTCGTCTCTTTGTCAACTCGAAGAGGTGAAGTTAAACCTCGCATCTGTTTTTGCTGCAACTCATTGCACCAGCATTGGCCCTGAAGAATTGTCATTCTGAATGAGGATTGTAGTACGTTTGGCTGCAAAGTTCTCACCATCAGAGGCTGCTGATTCAGGAAGGAGCCTCTGCTGTGCTACAGAATACCACCAGCAACTAAAATTACAGCCGGTAAAAGCCTCCATTACACTCATAAGGTGCACTTCAACCTTCAACTTGGTTTGAAAGAGGACATAGCACTAGAATAGGACCAAATGACATAGTAGCAGAAATAGGCCATTCAGCCCATCAAGTCTGCCCCATCTTTCGATGAGATCATGGCTAATCTAATCTCAATTCTACTTGCCCACCTTTTCCCCATAACCCTTGATTCCCTTACTGATTAACAATCTGTCTGTCTCAGATTTGAATATACTTAATGATCCACGCTCAACAGCCCTCTGTGGTAAAGAATACTACAGATTCATTACTTTCTGAGAGAAGAAATTCCTCATTACCTCTGTCTTAAATGTGCAACCCCTTATTCTTAGATGATGGACTCTGGTCCCAGACTCTCCCACAAGGATAAATAACTTTTCTGCATCTTCCCTGTCAAGTCCTCCAAGAATCTTGTATATTTCACTAAGGTTGCCTTTCATTGTAATGAGTACAGGCCCAACTTTTCTCATAAGACAGTCCCTCCATACCTGATATCAGTCTAATAATCCTTCTCTGGACTGCCTCTAATGCTAGTATATCTTTATTTAGATAAGGGAGCCGTAACTGTTCACTGGATTCTAGCTGTGGTCTGACTAGTGCCTTATATAGTTTTAGCAAGAATTTTGAACTTTTAGTTCATTGACTCCCTGCAGTACAGAAACAGGGCATTCAGCCCATCAGGTCCACACTGATCCTCTGAAGAGCATTCCATCCAGACCCATTTACCCTATCCCTGTAACCCCACATTTTTCCCCATGGCTAATACACCTAACCTGCCAATCCCTGTCCCTGGACATTACAAGCAATTTAGCACGGCAAATCCACTTAACTTGCACATCCTTGAACTGTGGGAGGAAATCTGAGCACCCGGAGGAAACCCACGCAGACACAGGGAGAATGTGCAAACTCTACACATACAGTTGCCTGAGGCTGGAATCAAACCCGGGTCCCTGGTGCTGTGAGGCAGCAGCGCTAACCACTGAGCCACCCTGTTGCTACATTCCCTTTGAAGTAAAGCCAACACTCCATTTGTCTTCCCTATTACCCATTGAATTTGAATTGTTACCCTTTTGTGATTCATGGATGAGGATTCTCAAATCCCTCTGTGCTGAAGCTTTCTGCAGTTTGTCTCCATTTAAATAATACTCAGCTCCTCTATTTTTCCAATCAAAATGCATAACCACTCATTTTCCCACGCTATATTCCGTCTGCCAAGTTTTTGCCCACTCACTCAAGTTGTTCTCTAGACCCTTTGTGTCATCCGATCCCTTGCCTACCCAACTATTTTTACATCATCTGCAAACAATACATTCATTTTCCTCATGCAAGTCATCAATATATATTGTAGATAATTGTGGTCCCAATATTAATCTCTGTAGCATACCACTAGTTATGGATTATCATCGTGAAAATGCCACTCCCCCCAACCCACCATATCCCAACTCTCTGTCTTCTATTTGTAACTACCTCCAGCACCATGGGCTCTTATCTTATTAATTGTTATTAGGTTCTTCATATGTGATACTTTATCAAATGAATTCTTAAGGTCCCAATATATTAGATTCACTGCTTACCCCTTACCTATCCAATTTGTTACCTCTCAAAGAATTCTAGTAAATTTGTCAGACATAATTTCTCCTTCATGAAGCCAAGCTGACTCTGCTTGATTATAAGACCATAAGAAATAGGAAGAGGAATAGGCTTGAGCCTGCTCCACCATTCAATAGGATCACAACTGATCTGACATTCCCTGCATCCACTTTCCTGTCCTTTTCCCATTACCCTGTATTCTCTTACTGATCAAGAATCTATCCCAACCTTAAATATACACAAGGACACTGCCACCACAGCTCTCTGAAGACTCTCAACCCTCTGGGAGAAGCAATTCCTCCTCATCTCAGCCTTAAATTGGTTCCCCTTTAGTTCTACGCCCTGCAGTCCTAGACCCTCCCATGAGGGGAACCATCCTCTTAGCATTTACCCTGTCAGGCCCTTAAGGATCCTATTTATTTCAATGAGATCACCTCTCATTCCTCTAAACTCCAGTGAGTAGAGTCCCTAACCTGTTTAATCTTTGCTCAAACGACAATCCCTCTCTGGCAGGGATCATCCAAGTGAACTTGCTCTGAACTGCCTCCCATGCAATGAAATCCGCCCTTAAATTGTCCCTTGTCCAAAACTGCTCAAAGTACTCCAGATGTGGTTTCATAAGCTCTTTGTTGCAGTAAGACTTCCCGACTCTTATACACCAACCCCCTTGAAATAAGAGCCAACATTCCACAGGGTGTTCCACAGGGATCCTTGTTGGGACCGCTGTTGTTTGTGATATACATAAATGATCTGGAGGAAGGTATAGAGGGTCTGATTAGCAAGTTTGCAGATGACACTAAGATTGGTGGAGTGGCAGATAGTGAAGGGGACTGTCGGAGAATGCAGCAGAATATAGATAGATTAGAGAGTTGGGCGGAGAAATGGCAGATGGAGCTCAATCCCAGCAAATGCGAGGTGATGCATTTTGGAAGATCCAATTCAAGAGCGAACTATACGGTAAATGGAAAAGCCCTGGGGAAAATTGATGCACAGAGAGATGTGGGTGTTCAGGTCCATTGTACCCTGAAGGTGGCAACGCAAGTGGATAGAGTGGTCAAGAAGGCATACGGCATGCTTTCATTCATCGGACGGGGTATTGAGTACAAGAGTTGGCAGGTCATGTTACAGTTGTATAGGACTTTGGTTTGACTGCATTTGGAATACTGCGTACAGTTCTGGTCGCCACATTACCAAAAGGATGTGGATGCTTTGGAGAGGGTGCAGAGGAGGTTCACCAGGATGTTGCCTGGTATGGAGGGCGCTAGCTATGAAGAGAGGTTGAGTAGATTAGGATTATTTACATTAGAAAGACGGAGGTTGAGGGGGGACCTGATTGAGGTCTACAAAATCATGAGAGGTATAGACAGGGTGGATAGCAAGAAGCTTTTTCCCAGAGTGGGGGACTCAATTACTAGGGGTCACGATTTCAAGGTGAGAGGGGAAAAGTTTAAAGGAGATATGCGTAGAAAGTTCTTTACGCAGAGGGTGGTGGGTGCCTGGAACGCGTTGCCAGTGGAGGTGGTAGAGGCAGGCACGATAGCATCATTTAAGATGTATCTAGACAGATACATGAATGGGCAGGGAGCAGAGGGATACAGATCCTTGGAAAATAGGCGACAGGTTTAGATAGAGGATCTGGATTGGCGCAGGCTTGGAGGGCCAAAGGGCCAGTTCCTGTGCTGTAATTTTCTTTGTTCTTTGTTCTTATTCCATTAGCCTTCCTAATTATCTGCTGCACCCGCTATGTGCTATCTTTCTGTGTTTCATGCACAAGTCTCCCCAAGTCCCTTTGTGCTACAGCTTTCTGCAGTTTTTCTTTATTTAAATAATGCTCTGTTCTTTTGTTCTCCCTTCCAAAATGACCAACTTCATATTTTTCCAAATTATACTTCATTTGCCAATAATTTTGCACACTTACTTAACATGCTAATATCTCTCTATGAACTGTTTGTATCCCCCTCACAATATACCTTTCTATCTATTTTTGTGTTGACTGCAAATCTAACTGCAGCACATATATCATATAATTTGAAATGCTTTGCTATTGAAACCTTCATAATAGACTCTAACATTTTCCCAATAACAGATGTTAAGCCGACTGGCCTACCATTACCTACTTATTGTCTCTTTCCCTTTTCAACTAAAAGTGTTACATTGGCAGTGTTCCAATCCTCTGGGTGATTTCTAGAACCTAAGGATTCCTGGCAAATTACTACTGGTAAACCCACTAATAATGTAGCTACTTCTTTTCACAACCATCTGTTTCCCGTCTCGTGCTCATGGACACAGAAGATTGCAGGAGAAATCTTAATGATCCGAAGAGATTATTGCATATTGTCTCTTTGTGTTCAAGCAATGCACTTACTGTGTTTTGACATTTCTGTGTTTCCTGCACCCATCTCTATCTGTAATACACCAGTTCTGCCACTGTACTCTACTTACAAACATTTTCTTAAATCATATTATAGGGGAAAGCTGAAATTGTCCCACAGAAGTAAGGATATGGATGCTCCTATGATTTGGCGTAATCCTCATTGCTGTCTCTACACGTGACCTGCTGGTTAAACCATCTGGGACGCTGTAGGTAGATTCATTACCACCAATCCTGGTGATGAAGGATATCCACATAAAGTCTTTAACAAAAGATGGGCCCAATCTTGAAAATATTGAAGATTTATTACATGGAATTAAATATCTGGCTACATTGCATTTAATATCTTGATTTATTCATTCATGGGATGTTAGTGCTCCTGGATGGCCCAGCATTTATTGTCCATCCATAATTGCCCTGGAGAAGGTGCTGGTGAGCTGCTTTCTTGAACCGCATCAGTCCTTGCTACTAGACACTATGCTGCTGGAGAGTTCCAGGATTTTAACCCAGTGACAGGGAGGAGTTTGGAAGGTGAGTGGCTCGGAGGGAAACTTGCAGATGGTGGTGTTCCCATGTGTCTGCTGCCCTTGTCCTTCCAGATGGTAGAGGTTATGGGTTTGGAAAGTGCTGCCAAAGAAGCCTTGTTAATTTACTGTAGTATATCTTGTAGATAGGACACACTTCTGCCACTGGTCCGTGGTAGTGAAGGAACTGAATGTTGAAGTGCTTGGACTGATCAGAGTCCAGGAACTCCTAACATTTCTGTACGGGGAAGGGGCCATTGACAACTATGCATGTCCAGTACAACCAGCCTGAGGCAACATGGGAAATCAGTCAAGAATCTGCCCAGTCAGGACAGTCTGTCCAAGTCCTTCAAAGGTTTGGACTCCAGCACTTCCTGGAGATCCATCCACTGGAAATCAACGGGGAGGGGAGGTGCAGTTATCAGGGTCCACTGCTGTCAGAGGAAGCTGGCAAACTTAATTCCAGAGATTAGAGACAGAATGCTGGGATGCAGAGGGGATAAGTATTGGCAAAGGGGGACAACTAAATAATGGGGAGGACAGATGATAGAGCATGGAAAGAAAAAGGACAGTTTAGGGGGAGGACTCATCAACAATCAGCAACACCCTGACTTCAACGCTGGGACAGTACACAGTGGCTTAGTGGTTAGCACTGCTGCCTCACAGCACCAGGGACCCAGGTTCAATTCCAGCCTCAGGCGACTGCCTGTGCAGAGTTTGCACATTCTCCCCGTGTCTATGTGGGTTCTGCCGGGTGCTCTGGTTTCCTCCCACAGTCCAAAGATGGCCACATTAGATGGATTGGCCATGCTAAATTGCCCATAGTGCTCAAGGATGTGTAGGTTGGGTGGATTAACCATGGGGCATACAGGGATAGGGTAAGGGGGTGAATCGGGGTGGGAATGTCCTTCAGAAAGTCGGTATGGACATGTTGGGCCTAACGGCCTGTTTCCACACTGTAGGGATTCTATGGAAAACATTCACCTTCTGCATGAGGTACATATCCTGGTACAGGTGCTCTTGACCAAATCCTATAGCATCAGGAATCAATCCTACTCATGGACAAGCAACCTGGAAAGTTTCACCCTCAGTGCCAAAGGGCCAAGCACCTTTCAAGACCATCTTGTCTGTACATGACGCAGGAGCTGCTCACTGCACAGCAAGAAACATGAAACCTTGCGCAGCACAAGGGATGGTTAAGCTCTGCACCTTCGTTTATGTAGATGCATCTTGTAGATGTAACCATTCACACACACATCTGATGATGAAATGTGAAAATATACAATAAAATGTGAAAATATCTCCCTGTACCCTCAGTAGATCATCTTCTTTCTTTTCCTCCCACTATATCTCAGTGCAGTCCTGTGGTCCATATTTGGGTTGGAGAAAGCCTGCTCTATAGTGGAACTTGGGGAACTTGGGTAAAAACCGAAAGAACGGCAGATGCTGTAAATCAGGAACAAAAACAAAGTTGCTGGAAAAGTTCAGCAGGTCTGGCAGCATCTGTGAAGGAAAGAACACAGTTAACATTTCGGGTCCAGTGATCAGTTCTGAGGAAGGGTGACCGGACCCGAAACATTAACTCTGTTTTGTCCTTCACAGATGCTGCTAGACCTGCTGAGCTTCTCCAGCAACTTTTTTTTTGTTTAGGACCTTGGAGTTTTGATTGGGTGACCCCGGGAGCATTTGGATTTAGAGGATCCAGAAATGCTGAGTGTGTCCAGCTCAGAGGCAGGGGTACTACCTTGACCTGAACTTCCAAAAGGCTGAGGGTGGCAGGTGGAGGGTGAAGGCCTGCCACTTCCAGAGTGCCCTGCGAGGAGACTTTTGGGTGGGCCTGCATGTAGTTCCTCTTCTACCCGAGTGCCTACTGGTACTACCCTGTCTCTTTGTGAGAAAGGGGCACCTGGAGTGAGGTCAGGATTCTTCGTCCCTGCCTGTCGCCTTGCTATTGGCACTGAGCAGATCCGTGTGTTAATCCAGCAGACCCTGAGGGCCGTGGACCTGGCTCACTGTGGCAACTGTCTACCTGCGCATGCCTGAGGCTGCGCTGGTGCACTCCTGCAAGCTTTGAGTCAGCTCCCCCAGTGCCCCTGACAAACCTGCCTGCTGATTCCATGACCTGCTGCACATTTGGGTGGCGTTCTTAATGGTCAATACCATGAGGCCATCCCCTGCCTAGGGCTGAGCAGGTCCCTGGTACCCGACAGTTCTCTGAGTGCCAGTGACCATTGTGCAAACATGACAGTAATTTGCTCACCAGTGTGTGCTCCTGCCTTGTTGCCAGGTTGGAGGGTTTGAGCTATAGGGAGAAGCTGAATTGGCTTGGGGCTATTTACCCTGAAGCGTCGGAGGCAGAGGGGTGACATTTTAGAGGTTTATATATTATGAAGGGAATGGATAGGGTGAATAGCCAAGGTCTTTTCCCCAGGGTAGGAGAGTCCAAAACTGGAGGATATCAGTTTAAGGTGAGAGGGGAAAGATTTAAAAGGGATCCAAGGGGTAACTTTTTCACGCAGAAGGAGGTGTGTGTATGGAATGAGCTGCCAGAGGAAGCAGTGGAGGTTGCTACAATTGCAACATTTAAAAGGCATTTGGATGGGTACATGAAAAGGAAGGGTTTAGAGAGACATGGGCCAAATGCTGGCTAATGGGACTACATTATTTTAAGATATCTGGTCGGCATTGACGAGTTGGACCGAAGGATCTGTTTCTGTGTTGTACATCTCTATAACTTTAGGTACCCATCAAGGGCTCAGCACCTCGTTGGAAGGTAGAGGAGGCAGCATTGCTGGTCTGTCCTCTGAGGGATCTGTGGCTTCTCCCTCAGCAATTCTGGAGGAGATGCCTTGCAGGACCAGACTCTTGGGATCAGGAACCATGCAGATGACTCCTGTATTTGCAGGAGATAAAAGAGAGCATGCATTGTGAACAGGGGAAAGAGGTTCAGACGTGTAGTGAATTTGTTCTTAGTAGGGGTGAGGGAAGGGTAGCACAGCAATGGACCATGCTTCTTATCTGATCGCTAGGGCATGAACATTTTGGCATCTCGGCCCTAATTAGCCAGGACCAGGAACCTTTCCTCATTGGCGACGAGAAGCTGATTGACAAGTACCACAGCACCCATTTCGGCTCTGTCCTCCCCACTGTGGGCTGTTTTTGCCCGGAGTGGGACAACGTGAGGGATTTATAAGGTGAAGGTGGCTAGCACAGCTGTTAGTGCTGGTGAAGGTTGGGGAAAGGTGATGATGTGTCCCAAGTCGGTGAGAAGCCAAACAGAATTAGTAGTCTGGGGGGGTTAAGGTGGGTGAGAGTGAATAAGGGAAGATGTTAAATGCAGTGAGAATGGTAGATCATAAACCATAGTAACAGAAAGGAGAGAAGATGATGACATGTTGCCTGTGTCTCCTCCTGATAAATTTAAGCAAGCTGCTAACTCTGCTCACTAATTAATTAACATAGGTTCCTTAACAATGCTCTTCAATAGCTTTGCAGTATATCTTCCTCTCTGTTTCTGAAGCTTTCTTTTTAGAAACTGCTTAGCACCTTCAGAGCAAACACAGGGTTTTCCACACACTCATCTTCTAGCAGTTTTCTCAATAGTCTCCTTACTAGGTTGGCATTTAAGATTCCACTCTCTAATACACACAGGGATGAATTAACTCACTGCCTAATGCTTCTGTTTCTGTCTCACGATGTAATTGGACACCTTATTGATAGATAGCAGGCCTCTTTTCTCTGAACTGTTAATTCTACTCTAAAGCTGTGAGCCTTATTAAAAATGTATGTTTAAACAAAGCTGAGAACCCTTAGTTTCAAAACTCAATAATTCAAAAATGAACTAAAACTATGCCTCCCCCCACCATTATTACACAAATAGAAATACAAATCAAACTTAAAACGATACATCATTCCTCCATTTTAAAAATCAAGTTCCCAATTAAAACTAGCTTATCCTGAGCCTTCATTCCAGTATTCCATTACATTCCTGACTTCTGCTTTCTTGATGGTGGACAGGCTTAGGGGATTCAGCAGACAAGTTACTCACTGTAGTATCCCTGTTTCTGACCTGCTCTTGTTGCCATAGCATGTATAAATCTAGCTTCAGTCGAGTTTCTGGTCAATGGTAACTCCCAGGGTTTTGACAGTGAGGGATTCAGTGATGCTAATGCCGTTGATTGTAAAAGGGGTGATTGTTGGATTCTCTCTTCTTGGAGATGGTTATTTTCTTGCACTTGTGTGGCATGAATGTTATATGCCACTAGTTGGCCCAAGCATGGATATTGTTGCATTTAAACATGGACTAGTTCATTAGCTGTGGAGTTGCAAATGGTGCTGAACATTGTGCAATCATCAGTGAACATCCCCACTTCTGATGTTATGATGGAGGGAAGGTCAGTGGTGAAGATGATTTGACCCAGGACACTACCCTGAGGAACTCCTGCAGAGACTCCTGGAGCTGAGATGACTGACCTCCAACAACCACAACTATCTTCTTATGTGCCAGGTATGAGTCCAACCAGCAGACAGTTTTCGCCGCAATACCTATTGTCTCCAGTTTTCCCCAGACACCTTGATGCCACACTTTGATGTTAAGAGCAGTTACTCCCACCTCACCCCTGGAGTTTGGCTCCTTTGTCCATGTTTGGACCATAGCTGTGAAGAGATCAGGAGCTGAGTGGTTCTGGTGGAAGCCAAACTGAGTGTGATTGGGATAAATCTGAGACAAATAATGATCCCTTGTGAGACTTAAGAGTTAGTTATATCACTGTTGCTGAAACATTCAAGTGCATTCAATAAGACGACACTAAAATACTGAACACAACAATTCTAGTCAGGACATTTGTTAGCTCTTCCCAGGAACAGTTCTGTTATAGCTTCTGTTATCACATGACATCATTTAACCCATTCAGGTACTAACTGGATTATAAACCAGATACTCCAGGAAAAAAATTGGCAATATTTATTGTTGACCAGGGCATGCTCACATGTAAAACAGCAAGCTTGTGAACTGAAGTTATCGGATCCCCAGCTACTGACTTGGGCTGGCTTGAACCAGATCAGCTCTGAGATGACATAAGGTGCAAGTCCTTGTTTGGAGGAAGAATAATGAGCTAATCTTAAAGGTGTCCTTGAAGTGAGCCTATAGTGGAAAGACACCAGCAATCAGATGAGTTAAGAACCAACAAGAAGAAGACACCACAGTTGGGAAGATAAGGAAAAAGGATAAAAATGAAGGATTTCAGTGAGCCATTAGCGAAAAGTCGAGGGAGCAACCTTGGTGAAATGGTGGACTCCACACTTGGAAGCATGGAGAGGACCCTGGGATCTAGAAGAAAAACACCTGGCGAGAATAAGCTTCTATTCTCTGGTGTTAGCTTTTACTTGTGTTGACTGTTTGGGGAATATCATTTGAAAACTGGTGGGTCGTGTGCTTGAATTTTAGCCTTGTATGAATTGCATGCCTGCTGTTAACCTTTTCTTAACCAAACAGTGTGAATTGTACATCTGTTTTAACTAGACTAATAAAGTTGGTGGTTAGTTGATACAGGTTTGACCCTTTTCCTCTGTGCCAAGCCAATAACTGCCGTTGACCTTGGTAACCAGGCAACGTTACCTTGCAAAGTTTAAAAGCCTTGAAATAGCTTGTGACAAAATATTATGACTCAAATTGAAAAGTAATTTCAGTAATAACTGGCAGTAAGAATGCCAGTTAGCTCAGTTAGCTGGTCAACATGGGGGAAGAAGGTCCTGCCTGACAAATTTGATTGAATTTGAGGGATCGGATGTGTAGATGTGAGTAGTGCAGTTAATGCAATTTATATGGATTTGATAAGGTGCCACATGGGAAACTGATAAAGAAGATAAAAATACATGGGATCCAGAGTAACTGGGCAAGTTGGAACTAAAATTGGCTTAATGGTAGTAGACAGAGGGTGGTGGTAGAAGGCTGTTTGTATGAGTGGAGGCCGATGTCAAGGAGTGTACTACAGCGATGAGTGCTGGGTCCCTTATTGTTTGTGATACATGTAAACAGTATAAACGGGAATGTGGGGGAATGTGATAAGTAAGCTTGCAGGTGATACAAAGATTGGTCAGGTGGTCAATAGTGAGGAAGAAGGTCTTAGGTTACAGGAAATTATAGGCGTGTTCATCAGATGGGCAGATCAGTGGCTGATGGAATTTAACACTGGAAGGGTAAGATGACGTACTTTGGAAGAAACAGCAAAACAAGGGAGTACTCAATGAAAGGCAGGACACGAGGAAGCTCAGAGTAAAGAGGGGTCTTGGAGTGTTTGTACACAGATCCCTGAAGGAGGCAGGACATGTTAATAGAGTAAGTAAGAAGGCATAAGGGACACTTGCCTTTATCAATCATGGCATTGATTATAAGGCCAGGAGGTTAGAATTATACGGGACGTTGGTTAAGCTACAGTTGGAGTATTGTATGTAGTTCCAGTCACCATACAGTATGAAGGATGTCATTGCACTGAAGGGGTTTGAGATTCACCAGAATATTGCCTGGTATAGAGTAGTTTAGCTATGAAGAGATGCTGGATAAGCTCAGCTGTTTTCTTTAGAGCAGAGAAGGCTGAAGGTAACCTGACTGAGGTGTCTCAGATTATGAGGGGCATGGACAGGTTGGAAAGGAAGCAGCTCTTCCTCATTGACGAAGCATCAATAATGATGGGAACTAATTTTAAGGAGAAGGGCAGGCGGTTTAGAGGAATTTGAGGAAAAATCATTTCACCAGAGGGTAGTGGGAATCTTGAATGTATTGTGAGGAAAACCTCACAACCTTTAGAAAGTATGTGGATGAGTACCTGAAATGTCATAACATTGAAGGCTATGGCCAAGTCCCAGAAAGTGGGATTAATTGGTGCAGATTCGATGGACCAAAAGGCTTCTTCTGTGCTCTATGACTCAATGATGATTGTGTGGTTCAATCTAGAGAAACAGCATGGTGTTCAATTTTCCTCCCAGCGTAGGTAGAAATGGGACAGAAACAGAAATTACTGGGAGAACTCAGCAGGTCTGGCAGCATCTGTGGAGAGAAAGCAGAGTTGACAGTTTGGGTCCAGTGACCCTTCTTCAGAACTGGACTCCAAGCATTAATTCTGCTTTCTCTCCACCAGTGCTTCTAGACTTGCTGAGTTTTCCCAGCAATTTCTGCTTTTGCTTCTGATTTCCAGCATCTGCAGTTCTCTGGTTTTGTTTGTAAGGTAGATCTGGGTCCTGCCTCTTTACCCTGCCATATGGTAAAACTGTAGCAGTAGGTGGGATTCAGTAGGTGGGATTCAGTGACCAATTAATAATCAAGAAGGCTCTTAGAAGACAGATTGACCATGAAGCACTGACCATGAAGGCGATATGTAAATGCAGAATTCTGAAGAATTTGTTTAAAAATTGCAGTGTAGTGATAATAAAGACAGGGAGAACACTGATGCTAATTCCGTGGGAGCTGCTTTCTAGTTCCTGTGAAATGCCTTGGAATATTTAACTCTGTTAAGGATGCTCTACAAATGCAGGTTGTTGTTGTTCTGAGTTTTACAGATATTATGTTGCAATAATGTGAACATGAAGCTTTGTTGGTCATTTTCGTTCTATCATCATAGTTGATTGCAAGGACAGAAATCGCAAGGCTTAGTGCTATTCTTGGCCCAGAACCCAGTCCTATCCCCAGTCTCTGACCTGACCACAGTGGATCTGACCCCTACCTGAGTGCAGGGGCCCTTTGGAGCTCGAGCATACAACTCTGCCCCCAGGCCCTGTCTACAGTCAATCTGAAAGGGAAGGTAGGGCCTCACGTCAAAAGGTGAAACCCCAGTAGTGCAGTACTCCCTCAGTATAGCCACAGAATGTATCAAACCTTGGTCACATCCTCAAGTTTCAAAATTGGACAAGAACTCAGAACCTTCTGATTCAGGAACTAGAGCACTCCAATGAACCACAGCTGACAGGGCCGACTGCAAGAAGCAAGTGAATTAAAGTTAGATTCACCGTCAGATTCTGCAATTCGCAGTTTCACTCAAAGCCCCTTCTTCACAGTCAATCTGGAACGAGGAGTAGTTGAAGGCAACTCAAAACAGATGGTGGCATGTGCGAATGGTTTTTTGCTTAGACTGCCTTGTCTCTGGGCCTTGTGCCTCTGAGGTTCTTCACCTTTCAAATATTCCATTCTGATGGCCAAAACAAAATGCAAAATCAACAATAACAACTCTTATGATTGCAAGATTTTCAGGATATATGAGATCTGAACAGAGCCACAGTACAGTATGGATGCATCCCGGATGTGCTAGTGTGCAGCTGACTGAGCCTGGGCACTGGAAATCCTGGGCTTTTCTTTATTCCTGCTTTGAACCAGTGTAATTGCAGGAAATTCACAATTTGCACAGGTTCTCATAGTAAAGAACCGCAACGGTTTGGAGGCAGAACTCCATGAATGGGTGTAAAAGATGAAGGTCACATAAGGAAAACTTATGTAGATCCCGTATACCCTAATTTCCTTGCCTGTGCCTCAATCACGCCTCCACTTGGATGTCATTTCACAGGAAATTCCAGGCTCCAATTCTTTACGAACACAGCAGTGTTTATAAACTGTCGTCACCTCAGCCCCTTCGAGAGAGGGGATTAAAAAATACCCAGAAAAACAGAGACAGCTCCCACTCTGTGACAGCAAAGAGTTTTTATAAGACATTGCTAAACTGCTCAGTGAATGAACGTTACAGTTAAACTGACCTCGATCCCATGATTTAAGTCCACTGCTGAGGAATCAGACTGAGACCTTTTTTACAGAAACTATGAATTGGCTCTTTAGAAATTAGCCAGCAGTGCCAGCTGGAAATGTTTTCTTTGGGGCTGGAAAGAAGGTTGGCGTCAGTCGGGGCAAAGGACATGCCAATGGAATGTAATATCAGGAGGAAGCAGCAGGTCATTCAATTGCTGGCACACTGCCCAGCAACAACTGGATGTCTTTGTGTTTGAGTTTGGTTATAATCACTCTGTGAACATACACACTCTTGTGTTCGTAATATTGGAAAAAAGGGTGAAAGAAAATTAAAAAGAACATTCCCTTCTTATCCTCTCAAGGTCTTTGAGTCTAAATGTACTCGTGGTTGCTATCCGATAGAAATGTGCTTGTGGGAATTGAAAGGTTTTCTCTGCTGTCATAATATCTAATATTACTGTACAGACCCTGGTCACTGCAATGTAGCAAATGTGTCAATTTCAGCTCACACACTCCCTCTGAAACAGTTCTGTGATGTCATTTCTTCTTTCCTCACTTTCCACTTCAGCCCATTTTTATTTGCCATGTAACACCACAAAGATTATTTTTAAAGGGTTTAAAATTGTGAAATTGCTAGCTGAGCACAAAACATGGAGTGGGAATGGATTAATCAGTTGATCCTCGCTCACATCACATTCTGGAATAGATTCTGCCCCCACCTAAATCTGCATAGCTTCCTCCCCTTGACTCTACCCCACACCGCCAATGTGGATATCTGCCTATTTTTCACACCTCCACTTTTCAACCCTGACTGATTACTTTCCAGAGATGACATTTCTTCAATCCCAGGACCTTAGGAACTACTATGTTCCAATGTGTATTTGGTCATCCCCATTTATATATATGACTGCAGACTCCAGCCTCATTCCTGACCAAATGGCTAACTCTTTATTTAGGAGCTCATCAAAGTTGCATTCTCTGTAAGGTTCGCCATATCCACCATACATTGTGGAAACTAGTTTCAAGTTTCAGTCGAGGCTTCTTTCTTTTAAACCTGCACTTTTTGTTTTGTGCTCCTGGTTTTAAGTTTTGCTTCCTTTTCCTGCAAATGACTTCTTCAGTGACACTTTTGAGGACATCCCTTAAGCATTTTCATTGTCCACTGGGACTCTCATACCATGACGAATCTCCAGGTAGAGCAGTTGCTTTGACACACTGGCATATGCACAACACAAGATTGTTCTGAGTGATTATCACCTTGGTGCAAGGCCCATTCATTTGGGAGAGGATGTTGTTGTTTGGTTACCTTCATTGCCACTGTATTTGGAGGATTTTATGACAATACTACTGGTGGTTCTTCTCCAGTGTTCTGAGGTGTCTGCTGCAGGTTGTCCAAGTCTCCAAAGCATTGAGAAGCACAGGGGTCACTGATCAATGGTAAGCCATGACCTAATTCCAGGTTTGAGGTTCTGGTCCTCAAATGCTCTTTTCCTCAATGCAGGTAGAGCTGACATATTGAAGGTACCAATGGAGATGGAGAAGAGGGTTGGTGCAACAACACAACCTTATTTGATCCCAGTTTTCACAGTCAGTGGCAATTCCATTGGCAAGGATCACATTTTGCATATTATTGTGGAGTAGGTAGAAGGTGGTGACAAATTTCTAGGACCAGCCAAATTTGAGGTGGACATTCCCTCAACCTTCTCTACTGACAAAGATTTTGTGAGGTCAATAAAGGTCCATAAACAATGATTGGTGCTGATCCTGGTACCTTTCCTGAATTTGCCACATGGTGAAGATCATGTCTGTGGTGTCTCTAAATGGGTGCAAACTGCAGTGAGACTCTAGAACGAGTTCCATGACCACGGGGATAAGGAGGTTGAGGAGATTCCTTGCAATGGCAAAGATAGCAAGAAAATTCTTCTGTAGTTACCGCAATTAGATTTACCTCTCTTGTGGAATGTTACCCCACAACCGCAATGTTCCCGAGATTACTCAGCGCGGGATGTGGGATCTCAGAATGTGCAGCTGTGCCAGGAGTGTATCTCCAACAACTTTCAGAATTTAAGCAGGACTTCCATTTGCTGTTGAAAGGCTTTTCCAACTTCACTCCGCAGTGGGGTGACTCTGAGGACAACCAGATACTGAAGACTGGAGCTGAGGGCCTTTTAAAAATGGTGAGGCACAAGTGTGCCACTTTCTTGACTGGTATCAGCCGAGGGGTGAGCTGTTCTGGGAACGGAACGTGGTGAGACAGGTCTGGAATCGAGCAAATGGGATACCTCATGGGCAGGGTAGTTATTTAATGATTTGAGTTTGGTAAGATGCAGTGAGAAATCTTGTGACAAAAAAAATCCTCCAAATAACTTGATGCAACTAGCACTTAGCCAAAATAAATGTAAGACTGAACCTTCTGAGAGAAAGCTAGTACTCAACAGCAATCTTGTTTTCACTGGAGACTTTCCTGGAATGAGCAAATCCTTTTCCTTTTTCCTTTTCCTGTTCTACCTTTGCTAATGACTACCCCCCTTCATTGTGTAAACATCTTTTGTTATTTTCTGCTGGAATATGCATTACATTTTCATTTCTCCATGTTCATATCCACCTCTCACTCATTAACATCCCTACTGAATTGGCTCTGGGAAGCATTTCAAGGTCCAAAATGTCATGCACAAATATATGTTTTATGTACAAAGGGACAAAAAAAACGATGCACTCAGGAACCACGCAAAGGTTAGTTGAAGACTGAGCATGGGTTGAATGGAGAAAATTATTCAGTAGAAAGGCAGATTACAAGTAGCAACAAAACAGATCCATTAATATTTTGTCAGAGATAGTAGGAACTGCAGATGCTGGAAAATCTGAGATAACAAGGTGTAGAGCTGGATGAACACAGCAGGCCAAGCAGCATCATAGGAGCAGGAAAGCTGACGTTTCGGGCCTAGACCCTTCATCAGAAA
>NC_063332.1:21704189-21769662 GCF_021869965.1 Rhincodon typus | reverse complement strand
ATTTCTGATGAAGGATCTAGGCCCGAAACGTCAGCTTTCCTGCTCCTATAATGCTGCTTGGCCTGCTGTGTTCATCCAGCCCTACACCTTGTTATCTCCATTAATATTTTGTTGTTATTTCTTCTATACCACTGGTCAAGGTAGTTACAGCATGGAAACAGACCCTTTGGTTCATGCCGACAAGGTATCCTAAACTGAACTAATTCCATTTGCCAGCGTATGGCCCACGTCCCTCGAAACCTTTCCTATTCAAGTACCCTTTCAAATGTCTTTTAAATGTTGTAATTGTACATGCCACTACCACTTCCTCTGGCAACTCCTATATATGCACCACCCTCTGTGTGAAAAAGTTGTCCTTCAGGTCCCTTTTAAATCTTTCCTCTCTCACCCTGAAAATATGCCCTCTAGTTTTGGAGTCCCCTACCCTTGGGAAAAGACCTTGACCATTCACCTTTTCTATGCCCCTCGTGACTTTATAAACCTCTATAAGGTCACCCTTCAGCCTCCGATGCTCCAGGGAAAAAAGTCCCAGCCTGTCCAACCTCTCCTTATGACTCAAACTCTACAGTCTTGGCAACATCCTTATAAATTTTTTTCTGTACCCTTTCTAGTTAACAACATCCTTCCTATAACAGGACTAACAGAATTGTACACAGTATTCTAAAAGTGGCCTCATCAATGTCCTGTATAGCTGCAACATGACATACTACTCCAATGCTCAATACTCCAACCAATGAAGGCAAGCATGCCAAACACCTTCTTCACTGCCCTGTCTGCCTGTGATGCCACTTTCAAGGTCCCTCTAACAACATTCCAGGGCCCTACCATTAACTGTGTAAACCCTGCCCTGGTTTTACTTTACCAAAATGCAACACCCTTGCATTTATCTAAATTAAACTCCATCTGCCACTTCTTGGCCCATAGGCCCAACTGATCAAAATCTCATTATACTCTTAGATAATGTCTTCACTGTCCACCGTACCACCAATTGTGGTGTCATCTGCAAACTTACTAACCATACCTCCAAAAATCTTATCCAAATTGTTGATATAAATGACGATAACAGACAAACAATTTTTGCAGCACAGACCTCCGGTCTGAATAACAACCCTCTGTCTTCCACCATAAAGCTAATTTTATATCCAATTGGCTATGTTGTCTGGAGTATTTTTGCAATTTTCTTTTACCAGACCTCATTTAAAGTCTCTGCTCATGCATTCGCAATGGGACTGTAGGCAATTGTAGATGCTTACAGATTTGGATGAATTTAGAATATTTTAGGATATTAAGGACAGGTGAAGCAAGACAAAGATCAATTTATGATAATGATCATCCATGATCTCAGAGAATGGTAGAACAGGTTTGAAGGGCTAAGTGGCCAGATCCTGTAGCTTTGTGATTCTACCTGAGCACAATTGCAGGTACATGACAGGTTTGTGAATTTCATGCTTCAAGGTGAATAACTGAGTTTCTGATTGGGCTTTGCACCTGTGGGTTTGAGGAGTGATTTGGTAATTTCTTTGGAGATTCTTCTAATTGTCTGCCATCGTGCTGACATAACATGGGTTTAAGGTTTTTGCCATTTTTTAGTTGCAAGTGGAGGTGGATGAGGAATAATATGGAGAACTCTGATGGGGCAAACCCAGTTGTGATAAGCATCAGAATATCAGAAATAGAATCATGTTACCTGTTTTATGATGTGGGTGTGTGATGAATTCATGTTGATAGAGAGGGAAAAAGGCAATAGAAGAGGTCAAAATTAAAACAGTCAGGTTGTTCATTGGACAGATAATTGGGCTAGGATTATTAAAAATGAGCAGAAGATTACATTACAAATTAAGCTTGTAGACTACTTCCAAATGAAATCATTTTGGTGCTATCTTTCCCAATTGATTTCTTGCCCGGTTTCCAGTGGATTTTAGAAATTGTACTTTTTTTAATTTTGGGGGATAGTGACTATTTCATGCCCCGATTCACTGACTTCACACAACAAGTGCAGCCCAATAAAACGTTGCTACCTTGTAACCTTGCTACCTTGTACCTCAAAGAATTGAAAGCTGACAAGCTCCAAATATCATAGAATCTACTGACAATCCAGCAGACAATGATTAATATTTTCTGGAGAACCATAAATCCTGGAACTATATAGGTATCAAGTAAGATCTGAAGAAGAATCACATTGGAGTCAAACATTAAATCTGTTTCTTTCCCAACGGATGATGTCTGACTTGTTGAATTTCTCCAGCATAAGTATCCAATGTTGCCAATGTCATGGACCAGCTAATCTAGCACCCATAGTAAGAAAAATGCTTGAGAACAGTAGTTCACCATGCAGGAGATTGTGGGGCTGGCATAACCAGATACATGAAATCCTGAACAACATGTTTCATCAACATAGTATCATTTTAAAATCAAAAAATGTAGGCAAAGTACAGTTACTCTGTTGGAATCTGCAAAGATAATTGACACATAAATGGCTTGGATATAGATTCTTGGTAACACACACCCCAAAGCATTAAGTTCTTTGCTTGCAAACTCGCTGTTTGTTTCTGCTATTCCCAGTGTATTTTTAGAATGTATTATTTAAGCATTTGCAAATATGTTTCTTTTTCCTTTGGTACCTAGATTTTGGATCCAGAGTGCCAGTTCCCTGCCAATCCCTAGCCTTGGGGCCCAGTTAATATAAAACACTGCTTCAGCTTCAACTGGAGTACTATGTCCAGTTTAAGGTGTCATACTACAGGAAGTACGCGAGGCCATTGGAGAAAGTGCAGAAAAAGTTTGTCAGAATGGTTCCAGGTATGAGGGTGTTCAGTCATGAAAATTGATTGAAGAAGTTAGGACTATGTCACAAGTAAAGTCTCATCCAATGTTAATACATATCTTCATTGACTGTTTTAAAAAAGCATTAAACTGCCCAACAAAGATGGTTGCTATAATCATTTGAGTGGAGTTAGCAATAACCTTCCAGAAACATCTCAGAAGTCAATGGCAGCCAGAAAATCAACATCCATGAAACTCTTTTCTGAAGAAGGGTCACTGGACCCGAAATTCTGTTTGGTCTCCTCAGGTGCTGCCAGAACTGCTGAGGTTTTCCTGCAATTTCTGATTTTGTCTCCCATGTAACTCCTTACGGGTCTGGAACGCTAACCACACTGATATAACCTGCAACAAAGATGATTGTCTCCAGGAAAAGCCTTTATGCAATAAAATTGTAAGTTGCACCCATCCTCCAAGCAGATGCGTTAATGAATCTTTCTTTTAGAATGGGGCATACACAGTTGACTACTTGCAATGGAAGCCTTTGTCTCAATGGTAAATGCTGTCCCCTCTGTTGCTCACATGACTCCCACTAAATCCAAATGCATTTTCAACCACATAGTTTTTGAAGAGCAGGCAATCAAGGGATTGATGCTCCTCCATACAGCATCTTCTGCTAATGTCAATAACCCCAAGACCCGGCTACAAAAAAAAAGCCTCTAACCAGCAAAAAGCAGCCAACCACCTGTATTTCTGCCTGTGCAAGTAAAACTCTTGTTTTGTGAAAACTTCAAAACAGATGTCATATTTTAGCCAAATTTCCTCTGAAGACTTTTAAAGAGATTTTTGAACAGAATAAACTGCGTAAAGCTCCTCAACTACTGGCTAGCCAACCAGCCACCCTCACAAAGAAGTTCAAGGTTGCTAACTCCAGTTATGGATTCCATCTTAAAAGTGAGGACACTGTCAGACTGGTATATTTTGATGTGATGTACTTAATTAGTTACTAATTCAATAATTACTTTTTCCTTTCCAGGTCTATACCTCCATGTACATGTATTAGCGTGCTTCTGTTGTGCAGTGTTTCCCAGCTTCTAAGACTATGCAAAATTATCCCTGCTTCCGGCTTAACTTTGATTTTATTCATTCATGGTACAGGGAAGTTGCTGGCCAGCATTTATTGCCCGTTCCTAATGCCCTTGAGAAGGTGATGGTGAGCTGCTTTCTTGAACCACTGCAGTCCACGTACTGTGGGTTGACCCACAATGCCCTTAGGGAGGGAATTCCAGGATTTTGACCCAGCAACAGCGAAGGAACAGCAATATATTTCCAAGTCAGGATGGTGAGAGGTTTAGAGGAGAACTTGCGGGTGGTGGGTGTTCCCAACTATCTGCTGCCCTTGTCCTTCTAGATGGAAGTAATCATGGGTTTGGAAGATGCTATCTAAGATTCCTTGGTGAACTTACCGCTGTTGCAATCCTTACAAAGTCAGAGTCCACAAGCACAGTGACTGGGAAAATGCCCTGCTTGAGAAAAGGGAAATAAAAACTAAACCAGAACCTGCTTACTTATAGACAAGTGGTGAGAACAGACAGAAGGATTTGTTTCAAAAACTCGCTGTCTCTAACAACTGTTTTCCTTGGAGAAAACACCTGGTTATGGTCCAACAAGTTTATTTGAAATCACAAGCTTTTGGAGCGCTGCTGTTGGACTATAACCTGGTGCCATGTGACTTCTTCCCTCATCCACCCCAGTCCAACACTGGCATCGCCACATCCATCCTAGGAGAAGTAAAGGACATTTGATAGAGGTTGCCAAAAATGTGAGAGGTCTGGACAGGGGTAGACTGGGAGAAAAATTTCCCTACGCATGAAAGGATCAAGGGTGAGAGGACACAGATTTAAATTATTTGGTTAAAAGAAAAAGCGAAAGCAACCTGAGAAAAACCATTTCCAGGAAGAGAGTGATTAAGTTTGGAATGCATTGCTTGTGACTGTGGGGGTGCATGTTTAATTGAGGCATTCCAAAGGGAATTAGACTGTTATTGGAAAAGAAAGACTGTGTTATAGAGAGAGGGCAAGAGAACCACTTCAGTGAAATGCTCATTCAGTGGGTTGCTGCAGACATGATTGGCTGAATGGCCTCCTTCTGTGCTGCACTGACTCTCTGATTCAATGATGTTCATTCAGATAGTGACAGGGAGATCGCGAGTAACCCACTTCCAAAGCTGAAATCTCATTAGATCCTCAGTGTCGCTGTGCAGTGTCAGCCTAGATTTTGTCAAGAGTAGGACTTGAACCCTGACCTTACAAAGGGAATGAAGGAGCTCACTTTTGGTTTTTCGTTCAGTTTTTGATGGCAGAAACATTTGCTGGGAGTTAATTTTTAGCACGATAGTTTAGTACTGCACTGAGAGACATTATTCTGAGCTTGTTGAGATTTCTGAAAAAAATTGTTATTTTAAGCCCTTTCCAGTACTACTGTCAGCAGCTAATAATTTCTTAATTTCACAGAAATAAAGAAAGAATCTCAAGCTATTTTAAAACAATGGAAAATGATCTTCTCAATCTGTACAAATTGGGTTTCATGATTTGCCAAGGGCTGTACTCTGCAAACATAGCTGGTAGACACCTGGTATGGTTAAATATAATAAAGACAGCAGACAGCTGCTTGATATATGATATAAACAACACAGAGCAGAGGAGGAAAAAAGATCTGCTCCTGGAAGGAAGCTGAACAGTGTCGAGATGTAGGAAAGCAGTGGGTTGAGGGCCAGTTATTTTCTCAGCTGTGCTTACTGGCTCCGAGTCGATGAGTCACATGGGCTGCTATTTGCACCTGTGTGGTCACACTTCAAACCAAACAAGCTTTGCAGGGAAGGGTTAGGGCTCCATATGATTTACATCATCTCGCCCGTGAAATTATACAGAACAGCCGCACAGTCATCCACCAACTGTTGTAATGAAGCTCAGGATCGCCTTACTTTATGTGCATCCCCCTCCTGTCAAATACTCAGCTTGACTCAATGGTTGCACTGAATCTTGCCCTGAAATCAGGAGGCTCCTTCCTGCCTGTAGAAACTACACTACAGTGACTGAGTGAGCCGGGAGGTTTTTTTTTAATCTGTTCACAGGGTGTGAGTGTCACTGGCTGGGCCAGCATTTATAGCACATCCCTAGTTGCCCTCGAGAAAGTGATGGTAAACTGCTGTCTTGAACTGCTGCAGTCTATATGCTGTGGGTAGACATGCAATGCTGTTAGGAAGGGCATTTCAGAATTTTATCCCAATGACAGTGAAGGAGCTGTGATATATTTCCAAGTCAGGATGGTGAACAGCTTGGAAGGGAACTTGAAAGTGGTGATGGTCCCGTGTATCTGCTGTACATGTCCTTCTAGAAGTGATCATGAGTTTGGAAAATGCTGTCTAAAGATCTACGGTGAATTTCTGCAGTGCATCTTGCAGATAGTACACACTGCTGCTACTGAGCTTCAGTGGTGGAGGGAGTGAATGTTTGTGGATGTGGTGCCAATCAAGCGGGCTGCTTTGTCCTGGATGGTATCAGGCTTCTTGAGTGTTGTTGGAGCTGCAATCATCCAGGCAAGTGGGGAGTATTCCACCACAGTCCTGACTTGTGCCTTGTGGATGGTGGACAGGCTTTCGGAGTCAGAAAGTGAGTTAATTGCTGCAAGATTCCTAGCTTCTGAATTGTTATTGTAACCACAGTATTTATAAGTTGAGTTCAGTTTCTGGGCATTGACTCTGAAAGCACAGAAGGCCATTTGACCCATCGTTCCTGTGCTGCCTCACTGGAAGAGCTATCCACTACCAACCACAAAAAAAAACAGAAATTGCTTGGTAAACTCAGCAGGTCTGGCAGCATCTGTGGAGAGAAAGCAGAGTTAATATTTCGGGTCCAATGACTATGCTGAAGATTTCCAGCATCCACAGTTCTTTGGTTTTGTTTTTGTGTTTACAGATACCCACTACACTGCGTTTCTGTCATCACCCTGAATGCTTTTCTTCCGAAGTATTTATTTCATTCTCTTTCGAATGTTACTATTGAAACATCTTTCAGGCAGCACATTCTTGAACACAACCAATAAGCACAAGAACAAATTTTAATTTAGTTAAACTTGATACATTTAATAACTTGCTGACTCTTCTGCCAGCACTTGTGTGTTAAGAATAGAATTGTGCATGGCCAACCAGAGCTCAGTGGTGAAATGGAGACTTCACATTAAAGGGGGGGATTTGGGCTGTGTATATCACAGAAATCCATGGAAGATTACATGGTAGGGGGGTAGGGGTGTGCATGTGGAGAAGAGAGGGAAACAAATTACTTAAGGAAAAATAGCATACTTTCCACTCTTTCGTTTCCTTATTAAATGCTATTCCTCTTTTATTGCAGGAGAAGGAGCAATGGCAAAAATGTCATCTAGTCTGGTCATAACAAATGCCATCTTTTGTCTATTTTTATTTGAGATTTGGAACATTTGGCAACATACATTTATATGGTAGAGGGTCTAGACCATGCCTCACTGGCCACCTCTCCCTGTCTTAACAGCTGCCATTAGCCTGTTCCACAAGGCTGTTGGGTTGGTATTGGCCACATTGTGAATAGTACCTTCCTGGGCTATCAGTAACAGAATGGGATTTGAACCCAGAGCCTGTGGCCCCCTTTAAAATGTGGTTCATGCTCCCCCTCAGTCAGCCTGCTGTTGCTTTCATATGGAGTGAGGGGCAGAGAAGGAGAGATTTTGTGTAATGGAACTTGGTGATTTTATCCCTGATCATTTCAATCTAGTTATTGTTGTTTGAGAATGGTAAAGCATGGATTTCTGTAATTACTACAGGAAGTTTATAATATATTCTAAGTGAAGTGTTGGATTGCATTTAAGATGCTCCCATTGTGTTGTTTTACATGGCATTCTGTAATTAGGAAAGTGAATGTAGTGACAAAAGACAGTTAATGAAATGTATCAAAGCCTTATGCTGCCAAGACCTTGTCTTCTGGGCAGCAGAGTGACTTGAATTTCAACCCGGAATGTCAGTCTTCAGAACAGTAATCTACTCATTTTCATTGAAAGAAAACAAACTGAATTTAGCAAAACCACAGGAGCTACCATTTGGGAGGCAGTGGTATCATGGCAATGTTACTGGATTTGTTATCCAAGAGGCCCAAGCTAATGTTCTGAGAACATGGCAGTTGGAATTAAAAGCTGATCTAATGGTTACTATCAATGTTCCCACTGAATTATTTTCATCTGTGTGGATCTCTGAAGTCAGTGAACAGCAGCAACTTCCAAAGCTGAAGTCAATGCATCAGCATATTATACAATCCCTGAGCCCCCACATCTCAGAGGGGACATTGATTAGAACCCAACCATTATTGATTGTTGTAACAATCCATCTGGTTCACTAGGGTCCTTTAGGAAAAGGGAACTGTCCTTTGGAAGAAGGATCACTGGATCAAAACATATTAACTCAGCTTTCTCTCCACAGATGCTGCCAGACCTGATGAGTTTCTCCAGCAATATGCGTCTTTGTTTCAACTGCCCTTCTTGAACCCAGAGCCTCTGGCTCACTTTAAAATGTGGTTCATGCTCCTCCTCAGCCAGCCTGCTGTTATTATCATATGGAGTGAGGGACAAGAGGATGGCCAGAGTGATGGGAGGGCCAATGAGGGATAGTGGAGGAAACTTGTGTGTGGAGTCAGATGAGGTAGGGGAGGTCCTTAATGAATACTTTGCTTCAGTATTCACCAGTGAGAGGGACCTTTACGTTTGTGAGGACAGCATGAAGCAGGCAGGTATGCTTGAATAGGCTGATGTTAGGAAGAAGGATGTCCTAGAAATTTTCAAAAACTTGAGGATAGATAAGTCCCCTGGGCCAGACAGGATATACCCAAGGTTACTACGGGAAGCGACGGAAGAGATTGCTGCCCCTTTGGCAATGATCTTTGCATCCTCACTGTCCACTGGAGTAGTACCAGATGATTGGAGGGTGGCAAATGTTATTCCCTTGTTCAAGAAAGGGAATAGGGATAATCCTGAGAATTACAGACCAGTCAGTGTTACTTCTGTGGTGGGCAAATTATTGGAGAGGATTCTGAGAGATAGTATTTATGCTTATTTGGAAACACACAGTTTGATTAGAAATAGTCAGCATGGCTTTGTGAGGGGCAGGTCATGCCTCACAAGCCATATTGAATTCTTTGGGGATGTGACAAAACACATCGATGAAGGTAGAGTAGCGGATGTGGTGTATATAGATTTTAGCAAGGCATTTGATAAGGATCCACATGGTAGGTTCATTCAGAAAGTAAGGAGGCATGGGATTCAGGGAAATTTGGCTGTCTGGATACAAAACTGGCTGTCCAATAGAAGACAGAGGGTGGTAGTAGATGGAAAGTATTCAGCCTGGAGCTCGGTGACCAATGGTGTTCCACAGGGATCTGTTCTGGGACCTCTGCTTTTTGTGATCTTTATAAATGACCTGGATGAGGAAGTGGAAGGATGGGGTAGTAAGTTTGCCGATGACACGAACGTTGGTGGAGTTGTAGACAGTGTGGGGGGCTGTTGTAGGTTGCAATGGGACATTGACAGGATGCAGAGCTGGGCAAAGAAGTGGCAGATGGAATTCAACCCAGGAAAGTGTGAAGTGATTGATTTTGGAAGGTCCAATTTGAATGCAGAATACAGGGTTAATGGCAGGATTCTCAGCAGTGTGGTGGAACAGAGGGATCTTGGGGACCACGTGCATAGATCCCTTAAAGTTGCTACCCAAGTTGATAGGATTATAAAGAAGGCATATGGTGTGTTGGCTTTCATTGGCAGGGGAATTGAGTTTAAGAGCCGTGAGGTTATGCTGCAGCTCTATAAAACCTTGGTTAGACCAGACTTGGAATATTGTGTTCAGTTCTGGTCACCTCATTATAGGAAAGATGTGGAAGCTTTAGAGAGGGTGCAGAGGAGATTTACCAGGATGCTGCCTGGACTGGAGCGCAGGTCTTATGAGGAAAGATTGAGGGAGCTAGGGCTTTTTTCATTGGAGCGAAGAAGGATGAGAGATGACTTGATAGAAGTGTACAAGATGATGAGAGGAATAGATAGTGGATAGTCAGAGACGTTTTCCCAGGGCGGAAATGACTATTACGAGGGGTCATAATTTTAAGGTGATTGGAGGAAGGTACAAGGGAAATGTCAGACATGGGTTCTTCACACAGAGAGTGGTGGGTGTGTGGAATGCACTCCTTGCAGTGATAGTGGAGTCAGATACTTTAGAGACTTTTAAGCAACTCTTGGATAGGCACATGGAGGATAGTAAAATGTAGGGTATGCTGGGTAGATTGATCGTAGTAGGGTAATAGGTCGGCACAACATCATGGGCCAAAGGGCCTGTATTGTGCTGTACTGTTCTATGTCCTATGTTCTATGTTCTATATTCTTACGTGGCCACATTTCATGTTAGAAAGGAAGGGAAAAAAATTGAATGATTTAAATTCTCACATTTTCTTTGAATTCTTTTTCTTTTTTCTAATTAGTACCTATTATGGACCAATATTTCATTTCTCCTCTGCAACCATTCTCACTCCTTTCATCATTGATTCAATAATATCTTTGCAGTCTGAGTTCCCTCACCATCTAACACTTCTCAATTGCTCCACTTTTTCCTAACAGCATAAAACCCATCACATTTGCACCTCTCTTCAGTTCCAAAGAAGTCATATTAAGAGGCATTTAGACAGACACATGAACAGGCAGGGAACAGAGGGATATGGGCCAAGTGCAGGCAAATGGGATTAGTTCAGAATAGCATCATTGTCAGCACAGACATGGAGGGCTGAAGGGCCTGTTCCTGTACTGTTCTATGTTCTATTAACTTGAAACATTAACTCTATTTCTCTCTCTGCCCTGGTGCTACCAGAGCTACTGAGTTTCTCCAGCCCTTTCTGTTTATATTTTCTATGGATCTTTGTATCATCAGCAAATTTGGCTACAGTCCAATCGCTCCCTCGTCCAAGTCCATAAGACCGTAAGAATTAGGCCATTCGGCCCATCGAGATGCTCTGCCATTCAATCATGGCTGATATGTTTCTCAACCCCATTCTCCTGCCTTCTCCCTGTAACCCCTGATCCCCTTACCAATCAGGAATCTATCTGTGAAGAGAAATCACAGTTAAGGTTTCGGGTCCAGTGACCCTTCCTTAGAACTGTCCTTCTGGACAGTTGAAACAAAGACACATATTGCTGGAAAAACTCATCAGGTCCAGCAGCATCTGTGGAAAGAAAGTTGAGTTAATATGTTTCGGGTCCGGTCACCCTTCCTCATTTCTGAGGAAGGGTCACTGGACCCAAAACAATAACTCTGATTTCTCTTTACAGATGCTGCCAGACCTGCTGAGCTTTTCCAGCAATTTCTGTTTTTGTTTCTGATTTACAGCATCCACAGATTTTTTGGGATTTATTTAGGAACCTATCCCTCTCTGTTTTAAATACATTCAATGACTTAGCTTCTACATCCTCTGCACCAATGATTTCCACAGATTCACCACCTTCTGGCTGAAGAAATTCCTCCTCATCTTAGTTCTAAAGGGTCGTCCCTTCACTCTGAGGTTTTGCCCACAGGTTCTAGTCTCTCCTACTAGTGGAAACATCTTCTCCACACTGATCCCAGTGGAACTCCACTAGACATCAGCTGCCATCCGAAAAAGACCCCTGTATCCCTACTGGCCTTCTGCCAGTCAGCCAATCCTCTATCCATGTCAGAACATGCCCCTAACACAATGGGCAGCCTTACTTAGCAGTCTCCTGTGCAACACCTTGTCAAGTGCCTTCTGGAAATCCAAATAGATTACATCCGAGATAGTAGGAACTGCAGATGCTGGAGAATCCGAGACAACAAGGTGCAGGGCTGGATGAACACAGCAGGCCAAGCAGCATCACAGGAGCAGAGAGGCTGACGTTTCGGGCCTAGACCCTTCATCAGAAAAGGGGGAGGGGAAGGGGGTTCTGAAATAAATAGGGAGAGAGTGGGAGGCGGATAGAAGAGGGATAGAGGAGAGGATAGGTGGAGAGGAAACAAACAGGTCAAAGAGGTGGGGTTGGAGCCAGTAAAGGTGAGTGTAGGTAGGGAGTTAGGAAGGGGATAGGTCAGTCCAGGGAGGACGGACAGGTCAAGGGGGCGGGATGAGGTTGGTCGGTAGGAGATGGAAGTGCGGCTTGAGGTGGGAGGAGGGGATAGGTGGGAGGAAGAACAGGTTAGGGAGGCAGGGATGAGCTGGACTGGTTTTGGGATGCGGTAGGGGGAGGGGAGATTTTGAAACTTGTGAAATCCACATTGATACCATTGGGCTGCAGGGTTCCCAAGCGGAATATGAGTTGCTGTTCCTGCAACCTTCGGGTGGCATCGTTGTGGCACTGCAGGAGGCCCAGGATGGACATGTCGTCTGAGGAATGGGAGGGGGAGTTGAAATGGTTCGCGACTGGGAGGTGCAGTTGTTTATTGCGAACCGAGCGTAGGTGTTCTGCAAAGCAGTCCCCGAGCCTCCGCTTGGTTTCCCCGATGTAGAGGAAGCCACACTGGGCACAGCAGATGCAGTATACCACATTGGCAGATGTGCAGGTGAACATCTGCTTGATGTGGAAAGTCTTCTTGGGGCCTGGGATGGGGGTGAGGGAGGAGGTATGGGGGCAGGTGTAGCACTTCCTGCGGTTGCAGGGAAAAGTGCCGGGTGTGGTGGAGCTGGAGGGGAGTGTGGAGCGGACAAGGGAGTCACGGAGAGAGTTGTCCCTCCGGAAAGCAGATAAGGGTGGGGAGGGAAAGATGTCTTTGGTGGTGGGGTTGGATTGCAGATGGCGGAAGTGTCGGAGGATGATGCGTTGGATCCGGAGGTTGGTGGGGTGGTACGTGAGGACAAGGGGGATTCTTTTTGGTTCTTATTGCGTGGACGGGGTGTGAGGGATGAGGTGCGGGAGATGCGGGAGACACGGTTGAGGGCGTTCTCGACCACCGAGGGGGGGAAGATTACATCCACTGGCTTTCCTTTGTCTAACTTGCTTGTTATGTTAATATAGATTGTAGGTATTTTCCAATCAACTTGTTCAGTGATATTATTACACACCTTTGGAGCTGGTGGAATTTGGACTTGAGCCTCTTGGCTCAGAGGTAGGGACATGACCAATCCACCATAAGTGCTCTTCTAGATTGTTGATAGTCAAGGTTCCAGCATTGATGGCTGCGAGATTCCTCTAATAATTTTGCCAACCTGAAAATAACTCATTTATCATGACTCTTGATTTCCTATTAGTTTGGCAATCATCCATATATGCTCATGTATAGCAGTCAGAACTCTCACCTGGTGCAGTGACCTTATATGTGACACATTATTAAGAGTTTTTGGACAAACAATACATTATAGCTACTAATTCCCTTAATCCACGCTGCATGTAACATCCTTAAATAACTCAAATAAGTGGATCAAATCCGATTTTCCTTTCGCAGAAACATATTGACTCTTGTGAACTGTATTCTGATTTTCCAAAAATATCCTGCTATTACACTCTTAATAATGGTCTCCAGCATTTCCTGCATCATTGATATTTTGTCAAGGCTGTTCAAGTGAATCAAAAAATGATATGTTTTTGAATCCAGAAATAAAAACTTCTCCTGTTTAGTGCTGAATCTAGGAAATCCTGTTCAATCTAATTGTTCTACAAGAACAATGAACAGTCTGAAATTTTACAACCACTCCTTCAGTTATTTCATCATCTGGGACAGGTGAATAGCCATAGGTAAACCACATGCAGTTTCTTCCCTCTCCCGGAAGGTAACGAAATTTCTCCTTAAGTTTCAACTTATTGCCATCCAAGCACGGAAAAGCACTTAGAGAGTTATACAGCACAGAAACAGACCCTTCGGTCTAACTCGTCCGTGGCGAACAAGTTTCCCAAACTAAATTAGTCCCATTTGCCTGCATTTGGTGCATATCCCTCTGCATCCACTTCTTCCTCTGGCAGTTGATTCTACATATGAACCACCCTCTGTGTTGAAAAGGTACTCCACAGGTCCTTTTTAAATCTTTCTTCTCTCACCATAAAAATATGCTCCCTAGTTTTGAACTGGCTCACATTAGGGAAAAGACCTTTGCTATTCACCTTATCTATGTCCCTCGTGATTTTACAAACCTTTATAAGGTCACTCCTCAATCTCCTGCACTACAGTGAAAAAAGATCCCTGCTTATACAGCCTCTCCTTATAACTCAACCTCCCCCCCAGTCCCAGTAACATCCTTTTAAATCTTTTCTGCACCTTCTCCAATTTAACTATATCCTTCCTATAGCAGGACAACCAGAACTATACACAGTACTTCAAAGGTGGCCTTACCAACGTCCTACAGAACCTCAACATAATGCCTCAACTTCTAAACTCAGTTGTCTGAGCAATGAAGGCAAGCGTTCCAAATCCTTTATTCTTTATTCATTCACAGGATGAGGGCATCACTGGTTAGGCAGCATTTATTGCCCATCCCTAATTCTCCAGAGGGCAGTTAAGAGTCAACCACATTGCTGTGGGTCTGGAGTCACACGTAGGCCAGACCAGGTAAGGATGGCAGTTCCCTTCCCTAAAGGACATTAGTGAACTAGATGGGTTTTTCCAACAATTGGCAATGGATTCATTGTCATCACAAGATATTAAATTCAAATTCCAACATCTGCCATGGCAGGAATCAAACCCGGGTCACCAGGACATTATCCGTGTCTCTGGATTAACAGTCCAGTGATAATACCACTAGGCCATCCCCAGGATCCTGAAGAAGGGTTATACCCAAAATGTTGACTGCTCCTTTCCTCCAGATGCTGCCTGGCTTGCTGTGTTCTTCCAGCTTCCTGTTTGTCTACATTGGATTCCAGCATCTGCAGTTTTTTTTTGTCTGTAGCCTTCTTTCCCACCCTTCTACCTGTGATGCAACTTTCAAAGATCTATGTACCTGAATCCCTAGATCTTTCTGTTCAAAAACACTCCCCAGGGCCCTACCATTTGCTGCGTAATTCCTGGCCTGTTCATCTTACCAAAATGCAACACCTTGCATTTATCCAAATTAGACTCCATTTGCCACTCTTTGGCCCATTGGCCTAATTGATCAAAAGCACGTTGTAATCTTAGATAACCTCCCTCACAGTCTACTATACCACCAATTTTGGTGTCGTACACAAACTTACTAACCAAGCCTCCTATATTCTCATCCAAATCATTCATATAAATGACAAATAACAGTGGGCCCCACACAAATCCCTGTGGAACACTGCATGTAACAGGCCTCCAGTCCGAAAAACCACCATCCACAACCATTTTCTGTCTCCTACCGTCAAGCCAAATTTGTATCCAATTGGCAAGCTCTCCTGAATCCCATGTGATCTAACTTTAGTAACCAGTCTATCATGTGAAACCTTGTCAAAGGCCTTACTAAAGTGCATGTAGACAATGTCCACCACTCTGCCCTCATTTATTTTCTTGGTCAGACACTCAAAAATTTCAAACAGGTTTGTGAGACCCAACTTCCTGTGCACAATGCCATGTTAACTATCCCTAATCAGTTCTTGCCTCTCCAAATGCATGTAAATCCTGTCTCTCAGAATCCCCTCCAACAACTTACTCACCACTGACTTCAAACTCACCAGCCTATAGTTCCCAGGCTTCTCCTATAGTCTTTCTTAAAGGCACAACACCTGCTACCCTCCAGTATTTTGGCACGGCTATCGATGACACAACATCTCTGCTAGCAACCCCGCAATTTCTTCCTTAGCTTCCCACAATGTCCTCAGTTAGGCTTTATGTGAAAATGATTTAGCTGTGGGGAATGGTTAGTTCAGTTGACTGGATGGCTAATGTGTGGTTCAGAATAATACCAACAACAGCCTGAGTTTGATCCTTGTTCCTGATGAAGAGTGCTTGATATCTGTCTCCCCGTGCTGACAGTGGATAGCAATAGACAAACCACAACTGACAGAAACTGCCAAGAAAATGGCTCAGGATTAATAGGAACACACAATGAAGCGTGGGCTTACCTTTGAGCAGAATACTGAAGATCGAATGAAAAGCTGAGCTCCTACCTTCCCATATCTGACTTTACGGTGCTGAGGTAGCCAGGAATAAAACTTATAATATAAATTCCTTTGTGTTTGTTTTTGTTTGCTTTCCACCATTTTATTGTATATATGTTAAGGTTCCAATAGATCCATTCTCTGTTCACTGTATGAATCTCGTGGCTTTTCCAGAGCAGTTTTCTCATGTCGCCTCCCATTTTCAAAATTAAAATCTGAAACAGCATGCATCCCATCTCACCAGATGAACAATTAATCTAACTCTTAGGTTCTGTATGTCTAAGCTACATAATATATGAGTTAATATACAAGATGTTGCTGAACACTTAACTGTGCTAAGTTAATTGTGAAGCAATTTATGAATTTGTACATGTTTATAAGCTTTGTCCTTGAGTTATGGCATTAATTTGCATGTCTGAATTTAATACATTTGTTTATTATCTGGAATAATGCGTTACAATAATTAGTATACTTCAAAATGCTTTGTCGTTTATGAATTGCTTCAGGACATTCTGAGGATATGAAAAGATTGATTGGTTTTTTCATTTGTTCCATAAAATATTAAAATGACTACTTGTTATTGTTAAAATGAAGGTTACATTTCAATGCACTCCTTTTGAAATAAAATTTGGCCCGATGTTTCTTTTTTTTGGTGACAGCACGTCCCCCATCGGGTCTTTCCCTATATTCTGTCAATTTTTACCTTCCAGTAAAAGTATTTGTACAATTCTCATTGGAATGTGACTGTTGAATTTATTGCCACCAGCTTTTCAGAATCAAAAGTCACATGACACCAGGTTACAGCCCAACAGGTTTATTTGAAATCACAAGCTTTCAAAGCACTGCCCCTTCGTTACCTGAAGTCTTGACTCTGTCCACCTCAGTCCAACACCGGCACCTCCACATCATGACCAGCTTTTCCAGGCAGTGTATTCCAAATAGCAGTGTGTTATGTAAAACAGTGTTTCTTCATGTTATCTATAGTACAGATTAATTCAAATTTATTGTAAGATAGTGCCACACCAAAGGCTGCTACATAAGATAAAGTTGCACGGTATTACAGGTAATGTATTGGCATGGATAGAGGATTGGTTGACCAGTAGAAAGCAAAGAGTGGGGGTAAATAGGTGTTTTTCTGGTTGACGGTCAGTGGCTAGTGGTGTGCCTCAGGGATCAGTGTTGGGACCGCAATTGTTTACAATTTACATAGATGATTTGGAGTTGGGGACTAAGTGTGGTGTGTCAAAATTTGCAGATGACACTAAGATGAGTGGTAGAGCAAAGTGTGCAGAAGACACTGAAAGTCTGCAGAGGGATATAGATAGTCTAAGTGAGTGGGCAAAGGTCTGGCAGATAGAGTACAATGTTGATAAGTGTGAGGTCATCCATTTTGGTAGGAATAACAGCAAAATGGACTATGTTTTAAATGGTAAAAAATTGCAGCACGCTGCTGTGCAGAGGGACTTGGGTGTCCTTGTGCATGAATCGCTAAAAGTAGGATTGCAGGTGCAGCAGGTAATTAAAAAGGCAAATGGAATTTTGTCTGCCATTGCTCGAGGGATGGAGTTTAAAAACAGGGAGGCTATCCTGCAGCTGTATGGGGTCCTGGTGAGGCCACACCTGGAATACTGTGTGCAGTTTTGGTCTCCTTACTTGAGAAGAGATATACTAGCACTGGAGGGGGTGCAGAGGAGATTCACTCGGTTGATTCCAGAGTTGAGAGGGTTGGATTATGAGGAGAGACTGAGTAGGCTGGGATTATACTCATTGGAATTCAGAAGAATGAGGGGAGATCTTATGGAAACATATAAGATTATGAAGGGAATAGATAAAGTGGAGGCAGGGAGGTTGTTTCCGCTAGCAGGTGAAACTAGGACTAGAGGGCATCGCCTCAAAATAAAGGGAAGCAGATGTAGGACTGAGGTCAGGAGGAACTTCTTCACCCAAAGGGTTGTGAACCTGTGGAATTCCCTGCCCAGTGAAGTGGTTGAAGCTACCTTGCTGAATGTTTTTAAGGCAAGGCTAGATAAATATTTGAACAGTAAAGGAATTAAGGGTTATGGTGAGTGGGCGAGTAAGTGGAGCTGAGTCTCATAAAGATCAGCCATGATCTTATTAAATGGCGGGGCAGGTTCAATGGGCCAGATGGCCTACTCCTTCTCCTAGTTCTTATGTTCTTATGTTCTAAGATATAAACTGTCATTGAAGCAGGATTAAATGAGATCAGAAAACTTTTATCACTACCTCAATCTCTTTGCTGGGTGCAATATTACAAATGGTGGCAAGATACTCAGAGTCTATTAGAACCTTCTTTGTTATTTTTCATTTATGAACAGAATCATAGAATCCCTACAATGTGGAAACAGGCCCTTCGTCCCAACAATTCCACACCGACCCTCATAGCATCCCACCCAGACCGATCCCCCTATAACTCACCTAATCTGCATATCCCTGTACACTACAGGACAATTTAGCATGGCCAATCCACCCTAACCTGTGCATCCCTGGACTGTGGGAGGAAACCCACACAGGCATGGGGAGAATGTGCAAACTCCACACATTGGTTCAAGGGTGGAATTGAACCTGGGTCCCTGGCGCTATGAGGCAGCAGCGCTAACCACTGAGCCACTGAGTTGTATGTGGGATAACTGATTATGATTCATGTATATATGTCTCCCTCTCTCTTGGAGGGATACCATTGGATACAATGAAATTGTAATGAAATTGGATACCATGGGATAACAATGGATACCATTTAAATGCAAAGCCAATTAGATGGAACATGTGAATTCCCAAGCCTCTAAACATAGAGGCCTCAGTCAAATGTACATCATGACATACCGGATCATTGTGACCATGGATAGCAGGTGACCTTTCCTTCAGGTTTTACGTGTACAACGGAGATTATTATCAGGTAAACATAGGAACATAGAAAATGTATGGCACAGAAAGAGGCCACTTAACTCATCACGTCTGTGCCAGCCCAAAAGATGAGGCACCCAGTTTAATCCCACTTTCCAGCATTTGGTCTGTAACCCTGGAGGTAACAGCACTTGAGGTTTATATCCAAACAACTTTTTAAATGCGTTGAGGGTTCTTGCCTCTAATATCCTTTGAGGCAGTGGTTCCAGGCCCCAACCACACTCTGGGTGATAAAGATTTTCCTCCTTTCCCTGTTAATTTTTCTATCCATCACTTTAAATCTATGCCTCTTAATCATTGACCTCTCCGCAAAGGTAAATAAGCCCTTCCAATCCATTCTATCTTGGCCCTTCTTAACGTTGTACTTCTCAATCAAATGCGCCCTCATCCTCCTCTGTTTAAGGGAGAACAAGGTCAACCTATCCAATCTTTCCTCATGGTTGCAATTTTCCAGTCCTGGCAACACCTTTGTAAATCTCCTTTGCACTCTCCCTAATTAAATCATGTCCTGTTCATAATGAGGTGACCAGAACTGCAACAGTACTCAAGTTGTGGTCTAGCTAATGATTTACATGATTTCAGCATAACCTCCCTGCTCTTATATTCTAATGAAGGATAGGATTCCATATGCCTTCTTAATTGCCTTGTCAACCTGTCCTGCTACCCTCAGGGATTTGAGGACATTCATTCCAAGGTCTCTCACTTCCTGTACACAACTCAGTATTTTCTCATGAATTGTATATTAGTTGCATAGTTTTTTCCTCGCTGGATTAGACGCCTGACTGATCGGCAGCTGTTTCCAGCATCAATACTGGAAGAAATCTGTCTTCTACCATAGTTAACTTAAAATGATCCACATTCAGTGAGTATGTTTTAACATCATTGTTGTTTTAAAAGTTACAGTAATTGATTGCTGGAGACGCAAGCTGACATTGTACATTTAGATATAAGAATATAAGAAATAGGAACAGACGTGGGCACATGGATCCTGAGCCTATTCTGCCATTAATTAGCTTACAGATAATCTTCAATTTTACTTCTATTTTTCCAATCCTTGTAGCTCATCAAGTGTGTAATGGTTTTCTTTGTGTGCAAAGCAGCTGGTCTCACTCCCCTTGCTTTCTCTGCTCAGCTCTACAATTCTTTTCTCTCTCTGTATAGATAAATTCATCCAAAATTCTCCTTTGAAAAACCATAGATGCCTCTGCCTGTATTGCATACTCAGGCTGCAAGATCCAGATTCTAACCATCTGCCATTTAAAAATGCATTTCCTCACAGGGCTTTCGATTTTTTTGTCAATCACTTCTAAATCGGCATTTTGATCCTTATACCAATGGGAACATTTCTGTTCAGGATGCTGATGATTTGAGCACCTCCATCAACTATCCTCTCAACCAAAAATCTCACCTTCTGTGCACATGATTGAAGTCCCTCATCCATAGTCTTTTAGAATAGAATCCCTACAGTGTGGAAACAGGCCCTTTGGCCCAACTTGTCCACACTGACCCTTGGAGCATCCCACCCAGACCATTCCTCTATAACCCACCTAATCTACACAGCCCTGAACACTACTGGCAATTTAGTATGTCCAATCCACCTAACCTGCACATCTTTGGACTGTGGGAGGAAACCAGAGCACCTGAAGGAAACCCATGCAGACATGGGGAGAAGGTGCAACCTCTACACAGACAGTTGCCTAAAGCTGGAATTGAACCCAGGTCCCTGGTGCTTTGAGGCAGCAGTGCTAACCACTGAGCCACCATACTGCCCCTTTTCTGCAGTCTGTGAAAAGCTTTCACATCTTTCACAAAATGTGATATGCAACATTCAACACAAACCTCCAGTTGTCTTTTTCAAGAACTTTATTAAGTGGTTAACAAGCGAAAATCATTTTCGCTCCCCAGATTTGATTTTATGAGAAAATGTCCATTCATTTTTGGGAGATTGGAAACCATAAGAAATATATGAATTATGGGTAAACAGTCTTGACAAGATTTCTACTGATTTTGAATTTGCCTACTGCCTGTGAAAATTGCTGGAAGACAATATGGCCCTATCCCCACATTTCCTGTGGTTAACCTAGCCTACACATCCCTGGACACTACAGACAATTTCTCATGGCCAATCCAACTAACCCTGCACATCTTTGGACTGTGAGAGGAAATCAGAGCGCCCAAAGGAAACCCACGCAGACATGGGGAGAATGTGCAAGCTCCACACAGACAGTCGCCCGAGTGTTGAATTGAACCCAGGTCTGTAAGGCAGCATGCTACCAACACAGTGCCAACCAAGCAGACCAACACGAGGAGAGGTCACTTTGGATTTGGTGCTTGGCAATGAACCGGGCCAAGTATTAGACCTGTTGGTAGGACAGCATTTTGGCGGTAGCGATCATAACTCTGTTACTTTTACAATAGTCATGGAAAAGGATAGGTACATACAGCAGGGTAAGGTTTACAATTGGGGGAAGGGTAATTACAATTCTGTTAGGCAAGAACTAGGTAACATAAAATGGGAACAGATGCTGTCAGGGAAGAGCAATATTGAAATGTGGAGATTGTTTAAGGAATGCATACGGCGTGTGCTCGACACGTTTGTCCCTGGCAGGCAGGGAAGATGCAGTCGAGTGAGGGAGCCTTGGTTCTCAAGAGAGGTCAAACAACTGGTTAAGAGGAAGAAGGATGCTTATATAAGGTTTAGGAAACAAGGAACGGAAAAGGCTCCAGAGGGATACAAGTTATCCAGGAAGGAGCTGAAGAAAGGGCTTAGGAGAGCTATAAGGGGACATGAGAAAATCTTGGTGGATAGGATCAAGGAAAGCTCCAAGGCTTTTTACACGTACGTGAGGAATAAGAGAATGACCAGAGAAAGGGTAGGGCCGATCAAGGATTGGAAAGGGAATTTGTGCACGGACCATAAAGAGATAGGAGAGGTCCTTAATGAATACTTTTCTTCGGTATTCACAACTGAGAGGGACCTAGTTGTAGAGAAGGACAGTGTGAAACAGGCTGGTAGGCTAGAGGAGGTGGATGTTAGTAAGGAAGATGTGGTAGAAATTTTGAGGAAGTTGAAGATAGATATGTCCCGTGGGCCTGATGGGATTTATCCAAGGATTCTATGGGAAGCGAGGGAAGAGATCGCAGGGCCTTTGGTGATGATCTTTTCGTTCTCACTGTCCATAGGTATAGTGCCGGAGAGAGGCAAACGTCATTCCCTTGTTCAAAAAGGGAATAGGGATAACCCCGGAAATTACAGGCCAGTTAGTCTTACGTCAGTGGTGGGCAAATTATTGGAAAGGGTTCTGAGAGATAGGATTTATGATCACTTGGAAAGGCACAGTTTGATTCGTGATAGTCAGCATGGATTTGTGAGGGGTAGATCATGCCTCACAAACCTTATTGAATTCTTTGAAGAGGTGACCAAACACATGGATGAAGGTAGAGCAGTGGATGTGATATACATGGATTTAAGTAAGGCACTTGAGAAAGTCCCCCATGGTAGGCTCATGCAGAATGTAAGGAGGCATGGGATAGGAGGAAATGTGGCAGATTGGATTCAGAATTGGCTGACCCTTAGAAGACAAAGGGTGGTAGTGGACGGAAAATATTCAACATGGTGCTCAGTTACGAGTGGTGTACCACAAGGATCTGTTCTAGGTCCTCTTCTATTTGTGATTTTTGTAAATGATTTGAATATAGGAGTGGAAGGGTGGAATAGTAAGTTCACGGACGATACGAAAGTGGGTCACATTGTGGACACTGCGGAGGGCTGTTCTAGGTTACAAATGGACATTGATAGGATGCAGAGCTGGGCTGAGAAGTGGCAGATGGAGTTTAACCCTGAAAAGTGTGAGGTGATTCATTGTGGAAGGACAAACTTGAAAGCAGAATACAGGATTAATGGAAAGATTCTTGGCAATGTGGAGGAGCAGAGGGATCTTGGGGTATATGTTCACAGTTCCCTGAAAGCTGCCACCCAGGTGGATGAAGTTGTTAAGAAGGCGTATGGTGTGTTAGCTTTCATTAATAGAGGGATTGAGTTCAAGAGCCATGAAGTTATGCTCCAGCTATACAAAAGCCTGGTTCAGCCACATCTGGAGTATTGTGTCCAGTTCTGGTCACCTCATTACAGGAAAGATGTGGAAGCATTAGAAAAGGTGCAGAGGAGATTTGCCAGGATGTTGCCTGGAATGGAGGGAAGGTCTTACGAGGAAAGGTTGAGAGAGCTAGGGCTTTCCTCTTTGGAACGACGAAGGATGAGAGGTAACTTGATAGAGGTGTACAAAATGATCAGAGGTATAGATAGAGTAGACAGCCAGAGACTTTTTCCTAGGGTGGAGGTTGCTTTTACGAAGGGACATAGTTTTAAAGTGAAAGGAAGTAGATATCAGGGAGACGTCAGAGGTAGGTTCTTTACTCAGAGAGTGGTCAGGGCGTGGAATGCATTGCTGGAGAGGGTAGTGGAGTCGGCCTCATTAGGGGCATTTAAGCGGCTATTAGATAGGCATATGGACAATAGTATAAGTTAGGGGTGGAGGTTAGATAGACCTTAGGTTTAGGGTAAAAGTTCAGCACAACATCATGGGCTGAAGGGCCTGTACTGTGCTGTACTGTTCTATGTTCTATGTTCTATTAACCACTGAGCCACAGTGCCACTCAAATGTTGGGGATGGGCGAGAATGCAGAGTAATCAGATCAGCCACGATGTTACTGAATGGTGGAATAAGCTCAACAGGCTGAGTGGCCAAATGTCTGCTTCTAACTAGCATGTTTGTATGTTCATTGCATGATTACATTCAGATGGGAGGGCATTAACTCTAATGTGTAAGGGTTTGGAGATACATTGTATAACAATGACCATCATTAGAAATAGGACAAGGGAGCTCATTCTGCTTAATCTGCTATTCAGTGATATAATGGTTTACTGTCAGTGCCTTAGTTGACTTTCCTACCTGGCTTCCATTACTCTTGTCTTAGCAATTGATCAAAAATCTAATTTAGTCCTGAACATATTTAACGACCCAGCCTCCCCTGCTTTCTGTGGAAGTGAATTCCAAAGACTATCAACCCTCTGAGGAAAATGTTTCCTCCTCATCTCCATCTTAAATGGATCAGCCCTCATTCTGAAGCAGTGCCCCATTGTTTTAGATTTTTTCCCAAGAGGAAGCATCATCTCAGTATCAACCCTGTCACATCCCCTTTAGAATCCTCCATGTTTTAATAATGTTGCCTTTCATCCTTCTCAACCCAACTGTGAATGGACCCAATCTGTCCAACTTTTCTTCATTAGAAAATCACTTCACCCAGGAATCTGCCTAGTGGACCTTCTCTGAACTGTTTCTAATGGCTGTATATCTCTTTTTGATATCCAGATCTCTCTCCAGCCATCTAGACTCATCCCGGCACTGGACCAAGATATGTCCAGATCTCTCATGTCTCTGACACAAAGAACAAAGAAAATTACAGCACAGGAACAGGCCCTTCGGCCCTCCAAGCCTGCGCCGATCCAGATCCTCTATCTAAACCTGTCACCTATTTTCCAAGGATCTGTATCCCACTGTTCCCTGCCCATTCATGTATCTGTCTAGATACATCTTAAATGACGCTATCGTGCCCGTCTCTACCACCTCTGCTGGCAATGTGTTCCAGGCACCCACCACCCTCCGTGTAAAGAACTTTCCACGCATATCTCCCTTAAACTTTTCCCCCATCCCCTTGAAATCGTGACCCCTAGTAATTGAGTCCCCCACTCTGGGAAAAAGCTTCTTGCTATCCACCCTGTCTATACCTCTCATGATTTTGTAGACCTCAATCAGGTCCCCCCTCAACCTCCGTCTTTCTAATGTAAATAATCCTAATCTACTCAACCTCTCTTCATAGCTAGCGCCCTCCATTCCAGGCAACATCCTGGTGAATCTCCTTTGCACCCTCTCCAAAGCAAGGACACAAGTCCTTTGATGATGGGTGAGCAACAAATTCACTGGAACCTGCATGGAGGCAGCTCAGATCAAATCATAGGGTTATCTCTGACTAGAAGGAAGCAAGAGTGGATCTCTGTAGCTCTTAATGTGACTGAGCAGCTCTATACCGAGCCATGCTCTTAACCTACCTGGTAATTTACTGCACGTATAAGCGCAGTCACTGGCCTGAATTTCCAGGATGTCTAGGATTGACGTTGAAAAAGGATGACACGGTGAGGGAATTAAATTGAATTATGAGTAAGGGTTAGGAATTTCTAATTTCTACTCACCTTCAGTTAATACCTAATGGTATAAGAATAGGTTAAATAATGTAGAAGTAGCTAAAGATAAAATAAACAAAGTAACTTAAAAATATTATGGTTAATGTGTGTCAGGACAGCTCAGCCAAGGGGAATGCCCAGCTTCTGGTATGTGGGGAGTTATAGATACATCATATGACTAAACCAGTGCCTGAAGTGCCAGCACCTATATAAGCTTGAGCTGTGGGAATCACTGAGGTAGAGAACTGTGTGGATAGCACATTCACAGAGACGGTCATATCACAGATTAGAGACAAGTAGGCAGGTTATGCAGGAATCCCCTGCTCACTAAGTCATTTTCTACTATGGACACTGGTGATGGTGGTGGATCCTTGGAGAAATGCAGCTGCAGCCAAGTCCGTGTTCCCATGGGATAGGAGGGGACGCAGAGGAGCGGGAAAGCAGGAATGATTTTTTTTGAGTTAGGGGAACTGACAGGCATTTCTGCAGCTGTCAACATGACTCCCTAGTTTCTTGCCTCCCTGCTGCTAAGGTCAAGGATGTTACAGAATGCTTTTCAGGACATTCTTCTGCGGGATGACAAACAGCCAAAGGTTATAGTCCACATTGGCACGGACAACTTAGGTGGGAAGGGAGATGTAGTCCTGCAATTGGAATTTAGGGATCTAGGTAGAAAATTAGCAAGCAGGATCCCTATATCAGAAATCGCTGGTTTACTACCAGTGCCACATGCAAATGATTATGGAGATAGGAGGATAAGTCAGGTAAGTACATGTCTGAAAAGATGGTTCAGGAGGAAAGGTTTTAGATTCCTGGGACACTGGGACCAGCTCTGGGGCATGGCCCCTATACAAGCTGGATGGATTGTATCTACACAGAGCTGGGACATTCCATGTGGGGTGTTTTGATAGTGCTGTTGAGAGGGTTTTTAACTAACTCAGCAGGGATGTGGGAACCAGAATACATTAGGGAGTAATACAGGGTCCACTAACAGAGAGAGGCAGGTTGCATTACAATAGACCACAACAAGTTATTGGATGGTGTCTGTGTTGGCAGAACTTAATGAAATCTAAATCAGGGTTATAGAATGTGAATACACCGATTATAGTTAATAAGATTGGGGACCTGCAACACAGATCACTTTACAGAGTTATAATATTGTGGTGATAATGGAGACCTGTCTTAAGAAAGGGCAGGTCAGCTGTTCAATATACGTGGTTACAAAGTATTCAGGGAAGATAGGCAAGGGAAATAAGGAGGAGTGATGGTGTTGTTGGTTAAGGAAAGCATTGCAGTACTGGAGAAAGAGGATGTTTCTGAGAGTACAAGGCAGAATCAATTTGGTCAGAACTAAGAAATAAGAAGGGTGTACTTGCATTACTCACCAACTAGTGGGAAGGCTATGGTGGAACAAATCTGCAAGGCAATTTCAAGAGGTGTTAACATCATTGAGCAGTTATAATGGGAGACTTTAATTGTTCATAGCTAAACTGGGATAATAAAAAGACAAGGAGCAATGAGCAACAAACATTCCTAGATTGGATTTGAGAGAATTTCTTACAGCAATAGGTGTTCAAACCAATAAGACAGAAGGCACTGCATGACCTGGCTCTTGGGAATGAAGTGGGCCAAATAGAACACTGGGCACACAGTTAGAGGCAAGTGATCAGTGTTTCATAACATTTAGGCTGACAGTGGAAAATAAAGCTGATTATGGGTCAAAAGGAACTGTAGCAACATGATATAAAACTGGCTGAACAGTAGGAAACAGAGTAATGGCTAATGGGTATTTTTCAGACTGAAGGAAAGCTTGTCGTGGAGATGCCTAGGGGTTGATCTTGGGACCTTTCCTCTGTCTAATTTATATAAATGATTTAGAACTTGTGTAGGAATGATTTCAAAGTTTGTGGATAACAGAAAGCTTGGGAGAATTGTAAACTGTGAGGAGGAGAATGTAGAACTTCAAAAGGGCATTGACACATTGGTGGAAAAGGCAGATAGGTGGCAGATGAAAGTTCAATGCAGAGAAATGTGAGGTTTTACACTTTAGTATGAAGCACGTGGAATTCAAAACGGTGTGCAGGAGCAGAGAAGCCTGGTGTAACTTGACTTGGAAATATAATATTATTTCTTCACTGTTGCCGGGTCCTGGCAGTCCCTCCCTAACAGTATTGTAGGTCTACCTGCAGCACATGGATGGCAGACCAATGGCCCAATGGCACAGGTTCAAGAAGGCATCTCACTACCACCTTCTCAAGGGCAACACAGGACAGCCAATAAAAATACTGGCCAGCCAGTTATGCTCACGTTCCACAGGTGAATAAAAAGAAGCATACAAAAGTTATTAAAATCACAGGACAAGTAGAGAGAGCAGATAATAAAGTATAATCTTCTGGACTTCACTAGCAACCATGAAGCACAAAAATATAAAGTTATGATGAACCTATGTAGGACACTGGTCATTTCTCAGCTGGACTATTATGTACAATTTTGAGCCCCACACGATATTGAAGAATGTGGACTCATTGGACAGAATGCAGAAGATGTTTACAAGAATGATTCTAGGGTTGAGAAACTTCAGCTATGAGGAAAAATTGGAGAAGTTGGGACTGATTTCCTTGGAGAGGTGAAGGGGGCTAAGGGGAGATTTGAAAGAAGTTTTCAAAATCAGGAGTCTGTACAGAGTTGATAGGGAGGAACTGTTCATACTTAAGAAGGGATTGAGAATCACAGGGCACAGATTTAACGTTTTGCAAAAGAAGCAAATGCAAGATGAGAAAAAACTTTATGTCTGGAATACACTGCCTGGAAGTGTGGCAGAGGCAGGTTCAATTGAGAATTCAAGAGGTTATTGAATGATTATTTCAATAAAAAGAATGCCCAGGATTATGGGGAAAAGGCAGGAGATTGGCACGAGGTTAAAATCCTCACAGAATCAGTGCAGATTCCATGAAACAAATAATATCCTGAACTGCGACAATTTTTTGATTCTGTGAAATTTAACAGAATAATACTTAGCTTTACTGGGGTTAAAATATGTGAAGTTTACACAAGCAAAACAAAGCAAGTGTCTATTCATCTTGACCTTCAATTTAGACAAAGAGTGAGGATGTCCTAAAAGGCTTTGTTTTAGTTAACGTGACATCCTCTGCTATTTGGTTATTCAAACCATGATAAATTCTTTCCTTGGTTCTTTTGAATTTTATAAACTGGCTCTGAACTCATTGGAAATTCAATGTTGACATTTTGCAAAGAGTGATATATGTTGTGATGGTGTTGAGTTTAATTCTAATTATCATGAGGTTTTTACACGGTCTTTTGGATAAGAGTTTGATTACTGCTTTGCTATTTACACACTAGAAATTATCTGTCATTAAAAAATAAACAGGGCTTATTCATTCCTTCTGTTTATACAATTAATATGAGGTTATATTTTTCAATAAATCATGAGTTATTTTGTTTCATAAACCATCTAGAATTTTGGAATCATACAGTACAGAAGAGGCAGCTAGGCCCATTGAGTCTGTACTGCCAAAAATACTCAACCACCTAGGATAGTTCCCACTTTCCTGCACTAGGCCCATAGCCTTAAATGATATGACACTTCAAACTTTCATTCAAGCAATTTTTAAAGGTTGTGAGGTTTCCCACCTCAACTACCCTTCCAGGCTATGCATTCCAGACCCCCACCAACGTCTAGGTGAAAGCATTTTCTTTAAATCCCCTCTAAACCTCCTGCCTTTCGCCATAAAATTTTGTCCCCTTGTTCTTGATCCTTCAAATAAGGGGAACATCTGCTTTCTATTCACCCTGTCCATGCCCCTCATAACCTCTATCAGAGCTTCCCTCAACTTTCTCTGCTCCAAAAAAAGTAACCTAGCCTCTCTTCATAGCTGAAGTGCACCACCCCAGACCTGAAATCTTAATGATAGAAAGTGACAAAATAAATGCCAGTTAATCACCTTGTGGAATAGAAAGAAAATTTTAACAGTCAGGCAATGCCCTGAACACACACTACATCAATACCTCTTGCAAGGTCAATCAAAATGACAGAAGAAACTGCAAAGAATCAGATTGCTGTGTGTGGCATGAATAGCTGTTACAAATAACCTCATCATTAGAATGAATCGGAAGGAACCGTGTTTGTGTTTTAAAAGCAAGAAGGTCCCTCTTGGCACCACCCATGAAGAGAAAGCTGTCGTGAACGGGATCAGAGGTAAGGGAAAGAAGGGTACAATTCCAGTAAAAAGATACTTATCAGATTAAAAAAAAGCATTATAGAGGCAGTGAAATATTTCTGCAAAAATACATAAGTGAGGGAATGCCTACCTGAATTGGGTAAATATACTGTATGTCATGAAATTATTTTTTATCATTATTGGCACGGGTGGCCCTGTGGATAGCACTGCTGCCACACGCGGATTCGATTTCAGACTTGGGTGACAGTCTGTGTGGAATTTGCACGTTCTCCCCATAGCTGCGTGGATTTCCTGCGGGTGCTCCAGTTTCCTCCCACAGTCCAAAGATGTGTAGGTTAGGCCATGCTGAATGCAGGGCTACAGGAATTGGATATGGGGTTAGGAATGGGTGGGGTGCCCTTCAGAGGGTCAGCACAGACTTGATGGGTCGAATGGCCTCTTTCCGCACTGTAGAGATTCTATAGGGTCTTATAATAATTGTTAGGATGCATACAAAAGGTAGTTTGTCACTAATCATGTCCCTTTCCTTCCTATCAAATATTTCTGCAACATTACTTAATGTATGTAATCAGGAACAATTGGTAAAAAAAAATTAAAATTTTATTGATAACCTTCCTCTACGCTTGAATAATGGGGAAGTTCATCCAGAAACAATATTTCGTATCAACAATCTTTTTTTTAGGTTTCCCCCATTCTATCTGATCGAGTTTGATCCATACTTCAACTGTAATACCCCACTACTGACCACTTATTAAATAAAAAGCTGTTGATTTTGATCTATAAAATTTCAATTGACCTAAGCCTATAAAATGTTGGGAGGGGCAGTCTTAATATTGACCACTACTTGTTTGAGAAAGTGTGGCCTGATTTCATCTTAAATGGCCAAGCACTCATTTTAAAACTGTCTCTATTTGTTATGGATCCTATCAGCAGGGGAAATAGCTTATATGAAGCTACAGTATTGAAACATGCTATTATTTTTCAGTTAAATCATCCCTTATCCCTCTAAACTGAAGTGAATGGATGAAGTTTGAAACTCTCAATAAATAATGTCTACCTTTGATGTTCAATGTAATACCATTGCTGAATTCTCCCACTATCAACATCCTAGAGGTTACCATTAACCAGAAGCTGAATTGGAACAACACCTAACACCCATTAACAACTGCGGTCTATGAAGGCAACTCAACACCACCTTCTCCAGGGCAATTACGGATGGGTAATAAATGTTGGTCTGACTAGCAATGATCACATCCTGTGAACAAATTTTTAAAAATGACCAAATCATGATTTTTGGTGCTTAACTCATTTCCAAAAGAGGGGATAAAGCCTTTGCCTCTTCTTACAATGCATTGTCTCTTGTTCCGCACACCCTCGGTGATGTAGTTAAAGTGCTAACCTAGACTTCGTTGGCCCAGTTTCGGCAGTGGGTCATAAACCCAAAGCCTCTGACTCAAAGGTGAGTAAGTGTGCTATCACTGAGCCAAGACTGCCACATAAATTCTCCCTGCAGTGTGGTGCCTAAAACTACTTCATCTGGGGGCATGTCTAATGCTCTGTACAACTACATTTAAACTTCCTCACTAGTTTTATTTTGAAACCCCTTGATTTTGTTAGTATCTAGAAATCTAACCATCTCTGTCTTGAATATATTCACTGATTGAGTTTCCACAGCCCACTGGGCAAAGAACTGGAACAATTATTGCTACCATGAGAAAAAGCAGCCCTCCTAAACTCAGTCCTAAATAGCTTGACCCCTATTGAGATGAGGTGGCACTGTGGCTTAGTGGTTAGCATTGCTGCCTCACAGCACCAGGGACACAGCTTCGATTCTACCCTCAGGTGACTGTCTGTGTGGAGTTTGCACATTCTCCCCATGTCTGCGTGGGTTTCCTTCAAGCGCTCCGATTTCCTCCCAAAGTCCAAAGATGTGCAGGCTAGGTGGATTGGCCATGCTAAATTGCCCATAGTGTCCAGGCATTTGCAGTTAGTTGGATTAGCCATGGGAAATGCAGGGTTATAGGGAATAAATTTGAGGGGAGGATGGGTCTTGATGGGATGTTCTTCAGAGGGTTGGTGCAGACTCGTTTAGCCGAATGGCCTGCTTCTGAACTGTAGGGATTCTATGAACCTCAGAGCCAAGGGGATCTGCTGTACCTAAGAATTTTGTAAGTTTCAATGAGATCATCTCCCACCATCAGAGGAATTAACCCGGTCAACCTCCCTGGCACTTCCTCTATGGCAAGTGTATCCTTCCTTTGGGTAATTTCCAATACTTTTGTCATTAAGGAAATATTCTTTTTCAAATCCAAAATGAATGAACTCACATTTCAACTCCAATTTGATCTCCATTTGCCACAGTTTTGCCCGTTCAAAGTCATTGTACAAGTTTTTGCTCCCGTGCACTCCTAACTGAATATCATCTGCAAACTTGAATAGACAGCTTTCTCTCTATCTTTTAATCTAAGACTTTAATATTTATAAATATGTACGGCGAAAACTTGAGGCCCCAGTTCAGATTCCTGCAGAATATGACTTGTGGCATAATGCCAATCAGAAGCCATTGCCTTTATCTTTATTCCGTCTCAAACATTCCAGACAATTACCAAGTCATGTCACAAGACTTCAATTTCATTCCATTTGTTTGCATATTTTACTGTGTTAGGAGCCAGTTACTTGATTGAGTGTCACTAACTGCCTGTTTGATCAAATGGAGAAAGCTGCTTGTTTAAGTTCGGAGCTCCAGAAACAGCTCTGTCTTGAGCTCCCAACAACAGCATTTATTATAATCCAGGATATCTCTGTGTCTGTTTTTCCAGGTTGTCAAATGAACTGAAATCTACGAACAAAATGTTGACTGTGAAGAAGCATAGCTTAGAAGTGTAATGAAGCGATTTTAGTCAATGCCTGAAAAAAGCTGAAATGGGTGGCACTAGAGGCACTAGATTTCCTAGTTCCATGTATTGCATTCCACTGCTCCTTAAGGTCTGAATTAAAGGAAGACTGGAACTCAGATTTCCACTGCAAGTAGCGGTAATTTCATGACAACAATACTCTTGATTTGATACGTTTCATTGTATGACAAGAAAATGTAGACATGTTTATTTATTCGCTATAAATGTTGTTTCTCTATATTCTAGTACTCGATAAACCAGTCCACTGAACTGCAGTATTTTGTTTCACTGCTGTCTCACTGTCTGCACCCAATTTGGCCCTTTTCTCATAACTGAACAAATTGTTTTGCCTTTGCTTTCACCCAGCTGTTTTTTTACTTTCTCAGTCCCCCTGCAGAAAAAAGCAGCCATTGTGGGAGCTGGGTTTGATGTGGGAGCAGGATTAATGGCTCATTGAGAGCAGTGATGCCAATGTCACTACTGCTAAGCATTGTGGCAGTGATGTGCAGTTGGCTCCAAATCTTTAGACATTTGGATATTTGAGTAAGAAGTGGAGAACGAGAGGGGGAGATAGAGGGGAAGGAAAATGTATAAAGAGCACCATTTAGTCTGCTGTTTGACTGCCAACTCTGGCCCTGAGAGAAATGTGATGCTAAACCAACTAAATTACTGGCTTCCACTAAAGGCAGCCATCAGGGCTGGGGAACCCATGAAGTAAAATTATTCATTGTGTCAATTAGTGGAAAAAAAGGAAATCGTCACTGATCCTTTCACTGGAGAGCTGTGAGTTTGCACTAACCTCTCAATAAAGTTCTTTAGAAAGTTTTTGCTTAGAATTTGACTGGACTCAGGATGGCAAGGAATTATAGTGTAGTGCAGAACATAAGAAAACCCACTGGAATTTTTTGCCTACACTAGCTCTTTAGTAGAGATGCCTAATTAGTGCTACCCCTCAGCTGCTTTGCCTTTGTCCTATAAGTTCTTTCCCTTCAAGTACTTATCCAATCCTCTTTCAAAAACTCCATTTTTGTTTTAGAGAGGGCACTCCTGTTCAGAGTGATTCACTTTGTAAAACAGTGGACAGGATCTTAAAAGGGGTCTCAGTGAAAGGGCTATGGGGGCAAGTGTGGCAGAATCAGATGGGGCCCAATGTCGGAAGTATCTCCTTCTGTCTTTTCGACTTTTCACAAACAGCAAGGTAAAGAAGGGTCCAGACCCAAAACGTCAGCTTTCCTGCTCCTCTGATGCTGCCTGGCCTGCTGTGTTGATCCAGCTACACACCTTGTTATCTCAGACTCCAGCATTGGCAGTTCCTACTATCTCTCAAGGTGGCTTTCTCATTAGGCAACAGGAATTTGCCAATTATGGAGGATTATTATGTGTTAAATCCCTTATTAACAGCTCAAATCATCTCGTTAATATTCAGCTTTCTATCTTACCAAATGGATTGGACAAGCTGGATGCTGGGAAAAACCGACATGGAAACCAGAGCCACAAACCTACTTACCACTTGCTCTCGATAATCTTCATGTTGGCACAGGGTACCAACACCTCAGGGCAAACTCCATCAGCACCAGCGACATATACACCACATCCATGGACATTGGCATCTGATACATGACAGCCTCTAAGAACCGTCAGGGCATATCTTTGATCTACTTACAGGGTGCTTCTGCACTTTAAGGTCTGGACTGGACTAGGCTGCATCTCTGGGCTCTTTGCTCCCTGTCATACTGCTCACCCACTTTGAGCCTACCTGTCTTACTCTGCCTTGCCTTACTCTGCCGTGTTGTGCTTCAATCCTCAGCCAGAGCTGCTAAACTCAAATTATTCTGTCTTGCCTTTGCCATTCAGCGTAGACACATAGAAAGAAATTTGTTAAGGTGGTCAGCAGGCCTCAGTCAAGACAAGGAGGATTAGCCTTCGCTAGGGATCCTGGTACATTAAGCCAAGTGCAGCCTCTGATACCAGTCCAGGGCCTGTTCAGACAGGTCAGAGTCAAGATCTCTTCCATATAAGAGGTGGGGAGCTGAATGTCAGGCAGCCCGACAACGACACCACCCACTGCTGATGTCCCCCCACCCACTGCTGACGTCCCCCCACCCACTGCCGACGTCCCCCCACCCACTGCTGATGGTGACACCACTGATGCCAACAGCGCGCCACCCGCCACCAACGTTGCTTACTCCAGCAACGTCACTAACTCCGCCCCAACACCCAGCTCCAACTCAGCTACCTGCTCTACACCTAAACCAGCCCCAAGCCCTGCCGGGTATTCACCATCCCCCCAGACCTCCCCCTCACTGAGAATGAGCAGTCAGTCCTCAGTAAAGGATTCACCTTCATTCCCCTGCGCCCGAACATCCATGAATTCCGTTCACATTTGGAAGTCAAACTATTTTTCCACCGCCTCCGCCTCTGCGCTTATTTCTTTAACCGCGAGTCTAGCCCACCCTCTACAAACCCCTTCTCCCGCCTCCAACACACCCCCATCCTCCTGGACACCACCCCAAGGCCTCCTACCCTCCCTCGACCTCTTCATCTCCAACTGCTGTTGCAACATCGATCGCCTCAATTTCTCCACCCCTCTCACCCACTCCAACCTCTTCCCCAGGGAACATGCAGCCCTCCGCTCCCTCTGCTCCAACCCTAACCTCACTATCAAACCCATGGACAAGGGAGGCGCAGTTGTGGTATGGCGCACTGATCTTCACATAGCCGAAGCCAAGCACCACCTCTCTGATGCCTCCTCCTACCACCCCCTCAATCAAGACTCCACTCTCGACCACCAAACCATCATCTCTCCATTTATTTCTGAGCTCCCCTCACCCTCCCCATTTCTGAAGAAGGGTCTCGACACGAAACATCAACTTTCCTGCTCCTCTGATGCTGCCTGACCTGCTGTGTTCCTCCAGCTCCACACTGTGTTATCTCTGACTCCAGCATCTGCAGTTCTTGCTATCTCCCAGAGCCAGTCTCGACACTGTCTGCCCTGTTTTGGACTGTTTTCCTCCTGGAATGAGAGTTGGGCAGGTATTACAGGAAATCAAGGTGAGCGGCACAGCTATTACTGTTTGTGTAGGTGGGGAGGAGTCCAGAGTGAGTGAGCAGGCAGTGCAGAGGGCCTACAGGGTTAATGGTGTCAGGGGTTAGGGAGGGTGGCAGCGAGTAAGAGAAGATGTTGAAGGTGTGATGATACTATGGCTTTAAGAGGTGTATTTTGTCCTGGATTTTTATGAAGAAAGATTGAGACAGTGGTATTGAACAGTTTGCTGAATAAAGCTTGTGAGGCTTTGGGTTTTTTTTTTCATTTGGAACAATAGAAACAGCCTGAAGGGGTGATAGTAAGATCCTACGGATTCAGGATTTTTAATTTTAGCTTTCTGCAGTTGCTGGGATCTTGAGGCTGGATGTGGAAGGTCATATTCCTCTCTGTTACAGCTAAAACCTAGTGTTCTCTTCCTGCTGCTAGAATTGCATGTGAGATAATCTATTTTACTGAATTTGCCCTTGTCAAGGGGATGTTTATGGGATGTTACGATAAGACCATAAGACATTGAAGCAGAAATTAGGCCATTCAGCCCATCAAATCTGCTCTGCCATTCCATCATGGCTGATAAGTTCCTCAACCCCATTCTCCCACTTTCTCCCTAACCCTTGACCCTTGACAATCAAGAACCTATCTATCTCCGTCTTAAATATACTCAATGACCTGGTCTCCACAGCTTTCTGTGGCAGTAAATTCCATAGATTCATCACTCTCTGGCTGAAGAAGTTTCTCCTTATCTCCGATCTAAAAGGTCTTCTCTTTACTGTAAGGCTGTGCCCTCGGGTCCTATTTTATCCTACTAATGGAAACATCTTCCCAACATCCACTCTGTCCAAGCCATTCAGTATTCTGTAAGATTCAGTTAGATCCCTCACCTCATCCTTCTAAACTCCATCGAGTATAGATCCAGAGTCCTCAAACGTACCTCATATGTTAAGCTTTTCATTCCTTGGACCATTCTCGTGAACCTCTTCTGAACCTGCTCCAGGGTCAGTACATCCTTCCTGAGATATGGGGCCCAAAACTGCACACAATACTCCAAATGTGGCCTGACCAGGGTCTTATAGAAGCTCAGAAGTACATCACTGCTTTTATATTCAAGTCCTCTCAAAATAAATGCCAACATTGTATTTGCCTTCCTAACTACTGATTCAACCTGCAAATTTACCTCAACAGAATCTCCCAGAGCCAGTCTCGACACTGTCTGCCCTGTTTTGGACTGTTTTCCTCCTGGAATGAGAGTTGGGCAGGTATTACAGGAAATCAAAGTGAGCGGCACAGCTATTACTGTTTGTAATCCCAAGTATCTTTGCATTCAGACTTCTAAATTTTCTCCCCATTTAGAAAATAACCCGTACTTCTATTCTTCTTACTGAAGTGCATGACCTCACACTTTCCCACGTTGTACTCCATCTGCAACTTCTTTGCCCACTCTCCTAAACTGTCGAAATCCTTCTGCAGCCTCCCTGCCTCCTCAATACTACCTGTTCCTCGACCTATCTTTGTATCGTCTGCAAACTTAGTCAGAATGCCCTCGGTTCCTTCATCTCAACATTTAATGTATAAAGTGAAAAGTTGTGGTCCCAGCACTGACCCTTGTGGAACATCACTAGTCGCTGGCTGCTATACTGAGAAAGACCCTGTTATCCCCAAGTTCTGCTTCCTCCCAGACAGCCAATCTACTATATTAGAACAGTTAATTAGTAGTAGTTAATACATGTTATTTTGTTAAACATTTTGATAGAGTTACAGTTACAATTCTTTTCTTTTTATTTTGTCTATATTTTAACTATAGTATTAAAATAAAATGTGTTTTGCTTAAAGTCTACTAGATTGACCAATCGAATTGCACCTGGAACAGACTTGCCATTAAAATAAGAAAAAGTCAAGCTCTAGGCTATCTTCTTAGTTTATTTTGAGGGTGTTTGGACTGGTCCATAACACAGGCAGCAGTGAGTATGGTACAGCATGAACCTTGGTGGGAGGTGGGTGCAGTAGCAGAGATAGAGCTTTGGAGAGAAGATGCTGGTGTTTATGTTGGTGGGAGAAGGACATTGATCTTCTCCCTGCACCGCTGGTCATTCCTGTAGATGGCTGAGACCTCACCGATCCACAGCCCACTGGATCTTGGGCCAGGCTGGTGTGGTCTGGTGTTGTGGCCTCTACTGCTGGTCCTCAAGGAGGAGAAAGTCTCTCCTCTGCACCACCTCATCCAGCAGGACCTCCAGGTCCCTGCCCATAAAATGTGGCACAAATGTCCTCCTGTCTGCCGTGTCCGGGGCAAATGTCAGGAACACTGCGGAGCAGCTCCAGACTGATAGTTCTTGTCCAAGGTGCACAATGAGAGTTCAAAGATGGCAAGGAATGCCAGTGAATTTCATCATACTCCCTGAGTAATGACTTGTCCCAGGAATAAAATGTGATAAGATAGGCCTAGAGTCAAACATGAGGAATGCCAGAGGTTGGGGTAGGTAGGGAATTTGAAAAGATACCACCTAAAATAAATGTAAGGTACAGCTGTATGTTTAGCATGTTACTGTAATGGACCAGACCAGAAATTGTCCCCATCATATCCAAAAAATATAGTAAGGAGATAGCCGAGACCTTCACTTTTATATTTATTTAAAGGCAAGTGTAAGGTGCTGTGTTCCAGACGAGATTCAATTGATCCACCATTAGACTTTAAACAAAACACAATTTATTCTTATAGCAGAGTTAAAACACAGAAAAAATAATTGGCATAACATTAACTCTATTGAAATACTTATCAGGGTAATATATGATTTAACCACTGTTCATCAACTGTTCCAATATTGGCAGCATTCCAAAAACACATCCTTTGGCAAAAATGCAATTCAGCAAAGATAGTTGTGATCCTCATGTGCTGGCTCTCTCTCTCCAGTCCATAAGAAAGAAACAATCTGCTGCCTTTTGACTTATTAAGAGGAAGTCTCGCTATCTAAGACTCACTTCAGCCGAGAACTCAAGCTTTCAGTTCAGCAGCGAGCAGAGACCTTCTCTCTAACTGAAAGCAAAATCAGAAAACTTCCTGGGTGTTTGTGTGAGCACCCACTGGTGATTCTTTAACACTCAGGAATAATTCAAAAGCAGTTTATGGACTACCTGTCTGAAGCAGATATTCCATTACCACCGTGACAACATCTTTCTACAAGAGAAGTAGCTCAGAACCAATCTCTCTTAAAGGCACAGTACCGGCACGTTACCCTCTGGTCCCTTTCCCAGCCATCTGAAATCTGTAATCCCTGGTTACTGACCCTTCCTCACTGGAAACTGTTTCTCTTCAGTTAGTCATTCTAAGCCATTTATAATTTTAAACATATTGCTTAAATATCCTCTTCACATTCTCTGCTCGAAGAAAAACAACGCAAGCTCCTTCAGTCTCACCACATAATGGCTTTGCTTATCCCTGGTACCACTCTAGTAAATTTCTTTTATGCCTTCTATAAGGCCTTAACATGCTCCAATAAGAGCAGTTCTCAGATTTAAACATAGTACATTAGCTGAGGATTAGTCAGTATTTTATAAATGTTTAGCACACTTCGTTGCTTGAGTACTCTGTCCTTCCTTAATAAGTACCATAATAAATTGGCCAATAAGGTGTTATGTAGTGATTCTTCTCCCAGGCAACTGTCTCAGACTGAACCAAACTGTTCACAACACTGATGTTGCATATGACATGAACTTCCAATTACATATTCGCACCATCGCAAAGACCGATTTCTTCTATATATGTAGCATTGCTTAACTCTGTCCTTAGCTCGGCTCACCTGCCATTCAACTCCTCATGGGTGCCTCTAGACTTGACTATTCCAATGCAATTCGTTCTGACCTTCAGCTTTTGATTCTTGATAAACATGAGGTTATCCAAAACCCTGTTGCCTATATCTGACACCTCACCAAGTCCCATTTATCCAGCACCCCTTTGCTTGTTGATCCACATTAGCCTCCAGTTGAGCAATGCCATGCTGTTTTGAAATTCTTCCTTCTCTTTGCTCTCCATCTTTGTAACCTCGTCCAGGCCCACAATCATGCACCATCTCTGCAGCACTCCACTTCGGACCTTTTGTTCATCACTGATTTTAATCATTCCAAGATCGCTAGCTATGTCTTCATCTACTGAGGCCCTAAGTTCTTCAATTCACTACCTCAACTTCTCCATCTCTTTAGATCCCTTCCTTCAGTGAAGATGCATCATAAAAGCCTAACATTTTCTCCAAAGTCTTTCGTCAACATCTTTGGTAACTTGCCTCTTCAAAGATACTGTATGAATTATTCTTGCTGCCACCAATTTGGTCTTTTAGGATAACTTGTTGCATAAGTTATATTGACACTGCGCAGACATACATGGTACCTCCAGAGAATATAGTGCTATGGGCCACTAAGTGCACAATTTACACAGCATTCTTCATTTATCTCAGCGATGTTTCCCTCAGGGACACTGTGAGGATTAGTTTTGATGAAGAGTCACTGGACTCGAAACGTTAACTCAGCTCTCTCCACACAGAGGCTGCCTGACCTGTTGAGTTTCTCCAGCAATTTCTGCTTTTGTTTAAGATCTCCAGCTTCCGCCCATCTTTGTTTTGTTCCAATGTTCGGATTATTGAGCAAGCAAAGGAAGATCTAAATGATATTCCCTGCAGAAAGAGGGAAGCTGCCAACAGTGAAGAAGATTACATGTGGAACAGTAGAATGCTACAGGAAAGATATTATTAAATTGGAGAGGGTTCAGAGAAGATTTACCAGGATGTTGCTGGAATGGAGTGTTTAAGTTATAAAAATAGGCTGGGATTTTTTTCACTGGAGCACATGAAATTGAGGGGTGGCCTGATGGAGGTTTATAAGATCACGAGGGTTATAAATAAGGTGAATGGCAGGTATCTTCTCCCTAGGGTGGGATTTCAAGACTAGGGGACATATTTTTAAGGTGACAGGAGTAAGATTTTAAAAAGAGATATGACAGGCAACTTTTTTACACAGAGAGTGATTCGTGTGTGGAATGAATTTCCAGGGAAAGTGGTGGATGCAGGTATAGTTACAATGTTTAAAAGGCATTTGGATAAGTACATGAATAAGAAATGTTTGGAGGGATATGGGGCCAAGCACAAGCAGGTGGGACTAGTTTTATTTTGGGATTATGGCCAACATGGACAAGTTGGGCCGAAAGATCTGTTTCTGTGCTGTCTGACTTGATGATTCTATGACTCTATGCCTAATGTTACATGCTGTTTTTCTCATCCAGTCCTCATCACAATAAAATTAGTCACTGGCAAAATATGAAGCCTAGAAATGTTGTTTGTGATGTTTGTGCGGCTTCTTACGACACTTTCATATAGCCATACTACTGTCTGTTATTTTAGCATAGGCATTAACTCATTAAATGAGCTTCAGTCTCTATAAAAATAGTGTACAGTCAGGAGAATATCACCCAAACGTTGTACATCTGTCAATGCAAATGGAGCACATGGTAACTTCCAGCCCTGGATCTCACTAATAACAGACAGAACTGTATCCCTAAGCTCCACCTGTACACGTTGCTTGGGATGTGTTTCGTAGGTGTTAATAAAGTCAAGGTTTACTCTCGAAGTTCTGAAGAAGATTCATGTTAGACACAAAACATCAACTCTGGTTCTCTCTTCTACAAATGCTCTCAGACCTTTTGAGTTTCACCAGCCCTTTCTGGTTTTATATCAGATTTCCAATACCTGTGGTATTTTGCTTTTATTCTTGAAGTTCTGTTATGAAACTTTTTATTGTGTGTTACTTTATTCTATTGGCAAATAAGACCCACATCCTTTGAATAAATGAATACAAGGTCCCTGCAGGTCAGAGGGCATTTGTGGGGAGGAAAACACAGTTAATGCTGCAGGATGATGAGATTTCTCATGAATTGGAGTTGGGTAGGGCAGCAACCAGCTCTCCTATCCTGACCTTAATCAGGGCGGATTCAGGAAGAGAGCGAGGTACCCACTCCAAACCCTGTAGCTTGATTAAATGCCTCCACCTCCAAGCCTGCCTCAGGGAAGGGCATTGAATCTGCCTCAAAAAGTGTAAGCTGACCCTTCACTGTAGAAGTGCTGTATGTGTTAAGATGCCACCCTTTAGTTGAGCCCTTTTGCTTGCTTAGCTGGATGTAAAAAAAACCCCTGGCACTATCTAGCAGAAGAAGGGATGTTGTCTAAGACTCCTGAACAGTATACATCTCTCAGTGTCACTAAAAAGCAGATTGTCTAATATTGACACATTATTGTTGGTGAGAGTTTCCTGTGCACAAATTGACTGTCAAATAATCTACACTACATTATTCAGTATATTATAAAGTCACTTCATTGGCTCAAATGCACATTTGGATATTCTTTTTCTTTCAAGGGAACCTTTCAGGAAGCCAGTGAGGAAAGCATTAGGGGAATCAGATCTTAGGATAACAGCAGCGAAGATACTGTATTCAGCATCAGAGGAGCTGTGGTCCAACCGAAGGCATTTATGATAAAATCTAACTTACTGTTGAACTGTTATCTCAGATATTTCACTTGTATGCAAAGCAAGGAATATGATGTAATTTTGATTTGTCAGTCAATGTTAAAAATAAAAATCACTGGCATTAGTCAATCATCTATTCAACCTGGATACTTTAGAGATGGCAAGGGATTCCATTCCATTAGTGCTTTGCCTGAAGGCAGATTGTTGGCTCATTGCTTGCTGATGCTTCACACCAAAGCATTTTTTCTTGACAGCATTTATCAGTGGTGGTTAACCATTACCTTTCACTCTCAGATGCAAATCTATCTAAGTCTATCTCACTTAGAATGGGAATTAAACTCATACTGCTGGCATTATTCTGAACCACACAAAAGCCACCTAACAAATTGAGCAACTGGCCCCCTACAGTAATAGATTTCTTTATTCATTCACAGGATGAGGGTCTCACTAGCTAGGCAGCATTTATTGCCCATCCCTAATTGCCCTGTGGGTGATCAAGAGTCAACCACATTGCTGTGGGTCTGGAGTCACATGTAGGCCAGACCAGGTAAGGATGGCAGTTTCCTTCCCTAAAGGACATTAGTGAACCAGTTGGGTTTTTCCTGACAATTGACAATGGTTTCATGGTCAGCATTCGTTTCATAATTCCAGATATTTATTGAATTCAAATTCCACCACCTGCTGTGGTGGGATTCGAACCCAGGTCCCCAGAATGTTATCTGGGTCTCTGGATTGACAGTCCAGCTATAATACCACTAGGCCATTGCCTCCCTCCTCCCCTCAAGGTAAGCAGGCTTTTCTTTTGTATTTATGAAAACATTTCCAAATGCCCATTCTCCTTTAGTTTCTAGCTTTTTCATAAGAAGCATGGTATCTAAATACAATTTCAAACAAAAAAGTTGCTTCATTTTCTTCAATAACTAATCCCTGTTTACAGCTTACTGTCTTTACATGTGCATTCATACATAAATTTTAAAAGGATATGAGGAAATGTTTTTAACTGACAATCCCTGAATAAAGTTTAAAATACTGAAAGCTATGACCTTCCACATAACTTTCAACATGGCAAGTGCTAGTTTCAATCAGTTATAAATATATTGCACTCTATTATATCAATTATAAACGGCAACAGCTTTTTGAATGTGAACAAGCAAGTTGATTTTTCATACGAATGCGTTAAAAGTTTGCAAACTTTTATCATTTGAACCTTCCAAATTCAGGATGAAAGAATTTTTTTACAAAGAACATTCCAAGAGAAAGTTCATCTTTATTGTGAAACCATTCCCTTGTCACTAAGTTAACTCTTCCTCTCATGAGGATTTAAAGCAGTTACTTTGCTGTCGAGTAACATGAGAACGGCTAAAAACAAAATCTTAATTCATAACTAGAAAGAATTTACTTCATCCAATTCAAGTCTGGTTCTTTATTAAATGTGGATTTATTTTTCCTCATCAAGTTTTAGGCAAGATTTGAAAGATTTCCATCAAGTATAATTAAGACGAATCAAACTGCCTTTATCAGGGGTAGACAATCCATCAATAACATGTGGTGCTTATTCAAGATTATTTGGTATATGTCAGAGCACAAAAGGAGACTTTGGTGGTCTCTTTAAGTGCAGAAGAATTGTTTGATTGGTTGGAACTGAAAGTTCTTATTTGTATTAGAGAGATTCAATCTGCAACTGAAGTACATTAAATGGGCTTAGGTTACTGTATAACTTTCCTCTGGCTGCAGTGAGTATAAATGGGATCATATCCAAGAATTTCATTTATAAAAAGGAACAAGACAGGGTTGTCTGTTTTTTTTTGTTTCTATGATTTGCAATGCTAATTGAGCCACTGAAAAATCAGATTAGAGCTGGCTGATTCAGAAGATATGAAGAGAAAAACTTGACCAAGTGTTGAATAGGCTGAAAGAGTAGCCTTGGTCATCTTATGGAAGCTCAATTATCTAATTATTATGTTCCTGATAATAGAGTTCAGGGACTTTCTTCAGGAAGATACCGAGAGTAGAATATTTCAAAACATTACAAATGTACTCTTTTAGAAATGTATTTATTGTCTCTCTTGATAGGGGAAGGGCATCAAAGATGAAACAGTGTTTTGTTCAGTGTCATGCTGAGAGAGAGAGAGAGAGAGCCGAAGGGAAGAGCGAATCTTCGCTTGTCAAACCTCCTGCATCTTTCACTATGTTCAATATGGCTGCTGTTGGTCTTCATATCTACTTTTCTTCCGTTACCATTTCCCTTGATACCCGGACGTCAGAACAAAAATCTGTCAATCTCGAGCTTCAAATACTTACGTCCTCTGGTAAAGACAATTCCAAGATTAACTAGTCTTTGGGTGACGAGGTTACTCCTCATTTCAGTCCTAAATAGTCTTAATATTATAAGACCATAGACATAGGAGCAAAAGTAAGCTATTCAGCCAACTGAGTCAATAAGATCTTGGCCGATCTAATAATCCTCAGCTCAACTTTCCAGCCTTTTGCCAGTAATCCTTGATTTCGTGACTGATTAAATTCTATTTGTCTCAGCCTTGAATGCACGTAAGGACCCAACTCTGACAGCTCTCTGTGGTAAAGAATTCCACAGATTCACTACCTCTCAATAATAAATATCCTCCTCATCTCTGTTTTAAATGTGCAACCCCTTATTCTAAGATTATGCCCTCTGGTCCTGGACTCTCCCACAAGGGGAAACCACCATTCCGCATCTACCCTGTTCCCTAAGAATCTTTTTGTGTTTCAATAAGGTCACCCTGTCACTCTTCGAAATTCCAATGAATATAGGCTCAACCTACTCAACCTCTTCCCAAGAGACAGTCCCTCAATACCTGTTACCAGCCCAGTGAACTTTCTTTGGTCTGCCTCCAATGCTGGAATATCTTTCCTTAAAAAAGGAACCAAAATTGCTGAAAGAATTCCAGGTGTGATCTGACTAGTACCTTGCATAGTTTTAGTAAAACCTCTCCACTTTTATACTCCCCTTTTCTTTGAAACAAAGGCCAACATTTCATTTGCCTTTCCTATTGTCTGCTGACCCTTATCATGAAATCGTACCACCTTTTTCTAGATTGCCCTGCCAGTGAAAACAACCTCTTAGTGTCTACACTGTTGATCTCCTCTAGAATCTTGAATGTTTCAATGAGATCACACCTCATTCTTCCATATTTCAGAGCAAATTCATACCATCTACAAGATGCATTACTGTGACTCACCAAGGCTGTTCCAATGGCTCCTTCCAAACTCACAACCTCTACCATCCAGAAGGACAGGGCCGCAGATACATAGGAACACCACCACCTGCAAGTTTCCTCCAAGTCACTCATCATCCTGACTTGGAAATATATCGCCGTTCCTTCAATATCACAGTGTCAAAATAATGGAACAACTTTGCTAACAGCACAGTGGGTGTTCCTACACCACATGGACTACAATGGCTCAAGAAAGCTCCTCATCATCACCTTCTCGTGAGCAATTAGGAATGGGCAATAAATGCTGGCTTATCCAGTAAAACCTATGTCCTATGGATTAAAATATGGACCCAATTTACTGAATCTGTTATCTTTTTGGCCCAGAAACAAATCTAATGAACTTTTGTGACTCAAATATACCTTTCCTTAAAGACAGAAATCAACATTTCTCCCAGTGGTCTCACCCTAAAGGATAATAAAACTGAAGTAAAACTTCTATATTCTTGTTCTCTTACACAATCACAGTAACAGCCGACATGGCATTTGCCTTTTTAATTCCTTCTGGACCTGCAGCGAACTTGCATTCTTAGTAAACTATCGGACCATCAAAACTTTCAAGTTTTCCAGCTTTTGAAATATATTCTGCTTTACTGTTCTTATGACCAAAATGAAATAGCTCACATTACCAACATTATACTCCATCTGCCACCTTCTTGCCCACTCACTTAACCTGTGCAAATTTCTTTTGCAACCTGTGTCCTCCTCACAGCTTGCATTTCAGGCTTTGTATCATCAGCAAACTTAGACACATTGTTCTCTTGTCATTTGCGGAAGAGACTTCCAAACAGCTACCACCGTTTTGCGTCGAAGTGCTCCCTGAAATCTCTCCTGAACAGGCTGGCCCTAATTCTAAGCCTACGCCCCCTAGTTCTAGAATTCCTAACCAGTCAAAATAGTTTAGCTTCATCTACCCCATCTTTTCCTGTTAATATCGCGATGGCTTCAATCAGATCACTCCTTAATCTTCTAAATTCTCGAGAAAACTTAACCCCTGAAGTCCAGGTATCATTCTTGTGAACCTACATTGTGTTCCTTCCAAGGCCAATATATCTTTCCTCAGGAGTGGTGCCCTTTTTAATGCCCTTTACCATGGCGAGTTTGGCAGTAGAGGGTATTCAGTTAGACTAGAGAATGGCAGATCAGGACCCTGTCAGCATTCTGCCACTGCCCTAACGAAGCCCACTGAGGGAAGGCCTGAAGACAACCTTTCTGGCCTACTGCCAATTGAGACCTTTAAAGGGGTAATTACCACCTATTTAAGGGCTTCACCCTGCCATCACTGGTAATGATGCAGATCTCCAACCAAGGTGAATGGACGTGTTAGAATTCAGTCAATCCAAAAGCGTCTGAAGAATAAATTTCTCAATTTGTCATTATTAAAGACACAATGCAAATTGTTGCATTGTAGGACATGTTAACACAATTGTCTACTACAATCTAATTAAAATAATTGAAATATAACTAGGTTCTGTGGAAGTCTACTACCAGCCTTCATTTTCAATCTTTGTCAGTGAAAATCTTAACCCATTTTAACTCAAACTTTTCCAGATCATTGCAATACAAAATATAGGAATGTCCCTGTGTTTGTTATAGTTCAGAGAAGAGTGAAGTACAATTTCCAGACATAAAACGCTGTGAACAAATTGAGCTTTGCCTGGACTCAAAGCATAACTAGCAATTACTGAGCTCAATACATGTCTGTATAATTAAGACGTTGTTTGCTTCAAGGTTATTCTATCCAATTTGGATCCTTTCTATTTATCTTTCAAAGCACTTGATCATCAAATGAATCCTTTTAGTTTACGTGGAACATTCCTTATCCCAGTCCTATTCCAGCCCCCAGCCACAACTCTTTCTCCAATATATCAATGATATTATCAAAGCTGCTTCCCTCTCTTGTCCAGAATTGGAAAGGTTCATTGATTTCACTTCCAATTTCCACCCTGCCCTCACTTTCACCTGGTCCATCTCTGACTCCTGCCTTCTCTTCCTCGACATTTCTGCCTCCATTTCTGGGGATAGACTGGCCACTAACATCCACAATAAATCCACCGACTCCAACAGCTACCTGGACTATACATCCTCGCACTCTGCTTCCTGTAAAGAAGAATTCCTAACCAGTCGAAATAGTTTCTCCTAGTTCCTCTGTCTTCGTCACATATGTTCCAATGAGGCTAACTTCAACAAGGGAACCTCTGAAATATCCAACCTGTTCCTCAACCGAGGATTCCCTAGCTCCGTTGTTGACAAGGCCCTCAATCGGGTCTGACCCATCTCCCGCACTTCCGCCCTCACCCCCTCTCTTCCCTCCTGCAACAGCGATAGGGTTCCCCTTGTCCTTACCTACCATCCCACCAGCATCCACATCCAGAAGATCATCAGATGACATTTTCGCCACCTTCAGCAAGATGCCACTACCAGACACACATTCCCCTCCCCTCTCTTGTCCGCCTTCCAAAGGGACTGTTCCCTCCAGGACACCCTGATCCACTCTTCCTTCACTCCCAACACCCACCACCTCCACCACCCCACAGCATCTTTCTTTGCAACTGCAGAAGGTGTAACACCTGCCCATTTACCTCCTCCCTCCCCAGTATCCAAGGGCCCAAACATACCTTCCAGGTGAAGCAGCGCTTTACCTGCACTTCTCACAATCTAGTCTACTGCATTCACTGCTCACAATGTGGTCTCCTCTACACTGGGGGGACGAAGAGTAAATTGGGTGACCACTTCACAGAACATCTATGTTCTGTTCGCATAAAAAATAATTCTGAACTACCTGTTGCCTGTCACTTTAACACACCACCCTGCTCCCTGGCCAACGTCTCTGCCTCAGGCTTGCTGCAGTGTTTCAGTGAAGCCCAATGCAAGCTGGAAGAACAACATCTCATTTTCCACTTGGGGACCCTGCAGCCCTCCAGACTCATTATTGAGTTCAATAATTTTAGGGCCTAAACTCTCCCATGTCCCAGCCCCCTACCCCACACAACAGCCTTGTTATCACATAGCCGGCCATTACACACTACCTATTGTTAGTCACTAACAGTCTCCATTAACAGTTATTCACCCTCCTAACTAGATTGTTATCAACTCCTTTGTCTGTTCAACTGTTCTTCTCTGTCTTTGGGCTCTATCCTCACCTATCGTTTACTCCTGGCTCCCCTCCCCCCCTCCTATCTTCTGCATATAAACTAACATTTTCCTAGCTACCATCAGTTCTGAGGAAGAGTCACCGGACCCGAAATGTTAACTCTGATTTCTCTTCACAGATGCTGCCAGACCTGCTGAGCTTTTCCAGCAACGTCTGTTTCTGTTTCTGTATAATGGAAGATTAGAAAAGCTAAAATGAAGTAAAATTAAATGGATCCTTCTATTAGTATGAAGATGCTTAACTGCTCTAATTATAGCCTTCTGTCGCTGGGCAGCTCAGTTGTGGGTTACATCATTCTGGATGTCTCCTCTACATGGCTGCGGCTAGAAGTTACATCTCAAACCCATCTTGGGATGTGGGTGTCACTGGCTGGGCCAGCCTTTACTGCCCATTGTTAGATATTTTTGAGAAGGTGGTGGTGAGCTTCCTTCTTGAACCATTGCAGTCTATGTGCTGTAGATAGACCAAAATGCTGCTTAAGAAGGAGTTTCATAATTTTGATCCAGTGACACTGAAGGAACAGGCGATATATTTCCAAGGTAGAATAGTGAGCTATCTGTGCCTCAGTGCACAATGTATATTTTGGATTTAGCTTCTTTTGACAACAACAGCTCTCACAGTTTGTGAGGTTTCAGGAAGAAGGGAAGATGGAGAATCAAAGAATCATAGAGCCATAGAGATGTACAGCACGGAAACAGACTCTTCAATCCAATTTGTCCATGCTGACCAGATACCCGAAATTAATCTAGTCCCATTTGCCAGCAGTTGGCCCGTATCCTTCTAAACCCTTCCTATTCATACCCATTCAGATGCATTTTAAATGTTGTAATTGCACAAGCCTCCACCATTTCCTCTGGCAACTCGTTCCATACGCGCACCACCCTCTGTGTGAAAAGATTGCCCCTTAGGTCCCTTTTAGATCTTTTCCTTCTCACCTTAAAGCTATGCCCTCTAGTTTTGGATTCCCCTACCCTGGGGAAAAGACCTTAACTATTCACCCTATCCATGCCCACATGATGTCCCGAATTTCTATAGCCACCTCTCAGCCTCTGATGCCCCAGCTTTTCCCTATAACTCTAATCCCGGTTACATCCTTGTGAATTTTTTCTGAACCTTTCAAGTTTAACAACATCTTTCCTACATTAAGAAGACCAGAATTGAATGCAGTATTCCAAAAATGTCCTGTACAGTTGCAACATGACCTCCCAACTCCTAGCCTCAATGCACTGACCAATAAAGGCAAGCATACCAAACGCCTTCTTCACTACATTGTCTACCTGCGAATCCACTTTCAAGAAACTATGAACCTGCACTCCAAGGTCTCTTTGCTCAACAACATCCCACCAGGAACTTACAATTAAGTGTATAAGTCCTGCCCTGATTTGCTTTTCAAAAATGCAGCACCTCACATTTATCTAAATTAAACTCCATCTGCCACTCCTCGGCCCATTGGCCCATCTGATCAAAATCCCATTGTTGTCTGAGGTAACCTTCCTTGCTGTCCACTATACCTCCAATTTTGATGTCATCTTCAAACGAGGAGTGCAGATAAACATTCTTCCTTGTTAAAATATTATGTTTCTAAAGCACCTAATGGGTGCAATTTTAAGTCAGGAGGAGACTGACTGACAGGGCGGCACAGTGGCTCAGTGGTTAGCAATGCTGCCTCACAGCACCAGGGACCCAGGTTCAATTCCAGCCTCAGGCAACTGTCTGTGTGTAGTTTGCACATTCTCCCCGTGTCTACATGGGTTTCCTCTGGGTGCTCTGGTTTCCTCCCACAGTCCAAAGTTGTGCAGGCTAGTGGATTGGCCATGCTAAATTGCCCATAGTTTTCAGGGTTATAGGGGGATGGGTCTGGGTGGAATGCTGTGAGGGTCAGTGTGGACTTGTTGGGCTGAAGGGCCTGTTTCCACACTGTAGGGATTCTATGGAGATAGGTTCAGGTCAAGACATGCCTGCTTAGTGTGAAAGACTGGCTTGTTCTTCATGCACCAGGAACTGTCAGATTCTGCAGAAGGTCCACCAGCAAAGAGTTAGAGGCCCAGGGAGCAGCCTTTCCACTCCTGTGGTTGATGTTGTGTCAAAGAGCAATGTGTAGCTCAGCCATTCTGACTCCTGCCAGGACTCTTCTCTGACTGCTGCATGACATGGGGCTGTTTCAATAAAATTTTGTCTTATATGTCCGTATTCTGATAGGCCTCACGAACATTTGGGAAAGGGTTCCAAGATCAATGGCAGATGTACTTTGGCTTTTTAAATTTGTTTCCAAGTCCTACATGCAGCAGAATTAATTGTAAGTATTTACAATGTCATTACTTTGCATCATAGAGCATTCTTTGGCAGTCTTTACCTTGCCTGTGACATTCGAAAAATCTGAATTAGTTTTGAAATGGTGGAAGCTATTTTCAAAATGCACACAAAATTGCCAACTAATTAAACACATCTGAGAGAGATTGGATTAATTTAGAATAACATTTGGATCCACTCTCTGCAGTCTCAGTTTGTAATCAGTTGAAAGATGCATGGTAGTACTACACAGGCTTTTTACACTCTTCTCATTATGAACAGAAGCCCTACAGTCAGTTCAGCAGTGTGCACAGGATAGAGCTCAGCTGGAAACCTGTGTGTTTATTGGATTCTCTCTGAACTGCTTTGCCTGAATACCAGTTCAGTGAAAAATGAATTGCATCTGTGGATGGCATTCACTGCCTCGTTGATTTGATATCCAAAAGGGTGCCTCCATTCATCAAGTTATTATTCACAAATGTATCTGATTCAGTTGGAAATGGCATGAGATTTAGGACATTGAAGAAGAGAACTGTAAAGAGTTGTGAGGCTGTGCTATAGGTCTACCAGGGCTGGGTTGAAGGAGACTGAAATAACTCCACAGAGGCCGGTATCCAATCACCAATTCACTCTTTATTTACCCGTGGAGTATCCTTGATATTGATCGAACTCCATCAGAGCCAGCTCTCAGAGTAAACAGAACCTTTGACTCGCCTGTTTATATCTGTCAGCCAGGGCTCCCTAATTGGACCAGATTAATGGCCCCAATTAGGAAAGTCATATTCTATGAGTTCCACCGGGCTCACTTCATTACAATCACTCCAGAAACATATCAACAATTGGGTTTAGTTTGGAAGAGTGGATGAAGGAAGTAGGGAAGAATAGGAATGAGGGCATAGAGGGTAAATGTAATCAGGACTTTTTGCTTGCTTAGACGGTAAACAGCTAGCAGGACTAAATAACCTACTTTCATGTTGTCACCTTTAGTCCTGCTATCCACTGCGTGTAGAATAAGTTTTTAAAAGGAAAGCCTACCCAGCCTTTTTACTCACGGCCATTCCCTCCTTTAAGATAGTTCTTCCACGTGCCCATGGAAACAATTTTGTAAGGATGATACATAAGCTTTTCCTCATCACTGCCAGTGGGGGCAACAGTGGCACTTTAAAAGGGAATCGCTATTATTTGAAGATGGAAAGAGGCAATGAAATCAAGCTCATAGAGTCATAGAGATATACAACACAGAAACACACACTTCAGTCCAACTCGTCCCTGCTGAGCAAATATCCTATATAAGTCTAGTCCCATTTGCCAGCATTTGGTCCATATCCTTCTAAACCCTTCCTATTCATATACCCATCCAGATGCCTTTTAAATGTTGTAATTGTACCAGCCTCCACCACTTCCTTTTGCAGCTCATTCCATACACACACCAGTTGCCCCTTAGGTCCCTTTTAAATCTTTCCCCTTTCATCTTAAACCCATGCCTTCTAGTTTTGGACTCCCCCATCATTGGGAAAAGACGTTGTCTATTTACCCTATCCATGTGCCTCATGATTTTATAAACCTCTATAAGCTCCTTGAGACAGACTTCAATAATAAATACCAGGAGTGTACTTTTGTTGCTGCTGTACACAGTGTGTTCCTTTCAGCACCAGGATCCTTTTGTTTTAACCTTGTGTGGTAAACTAAAATGGAATGCATGACCTGTGCAGAAACTCACGGGTTTTTTGCACAGTCACACCATGTACCATTGAAGGAGACAGGGCTGCAGATGTAAACCTGGCACTGGCAAAAATGGCTAATGTGAGCTAGTTTGACAGAAGGTGAGCTGGTTTTAACTAAAAGGGGATGGTGTCAGTCACTGTACTTGCAGCCGTCGAGTTTTACTCAACAATGAAGCTGATGGTGAGTAAAACAAATCAATCAGGCATTTACTTAATCGCCTGTCGGGCAGGTTAATTTGAAATTATCCTCATAGCTTCTACAGTACACAAAAATTAAACTTGCATTTTTATTTTCATTTCCTTAAGCAAGTTCTCTAATTATGTTATGGTTACAATATGTAAATCCAAGCAGATTAAAAGCAGGAAACCACCAGAGACTCCAGATCTGTATATTATTTTCCATATGCCTTTGACAATAATGAAAGAGCATTGCCTCACAATTTATGAATAGCTCACAACAGTAAATGTACTATAAAATCACTGAAGATATTTTGAAAAGGTTCACTCAGGAGTCAGAATGCATAGCCTCGTAAGTGAAGGGTTTATTAATGCTTATCGTATAATGTTTTGCTCATTAAGCTAGTAATAGGATATTCCAGTTATCAGTTATCATTTCCTCCTTTTCTCTCCACTGTCAGGGTGCTAACCTGGTTGGGTAGAATGATCACCATTAGAGAAGCTAGACTCCATAGGGGAAGAGTAATGCACCCTGGGCACATTACTGCCCAGAAAATGAAGTTGCAAATCTAGCCCAGGATCACTTCTGAGATTTTTTTTGCTTCCTAAAGTAACCTCAAAGTTCTTGGCCTCAATCTCCTTTCTGGATTCTGCTATCTCTCTCAGCAGTTAGAACTCACCGTGGTTGTTGAGTAACAGTTTATATTTGCCTTCCCTGTTACTTGCTGAACTTGGATGCTAGCCTTTTTTCGTGATTTATGCATGAGGACTCCCAAATCCCTCTGTCCTGCAGCATCCTGCAATCATTCTCAATTTAAATAACATTCAGCTCTTCTAGTCTTCCTGGCAAAGTGCAGAACCTCACATTCATGTTATATTCCTCCTGCCAAGTTATTGCCCACTCGCTTAATCTGTCTATATCCTTCTGCAGACGATTTGAGTCATTCTCACTACTTACCTTCTCATGCATTTTTGTGCTAGTTGCAAACTTGGCTACAGAATATCCACTTTAAGTCCTTAAATATGTACTATAGATAAGTACGGCCCCAGCACTGATCTCTATGGCAGTCCACTAGTTACAGGTTGTCATTATGAAAATGTCCTTATCCAAATCTCTGCCTTCTTCAGAAAGATAGATCTCTGCAGCTCAACCAACTCAGGATTCTGACACCTTGCTGGAAACATCACATTTAGAAAGTTTGGGAGTACAGGTTGGTGAGCATCTCACTGCAACTGGCTGAGAAGGAACAGCCCAGGCCACTAGCATTCAGAGGTCTGATAGAGACCAAGTACTTGCATGGGGAGGGGCAGGTATGTCAGAGGCAATGATAGTCATTTCTCAGAGGCTGCAGGAGAGCAGCTCCATCATGGAGACTCAACTGCCTCAAGCATGCGATTGCCTGACTGTCTCCATGGGCAGGTTGGCAGATGCCATGGAAACCCATGCCCAGCACCCTCAGGGGCTGCTGGGTCAGCGCATGCATCTGTACTCCATCACCCCAGCCATTGGTCCTCAGGACCGAAGGGATAGTGACAGAGGTTAAACCTGACATACTCTGCAGGCACCACTTCCTCACTCAGAAATGGGGGCAGTGCCACAGGGCACCCAGCTGGTGGACGAACCACATACACAGGCTCCTCAGAAAACTCCATGCAGGACACTCTCAAGGTGGCTGGGCACTCCACCTCAACCCTGCCAACCCCTCTCCAACACTCGTAAGTCCATAGAATTTTATAGTACAGAAGGAGGCCATTCAAACCTTCATGCCTGTACTGGATCCTGAAAGAGCTACCCAGCTAGTCCCATTCTCCAGCCCTATCTCTGTAGTACTCTAATTTCATACCTTTCAAATAGACATCCAGCTCTCTTTTGAAACCTCGTATGGAATCTGCCTCCACCACTCTCCCAGACAGCACATTCCAATTCCTCACAACTCTCTGAGTATAGAAGTTTCTCCTAATCTCACTCCTAGATCTATTACTGATAATCTCAACTGAGTGGCATGGTGGCTCAGTGGTTAGCACTGCTGCCTCACAGCACCAGCGACCTGGGGTTCAATTCCACCCTTGGGTGACTGTCTGTGTGGAGTTCGCACATTCTCTCCATGTCTGCGTGGGTTTCCTCCGGGTGCTCTGGTTTTCTCCCACAGTCCAAAGATGTGCAGACTAGGTGGATTACCCATAGTGTTCAGGGATGTGTAGATTAGGTGGGTTATAGGGGGATGGGTCTGGGTGGAATGCTCTGAGGGTCGGTGTGGACTTGTTGAGCCAAAGTGCCTGTTACCACACTGTAGGGATTCTATGATGAAAATTGTGACCCCTAGTTACTGACATACCAACTATTGGAAGCAGAATTTCCTTCTTTACTCTGTCAAAATTGTTCATAATTTTGAACACTTCAATAAGGTCACCTTTTAATTTTCTCTCCTCCAAGGAGAACAAGCCCAATTTCTCTAATCTTTCTTTGTACCTGAATCCCTCATTCCAGTAAATCTCCTTTGCACTCTCTCCAGGGTTTTAACATTCTTCCCAACTAATGTGCCCCGAAGTGCACACAATACTCCAAATGTGGTCTGACCAGTGATTTGTTGAGGCAGCACATCAATCCCTAGCTTTTATACTCCACACCTCTATTTATAAACCCAAGAATCCTATAAGCTTTCTTAACAACTGTTTCAGCTCACCTGCACACCTTCAGAAAATCAGGCACATGAACCCAAATGTCCCTCTGCTCCTGTATTCCCCTTAAAGCTGTACCATTGAACCTGTATAGTCTCTCTGTGTTTCTTCTACCAAAATGCATCATCTCAAATTTCACTGCATTGAAATTCATCAGCCAGGTGTCTGCTCATTTAGCCAACTTGTCAATGTCTGAAGTCAGGCAGCATTACCCTCACAATTCACCATTCTCCCTAACTTAGTACGACCTGCAAATTTAGAGATTTTGCTCTCAACAACCATCTGCAAATCAGAAAAGGCAATGGTCCCAACACCAATCCCTGGGGAACATCACTTTCAACTTGTCTCTAATCTGAGAGGTGCCCATCTATACCTATAATCTGTTTCCTATCCTTTACCTAACTTCTAATTCATGCTGCCAAGGGCACATTAATCCTGAATATTTCTAATTTGCTAACCAACCTGCCACGTGGCACCATATCAAATACTTTCTGAAAGTCCAAATATACAACATCCATAGCACAACTTTCAACAAAATCTGACTCACTTTGTCAAAGAATTAAATCAAATTTGTCAAACATGAGCTGCCTTTGACAAAACCATGTCAACTATTTAGTATTAAATTATTTTTCTCTAAGTGTATATTTATCTTATCCCATATTATGGCCTCCATCATTTTTCCCACCATTGATGTCAAGCTGACATTATCTATAGCTTCCTGAGTGATCCTTTGTTCCTCTCTTAAACAGTATCACATTTGCAGTCCTCCAGTCCCCTGGGACTAATCCTTGCTCAGAGAGACCTGGAAAATTTCTGTCAACGGCTCCACAATTTGGTCCCTTACCTCGTTCAGCAATCAAGGATGCATCCCATCTGGGCCTGGCAATTTCTCTACCTGAAATGCTGCCAGCCTTTTTAGCATCTCTTCTTTATCTATCACTATGTTGCTCAGTCGCTCAACACCCACATTTTCAACTAGACCACTGTCACCATTTTCTAATTTGGTAAAAACAGAAGCAAAGTACTCCTTCAGTGCCGCTGTCATACTGTTCACTACAGTGAGCAGTTTACCCTGTTTGTCCTTCTGGACCTATGCCACCTTTCATTAATGTTTTATTAATAAAATGTTTGAAGAACATTTCACAATTTGTTTTACTGCAGCCTATTATCCTTTCATCATGATTCCTCTTAGCCTTCCTTGCTCTAGCCTTAGTCTCTCTCCTGCATTTGAGACACTCAACCTGATTTCTTTTGCTATTATTATTCTGATATGCATCATATGTCTTTTTTTTCTTCCTCATTTTCTCATCAATTACCCTGGTCATGCAAGGTACTCTATCTTTGGATACCCTGTATTTATTTTTCATGGGTATGCACCTAGTTTGAAGCCTATTTAACTCTCTTTTGCAAGTTTCTCAATTTTCACCTACTGTTTTATACATCAAAATGCATTTCCAATCAATTTGCACCAGATTAACTTCCAGAGTTTGAAACTCTGCCCTTTTCCAGTCTGGGGTCTTAATCGTTGACTGATTTTTATCTTTTTCCAAATTAATATTGAGCCATATATTATGATCGCTATTTCCCAAATGCTCCCCCACAATGAGATTCTTCAATTTGCCTGCTTTATTTCCAAGGATGAAATCCTGCATAGCTTCCTCCATTGTAGGACTATAAATTTACTGCTCCAGCAAGTTCTCCTGCCTACACTGCAGGAATTTCTCTCATTCCATGCCCCATACTCTCCCTTTCACAGTCTACTGTAGGGTAATTAAAATCATCAACTATCTCAACCCTGCTTGTCCTGCAGGTTTCTATAATCTGCATACAAATACTCTTTTCTACTTCCTCCCCAATAAATGGAGGTCTATAATAAAGATCCAACAAGGTCACCACACACTTCCCATTTCTCTCCTCCAGCCATAAAGATTCTAATTCAGGAAATGCATCTCGTTCAAGGGCAATGATATTATTTTTGACCAAGACTGCTTTTGACCACCTCTTTTTTATACCCAACCTGTTTCGAATAAAAACCTTATAACCAAGGATGTTAAGTATCCAATCCTGTTCTGGCTTGAGCCACATTTCTGTCAATATTATGTCATATCCCCCAGAGCAATTTCTGTTTCCAGTTCCCCAATTTTGTTCACAATACTCCATGCATTTACATACATACAATTTAACCCTGCCCTTATCTCTTTCTTGTCCGTTGGGAGGCAATCATTTCTTTGTTCACCATCAACACTCAGGCTGTACTTCTAAAACTAGTCCCATTTGTCAACCCACTCCCCCATCTTACAAGTTTAAATCCACCCCCACTACACTAGTTACTCTCTCAGCTCAGAGATTAGTTCCAATTCTGTTCCAGTGATGCTGTCTCTTATGAATGGCTTTCTCTTTTCCCAAAGGTGATCCCTATGTCCCAGAAATCTAAACTCCTTCCTTCTACACCACCTCTGAAGCCACACATTTACATCCCTGGTCCAAAATGTGAAACTCGTGGCACAGGGAGTATTTCTGAGATTACTGCCCTGTGTTTCAACCTACTCCCTAACTCCTGAAGCTGATCCAGTATGAGCTCCCCCACTATGGTTCGTTCCCACATGAACCACAACCACTGGTTGCTCATTCTCCCTTTCCAGAAGTTTGTCCAGCTGTTCCATTGTGTCCCGAATCATTGCCCCGGGAGACAATAAACCATACAGCACTCAATATCTCACCTGCAAGCTAACCTGTCTATCCCTCAAACTATTGAGTCACCTATTACTACCATCCACCTAGTCGGCCTATCAGCCTCTATGTCTTTACCCAAAGTGACCTACCTCATCCATCCCCGACTCAGTTAAGTTGTTCACTAAACAGGCAAATAATTTCATACCTGTTGGAGAGCTGCAAGGAGTCCTGGGTTTCCTGGATCTGCTGTCTACTTTCCAATCGAAGAATTGTCACCCATTCAGCTGCAATCTCTATACTGTTCTTTGCCTGCCTATCACGATGTGAAGTGACCACTTTCAGGTACAACTGTTCCAGAAGATGATGGGGAGGCGATGGTTTGTGATTATCGCTATGCTTTTAATCCAGAGACCCAGATAATATTCTGGTGACCTGGGTTCAAATCCTGCCACGGCAGATGGAGGAATTTGAATTCAATAAATTACCTGGAATTAAGAATCTAATGATTTCCATGAATCCATTGTCAATTGTCAGTTGTCAGAAAAACTCATCTGGTCCACTAATATCCTTTAGGGAAGCAAACTACCATCCTTACCCGCTCTGGCCTCCATGTGATTCCAGACCCACAGCAATGTGGTTGACTCTGAACTGCCCACTGGGCAATTAGGGATGGGCAATAAATGCTGCCTAGCCAGCAACACCCTCATTCCGTTAATGAATGAAGGAAAAAAAGCTTTCCTCCCTCTTATATGGTGCACTGAGGGGACAGTCATTGCTCCAAATCAGCTACATGTTGTTCAAGGGCTGCTACCTTCTGGCACTTCATGCAGATGTGACTGTTCTGGATGTCTTATGGATCCAGAACCTCCCACATCTTACATGCCACACACATCTTTCTTGGAGACTCTGCCATCTTTACTGGTCAAACTGGCCTTTTCTTGGTTCAAGGAGGTGGTGGGGGGGAGGGAGGAAAACACTACCATAAATATAATGTTTAGGACTCCACCATTCTTGGACACTGGGTCCTCTGTGAATCCTCCTCAGTCACTTTTCACTACTGTCCTCTGTCGGCTGCTGTTCCTCCTGTTGGGCACCTGGGTCCTCTGCAGTCGCCTTCTGAGTTGTGTTGAGCAAGCCTACTTCTCCCAGAATCCTCCTCAGTCACTGTTGCTGTCTGTTGAGCAGTTAAGAAGGGGCCTTTAACATGCGCTAATACCCCTGGTTATGCAACTTGCTGCTCCCTATTGAGAATCTTGCCTCAACACCCAGAACTTATTGTTCCTAATATCAAGATTGGCCTCATTGGACTTCTCACAGGATTCTGCCACATTTCACCACCACAGCCCATGTCATTTAAGGCACCTATAAGATTCTGCCCACTAACTCTGTTTCTCTCTCCTTGGGGCTGCCACACTTCCTAAGGTTTTCCTGCACTTTATATTCTGTTTCAGCTTCCTATAGTGTAGGGCTTTCTCAGTGACAATATTCTTTCTGGAGTACAATCATGATATTATTCCAGCCATCTCGCCAATTGTTTTTTGATGTTGGTCATGATAACCTTTGCCTTTGTTTTTCAATGGAGCACTGTTCTATACTGATGGACCTTGTTGCCTTTTTGCTCCCTACTTACCCTTCTGTCTTAAAGGACATCCTAACAAATTTTCTGAAGAAGGGTCCCGACCTGAAACATTAACTTTCCTGCTCCTCTGGTACTGCCTGGTTCACTGTGTTCCTCCAGCTCCACACTTTGTTATCTCAGACTCCAGCATCAGCAGTTCTTGCTCTCTCTAACAAAGTTGTAATTGGTAATTACTAATGCAACATCTGGCAATCTGGTGAACTTTAATTTGAGCAGCTTTTAGTGCATTCAAAGTCTTCTGATTTGGATCTCTCTTGTAGTTTAATGAGAGTGGGACTTGGCTTCAATTTCAGGTCCATACAAGTGGTGTTAGCCTTTAACCATGCAGCATTTTTCAAACCCAGCTTACCATTTGCTGGAAGCATTATTGTAGATGGTGTTGTCGAAGAATGTTCCATTTCGTCTTTGCACTCCATGTGAGAATGCCAGACAATGACTGTTCAATCAAGCTGAGAAACTGTTAGTTCCTACCTGGATATGCAGTATGGCTGACATTAACAAGAGTACAACACCTTTGTTTTGAATGAAAAACCTTCAAAGGCTGCTTCCTAACCTTGATTCACATCAGGGAGTGGTCTGTATCACAGTCAATGGTGTGCTAACTCAGTGTGGTGAGAATGCAGTTGAAAGAGTCACCTCTGGAGGTGACCGGATCCAGCTAGTGCCAATATCCTGATCGTTGATAGCCCCAGGACATTGTGGCATGGCTTGTTCTGAAAGAAAGTGGTCTTTGCACAAAACCTGTGGTAGCAGCAACGTTTGAATATTCTCTGTCTTGTTTTTGATATGGCCATTGTATATGACAGAATCACAAATGCGCTGTTTCTCACCCATGTCAAAATCTACAAAAGTGCTCAAAAAAATTCTTCAAAATGCCCAAAGTTCATTCATATCTGAGAGGCTCTTCTAACCTCTCCCTAATATTGATGACATTGATTACAAGTAGAAATAAATTGGCCTTGAAATAACCCTCTTTTCACTTCAAATCTTTGACCTCCATAGCATTTTTCCAGTTAATATTATCACTTTGATCAATGATTCACTGAACTTTCTGTCTACTTCCTCCATCGCCTAATATAAATTCGCTCACATACTCTCCCATCCTTATTGTGTTGAAACCAAACTTTTTTGCTTGGGTTTCTATTATGCCTCAGTGTTCTCCAGAATCTCGAGGCTGGTTCTCTTTTACCTCTTTCAACTTCACCTTTCTCCTCCTGTGACACAACTTTTAAAGTTGGCATTAGGAAACAATTGCACCTGATTTACATTGTCTTCAGTCCTCACTTCAGCCTTGGTGCTATCTTACAGAATGGGCTTACATCCTTTAGTTACATTTCTTAACTTAAAAATATAGCATTTTGCTTTATCAAATTTGGTTCTTGGAGTAATCTCAATGTATCTGAAAACCAGTATTAACCAAGTCATGCACTGCAGTGCTGCTGTATGTACTTTAAGGACATGCAGACTTACAAGCAGACATGTCAATTCTACCCTTGGGTAATATTCATAAATTTTAATTGGTGTTTGAGCAAGATTATTGAGAGCAACAGAAGGCTCCCTCGAGTCCTCAGGGAGTCATTTTACAGTTTGAATGAGTGGAACACAGCCCTGCAATAAAACAATTTTCTAATGTAATTTTGAGGTGATTCAATGCTAATATGGGTAAGTAAATCCATACATTAAAACTAGAACATACAGCCAGAATCAATTCAGAATAGGCAATTTTGTGAGTGTAGATAACAGAGATTAACAGACAATTCCCTCACTTATTATTCTTGCATAGAATAATGGTAACGTGAATAATTGAAAGGCTGTTGTAAACCACGAAAGCAAAGGTCAGGCAGTTTACAGTGAATTATTTTAATTCTGGCAGAGGATTTGTGATTTTTTTCATTTCTTGTACTCGCCATCATCTGTTTTCTTACATACTTCATCATCTCTGTTAACATGAGAGTAGAAATTTTTCTGGGCATCATGTTTATCGTATTAATTTATAATAATGAACTCAGTCTTTTGTTTCTCAGTTTAAACAATGAAAAGGGCGGAGCCAGAACGCCTTAAACCTTATCAACACGGGACCCGCTCTCGGTTTGAAGACTAGTGTAGCTCGAGAGAGAGGTGTAACAGATTCTGCATGGAGTAGTGAGCCCCACAAGGAGAATTCCAGATAAAAAAGATGACAACAATTAAAAATTTCAATCATCTTCCTTGGTAAGGGGGCAAATGGTTTTGTCTGGATGAAGGATGCACCTTGTTAATGTCATAACCCTATCGAAGTTCACATTGATTGCCATAAAGGTGGTGTAAAAGAGAGGTCTTTCAATAGATTGTGCACTATAGAAGTACTATAATAGAAGTATAATAATTCTCTGTCACTTATATAAAGTATAATAGAAGTATATATATACACATATAGTATAATAGAAGTAATACAGCTTCCAGCTGTACTTTCAATAGAAGTACAGCTGGAAAAGAGAACAGGTACAAAATGTTGGCAATGCTCAGCAGGTCAGGTAGTATCTATAGAGAGAAATGTTTCAGGTTGAGATCTGAAGTTTGAAGGCGTGAGGACAATAGTTTGCACATGGCTATATGAGCTGGAAAAGAAAGTGGGAAATGCCAAGAGTAAATTGCTAATGGTTGGGCAAGGGAGATCACAGTTGGATTCTCCAGCATCTGCAGTTCCTACTATCTCGGAGATCACAGTTAGTTTCTGATTCATTTTGAACATCGTAGTATTTAACATTGGTTCAGCCATGATCTATTTGGGCAAACTACCTTTTTTTTCCACACAGAAGCATTTAGGGGAGACAGCCCACTTGCACTGCAGCACCTGAGTGCAGTCAAAATTGACACATTGAGCAGGTTTGAGCATAAAATGTAAAGAAAACATGAAAGTGAAGATAAGTCTATTACTTGAAAGCTAGGAACTCTGTTGGAAATGCAAGTTTTTATAAGACGATTGTAAGAATATTGTTTGCAGGTCAAAGGAGCTAAGGATAGACAATGACCCAACAGAATACTAATGAAAACTATTAATATTTATTAGTTACAAACTATACACAGAAGCACAGTACAGCTTTATTCCACCAGAACTCTGTTCCATGATCTGACTTCATCATGACGTAACTCAACACTGCTTTTGGAAGAAGTGTCACACCAGGCTTGAAACATTAACTCGGTTTTCCTCTCTCTCCTCAGATGCTGACAGACCTGCTGAGCTTCTGCAGCGTTCTCTGTGCTTGTTGCAGCCTTTTCCCTCTGCACATCTGCCAAAATGAAAGGTGATAAAAGTAAAACTGACAAACATTCCATGCAAAATGGCAAAATTACAAAAAAAGCAACAGATCTGTCTAGTAAGCCAGAGCAGCTATGAACTACATTCTTATCGGTGTGGGAAAGACTGTTTCAAAGAGTATTTCACCTTGAATTTCTCTGAAGATCAAGACAAGATTACAATTAATGGTACCCAAGGTTAAGTACATAGGTTATGTACTGACTGCAAAAGACCTTCAACCAGACCCCGAAAAGTTGAGAGCTGCAGCAGTGATCAGCAATGGCCAGATGTAAAAGCAATGCGACAATGTTTTGGGTTTGACATCTATTTGACAAAATTCTTTCCCAATTTGTCTTTGGGGTGTGAATGATTATGCCAAGACACAGCCAGGGACTTGCAGTGGTACTGGGGTATGGCAAAAGAAACAATGATCACTAAAATTGATGAACTAGTGATGTTGATGCTAGTGCTGATTACTCCTGTTTAAATGATATAGTCGCCTGCAGTGTGACACGAGGAGAAACCCCAAATCAGTAAGTGCAACTGGATGCATTTGAATCTGGGACATTAACACGAAGAAAATTACACTACTCTCACATTGAGGAGGAGTTCCTGGTCATTGTCTTTGTTTATGAACATTTTCATCCATCCCTACTTGGAAAAGTTAAAGTGACTATCAAATCCAACCACAAGTCATTTTCCTCAAAACCACGGCTGACTGCTCCAAAGCATCCTCAAGGATTGCTATTCCAATTATAATGAAATCATCTGGATATGACACAAAAGGAAATGAAGCACATCGACACTGCAGACATGCTGACAAGAGCAGCACTCCCCATGAGGAATGTACAAGATGCTACTACAGTGTGAAATCTTCCAGATCCAACATGAAGCAACAGCTCAACATGCAAGTCATCAACCTAGGTGGGCAGATCAGTGGCAGATGGAATTTAACCCTGAAAAGCGTAAGGTGATGCACTTTGGAAAATATATCAAGACAAGGGAGTACTCAATGAATGGCAGGACACCAGCAAGCTCAGAGAAACAGAGGGATCTTAGAGTTGCAGTGGGAGAGAGATCCCCTGAGGTTTGTCCGGAAGGAGGAGGGTAACTTCTTCAGGCTAGGCATCCTTAAAAGAGGCTTCGCAGTGGGGTTAAAATTGAATCAGAGATAGTAGGAACTGCAGATGCTGGAGAATCCGAGACAACAAGGTGCAGAGCTGGGTGCCTGCTCCTATGATGCTGCTTAGCCTGCTGTGTTCATCCAGCTCTGCACCTTGTTGTCTCGGATTCTCCAGCATCTGCAGTTCCTACTATCTCGGGATCTTAGAGTGCTTGTCCACTGATCCCTGAAGGCAGCAAGACTGGTAAGTAGGGTAGTTAAGAAGGCATAGAGGGCACTTGCTTTTATCAGTCATGGCATAGATTATAAGAGCAGAGAGGTTACGTTGGAGATGTACAGGATGTTGTGAAGGCCACATCAGGAGTTCTGGTCACTGGAATATAAGAAGGATGTGATTGCATTCAAGGTGGCATAAAGGAGATTCACCAGGATATTGTCTGGGATGGGGCAGTTCAGTATGAAGCGAGGTTGGATAAGCTCTGGCTGTTTTCTTTACAGCAGAGAAGGCTGAAGGGAGTCCTGATTGAAGGGTGTAAGATTATGAGGGGCAAAGACAGGGTGGATAGAAAGCAGCTCTCCTTCTTAGTTGAAGGATCAACAATAAGGGGTCTGAATTTTAAGGTGAAAGGCAGGACATTCAGAGGGGACTTAAGGAAAAGTATTTTCGCTCAGAGGATGGTGTGAGTATGGAATGCACTGCCTGCAACGGCAGTTGATGCAGGAAACTTCCCAAATTTTAAAGAAAGTACTTGCTTCAGCACTTGAAAATTAATAACATTCAAGGTTATGGGCTAAATTCTGGAAAGCGGGATTGATGTAGATTTAGGGTAGTTTTTGTGTAGACTTGAAGGGCTGAAGGGCCTCTTCTGTACCGTATGATTCTAAGGTGGTACATTGTACAAAGGAAATAAAATGATTATTTCTAAGGGGTTGAGAGGAGAGATACTAAAGTACTTCAATGTAAGGTGCTGAGGAATTGAGTCCAGACTGAGGAAAGAAAGAGATTTGCTTTACTGGTTAAACATGAACAACAAAATCAAAGACCATAGCAGCCAGTGCTTGCAATGAGTACCAGGCAAAGCAAGATAGAAAAACACTGATGATAAATGACATGCCAGACAGATCTGAGATAAAACTGGGAGTAGACCTCTTCCGATTATCCTGTCGCCATCAGCTGCTTTTCCGATTTTGCAGACTACTGGGAAAGGTGGACCAGTCACCTATAACAACTACAGCTAAGATTGTCAAAAGCATCATGCAGCCACAAAGACATTCACAGGACATTGTCATCAGAGGCAATGGCCCACGGTTCACAAGTGAATCGCTCAGCTGCTTCATCAAAAAGTGAAAAATGCAACACCAATTATCACCTCCACTCTGTCCACACTCAAGTGGAAAGGCTGAAAGAGGCAGTGAAAATCATCAAGGGAATCATAAAGAAGTAAAGCAAATCCATCACAGATGTATGCAAGACAATTTCAAGTTGAAATTTCAATCAATAAACAAACCTATGGAAGGCACGAAAGTAGCCCAGTACAGAGAATAATGTAACATTGTACACAATCTTAAAACAGCGAAAAAGACTGCCACACCATTGCCAGAGGTGAGCATACACACAGCTGAAGAAGTTCCTCAGCTCTAGTTGGCTGATCAGGAAGGTATGAACATGACAGTCGCACAGTCCACAGATCAACCAGCAGAACAAGACCATCAGACCCAGACCATCAGACAGAGACCGTCAGACCCAGACAATCAGACCCAGACTGTCAGACCCAGACTGTCAGACCGAGACCGTCAGACCGAGACCGTCAGACCCAGAC
>NC_063332.1:21557412-21704179 GCF_021869965.1 Rhincodon typus | reverse complement strand
CAGACTGTCAGACCGAGACCGTCAGACCGAGACCGTCAGACCCAGACCATCAGACTGAGACCGTCAGACCCAGACTATCAGACCCAGACTGTCAGACCCAGACCGTCAGGCCCAGACCGTCAGACCCAGACTGTCAGACCGAGACCGTCAGTCCCAGACCGTCAGACCCAGACCATCAGACCGAGACTGTCAGACCCAGACGGTCAGACCCAGACGGTCAGACCCAGACCGTCAGACCGAGACCGTCAGACCCAGACCGTCAGACCCAGACCGTCAGACGGAGAATGTCAGACCCAGACCATCAGACCAAGACCGTCAGACCCAGACCGTCAGACCCAGACCGTCAGACCCAGAAGAGTGTAGGAACACAGCAATGGAAATGGAACAATAGCAGGCACCACAGCAACAACAAATGACATGGGATCAACCCTCCCAGGGGAAGGAACATCACCCTAGGCGAACAGGCAATGACAACACACACATGCATCATTAAATAACCAGCATGATTTACTGCCTATGTACAGTATGCAATGCATATACAGGGACTGATGAGAATAACAAACTGCTAATGCATGGAAATAGGCATGTATGTATTGGTTAAATTGGAGAACTCTAAATAAATATCTACAAGATAATGTAACTTTTCTCTGTATAGAAGGGGGATGCTTGGTTTGAAATGCAATAATGGACAAATGTCATCGCTGTTCTGCCATAGCCATGTGACATCTGCCATAAGGTACCTTCATTGCAGGCAGCTATCTTAAGAAGACCTTGTAAAGACTCCGTTCTGTCCAGACCGCTGCCTTGTCAACACAGAATAATATAGAAAGGAAGAGAAACTCCCTTCAGGAAAAATCCATGTTCCCCAGTGCCACATGTGAGCTTTTCAAGTACAGATTAGGAGAGCCTTTCTGTGAAGCTTCAGAACACAGAGTAACAATAATCACTGTCTTAGGAAAAAAATGTAGAATATTTGGCAAAGATTAATGCAAGGATTTAAACTTATTTCCCTTCTTATCCACTTGAAGTGCCCTGATTAAGGTCTTGCAAAGCTTAAACTCCAAATGCTTTGACATTCAAAGTTTTTTTATAACTAAAAGATATCACCTCACATATGAAGACATTGTAATTCATCTGGTACATTTTCTTCTTTCAATATTTTACTACCATCTCTTTGCAGCTACTTTTGTCACTCTTCAACCTATTTATTTTGTTTCCTATATTAGGACATGCAATGTGGATGCCATTGGTCTATACATGAATCACAGATGTAGACAGTGAGGTGGAAGCAAGCCAGGACAGAACCTAATATCCTCCCAATATCCACCTCCCACCCCTATAATAAACTCCTACTCTTGTGTTTCAGTTCTTGCCAAATGGCTTCACCGTTTAAACAGCTTTAAGTTGTGAATATTTTCTAATCAACCTGTTGGAGGATTTTATTACACACCTCTGAAGCAGGTGGGACTTGAACTCATGATCCCTAGCTCAGAGGACACTACCACTGTGTCACATGCACCCTCAGCTTTAAGCTGATGGTGGTGACTTACCCCGTATTCATGAGACCCACATTCTCACTGCTCTTTTTAAGTAGATAATGCAAATGTTTCACATTACGGCATTTATCTCCCCTCCCCCATTGCTGGCTATGGCCATTCAATAATCTCTTCCAAAACAGTACTCATAGTCATGGAAGGACACAGTGCAGTAGGAGGCCATCCAGTCTGTAATGAAAGAACTATCCATGCAGTTCTCTTCTCCTGTTTCCCAACAGTTGTCCAAATGTTCCCTTATATGCATTTATCCAATTTCCTTTCTTATGTTATTGTTGAATTTGTTTCCACCACCCTTTCAGGCAAAACAATCTACATCACAGCAATTCACTGCATTTTTTTTTTTTGCTATGTCTCCTCTAATTTTGTCAGTGGTTGTTTTAGATCTGTACCTCTACTCTAAGGAGAACAATTTTAGCTTTCTCTGTTTCCCCATGTACTTGAAGCCATTACTTGAAGTAATCTCCTCAGGACCATCTCCAAGGACTTGATGTCCTTCCTTTTGGCTGCAACACTCCAGCTGGGGCCTAGCCAGTGTTTTACAAAAGTTTAGTATAACTTTCTGCTTATGTAACTTCTTAATAAAGCCACGGAGCTTGTATGTGTTTTTAACAACCTTACTACTTTGCCCTGCCAGTTTTAAGTATGTATGGTGGTTGATGGGAAATGTTCATCCTGGAGTTCAGTTACTAGTGGTGTACCTCAAGGATCTGTTTTGGGGCCACTGCTGTTTGTCATTTTTATAAATGACCTGGATGAGGGCGTAGAAGGATGGGTTAGTAAATTTGCGGATGACACCAAAGTTGGTGGAGTTGTGGATAGTGCGGAAGGATGTTGCAGGTTACAGAGGGACATAGATAAGCTGCAGAGCTGGGCTGAGAGGTGGCAAATGGAGTTTAATGCGGAAAAGTGTGAGGTGATTCACTTTGGAAGGAGTAACAGGAATACAGAGTACTGGGCTAATGGTAAGATTCTTGGTAGTGTGGATGAGCAGAAAGATCTCGGTGTCCATGTGCATAGATCACTGAAAGTTGCCACCCAGGTTGATAGCGTTGTTAAGAAGGCGTACAGTATGTTAGGTTTTATTGGTAGAGGGATTGAGTTTCGGAGCCATGAGGTCATGTTGCAGCTGTACAAAACTCTGGCGCGGCCGCACTTGGAGTATTGCGTACAGTTCTGGTCACCGCATTATAGGAAGGATGTGGAAGCATTGGAAAGGGTGCAGAAGAGATTTACTAGGATGTTGCCTGGTATGGAGGGAAGGTCTTATGAGGAAAGGCTGAGGGACTTGAGGCTGTTTTCGTTAGAGAGAAGAAGGTTAAGAGGTGACTTGATAGAGACATACAAGATGATCAGAGGATTAGATAGGGTGGACAGTGGGAGCCTTTTTCCTCGGATGGTGATGGCTAGCACGAGGGGACATAGCTTTAACTTGAGGGGTGATAGATATAGAACAGACGTCAGAGGTAGGTTCTTTACTCAGAGAGTAGTAAGGGCGTGGAATGCCCTGCCTGCAAAAATAGTAGACTCGCCCACTTTAAGGGCATTTAAATGGTCATTGGATAAACATATGGATGATAATGAAATAGTTTAGGTTAGATGGGCTTCAGATTGGTTTCACAGGTCGGCGCAACATCGAGGGCCGAAGGGCCTGTACTGCGCTGTAATGTTCTATGTTCTATGTTCTATTCCAAATATCTAAATTCCTTCATTTACCACACACACCCAACTAAATTTAGACTGTAGGCCATAAGATATAGGGGCAGAATTGGGCCATTCGGCCCATCAGGTCTGCTGCACCATTCGATTATGGCTGACATGTTTCTCATCCACATTCACCTGTCTTCTCCCCATAACCCCGATCCCCTTACCAGCCTCTGGCTGATGAAACTTCTCCTCATCTCAGTTTTAAAGGGTTATGCCTTCACTCTGAGGCATGATCTTGGATCCAAGTCTCTCGTACCAATGGAAACATCTTCTCTACATTCACTCGAGTCCAGGCCTCTCAGTATTCTATAAGATTCAGTCAGATCCTCCCCTCATCTTTCTAAACTCTATCAAGTACAGAACCAAGTCCTCAACTGTTCCTCATATGACAGGCTCTTCATGCCCGAGGTCATTCTTATAAAACTCCTCTACACCCTGTCCAAGGCCAACACATCCTTCCTTAGATACGGGGCCCAAAACTGCTTGCAATATCCATAATGCAGTTTGATCAGAACCTTATACATCCTCAGCAATGTATCTTTGCTCTTGAATTCTAGCCCTCTTGAAATGAATGCTAACGTTGCATTTGCCTCCCTAACTGCCAATTGAACCTGCATGTTAACCTTAACAGAATCCTGAACTAGGACTCCCAAGTTCCTTTGTGCTTCAGATTTCTGAAGTCTTCCCCCATTTAGGAAATAGTCTACACATCTATTCTTCCTACCAAAATGCATAACCTCACACTTTTCCACATTGTTTTCCATTTACCACTTCTTTTCCCACTTTCCTTTCTTGTCTAAGTCCATCTAGAGCCTCCCTGGCTACTCAACACTATCTGTCTCTCCACCTATTTTTGAATCATCTGCAAACTTAGCAATAATGCCCTCAGTTCCTTCATCCAGATTGTTAATATATAACGTGAATAGTTGTGGTCCCAACACTGATCCCTGAGGAATTCCACTAGTCACTGGCTGCCATTCTGAAATAGAACCCATTATCCACACTCTCTACCTTCTGCCAGTCAGCCACTCTATCCATTGCCAGTACCTTGCCTCAACACCATGTGCTCTTATCTTATTTAGCAGCCTCCTATGCGGCACCTTGTGTCAAAGGACTTCTGGAAGTCCAGATAGATCACAACAACTGGGTTTCCATTGTATAACTTGCTCATTGCCTCTTGAAGAAATTCTAAGAGATTCGTCAGGCATGACCTCCCTTTGATGAAGCTGTGCTGACTCAGCCCTATTCTACCGTGCACTTCCAAATATTCTGTAATCTCTTCCTTAATAACAGCCTCTGAAGTCTTACCAGCAAATGAGGGCATGCTAAGCAACCTATAACTCCCTGCCTTCTGACTCCACGCTTCTTAAACAGGGTGTTACATTAGCCATTTTCCAGTCCTCTGGTACCCTCCCTGACTCCAGTGATTCCTGAAAGATCATCACCAGTGCCTCCACAATCTCCTCAGCTGTCTCCTTCAAAATTCTGTAGTCCATCTAGTCTGGGACCTTCAGACCTTTCAGCTTCACCAGCACCTTCTGCTTAGTGATGGCCACTACACTAACCTCTTCCCCCTGACTGTATTCTGGTATGCTGCTGGTGTCTTCCACCATGAGGGCTGATGAAAAGCATCTGTTCAGTTCCTCTGCCATTTCTTTGTTCCCCATTCCTACTTTTCCAATGTCATTTTCCAGCAGTCCATTGCCACTCTTGCCTCTCTCTTATCTTTTATACTTCTAAAAAAACTCTTGTAATCATCTTTAATATTACTAGGTAGCTTACCTTCATATTTCACCTTATCCCACCTCCATACTTACTGATTTTTCTGGTTGCCCTGTTCTAGTTCTTAAAAGGCTTTCTAATCCTTTGGCTTCCCACTAATCTTCACTACATTTTATGCTTTTCCTTTTGCTTTTTTGCTGTCCTGACTTCCCTTGTCAACCATGGTTGCCTTGTTACATTTCTGCTTCCTTGGGATAAATTTCTGCCATGCCTCCTGAATTACACCTGAAACTCCTGCTGTTGCTGCTCCACTCTCTTCCTTGGTAGGCTCCCCTTCCAATCAGCTCTGGCCAGCTCCTTCTTCATAGAATTATAGCATTCCCACAGTGTGGAAGCAGGCCATTTGGCCCATCAAGCCCACTCCGAAAGTCTGAAGAGCATCCCACCCAGACCCACCACCCTACCCAGACCCTGTAACCCTGCATTTCCTATGGCAAGTCCACCTAACCTGCACATCTTTGGATTGTGGGAGGAAACCAGAGCACCCAGAGGAAACCCATATAGACATGGAGAGACTGTGCAAACTCCACACAGACTGTCTCCTGAGAGTGGAATCTCCATGTCCCTGGCGCCGTGAGGCAGCAGTGCTATCTTCTGAGCCACCGTGCTGCCCAAAATTAGCAGCAGTGGGATGTGTTTGTAGTTACCTTCACTCAATTGCAGTACCATTACATCTGAGTCTAGCTTCTCCCTCTCAAACTGCAGGGTGAATTCTATCATGTTATAGTCACTGCTCCCTCGGGGTTCCTTCACTTTAAGCCCCCTCTCTCAGATGGTAGTGAATCAGTGAAATTCTTTTAAAGCATCAGACTGTTGATTCTGGGTCACTATGTATATTCAAGGCTGAGATAAACAGAATTTTTAATCAGTGAGGGAATGAAGGGTTATGGGTAAAGGCAAGGAAGTGCTAAGGATTATCAGATCAGTCATGATTTCATTGAAAGGCAGGACGGACTCGATGGGCTGAACGGCCTGATTCTGCTCCTATTTCTAATGGTCTTATAAAAAAGAGAAGGGCTGCCCAATATCCAATACGACAATACTACTGAGCAAAGAGATTATTAACCTAACGTAAAGCAGTTTTCAATGGCTTTGCTTGATTTAAAAAGGAAATACCTTAGTCTAGCAGTGTGATTCTTCAAGGGAAACCAGAACACAGCTGCAGTCAACATGAGGCTGAGCAGGATGGGAACACTTCCAGTAGTGGAGAGGAAAACAAAACAAAAACAAGTAAACAACCTCGAGAACTTAGAAAATTCCTGGATCCTAATTTACTCTACAAGAGAGGTTTGATCACATCAAAGGACAAAATCAAAATTGGGCAGTTTGGAGAAAAAGATTTTTAAGATGCAGCATGCCTTCAGAATTAGCTCAAAAGTCTGAAGCAGGACAAGTCAAAATTTGACACAGCAAGAACTGCAGATGCTGGAGTCAGAGTCAATACAGTGTGGAGCTGGAGGAACACAGCAGGTCAGGCAGCATCAGAGGAGCAGGAAAGTCGACATTTGAGGTTTACGCCCTTCATCAGGACTGGCCCCCGCCCTGATGAAGGATGTAAACCCGAAACATCAACTTTCCTGCTCCTCTGATGCTGCATGATCTGCAGCACTGCTCCAGCTCCACACTGTATTGACAAAGTCAAAATTTGATTTTATTTCATAGGAACAGTAGATGTTGCTACTGCAAGGCGAGACATTAATAAGACATCAGATCAATTAAAATAAGTCCTAAAATTCTTAAATTTGATCATTGTTACAACCTTAGAAGAAATTAGATTCTAGAAGAGGCCAAATTAAATAGAAGGTTCCAAAATCAGATGAACTGGCAGATGCTTTTACAAATGACGTTCATAGACCAATTAGTTAAAGGATGGGAATATGAAGACCTAAATCCCAAATTAATACAAGACCACATTGCAGCAGATAGGGTTGTTGTAGAATTACTATCAGACCTATTGCAGTCTAAGGAAGACCTCACCCTGGAAAAAGCAACTTAGCTGATGAGACAAGCAGAGGTCCATAAGCACAATCTGAGAAGTTAAGAAAATCCATAGTTCAGGACATCTTTAGCCACCATACACTTCATTAACCACAGGACTGTAAAGAAACACAGAAAAGAAGGTACAACTGGGAGGGAAAGTGTAAAATGCCATTATAGCCTGCCAATGCTATTGTGCAAATAAAAACAGACTTGCACACTATCCTGTAAATAAAACTGAATGACTTCACTGTATGAAAGTTGGCCATTTTGAGATGACACAAAGTAAAATCTCTACATTCATGTTCTAAAGGAAAAGTTTGTATATAGCCTCACAATGGAATTGAATAATTTTCATTGGAAGAGAAACAAAAATACTTCCTATTTTTGGGATAAATGGCCTTAATCATGCATTTTGGAAATCAAATCCATACATCAAACAGACATATGAATAATTTTAAAATAGACACAGAAGCAAGTGTGACAGTTTTATCAGGCAATGAACCACGATTATCAATACACTGCCAGCCAATAATCAACAGAAACTCAGGCCCATGAGATACTGAAATAAAAATCAAGGGAAAGGTGCAGGCAATACTCTAGAACAAGAGAAAGCAGATCTATGGATAATCAGATATTATGGATCTGCCATTGTGCCTTTGCTATTAATGTGCTCTAGAACATAGGTATATGATTTTGAGAATTCACACTTTTTGCTAAGTGTCAGGCCTTCTTCTTGTAGACAATTCAAAACTACTTTCATCCTCAGGTTATGTTTGTTGATGCATGCATTATGAACTATAGATGTTGTCTATAAGGCCTATTACCACCTTAAGACACTGTAGAATGTTCAACATAGCTCTTTAGAAAACTTCTGTTGCTGACATTATAAAGAATGCCAAAGAAATGAAAAGAAACCTTCAGAACTAAGTAGTGAAGGCTGTCAGTAACTCTGAATTCTCATCCAGACAGATTTGAAAAGGCGCCAATAAAGTGTGGAGCTGGAGGAGCACAGCAGGTCGGAGAGCATCAGAGAAGCAGGAAAGTCGACGTTTCGGGTTGGGATCCTGCATCAGGACTGGGGAGGGGGAAGGGAGCTCAGAAATAAGTAGAGGGAGTTGTGTGAGGCTGGAGGAATGTAGGTGGGATGTAATAGATGGATGTAGGTAGAGGGTTGTAGAGACTGGTCAATGGAAAGGGTGCGGCAGATAGGTGAGAAAGACCACTACTTGCATTCAGCTTCGTGAAGTTCGCCAAAGATCCTCAGACAGCACCTTCCAAACCACCAACCACTTCTAGATAGAAGGATAAGGGCAGCAGATACATGGGAACATCACCAACTTCAAGTTCCTTTCCAAGCCACTCACCATCCTGACTTGGAAATATGTCGCTGTTCCTTCACTGTTGCTGGGTCAAAATCCTGGAATTCCCTCTCTATGGGCATTGTGGGTCAGCCCACAGCAGGTGGATTGCAGTGGTTGAAGAAAGCAGCTCACCACCACCTTCCCAAAGGTAACAAGGGACGGTCAATAAAAGTGCTGGCTAGCCAGCGATGCTCATGTCCCATAACTAGGTAATAAAAAAAATAGATTCAGCCACAGTGCTGTCAGAGAGAGAACAGGTTCAATCATCTGTGTAATGGCTTGGAATATTACAATTATTAGGTGAAGTGATTTCTAATTGGCTGGAATGTATAATACGTGGACCAAAACAGAGGGAACCCCTCATCTCAACGCAACATCTAAACACAGAGTGGAAATACCTGGGGATCAATCTATTGAAAATCTTGCCTGATCATCATTGCTTACTTTTCAAGGGGTGGCCTGGTGGCACAGTGTCTCAGTGGTTAGCTACTACCTCACAGCACCACAGACCTGGGTTCAATTCCACGCTAGGGCGATTATCTGTGTGGAGCTTGCACATTCTCCCTGTATCCCCGTGGGTTTCCTCCGAATGCTCTTGTTTACTCCCACAGTCTGAAGATGTGTGGGTTAGGTGGATTGGCCATGCTACATTGCCCATGATGTCCACGGATGTGTGGATTAGCCATGGGAAATGTAGGAATAGGGTAACGGATGAGTCTGGGTGTGATGCTCTTCAGAGGGTCACTGTAGGCTTGATGGGCCAAATGGCCTGCTTCCACTCTGTAGGAATTCTATACGTAACATCACATATTTGCATTGAGACAGACATTTGAGTTTTAAAGGAGATTTTTGCAACTCCTGACCAGTTAGTCTACAACTTGCAAAAGACTAATTCATGCACTTTGCAGAACATTTGTGGATTTGTATACCCTACAGGTTCCTGGGGATATCCTTCATCCAATGGTGATGCTGAAAGAGGAGTCAGAAGTATCAAAACACCATTAAAACAGAATGTAGACTTTCAAACTGCACGCCTCACCTACAGATCTATTCCATTACAATGTGAGTTAGTACCACCATAATTGTTGCTGGGAAGGAAGCTAAAAACACAACTTCCACCCAAAATATTACTTTCTGGGCCAGAAGTGCAGGATTATCAGGGAGTTCAAAACAAAGAAAGGTCTAACAATGCAGCGAGCTTGTAACTATGACAGGAATCTACTCAAGTTGAGTGGGGGAGAAAGTTTGTGGATACAAAACAGAGAAGGAGTAGTTGTCCAGGGAGACAATGAACAGTTATTTAGCTTGGTACATGCTTCAGAATGTACCAGAAATGGAAACGGGAGAAATCATACTCTATTCATCAATGACTTCAATCAGTCATACATTTGGATGAACCAGAGGTTGAATCAGAAATTCAGAGTGAGCCAGATACTACGAATCTCAATCAAGATCATGAACGTCAAGTTCAGAGAAAGATTACCAACAATCTGAGCTGTGAAGCCTCCTGCCAGTTTGAATCTGTGATCGTAGAGATTTTGGAAGAGATGGGACGGGTAAGTAAAAATAAAAACGGACACATTGAAAAATATATGGACAAAGACTTAGAACATAGAACATAGAACATTACAGCGCAGTACAGGCGCTTCAGCCCTCATGTTGCGCCGACCTGTGAAACCAATCTGAAGCCCATCTAACCTACACTATTCCATTATCATCCATATGTTTATCCAATGACCATTTAAATGCCCTTAAAGTTGACGAGTCTACTACTTTTCCAGGCAGGGCATTCCACGCCCTTACTACTCTCTGAGTAAAGAATCTACCTCTGACATCTGTCCTATATCTATCACCCCTCAATTTAAAGCTATAATAACTTTGGCGGTATCCGGCTTGGACAGATGAATGTCTGGGACCTGTGCGTAACATCTGTCATTATGGTGATGCAAGAGATCACGAGAGATTGAGTCTGATAGAGAGCCTTTGTGAGCAGATCTTATCATATTTCGTAAAGCTATGTAGAGTTACTTAATATATAATAAACTGGTTATTGTTCAAACCTATAAAAGATTCATTGATCTCTCCTGACCAAAGTAACCAAACATAAAATAGTTACTATTATAAAGTAGGAAACGTGGTAGCCAATTTGCTCACAGCAAGTTGGCACAGTGGCTTAGTGATTAGCACTGCTGCCTCACAGTGCTAGGGATCCAGGTTCAATTCCAGCCTCAGGTGACTGTCTGTGTGGAGTTTGCATAGTGTCCTCATGTTTATGTGGGTTTCTGCCGGGTTTTCTGGTTTCCTCCCACAGCCCAAAGATGTGCAGGTTAGGTGGATTGCCCGTAGTGTGCAGGAATGTGTAGGTTAGATGGATTAGCAGGGTTACAGGGGTAGGGTAGGATGCTCTTCAGAGAATTGGCATGGACTTGTTGGGCCAAATGGTCTGTTTCCACATTGTAGGGATTCTATTCTATGAAGGTTCCTGCAAATGTTAATGATAAGGTAATTAGTTTGTTTATTTGCAACATTGTTTGGCAGGTACAGTTGGTCAGGATATCAGGAATAAATGTTTAAGATAGCGTCTGGAGTGGGGCTTAAACCTTCAAATTCTCTGAATCTGAGGCAATGGGACTACTACTGAGGCACAGAAAATAACCTCAATGGTTAAGTTTAAACTATTAAATCTATGTGTTTGCTTCAACTGACCATCTGTTGAAAAATACCATTGAAACAAATGGACAATGCATTTATAGTAGCTCAGTACACAAACAGGATGTTCTTTTCTAATACTGTCCACAGACCAAATGGTTACTAATGATTGTGATATGTTTATGCAGAAATTCTAAGAAATATAATGATTTACAGTAACTTACCATAAGACTCCACGTCTCATTTAGGTTCAATGTATTTTTGATTTTTTTTCAGATCTTGTCTTTCTTGTGAGGGCTCAGACCAGTGATCATCCAGGAGAAGAACTAATAAGTGAGATTACTATTTATTTATATTCCTACTTCTGCTATGGAAGAAAATGATCAATGTCCTTTAAATGTAATCTCTGTGTATTTTTGAACCAATATAACACCACCAAGAGTGGAGGTATCTCTTCCTGGTGAGCCACTCCAATGTTATCAGTCAGGAGAAACACTCCTGTCATTCCATGGAGACAGAAAGACATTGGGCTTTAAGTCTGTCAGAGACCAGCTCTGAAGTCACCTGATCAGACTGCAGCAGGCTCAAAAATTTTGTTCTGACACCTTTTTCTGTGGTTTTCCAGTGACCAAATTCCTGAAGAAAGATACTAATCCAATGTGAAGCTGCCTTTGAAATTGAGGCACTCCAAAGTGTCCCCTATGATCAACACTCAATCAGGAACAGAAGCAGTCAGACAAGGCTGGAAAGTAGCAAATATAACCCATCTGTTCAAGAAGGAAGAGTGGCAGAAAACAGGAAACAATAGGCTATTTAGCTTGATGTCTATAGTGGAGAAGATGTTTGAATTGACCATTAAGGAGGATATAACTGGACATTTGGAAAAATGCAAAGTAATTGGAAAGAGTCAGCAGGGTTTTGTTATTAACCAATTTATTAGAATCCTTTGAAGTATTAACGTGCTGGGGATAAAGGGACATCTGTTGATGTACTATATTTGGATATCCAGAAGGCATTTGACAAGGTGCCACATAATAGAGTAGGAGCTCATGGTGGTAAGTTTGCAGAAGTCTTGGCTGAAGATTAATGTGTAAAACAGTTGCTCCTGAGAAAGGGAGATCATTTAGAACAGTAGATTACCACAATATAAGGAAGTTAGTGTAAATTTCCACACCAGAAGTGTTTGGTTAAAACCCTGAAGGGGTATTTGAAGCTAAGAAAGTATAAACACAGTTCTATGAAGGCTCAAGGAAGAGACTATAAGATTCTCAAGACAGGGGAATTGAAGCAACAGCTAAATTAAACTCTATGTGTAATAGAGAATATAATTCCTTCTCTGGTATGTGAGCACTATAAGCAGTGCTGTGAGATTAATGGGATTGTATTTTGCTACATGTTCAAAATCTTCAAACTCATTTTATATGTAAATAAATTAGTTCATTCTATTTTACCTTCATTTATGCACTTTTGCTGTTTTGTTGTTAAAACAGCAGCATTGCATATTTATGTTTCATTAAAGATCACCTCGATAAAACCAAAACAAAATAAACAAAATATGATCTAGCAAGTCAGATTTCCATCTGGGATCTGAATTGTCCAGTAATAACATCAGCTGGGGTAATAACATTTGGTGAGAACACATCTCAAATGCCCTATGCAGAATTGTTCTCCTGACTGAAAGAAGAATGCAGATGCATTGGAGGCAGTTCGGATAAGGTCTATCAGGTTGACACCTGAAAGTAGTGGATTATCTTATGAAGAAAGTTTGGACAGGCTGGCCTTGTTTTCACTGGAATTTAGAAGAGTGAGGGGAGATTTGAAGATTATAAGATCCTGAATGGTCTTGATAAGGTGGACTTGGAAAAGATATTTACTCTTCAGATTGAAATCAGATTTAGGGGACACACTTTTGAAATTAGAGCTCACCCTTTTTAAGACAAAGCTGAGGGGCTATTGTTTCTCTGAGAGGCTTGCGAGACTCTAAGGTAGTGAACGCAGGATCATTGCATCTTTTTAAGAAAGAGGTAGATAGATCATTGTTATATAAGGGAATCAAAGGTTATTGGGGGTAAATGGGAACGTGGAATTCAGAACACAAACAGGTCAGCCATGATCTTATTGAATGACAGAGGTGTCTTGAAGGGCCATATTGCCTCCTTCTGCTCTTAATTCATATGTTTGCAGGTAAGGCAGAGCCAGACTTGATGGACATTTTCCTGCTGATGTAACTGTTATGAAACACATTTTTTTTTCATAGGATGTGTGCCACTCTACCAGTCAGTTCTGCCTCTGAAATGTCACATTCACATCCCTATCACCACTTATCAAAGCAGATCAAAGAAATCTTTTGGATCAATCCCCCCATGTGTTACAGCCCTGCAGTTCTGCTTATGGGCAGACTATGTTTTACAGGCTCTATGTACCACTTTCCTCATCAACACAGCAGCCAACTCAAATAAATCTGCTAAACCAAACATACAGTGTGATCTCATATATACACCCAGGAACTGTCCAGCTTTCTATGACGTATGTGAAGCATGTGACACCAGAGGATACTGGGAATGCCATTGCAGATAGATACAACATTCCAGCAGACAATGGAAGTGCACCAAACACCAAACAGCAGTGTGTATCATACACAGGACGCAATGCTATATTTCCAAAGTGTCCTTCAACAGCATCTTCTAGTTCCAGGAAGGAAAACAGTGTTTGCAGGGGAACCCCACAGCCATTGTATAGTGGCAAATTAACAAAATGAGCAGCCAAACTATAAATTAAGATGATGAGAATGACCAGCACATGAACATGCACAGTAAACAGACATTCTATGCAGCATCACAGAGTATATTATATCATAAACCGTATTGACAGCACAGTACCTTCTGAAGCCGAGGCCAATATTTATGTTGTATGCCTAGAGGGGCCTGGGAAATATAAACTGTGGGCAAAATTCAATAAGGGTTCAATGCTTCTCTTTTACAAACTGAAAAGTATATACCTGCAGAAGTGGAAAGTGATAGCTCAAGCAATTACGGCCAATCGTACAGCATACAAAGGCTCAGAGGTTCCATCCATGGAATCCATTACATTTAATGTCACTACAACAAATCACTGTGGTCATCCCAGATATTCTGTACTGTGGACACAATTAGTCCAGTCATTGCAGACTCACCAGCATGTACAGACCTGACCTTGCCGGCTATTTAAAAACTCCACAAGATAATTGTGAAGATAAATGATTACAAGAGCTATTCTTTCACTTTTGTGGCTCACCTATCTTTGTTACACCGGGTAGGTCCATTAGCCTTGGACATTTCAAAGGTGATGTGATATTTGCATATATTGGTACTGTCTCTATGTAAGTGCAGCATCTATATCTAGAGTAAGATGAAGTACAACTGGATAAGTTGGAAAGAGATGTCACAATCTGTACTGATCATTACAGAGTCATACAGCATGGAAACAGACCCTTGGATCCAATTAGTCCACACCAACCATGTTCCCAAACTAAACTAGTACCACTTGCCTGCATTGGACCCATATCCCTCCAAACCTTTCCTATTCATGTACCTGCCCAAATACGTTTTAAATGTTGTAACTGTATCCACATCCACCACTTCCTCTGGCAGTCCATTCCACACACTAACCACTCTGTGTAAAACCATTGTCCCTCATGTTCTTTTTAAAACTTTCTTCTCTCCCCTTAAAAATAAGACCCCTAACTTGAACTCCCCCACCCCACAGAAAACATTTTTGTTATTCACCTTATCTATGCCCCTCATGATTTTAGAAACCTCTATAAGATCACCCCTTAATCTCCTATACTCGAGTGAAAAAAATGCCAGCCAATCCAACCTATCTTTATAATTCAAACCCTCCATTCCTGGCAACATCCTGGTAAATCTTTTCTGAACCCCCTCCAATATAATAATATCCTTGCTATAACAGGGTGTCCGGAACTGCGCACAGTATTCCAGAACAGGCCTCACCGACATCCTGTACAACCTCAACACGATGTCCCAACTCCTATACTCAAATGTCTGAGCAATGAAGCAATTGTCAAAACAGATGGTTGTATACAGTTTTTTGGAACCTATGTCATCTAAGTGTGGCACTGAAATGATGCCCACATACACTTGAAATAAATCAAAATTTGCAAACACTAAGTTTTTCTCCAAACTTGATGGTAAAGTGTATACTGGCGTTTTGAAAAGGCTTCTCAGGAGCTCATGACATTTAATGCTCAATTCTAAAGTCAATCTGTTAATCAACAATTACCATTCAGGTTTCCATAAGCAAAGTTCCTGTCCAACACATGAATCAGATCAAATAAGAAAGTCCTGGTGCATCTGCCTAACAACTGACATCATTGTAATTGGTCAAATGAAATGGATGCATAATTGACTTTTACTACTCCTTGTGAAAGCAGCACACTGAGACTGACTTGTGTTCAATAGCCAAAAATGCAATAGTGGATGGACAACAGATCAACATTATGTGGTCAATATATTCAGATAATGGCATAATGGAGGCTATTAGCACAATGCCTGGTCCACAAGATAAAAGTGATCTTTAACCTTGTTTGGGGTGATTCAATTTTCTTTTGTCATACATACCAAATTTTGAACAGAAAGACTTGTCTCTTTGAGAACTTCTGAGAAAAAAAGGACCGTTTATCTGGCAGGAGGGTCATCAATATGCATTTAATGAGCTCAGGAGACCACTGACTGAAAGACTATTAACTCTTCGATTCCATTAACCAAGCCAAGGAAACAGGAAGTTGCTGCATCCCAAAAAGGCCCTGGAACATGCATCTTCCAAAATGTGAAGCCTATTGCATTAGCATCAAACATCTTTCACAATCCAACTATTTGAATATTGATCAAAAATATGAGCCTTTGCTTTTGTAATCCAGCATGTTCACATGTACCTTTTTGGAAAAATGGTTGTCATGGAAACATAAGATTTTAAAAACAAGAGCAGGTGTAGACCATTTGGATCTTGAGCCTACCCCACCATTCCACAAGATTATGGCTGATTTGCCCCAGTCCTCAACTCTTCGTTCGTCCCAGCTCATCATCACCCTCAGTTCCCTGAAGTTTCAAAAATCTATCTACCTACTCAACCACAAATGGTTCAAACCATTCTGGTGTACACTGCTAACATCCAGATTATAGAGATTACTTGTCAAAATACAGGATTACGACTGCAACATACACTACGATCCAGGCATTTATGTGATCATGTTTAACACATTGTTATTTATCTAACCCAACTAATGCTACAGGTATTTCCTGCAACCTGCAAGTAGATCTCATTGATACTGAAACTGAAGACCTTGATCTCATGAGTTTGAGGCTGTATAAATGCCAGAAACTGCTACAGAACATGTCCATGATCCCTTCTTCCATTAATTATGAAAGACCAAAATTGGAAAGTTGCTAAAGTCTTTCTGCAACATTTCCTTGGTACTCAGAAGATTTTAGCCTTACAAATATCAGCTCTTATGAGTTCTTAATTATAAACCTCCAGCAAACTAAACAAGATTTGCATGTCACAACGCCACTCCTGAGTATGACATTTGGTGCAACTGGTCCCCAGCAGCAGAATTATCGTTGTCAGACAAGCAAAACACTTCACAGTCATCAATTGCTGATGTATGTAGGAGATCAAGATACGTTTATTGTAAAACAGAAGATTAAGACCGCACGTGCTTGGCAAGTGGGCAAAGAATTACCCAACTTAAATACTGGATAATAAACATAATGTTTAGGTTACTATTGAACTTACAATTGATTATCCTGTCACTTATGTGAGAATATTTATGTCTGGAAAGTAGACAAAGTTCATTAAACATTAGGAATAGGTTTGGATTACTTTTGCCCTGCCATAAATGGAACACTGTGAAAGCTTCTTCAACATCCATGTTAGCACTTTAACCCTTATCAGATTTGCGAAGTACAGTGAAATGAAGCAAAACAGTACAAGGACATATCATTAACGTTCAAACAATAAATTGCGACTTCAATTGTGAAAAAATTACTTGGTTACAACTCCACTAGGTCTCACTGCATATGGACACAAATCTAAGGAGTCATGAATGGTGTTGAACATCGAGCAATCATCAATGAACATCTCCACTTCCAACCTTGTGATAGAGGAAAGCTCATTAGTGTCTGGGACACTACCATAGGGAACTCATTCAGTGATGTTCTGGAACAGAGGTGATTGGCCTCCAAAAACTACAACCATATTCCTTTGTGCTAGGTATCATTCTAACCACTGGAGCGATTTCTCCCTGACACCACTGATTCCAGTTTCGCCAGAGCTCCTTAATGCAACATTCTGTCAAATGCTGATTTGATGCCAAAGGCCATCATTCTTACCTCATATCTTGAGTTCAGCTGCTTTGTCCACGTTTAAACCTAGGCTGTAATGAGATCAGGAGTCTAGTGACCTTGGCCGAACCCAAGCTGATCATCAGTGAGCAAAGCAATGTCACCTCTTAGCACTGTCAATGACATCTCTCATCGTTTTATAGATGATTGAGAGTTGGGCGATAATTGATTGGATTAGATTTGTCCTGTTTTTCTTGCAGACAGGGCAATTTTTCACAAGGTCCTGTAAATGCCAGTGTTGTAGCTGTACTGGAGCAGCTTGGCTAGGTGCATGCCCAGAATTGGAAACACTTCCCAAGTTGATGCTAAACCAGTGTATTATGCAAGTTTAATGTAACTCACTTGAGTTTGTAGCTTGGGTTTGGGGTAATGTACTGAAATGATTAAAGAACTGATTAGCAGACAGGAAACAAATGGGTCATTTTCCAAGTGGCAGCTAGTAACTGCTGGGATCCTGTAGGGATCAGTGCTTGGACCCCATCTATTCACAGTATATATTAAAGAACAGTATATATTAATGATTTAGATGAACAAACTAAATGTAATAGCTCCAAGTTTGCAGACAACACAAAACTGGGTGCGAGGGTGTGTTGAGAAGAAAGCAAAAATGCTTCAGTGTGATTCTGACAAGTTGAGCGAGTGAGCAAATGCATGGCAGATAAAGTATAATGTGGATAAATGCGAGGTTATCCACTTTGGGAGCAAAAAGAGGAAGGCAGATTATTATCTGAATGGTGGCAGATTGGGAAAGGGGGAGGTGATACAAGGCCTGGGGATCCTTGTATATTAGTTGTTAAAATAAGCATGAATGTGCCACAGGTGATGAAGAGGGTGGATAGTATGTTGGTCTATGTGAGAAGATTTAAGTACAGGAGCAGGGATGTCTTGTTGCAGTTACACAGAGCCTTGGTGAGCCCACACATAGAGTACTGTGTGTAGTTTTGGTCTCCTTATCTAAGGAAGGATGTCTCCTTATCGACTATACTTACACTGTTAACCTTAACGTATTGAAAACTCACATCAAACATTTCTTTAATGCGATGAAACAATTGTTTGTTATCAAAGTGTCTTCAGTTCATTTTTGAACAGTAAAAATTTCAGTCATTTCTGTAACTCTATTGATGTTGCATCACATTCTCAGTTAGACTTGAACTGTTATTTCATATAAGTTTACAATAGACAATGCTCCAATGAAAAACATTTGACCTTATCTAATGCATAACTGAGTTACAAGCGAATATTTACAAAAGAAAGTTCTCCATTTCCTTGAATTTTCCGTGAATCACCTGCCCAGATCCAACTGTTCCTCTGAAAATCACTAATGTCAGGCTGCAGGAGGGGAAATGTCACTCCTAGGACATTCCTAAGCATTCTCAGCTATCAACTACACAGGAAATGCCTCGCAGATATCAGACAGTAAAGCCAAGAAAAAAAAAATTAACAGTCACTTCCCAAACAAAATAATACCGAAAAGTATCTCCCCACTAATGTTAAATCCTAATATTAAAAACACATATATGCACATATACATAAGAAAGCATAGGGTCAAAAAGATGGCTTGACACGTCGAGCCCTTGCTTCTCCATACAAACCAGATTCTCCCACAGATATAGCACAAAAATTTATCTCATGGGGAGGCCATTTAGTCTAACGTATCTGTGCAAGCCAAATCCTGTTTTCCAGTTCTTGGCCCATTGCCTTGTGGGTTATGGAAATTAAAGTATATAAACATGCCTTTTTTAATAATTTTGAGTTATGTATCCTAGCATGACTGCTCCCAAGTTATTTAATCTACCCAGGAGTGATTTTACAACTTTTTCTTCCTGACCCTGAAAGTAAATTCAAAAAGGTATCAGAATATCTGTCTAACTCTTCCATTATATATTGGAGAGTTGGCGCAATTGCATTCCTTCAGAGGATATTTACGTAGTTCCAGTGAATCAGAGTATTCATCTAACTCTTTTCTATAGATATCAATCCACAGAGAATTAACAGCTTTTCTATTCTATCTTAAGCTTACTCCATGGGAACACATGTTTCTCCTAATCTTAGCTCTCACCTCAGGTTTATTCAACTTGTACTCATGCCCTGAACTCAGTTCAGAACAAGTAACTGCTGCCACCAATTACATATTACTAATTCTCCCTAGAAGTTGAAACAACTAAATCAGGTTTCCATTGGAACTCCTTTCCACAGTGGAAACAAGATCAGTTTTTCTCATTAGGACTGCCCAAATTTCTAGATATATGATCAATGAAAATGATCAATGTGTTCCTCATTACATAGAAAATGCAGAACAAAACCAGGCCATTCAGCCCAACCAGTCCATGCTGATGTTTCTGTTTCACTTGAGCTTCCCTCCCATCCTTCCTCATCTATCTCTATTAGCATTATCCTCTGTTCCCTTCTTTCTTGTCCGCTTATCTTGCTTCCTCTTTCATGTATAAAAATGTACAGTGAGTAAGTTCCACATTCTCACCAATCTTTGAGTAGAGATGTTTCTTCTAAATTCCCCAACTGATTTCTTGATGTCTATTTTATCATGCCGATTTCTTGTTTTGCCTTTCTTCCAAATGTAAAAATTCTTTCTCTATCCACTTAATCGAGGCTTTTATAATTTAAAATGCTGCTACTATGCCTTTATTTTTCACCAGAAAGTTGAATCAGCCTGTTTACGCTTTTCTGACCTTTTTGCAGTTCTAATATCATCCTTGAATATACTTTTATTATTATTCATTCAGCGAAAGTGGGCATCTCTGGCTGAGCCAGCATTTAATGCCTGTTCCTAATCGCCTTGGAGAAGGTGATACCGAGCCATTCTTAAAGTGCTGCTGTCCTTACAGTGCTTGAGTGTTTAGAAAGAATTGTCTAGGGATCCGCAGTGAATTCCTGCATCTTGTAGATGGTACACCACGCTACTACTGAGCATCAGTGGTGGAGGGACTGAATGTTTGCGGATGCAGTGTCAATCAAGCAGGTGGCTTTGTTATTGAAATATTTTATGTGGACATAAATGGGAAATGTTCTACTGTGTGAAATAGATATCAGTCTTGTAGCTGCAATGGAACAGCTGGTCTAAAGGCTTGGGTAGTTCTGGAGTACAAGTCCTCAGCAGCACAGATAGCATGTTGTTGGCAACCATAGCTTTTGCTGTATCCAGCCGAGGGGCTATAAAGGAATTTAAACAGGAGTGTAATTATTTTAAAAAAAGGAATAGGGTAACCGGGAACCAATGCGTAAACAACAGTATGGGATACAAAATGGAACAGTGTAAGATAGCGGACAATTACACATCCCTCCCTGACGCACTCAATGCTTTCTATCGGTTTCAGCAGAATACCATCGGCGTGGCAACACCTGCCCCAACAGCCCCACACAAACCTGCTCCCTCTGTCACCGCTTCAGATATCAGATCGGTCTTCCTGGGAGTCAACCCAAGGAAAGCAACAGGCCTGGACGGTGTCCCCGGCCAAGCACTCAGACCAACTGGCAGAGGTATTCACCAATATCTTCAACCTTTCCCTCCTACAAGCCAAAGTCCCCACCTGCTTCAAGAAGACCATCATCCCCATACCCAAGAAAACACATGCAGTGTGCCTTAAGGACTACTGCCCAATAGCTCTGACTTCAATAATCATGAAGTGCTTCGAGAGGCTGGTCATGGCCCACATCAACTCTAGTCTCCCAACCTGCCTCAATCCCCCACAGTTTGCCTACTGACATAACAGGGTCCACAAAGGATGCCATATCCCTAGCCCTGCATTCATCCCTGGAACATTTGGACAACAAAGGCACCTATGTCAGACTCCTGCTCGTTGACTACAGCGCCACCTCCAACACCATTATCCCTTCAGACTGATCTCAAAACTCGGTGACCTTGGTCTCAGCTCCGCCCTCTGCAACTGGATCCTCAGCTTTCTGACGCATAGACCATAATCAGTGAATATAGGTAACTGCACCTCCACAATAACACGCAACACTGGAGCCCCCCAAGGATGCAGTGTCAGCCCCCTACTGTACTCCCTGTACACCTACAACTATGTTGCCAAATTCCGAACAAACGCCATCTACAAGATCGCTGATGACACCACCGTAGTGGAGCGGATATCTAACAATGATGAGTCAAAATACAGAAGGGAGATAGAGAGCTTGGTGACATGGTGCAATGATAACAATCTGTCTCTCAATGTCGGCAAAACTAAAAAACTGATCATTGACTTCAGAAAGAGAGGTGGAGAACACGCCTTCATCTACATCAACAGAACGAGAGTGAAGAGCATCAAGTTCTTCGGAGTGATGATAACCGACGACCTGTCCTGGACTTCCCACGTAAATTTGACAGTCAAGAAGGCACAACAACACCTCTTCTTCCTCAGGCAGCTCAGGAAATTTGTCATGTCCATATGGTCCCTCATTAACTTCTACAGAAAAAGCATTGAAAGCATACTGTCTGGGTGCATAACGGCCTGGTATTGCGACTGCTCTGCCCAAGACCTTAAGAAACTATGGAAGGTGGTGTGTACAGCCTCAACCAACCTTTCATCCATGGACTCTATTTACATGGCTCATTGTCACGGGAAGGTAGCCAACATCATCAAAGTTCCATCGCGCCCTGGTAATGACCTCCTACAACCTCTTCCATCAGGCAGAAGATGCAGAAGCCTGAATACACAAACAAACAGATTCTTTCCAGCCGTTATCAAACTGTTGAATTGACTCTAGCCTCAAATAACTTAACCTGCAATGTAACCTGTATGTCTCTAAGCCTTTTTGATCTGTACATCCTTTGCTTGCTGTGATCTGCCTGTACCGCTTGTAAACAAAACTTTTCACTGTATTTCGGTACATGTGACGATAAAATCAAAATCAAATGAAGTTCAATAAGGACAGGGTGATTGTTGAGTGAGACTTGTTACAGTGAAAAATACAACTAACTGCATTTTAATAAAGCTAATGTTTACAGCAGGCGGAGGATACAAGGTGGGCTACAAAGTATGTAAATAGTCATATCTGGAGATGGCAACAGCATGGATGAAGATTTCAGCAGGAGGTGGCTTCCAAGAGCAGAAAAATCGTAAGATGTTAAAGAACAAAGAACAAAGAAAATTACAGCACAGGAACAGGCCCTTCGGCCCTCCAAGCCTGCGCCGATCCAGATCCTCTATCTAAACCTGTCGCTTATTTTCCAAGGATCTGTATCCCTCTGCTCCCTGCCCATTCATGTATCTGTCTAGATACATCTTAAATGACGCTATCGTGCCTGCCTCTACCACCTCCGCTGGCAACGCGTTCCAGGCACCCACCACCCTCTGCGTAAAGAACTTTCCACGCATATCTCCCTTAAACTTTTCCCCTCTCACCTTGAAATTGTGACCCCTAGTAATTGAGTCCCCCACTCTGGGAAAAAGCTTCTTGCTATCCACCCTGTCTATACCTCTCATGATTTTGTAGACATCAATCAGGTCCCCCCTCAACCTCCGTCTTTCTAATGTAAATAATCCTAATCTACTCAACCTCTCTTCATAACTAGCGCCCCCCCATACCAGGCAACATCCTGGTGCACCTCTTCTGCACCCTCTCCAAGCACCCACATCCTTTTGGTAATGTGGCGACCAGAACTGTACGCAGTATTCCAAATGCGGTCCAACCAAAGTCCTATACAACTGTAACATGACCTGTCAACTCTTGTACTCAATGCCCCGGCCGATGAACGAAAGCATGTCGTATGCCTTCTTGACCACTCTATCGACCTGCATTGCCACCTTCAGGGTATAATGGACCTGAACACCCAGATGCAAATTGATGTTCTGTGGGTTTGGAAGATCAGCTCAGAGTGAAATAGATCACAAAGTAGAGGACATGGGGCAAATAATGACTTGGGCAGGATAATTCTGGATCACCTCAAGCAACAGAGGGTGGAACATAAGAGGCCAGCCAGGAGGTTATTGGAAGAGTCAAGTCTAGTGATAATTTTAGCAGGAAATATTTCAGTAGTCAGGAGAAGTGGTGACGAGGTAGAGCTAGGTTTTGTCAGTGTCCATGTTGAAACTCACTGTAAATGACAGACAGCACACAGTTGAGAAATTAGAAAGGACCAAGTGCAGAGTGAACAGAGCAGCCAGGGAAGAGAAGCATTTGCAAGCGATTCTCTGGCTTCAGTTAGATAGATATGAAAGGGACCACATGAGTATGGTCCCAGCTGGATGAAACCGGAGAGATAGTGGGGCAGAATAGTGAGATAAACTGTTTTAAATATGCTGCAGACAGGTCAAGAACAATGAGAAGGGATAAATTATCATTGTCACATTAACATAGGATTTCATTTATGACTGTGATAAGTGCTGCTTTGGTGTTGTGGCAGAGGTGGAAACCTATTTGGAGGGATTTAAACATGGAGTTTCTGTTTAACTGCAAGATATTATGGTTTAACTAAGATTGGATATCAGATAGAGATCTAATTTCTAATTAGTCCCACCATATCTGAGCTCTCATGCCTGATATGTCCAATCTTTCATATGCTTTTCCTCATAGATTGCTACTGCTCGTTAACCTTTAGCAAACAAAGTAATTGCCAATGCAAATTAAACCAGTAACTATTTGAAAGCATATTATTTCTAAATTGTTGATTATTTCTTAAGGATTTTGTTTCTTTAGATGAACAACGATACAAAGCAGTATAATATTCAACAATATTTTTGTTTTGTTTAGATTAATGATGGTTCCTTTTTGAATACAAGGTAAATTTACCAGGCAATGTGGTACAGGGTTCAATGTATAATCCGTACCAAGTCATACAGCATACAAACAGACCCTTCGGTCTAACCCGTCCATGCCGAACAAGTTTCCCAAACTAAACTAGTCCCACTTCCCTGCATTTGGCCAATATCCCTCTAAAACTTTCTTATTCATATACCCGTCCAAATATCTTTTAAGTGTTGTAACTGTACCTGCATCTACCACTTCTGGCAGTTCATTCCACATACGAACCACCCTCTGTGTGAAGAAGTTGCCCCTTAGGTCCTTTTTAAACCTCTCTCCTCTAACCTTAAAAATACATCCCCTAGTTTTGAACTCCCCTACCTTAGGGAACGGACCCTTGCTATTCATCTTATTTATGCCCCTCATGATTTTATAAACCTCTACAGGGTCACTACTCAACCTCCTACACTCCCGTGAAAAAACGTCCCAACCTATCTAGAATCTCCTTATAACTCAAACTTTCCATTCCTGGCAACATCCTGGTAAATCTTTTCTGAACCCTCTCCTTTGCAATAATATCCTTCCTATTCCTAGGGAGACTAGAACTGTACACAGTACTCCAAAAGTGGCCTCACCAGTGCTCTTAAAAATGGAAATACAACAACTGACTTGAGTGGCTCTAGGCTAAGAAGAGGGAAAGTTTGCTGAAGTGAACTGGATTAAAATTGCTCAAACCCAGGACCTCCATAACTGAAAGATGAAAATAAATCCACATTTATGGAGAATTCCTACCCGGTCTACAGAATTGAAAGAACAAGGTAGAAACTATTTGAGTCAACCATTCTATAACTAGTGGTATATGCCTATTAAATCGAACTGTTTGTCTCTAAATAGAGATCACAAGAACTAAAACAAGTAATTAAAAGTCGTTGATTACTGTAAATCTAAGATTAAAGTTGCTAATAGTTATTTCTGGTTCGGGCATGCCTTTCATCTTTAAGCTCAACTGTGAAATAGGCTGAATGATGTGGCATCCCCTTTTCCCTATGACTAGTTGTACAATACAAAGTTCATCTTCTAAAAAAGGGCCACTGGACCTCAAATGTTAACTCTGCCTTCTCTCCACAGATGCTGCCAGACCTGATGAGTTTCTCTGGAAATTTCAGTTTTTGCTTAGGAGGCCCATCTATACTGCGTCATTATATATACTCAGCAAAGTTAAATTCCTTCAATGCATTAGTAAGAAATTCAATTCACCCCTGTTGCCAGCACTTCGGTAAAAGCAAAATACTGCAGATGCTGTAGATTTGAAATACAAAGAAAATGCTGGAGAAACTCAATAGGTCTGACAGCATCTGCAGAGAAAGAAAAACAGAGTTAATGTTTTAAGTCCAATGCGACTCTGCTTCAGAATCCAGCACAGATGGAGTGGCCCAGGAATTCATTGTTTTTACAACCAATCGGCCTGACTGCTCTGTACCTGTGTTTATACAGCGCAGGAAGCCTGTCCTACCTTAAATCAGCTCACCGTAAAATATCAGTGTCATTCCCATCACCACATCCCGTCATTAACATCTTAGCTATTTCCATTGACCAGATATGTAACTGGACTAGCCATATAAGAAATAAAAACAGAAAAGGTTGGAAATACTCTGCAGGTCTGTCAGCATCCAAGCAAAGAGAAATAAATTGCTTCAGGTTGATGATTTTTTATTACCCTCACTCTAAAGTAGTTCAACTCACTCGGAAGGGTGAATCAATGGGCCAAAGAGTGGCAGATAGAGTTTAATTTAGATAAATGCCTTTTGGCAAGACAAATCAGGGCAGGACTAGTTAATAGTAGAACCCTGTGAAGTGTTGTCAAACAGAGAGACCTAGGGATGCTGGTACATAGTTTCTTGAAAGCTGCATCACAGGTGGACAGGGTGGTGAAGATGGTGTTTGTCATGCTTGCCTTCATTTTTCAGACCACTGAGTATAGTCATTGGGATATTATGTTGCAGTTGTACAGGATATTGGTTAGGCCACTTCTGGAGCACTGTGTACAGTTCTGATCGTTCTACTATAGGAAGCATATTATTAAATCGGAAAGAGTGCAGAAAAGATTTACAAGGATATTGCTGGGACTGGAGAGTTTGAGTTATAAGGAGAGACTGGATTGGCTGTGACTTTTTTCCCTGGAGCGTAGGAGGTTGAGGGGTGATCTTACAGAGGTTAATAAAATCATGAGGGGCATAGATAAGGTGAATAGCAAAGGTCTTTTCCCTAGGGTGGGGGAGTTCAAAACTAGAGGGCATATTTTTAAAGTGAGAGGGAGAAAGACTGAAAAGGAACCTGAGGGGCCACTTTTTCATACAGAGGGTGGTTCGTATTTGGAATGAACTGCCAGAAGTAGTGGTAGTTGCAAGTACAGTTACAAGATTTAAAAAGTCGTGGCAAAGTGAATGTGGAAAGTATGTTTCATCTTGTGGGTCAATCCAGAATTAGGGGGCTGGGATTTAAAATCAGGGGTCGTCCTTTCAGGACAGAGATGAGGGGAATTTTTTCTCTGAAGGTCGTACACCACTGGCACTTCCTGCCTCAGAAGGTGGAGGAGGAGAGATTGTTAAATATTTTTAAATTGGAGGTAGACGGATTTGTATTAGGCAAGGGAACCTGGGGTTATGGAATATGTGGTACTTGGAACACAAACTGATCAGACATATAGGAAGGATGTTGTGAAACTTGAAAGGGTTCAGAAAAGATTTACAAGGATGTTGCTGAGGTTGGAGGATTTGAGCTATAGGGAGAGGCTGAATAGACTGGGGCTATTTCCCCTGAAGTATCAGAGACTGAGAGGTGACCTTATAGAGGTTTATAAAATCATGAGGGACATGGATAGGGTGAATAGACAAGGTTTTTTCCCCGGGGTGGGGGAGTCCAAAACTAGAGAGCATAGGTTTAAGGTGAGAGGGGAAAAATTTAAAATGGACCCAAGGGGTAACATTTTCACACAGAGGGTGGTACATGTATGGAATGAGCTGTCGTGGGAAGTGATGGAGGCTGGTACAATTACATGATTTATAAGGCATCTGGATGGGTACATGAATAGGAAGGATTTGGAGGGATATGGGCCATTTGCTGGCAAATGGGACTAGATCTATTTAGGGTGTCTGGTCAGCATGGACAAGTTGGACCAAGGGTCTGTTTCCATGCTATTACTCTATGATCTTATTGAATGACAGAGCAGGATCCAGGGGCTAAATGAAGAACTTCTGCCCCAGTTTTGTATTTTCGGATGTAATTAGTGAGGGACAATAAATGCCCATTAATGAATAAGACGTGAATCACCGGCAAAGGTAATTGGGGACTGGCAATAAATTTAGGCCTTGCCCTCTGCCCTCAGATCTCAGGAAAGAAAAAAAAAAGAATTACCCCTTAATCTTACGGGATGGATGTGCAGAACATTTTGTTTTCACGCACTGAGCCCTGCTCAAAAGCAGCCTGGTTGTGAGATATGACACGCCGGGGTGGATTCCTTTTCTTTGGGCACTTGTGTTTTTGCAGCGTTCCCTTTAAGAGGCATCGCGATGACTGATGTAACTTAACACGGGCTTCTGTGTAAGCTGAGGCTAAACAAACACAGATGGATTGCCGAATGCGTTCGTGAAAAAAAATGTTGGCAGGGCAGAGGAAGGGGACTTGAGATGACATTCTCGCATCACTAGAGGCATTGCTACAGAGCTGTTGCTATAGCTGCCGAGAGGGAGGGTTAACACACACACACACACAGACAGGAGTAAGGGGCTGAACACCTCCCGGCAGATCATTCAATTATAAGAAAATCTCAGATGTCTTGGTGATAATGAGGACCTCGGAGAGCCTGAATGAAGCAGAGTGGAAGAGACTGTGCACGATAAAGCGGCTGAAACGGAAGAACCGGGATGTTAGCAGGCAAGGGGGGATCCTGGAGAAAGTTTACGGAGGTGAGGAGGGAAGACTCGGGGATGCTTTGATCGCCCGCCTGAGCGACAGCACCGACACTTTGCAAGCAGCGGCCGTCAGCTCCGCGGGTGCTGAGTTACTGGGGCTGAGCCGGATTGTGAGCCCAGCCTGTGTGCCCGCTACTACCGCCGCTGTCGGCGTAGGACGGCGGCACGACGAGGAGCTCAGCCCAAAGTCCGCCGCTCCGGCACGGAGGAAATTCCCTCGCCCTCCCACGTCCCAAGCGGGCGCCACCGAGCCCCGGGCGTTCACCGGGCAGCCGAGCCTGCAACCCCGCGTCCTGCTGTGCCAGCGCCCCGCCGACGGCTGCTACTCGAGCCTCCCGCCCGCAGCTTACAGCCCGTCGCCTCGGAAGCGGCTGGGAGAGCCGTCCGGCGCCTCCACCGAGATCAAAGCCATCCAACAGACCCGCAGGCTGCTGGCCAACGCCAGGGAGAGGACCAGGGTCCACACTATCAGCGCTGCCTTCGAAGCTCTGAGGAAACAGGTAAATTGAGAACGTGGGCATGTCACATCAGCAATAGAACAACAGTGTCTTTTATCTATATTTAATGAGCTAGCCTCTGCAAGAGAGATTGAAGGAAACGCAAATTGTCAAAGGCTATCGTCGTATTTCAGCTGATAAGCCTAACTATAAATAAAAGGTGTTAATAGTTCATCTCAGTGTAAATATTGATGACAATGTGTGCTGTTTAAATTCAGCCTCCAACTACCTTCTGGAATTAAAAGTAATAACCGGAGACAAACATTTTCAGAAACAGTCTTGAGTGTAAATGGATGTGCACAAGGGCAACTGACAATAACGACATTGTTTTACTGTAATTCATTCAGAATTGGACAGAAAGAAAACGTTACTTCCACAAACGCTTCAGACAGATACAAGAAGTTACTCGGCAAGTTTGGCAGCATCTGTGGAGAGAGAAATTAGAGTTGACATCGCGAGTCAACTCAGTTGAAGAAGAGTCATATCGGGCTGTCTTGCTCTCTCTCCCCACACAGATATTGCCTGACCTGCTGAGCTTCTCCAGCATTTTCTGTGTTTGTTTCTAATTTCCAACATTCTCACAAGAAGTTACTTAATCCGAAACAAAGGTTATCTGGGGGTAGGCGGGAATGTGGAATTAGAGCCGCAATCGGATTGGCCCTGATTTTATTGAATGGTGAGGCAGATGCGAGGGGCCGAATGGTCTATCCTTGCTGCTAATTCGCTGTAGATCCCACTGTGGACCCCAAACTCGTCAGAAGGCAGCATTGCACCTTTCAAACCGAGTCTGTTATTGCTTGTTAAAACTCAGAGTTTATAGTGGCATGTTACAGACTCTGAATCCAGTGAGTTCGTCCAGTCTCTATCCAACAGTTTGTGGGACACAGTTAAGAAATGCTGCTACCGGGGTGGGTGGGACAGGGAATGTATTGAAACGTGATTAAGTGGCAACTGTTTTTTTTTGAAAAGATCACTTTAATATGTTGTGCTCCAGCTGGCCTCTGAGTTACATAATGTAGCATAAGAAAGGCCGAGTTTGTGCGAGTGTTTACAAATACTGCTCTGTGCATGAGAGGTCACCCAACCGATGACTGAAAGATTGCACAAACCGAGTTCAGCCCGAAGTGCAACATTGCTGATTGGGGGAATTGGACGGGAGCCCGGGCACGTGTTGTGTGTTGTTTCACTGAAACCATTAAACGACAGAACTTGGTCGAACCTTATCACAATTTATCAATATGCAACCTCTAGGTCAACACAGCGTGATCCACTTCACTTTATAAAGCCACCTCAGCAATGTGCAGATTCATTTATTTCGCTTCATGGAATCTACCCAGTGTTAATGCCAAGGTTTTATTTGCAATATACAGAACCTAGCAATTTCAGGTAGCATTTATCTGTGCTTATGAATTACTACACCTGATTATTTCCCTTCATGTGTAGGTTGTGTGTGTTATATGTTTTGAGTATGTACATGCCGTGCCAGGCTGACATGTTGCATTTTCCTCCCCTCGCCCCTTCAATGACTTCGGGCGCCTCTCTGCAGGTTCCTTGCTATTCATATGGACAGAAACTGTCGAAGTTGGCGATCCTGAGGATAGCGTGTAATTACATCCTGTCCTTGGCCAGGCTGAATGACCTCGATTACAGCTCCGATCACAGCAACATGAGCTTTTCCGAGTGTGTGGAGCAATGCACCAAGACGTTGCAGGCAGAGGGCAGATCAAAAAAGAGGAAGGTGAGCTTCCAGTACAGTTCCAAATAAAAAAAAGCACACGCAGCCCCCTTCCCACTGCTCCCCCAGCCACCCCCGCCATCTGTCACACACATCCAAACCGCCGGAATGAGATGAGGTTTTTTTTTTCTAGCCTCTCTGACAGCCTTTCCTCACCGCACTAACTCCTTCCTTCGCCTCCTGAATGTCTTGTGGTCTCCCTACTGATCTGTACTTTTCGACAGGAACTGCGCTGGCCTTTTGCAGAGACTCTCGAGAAGTGAAACATTTCAGAACAGTGCGGTCATGTGTTAAGATTTGAAATGAGACCGGGGAGGGGGGGTGCGGAATGGAGAGGTCTAGAGGTTGAGACAAGGTTACCGACCCTCTGGGTACAATACATGTTTGCTTACAAAATCGATCAACCTCACAATTTGCAAAACGTCAAATGGAGATTTATCTCTCCATTTCTTAAAAAAAAGATAAAATGCAACATTGGTAGTATTATTGTCTGGATTTAGGACGATCTCTTAGTAGTAAATCTTCATTAAAAAAAACTCGTGAAACAATTAAAGTGATGGCAGATTTTCATTCCCACTTTATGACAATGGGAGTTTTTAAACTCCATCTGAACTTCCCTCTGCATTCTTGTACTTTCCAACCGCGATAGTGTCTAATAAATCACACGCTGATCTTGCCACCGTGTTGTTTGTGGAGTGAATGAATGGAGAAGATCGTTTTTTTTTTCGGGACTGTTTGGTGTTTGCGCAGCTCCAGACTCCAGATGTTCAGCTGCTGGTGTGGGAAGCGGAGCTGGCGCCACTCAGGGCAGAGGGCAGAACAAAGGCACGCGATTTGGGGAAGAAACACTCAGTCACACGAAGCTTTTGGCACATTCCCCAGCACTCGGCTGGACATCTGTTCCAGAAAACTTTTTTTAATAGCTGCTTTCTGAGCAGCTCCTGAGGATACACTGACTGCAGCTGTTTCATGTGGAGAGGGAGCGAGAGAGAGAGAGAGAGACGGAAGCTCATATGAATGCTATGAATAATATTTTTACAATTCTAAATACAGGAAAATCGCTATTGCTTTCGTATTTTTTTGTTGAAATTTAAACTGCTTTGTGTTAAATGTTCGATTTACTAGAATGTCACCACTACCCCCACCCCACACACACGCAAGAAATTGGCCAAATTTGAATGTCTAATATAAGATTATGCTGCTCAGTTTGATTTCAAACAATGCTGTTCTTATTCAGAGTTTTGTTTGAATATAGCTTTTTACTTTTTAAATGGAAGAATCAAACAGATGCAACACATTATGCTACAACATTTTGAAGGTACACAGTGTCTTCACATTGTTAACATTGTGGTTGTACTCTTACCTCAACTAACTCATAGCAGAACTGGCTCCCAGTGGGCTGTATTACTTTTTAACTGTTTGTTATGGTGAGAGAGCTCTGCGCATACCTGTCCACATGAATCTCACCACAGAGTGGTAACTGGCCTGATAACATGGCCAAGATTGTCCACGTGCTCACAACATGAAGCACCTTTGAAGTAGTCAGACATGCTAAGCCATTCCATACAGTCATTACTGAACACATATGACTAGATGAGTGCCCAGATCAAAACCTCACAGCTCACAGTCTTCTGACAGCAATTTCTGGCATACACACATGCATAGCTAAGCTTGGCAATCGAAGCTCCCTTCACGGTTACAATACCTCTTCACAGGGTGTTCTGTAACAAAGCTCACTGATATGCTTGGCAGTGAAATCATTCTAATAGCACAAAGTTGGGATACTTAGCCACTTGTTTCCCACCAAAGGCATCAACAAAAGTTAAGGCTGGTACATTCAAAAGAATGTGAATACATAGCAACAGGAAAAGTGATAATTAATGATAAACAGTAACGCACTGTGGCCCTGAGAAGTTAATTTTACAAGTGTAGAATCTCATTTCTTAATTAAATAGGGGTGGAGACTAAAAACGCCTTTTCCTGTGTGCCTGTTCTAGCTTTTTTTTCTTAACCCCATCGTCATGGTTTATAAATCCTGCTTTAGAGTCTGCAGGGTGTATTTCCCCAACTCTGTGGAGACACAACTGGAAGGTGGGGCGTCTGGAGAAAATAGGGGACGGTCACATTGAGCAGTTTCCCAATATATTCCCAGCACCATAGTACATTTCCAGGGGTGGTAACCTATTAAGGTAATTAACGTTCCAATGATCTTTTGCAATGCCAGTACTTTGCTGGCATTAGAACTGTCTCATGCCACATCCAGAAGATACTACTCATTGCAGGCCGTCTCTGTATGATACACTGGGGATTCATTAGAGTCAGGGCTATGTGCACAATAATGGGTGAGGAGTTTGACAGGCTTTACACATGGCCCAAACAATAAGGCAGAAGCACAAAAACAGAAATTGCTGGAAAAGCTCAGCAGGTGTGGCAGCATCTGTGAAATCAGAGTTAATGTTTCGGGTCCAACGACTCTTCCTCAGAACTGCACAGAAATGTTACAGTGCAGAAGGAAGGCATTCAGCCCATGCTCTCCAACAAGTATAATGACTTAGTGCCATTCTATTGCCTCCTCCTCATACCCTTGCACATTGTTCTTATTCTTATCTTGTTCTGAGGAAGGGTCACCAGCCCCGAAACGTTAACTCTGTTTTCTCCTTCACAGATGCTGCCAGACCTGCTGAGCTTTTCCAGCAACTTTGTTTTTGTTCTTATTCAAATAATCATCTAAAGCCTTCTTGAAAACCTCAATTGTGCTTCCAGCACACTTCCAGATAGGGCATTCCAGAACCTAACCACTTGTTGTATGAAAACTTTACTTCTCGCATCACATTTGCTGCATTCATGGATTATTTTAAACCTGTGCCCTTTCATTCTCAATCTTTTGAGCAGGAAAAGTTTCTCCCTATCTACTCAATGCAGAGCTCTTGTCATTTTGAAAATTTCTATCAGATCTCCCCTTAACTTTCTTCTCTCCGAGGGCAACTTCTCCAATCTATCCTCATAACTGAAGTTTCTCATCTCTAGTACCATTTTGTAAATATCTTCTAAATGCTGTCAAATTTGTTTACACTTACAGGTGTAGCACCCAGAACTGACCACAATACTGCAGCTGAGGTCTAGCAATTATCTTGTATAAGTTCAGCATAATCTCCTTGATCTTGTACTCCATGTTACTGTTAATAAAACTTAGAATATGCTATGTTTTATTAACTGCCCTCGCCATCCCATCTGTCACCTTCAGGGATCAATATATACACAAAATTATTTAAATAGCGAAATGCTGCAGAAATCTACAGAAAGAAGGAATTTGGGAATCTTCAATCATGAATCACGAAAAGCTAGCATCCAAATTCATTGGTAGTAAGGAAGGAAAATAGAATGTTGACCTTTATTTCGAAGGAAATGAACTATAAAAGTAAGGGGGTCTTGCTAAACCTATACAAGTCCCTGGTCAGACCACAGCTGGGATGCTATGAACAGTTTGGCCCCCTTATCTAAATAAAGATATACTGGCATTGGAGGCAGTCCAGAGAAGGTCCAGTAGACTGTTAACAGGTATAAAGGGACTGTCTTATGAGGAGAGTTTGAGTAGTTTAGGCCTGAATTTATTGGCGTTTAGAAGAATGAGAGGTGACCTTATTAAACAATTGGTTTTTTAGGGGACTTGTCAGGGTAGATGCAGAAGGCTTGTTTCCCCTTGTGGGAGAGATTAGGACTAAAGGGAATAATCTTAGAATAAGGGGGTCGCACATTTAAGACAGAGATAAGAGGAACTTCTTCCCTCAGATGGTAATGAATCTATGAAATTCTTTATCACAGAGAACTGTCAGTGCTGGATCATTGAGTATATTCAAACTGGTATCGACAGATTTTTACTCAGTAAGAGAAACAAGGATGATGGGGAAAAGGCAAGAAAGTGTAGTCAAGGATTATCACATCAGCCATGATCTAACTGAATAGTGGAACAGACTTGAAACACTGAATGGCCTAGTTCTGCTTCTGTGTCTTATGGTCCTTCTGTTCCTGCACATCCTTAAATGTGACATGCTCAATTTTCTCAGCATTTCAATGTTCTCCTAAAATGCATCACCTTGCACTTCTCCACATTGAACTTGATCTGCCATCTATCTACCCACTCCATCAACTTATATATGTACTTTATGAATCTACACTGTCCTCCTCACTGCTTACAATGCTTCTACATTTCCATTAATTACACACTTGGAAATTGTCCCCTGCACACCAAGATCTAGATCATCAGGCAAAACAAGGATCCCAATACCAACTCCTGGGAAACCCCACTACAAACCTTACACCAGTCTAAAAAATATCCATGGCTTGCTGTTCCCTATTGCTCAGCCAGTTCTGTACTAACATTACTAAGGCCAATCTCCTGCCTTTTTCCCATCTGGTCTCAATAATGAGTTCCCAAAAGTAAAATCCAACTCTGCATGTCTCAGGGAGGAAACTTTAGTCTGAGCAGCTGAGAAACATCTCTGCTGGTGCCATGCTGACTGATGCCACAAATCTCCTGCACATGGCCCTACAGGACGTGAATGGTGAACTCACTCTTAGGGCTGAACTGAAAGGGTATGGGAGAAAGCGGGAACTGGGTACTGAAGTGGAGGATCAACCAAGATCATACTGAATAGCAGAGCAATTGGAGGACTGAATGGGCAAAACTTTAACCATTACGATTGGCAACCAAATGCTGGACCAAAGAAACAAATTTTAAGGAGGTCAAGCGGCTTACTGAGCAATTCTGCAGCTGAAAAAGTGACTGCCATTAAAGTTTTGGAGTAGATCTGTAGCTCATGTTGTGGGTGTTGTGGTTGGTTGGCTCGCCGAGCTGGTTTCTTGTTTCGCAGACGTTTCGTTACCCTGCTGGGTAACATCATCAGTGCAGCCTCTGATGAAGCGTTAGTGTGTTTTCCTGCCTGGTTTTTTAACTCTGGAGTCCGTTGAGATGGATTGCCTCACTTCTGGGTTTCCTTCATAGTGGAATGTATATGGGGTCGAGTTCAATGTGTTTATTAATAGCTTGCTTCGTGGAGTGCCAGGCTTCTAGGAATTCTCATGCCTGTCTCTGCCTAGCCTGTCCCAGGATCTCGGTGTTGTCCCACTCGAAATGGTGGTTCTCCTTGTCTATATGGATTGAGATGAGTGAGTATTGGTCGTGTCTTTTTGTAGCCAGTTGGTGTTCGCGTACCCTTGTTGTTAGTTTCTTTCCTGTTTGTCCGATGTAGTGTTTCTCGCAGTCTCTGCAGGGGATCGTGTAGATGACATTGATCCTGTCCATGGCGGGGAGTGGGTCTTTAGTTCAGTTGAGCACTTGTCGTAGGGTTGATGTGGGCTTGTGTGCCACTCTGATGCCCAGCGGTCGTAGGAGTCTTGTGGTTAGTTCCGATGCGTTCCTGATGTAGGGTAGTGTGATGAGTGTGTCGGGGCGTGTAGTATCTTCCTGATGTTGTTCGTGTAGGCATCTCCTGACCCAATTTTTTGGATATCCGTTACCCTTGAACACTTGGAAGAGGTATTCTTCTTCCTCTTGGCGTAGTTCCATGTTGCTGCAGTGCGTTGTTGCCTGTTTAAATAGTGTTCGCACGCAGCTTCGTTTGTGTCTGCTGGGATGGTTACTATTGAAGTTCAACACTTGGTCTGTGTGTGTGGCTTTTCTGTGTACTAGCAAGGACGGCCCTTCCGCAGATCCAACCAAAACTATGGATACGCTATGTGGATGACACCTTTATCATCATTAAACGGACCAAACTAGAGGAGACACACAAACTTATAAACAACACCCTCACTGGAATAAAATTCACCAGAAAGGAGGAGAAGAACAAACAGCTCCCATTCCTGGACATCATGGTAGAGTGCAAGACAAATGGGGTACTCCAAACGAAAGTACACAGAAAAGCCACACACACGGACCAGGTACTGAACTTCAACAGTAACCACCCTGGCACACACAAATGAAGCTGCGTGTAAACACTATTTAAAAGGGCAACAACACACTGCAGCAACATGGAACTACCCCAAGAAGAAGAATATCTCTTCCAGGTTTTCAAGGGTAACGGATATCCAAAAAACTGGGTCAGAAGATGCCTATGTGAACAACATCAGGAAGATACTACACGCCCCGACACACTCATCACACTACCCTACATCAGGAACACATCAGAACTAACCACAAGACTCCTACAACCGCTGGGCATCAGAGTGGCACACAAGCCCATGAACACCAACTGGCTACAAAAAGACACGACCAATACTCACTCATCGCAATCCACATGGACAAGAAGAACCACCATTTCGACTGGGACAACACCAAGATCCTGGGACAGGCTAGGCAGAGACAGGCACGAGAATTCCTAGAAGCCTGGCACTCCATGAAGCATGCTCTTAATAAACACATTGAACTCGACCCCATCTACACTCCACTACGAAGGAAACCCGTAAATGAGGCAATCCAGCTCGACGGACTCCAGAGTTTAAAAACCAGGCGGGAAAACACACCGATGCTTCATCGGAGGCTGCACTGAGGATGTTACCCAGCATGGTAATGAAACGTCTGCGAAACAAGAAACCAGCTCAGCGAGCCAACCAACCTCAACAGTGGCTGCCATTTTTAGAGTAAATCTATCAGAGATGTACATGATGCCAGATTTCGAATAGTAAAGAGAATTATTTGCTTAGTTTTATAAAACGTGTAAGTTATTAAACGGATTTAATGTAAGGGGCAGGAGGTTTAGACGAGATGTGAGGAAAATCTTTTTCATCCAGAAGGTGGTGAGAATCTGGAACTATCTGCCTGTAACGGTGTTAGGGACAGAAACCCTCATAACATATAAGACTTATTTAGATGTGTATTTGCAATGCTCAGGTATATGAGGCTTTGGGGCAAAGTGCTGGGAAGTGATACTAGAATAGTTAAGTGGTTGTTTTTGGCAGGCACAGATGTGATGGGCCAAAGGGCTTTTTACTGTGCTGTAGACTTTCTATGATCCTCTGATCCCTTTGGACCCATCTTGAGCCTGATTCTTCTGTCAGACTCAATGCAATGTCAAAGCTTACAGAATACGGCAGCAGAGTAGCGCTCCTAAGCCAGAGCTCATTCGCTCCATCAATCTCTTTTCTTCTTATACCCCTTTCTATGTTTTTTTGCTTCTTCTTTCTTTATTTTTTTCTCTCTACTGAACTCCATTCATCAGATGACATTGGTGGTAGAGAGTTGAGCCACGAGGACTCTAGTGACCCCAAGCCTTGAGAAGCCCAGCACGGACTCCCAGCCTCGAGGTGAAGCCCAGCACAGACTCTCAGCCTCGAGGTGAAGCCCAGCATGGACTCTCAGCCTCGAGGTGAAACCCAGCACCGACTCTCAGCCTCGAGGTGAAGCCCCGTATGGACTGTCAGCCTTGAGGTGAAGCCCAGCACAGACTGTCAGTCTCGAGGTGAAGCCCAGCACAGACTCACAGCCTCGAGGTGAAACCCAGCACAAACTCCCTGTTTTAGAACTTCAGGACTGTAATGCTGAACTTCTACTTTTATTTCTTTATTTTTCTAATTTATACCTAAGATTTTGTACATTGTACCCAAGATGGCGCCAGAAATGGCGACTTTGTAACACTTCTTGTTGTATTCCTGTATCCCTGTACTTTAGTACATGTGACAATAAAACCTAATTCTATTCTATTTCTGTTAAATGGAGGCAACGTGTTATAGAACATATGGCTTCACTTTGTAACTGTTTCGGAGCAGCAGTATACTTCTGTCAAAGTATTGCCAAATATCTTTAGAGCAGAAAATCTTTGCACACAGACAAAGGTCATTTGGCCCATCATACATGTATTGGCTCTTTGAAAGAAATATCCAGTTTTCCCTTGTTGCATTGTCCTAAACAGTATAATCCAATTATTTATTGACTGTTTCTCATTGTCTAACATTTCCATTTTGAAAGAGCTACTGCAATTGGAATAAGTATATCGTTCAACCAATTCCAACAACTTGTTTTCTTCCCGTTGAACTCATGCCTCATTTATGTAGGTTAATGGAATTGACCATGTAGGTGTCTTTGATGTTCCAGAATCCCACTTCCCATCCTTTCCTGAGAACTAAAGCCTTTTGCCAGTAAGTGCAATTTATTTATGTTTATAGAAAATGTGCTAGTCGGCCACTTTCTAACTCGGAATTTTGTTAAATTGTCAGAATGATGTGGGCAAGCCAAAAATTGACCATGAAATCCAATGGGAAATTTTGTGTTAGGCTCATTCATTGGCAAAATATGGCAGAAGCTAGCCTGATATGGGATCTCTCCAATAACAGTGTCACAATGGCCAGAAGCTGCAGTGTAGGTGTTTGATATGTGGTTTACACATTATTACCATTGCATTAGTTATTTCCTGTGTCATGTTTTTAAAAATAGATGTGATCTGTGTTGGAGAAGCACTATCTCATGTTTCATGCACCTTCTATTCTCTCCTGTTCAGGTGAGAGTAAATTTAACTGTTAGACCTCCCCGATTTCAGCAGCCTTGCAGATTGCTTTTTAAAATCTATAGCTTTCTCCCACACAGTAAATGGATTATTTAGGGCGCAATATGAGAAACAAATGTGAAAATGACAGTCTGTTGAGGAGATAGAGGATGATAATTGAGAGCTCTGAGTGACTGGGTATAGGATGGCAATGAGGTACGCAGTGGAGATGTTGGGATAGATTTCCACCCAGACACTAAGCATCCCTTGAGAGAAAAATTGTCTGGAAGGATCAAGAGTGTCTCTTTAAGAATCTGCTAGATCTTCAATTAAGTAGAAGGAAAATCCATCAGTTACTGTTACCAATTTGCAATCCTTCCACAAGACTTTCCTGTCTGGACTCTGCCCAGGCAATGCTTATTGCCCTGGCATCAAAGATTTTTTAAAAATCTGTTCCATTGGCTCACACACAAATGATGTGTGATGCATTGCCATGCAATCTATTTTGCCCAACTGTGTACTATCACAAGATTTTCCAAACATTTCCATGAACACAGTGCCACGTGAATGCTTTTAAGGCTAGTACGTTTTCAATCATCAGCTCTATGAAAAAGAAAGAAGCTTTATTTATGTAGCTTCTTAGTATCTAAATTTTTTTTGCATATTAAGTTAATTATTGAAGCTCAGTGATTGCTGCCAGTTAGACAACAATGGCAATGATTCTGCTCCAGCAACACTTGCCAAACTGGAGATTAATGCAAGGTTAACACAAGAGCACCCTCACCCTGTTGCAATAGTTCAAGAATATAGCTTACCATAATCATCCCAAGAGCAGCTCGTTAGGAGTAAAGTGTTCTGGCTTTTCTGGCAATATCCCTAACCTGAATATGAACTCTTCGAAGTGTTTTCATTTCAGGAGGAGTGTTGACCAAGACATCGGAAGAACTCTCTGCTCTTAACATCAACCTGGATGGTCAGATAGGGCTTCACCTTAATGCCTCATCTGAAGGAGAAAATACATATGTTCAGTACTTCTTCCCCTCATCTAATTTTGTTTAAAATGCTAAACGTTTTTACTACTGCTGTCTTCTTCCTTCCAAGAAAGAAGTGCATGCAACCAGAATTTGTTCACTTTAGCTTTCCTTCTCTTTTCCCCGAATTAATCATGAGCTTTATAGTTACAAAATAAATAGTTTGAACGGGGTATGTTATAGAGTGCTGAATGACAAATGCCCTAGTTAAGGAAGAATTACATGTTTAGTCTAGAACAAATTACCTGATCACTCACTAAGCAAAAATACAACTGCTTAGTGATTAACAGTGGAACTGGTCTAATTATTGATGATTTGGAAATGTGATTTACATCAATTCAGCATTTAGAAGCAAATATTTCACCAGGAATGCATTGAAAATATTTTTCTTTACGTTCTAATCACAGGCCTGTGTGTCAAGATGACTGATTTTAGTCAGGGCAACTTTTGGGGTGTACCATTTGACCCAAGAGAGGAAAAGATCAGTTAGAATTTGTATTCTTGTTATTAAACAATCTTTCCTGGAAATGTGTGTTTATGTGAATGTCAGATGAGGACAAGATTAGACTTGGCTGTGATACCATCCATGGTTGTCAATGCAGTCTGTGTTCATAAATGAAGAATGACCACTTAGGCAATGGACTAGAGGATTAGCAGAGCTTGTGGGACTATACTTGCAGGAGGGGAGAAGGATAAAATAGGCTGGAAAGTAGTTCACTTTCTTTGACCTAAGTTTAACATTGGAATTTGATTATATTGTGTTGCGTGTATCTCCTTCTTGATTGCCTCACAGAAGTTTTGGCCCTCACTGAAACAACATTCCATTGTTTGCAACATTCTGGAATCAATCCATAGATAGCTGTGATAATTTTTCTTTTTAATAAAATCTGTTTCTTTTTGATATCCCACAAAGGTAAGCTTTGGTTGAACGGCTAGCAATCTCATTGCTGAGTCAAAGTGTCACAATTTCATGTATTACAAGACTTGAGCGTGTAACTTAATGTTGAGGCAGCACTGCTTTTTCGAAATGCTAAGTCGAAACCCTGTCTGTCTGTTCCTGTGGTTCAGGCAGACATTCACAATCCTATTGCATTACTGAATTGAGCAAAGGATTGTCTGGTGTCCTGGCCCAATACCATCAAAACCAATTAACTGATTATTTGTCTTGGACACACCCACTTACACTGAAAAAACAATTAATTATATATAAGGTGCTTTTGAATATGTCAAATCATTGCGATTAAGTATGATGAACGTCCAAACTTTCCTTGCTTTTGTTTATTGCTCATCATTATCTTTCTCTGCATTCACGTCACATACATATTTTCTTCCTACTTGTAATGTGTTAGTATTTGCAGAGATATGAACCAACAAATCTGCTAATTTCACAGCATAGGGATCTTACGCATCCGGTGTTGTTCTCCTCAATTGCGTTGTCTCATGCTGGAAGTATTAAGGGATGAAGGGATGCAGACAACCTGCTGTCAGGTCTCAGTCAATGTCTGTCTTGATTTGAATGTGAAAACAGAGTTGCAGCAAGCGACTCAAGGTTAACATGGTTATTACCCTTGGCAGCATTTTGCCTTCCCGGTGCCTAATCACAAAGAACAGAAGACATGGGGCCCAAGGTTCAAACCTACACTGGAGCTGCACTTTGTGGAGCTCTATTTATGGGCATTCTTCAAACTCTAATATTGTTCCATATCTTAAAATTATTCATTTGAGCTATTTATTTAAGAAAATCAGAAAATAAGTAAGTGGTCTGTGAAGCACCCTGAATAGCATGTTGAAGGTTTTCACTCACCAGTGTTAAAATTGAACTTAGTCTATTAAAACCTGAACTCATTTCAGATGTCTGAGTTCATTATTTAGAATTAAATACTCGTGCATTTATTGCCTGAGTGAAATGGAGTGAAACTATGCATTTTTATGGGCCTTACATTCAGTTAGCCTGACTTTGCCTTTAAGTGTGCCCCTAATACGAAACACATTTGACTGCCAACAGCTGCTAGTAAACTCAGTACTCTATGGGTTAATTAATCTCATCCTATTCTGCATGGTCTACGACTAATTCCGATCATAAATTACACTGTGCCGTTTCAGGAATGATCCGGGGAAGGAGCGACATATCACAGGAACATCACACAGTGAACTGGTGTCTAGCCAACACTGACAGGGGAAGCAGACGCATAAGACATTGAAGACCAGATATAGGATTGCAGGAGACGTTCCACGGAAGAGAGGCTAATGCAAAAGAAATGATGTTGCCGATTTGGGGAAATCAAAATGAAGCCACTTTTATTGTGAATACACTATCAACCTTTAAGAACAGTCAAATCTCTAGATGTGCAATCTGCTCAGCATTTTCTCTTTTTGCTTTGAAGAAGGAAGATGTTGTTTTGAGCCGCCACTGACAGCACAGAGAACAAGATAAAGAGGAATCATGCAATTTGAACATTGATAGTTTTGTTTTGAAAGTTAGGAGAGTTAAAAATCAAGCCTCTGGGACAGATTTAGCTATGAACACATGTTAGCCCACTGGGTACAATGTAATGCATTTTGTTTTTGTGACTGGTTAACAAGGATTTATGATGCTGTAGAGGAGTTTGTAACAATCATCTGCGTGCCAGGATTAATTGCATATTTTTGATACTGTAAATCTGAATACTTTGCTGTAAAAAGAGTTGGCTTAATTTGATGAATCAAGCTAAAAACTAGTGCTAGTTATTTCAAAAACTCCAGTATTTTCAGTCAGTTGGTTGTAATGCCGATGACCCTACATGTGATCTCGTGTATTTTCAGCTGTTTTCTGATTGTGTACTAGCAAGAATTCCCCTGATGATAGCAATTTACAGCGGGGTGTCCTTAGAAACAAGTGGTCAGACAATCAGAAAGCGCACTGATATGACATGCACTTTATGATCTATGTAATCACACTGTTCCTTGTATTATTGTCAGGTCATATTAATCACTAGCATTAATGTACAAATGTTTGTAAAGGTACTTGAGACTTTGGATGGTTTTTGGAAGTCAGTTATTGTGTTGTGAGGAAGTCAGGGTGCAAATAGTTCCAAATATGTTTCTTTGAATTTCTTTTCAGAAGCATTGGCTGTATAGATGAGAGTGTTCCCTAGGCTCAGTCATCTCAGACAAGGATGCATTTGGTCTATGTTTGTTTGAGGTGCATTGTCTAGAGTGCCCATTTCTAATTGACATCCATAGCCTAATCCATCCTTGTTGGAAGTACACATGTATGGAAATCACATGAGGTGGAGGATTGGGTTTGGTTCTGATGCCAATGGTTAAATGAGCTATCATGAATGGTGAACACTTGGACTCGTGGTCACCTAGCCAAGGCACTAAATGGGACCTGGCAACTGTAAAACCAGTCAGCACCATCATAGAGAAAGATATGAGTAGATCACTGATCAAGGGGAGTGTCAGGGGTTAAGACCATAAGACATAGGAGCAGAAAAATTAGGCCATTCGATCCATCAAGTCTGCTCCGTCATTTGATCATGGCTATATGTCTCTCAAGCTCAGTCTCCTGCCTTCTCCCCGTAGCCCTTGATCTCCTAACTAATCAAGAACCTATCTATAGCTGTCCTAAGTACACTCAATGACTTGGCCTCCGCAGCCTTCTACATCAATGAGTTCCACAGACTCACCACCGTCTGGCTGAAGAAATTCCCTCTCATCTCTGTTCTAAAGGGTCATCCCTTCACTCTGAGGGTGTATCCTCAGGTCCTAGTGTCTCCTTCTAGTGGAAATATCTTCTCCACTCCATCAAGCGCTTTCAGTGTTTTGTAAGTGTCAGTGAGATGCTCCCTCATCCTTATGAGTTCCATCGAGTACAGCCCAAGAGTCTTCAACTGCTCCTCATATGACAAGCCCTTCATTGCCAAGATCATTCTTGTAAAACTTCTCTGACCACTTCCAATGTCAGCATATACTTAGATACGGAGTCCAAAGCTTAGGAAATGCCATTTGGCTGGTTAATGCTTATCATTCAAACATGCATCAGCTTAACAGAAAAGAATATTACTTTAGGTTGAGGTTTACCTTAAGTGCCATCCAGGATAGCGGAACTGGTTAAAACCAAAATGCCCCAAATCGTCAAAGCTACCAAAGGTTAATTTGTTTTGTTTTCTACTCATTTGTGGGATATGAGTGTCGCTGCCTGGCCAGCATTTCTTGCCCATCCCTAGTTGCCCTTGAGAAGGTGTTGGTGAGCTGCCTTCTTGAACTGCTGCAGACCTTCTGCTGTGGGTTGACCCATAATGCCATTGGGGAAAGAATTCCAGGATTTTGGCCCTGCGACAGTGAAGGAACGGTGATATATTTCCAAGTCAGGATGGTGAGTGACTTGGAGGGGAACTTGAAGATGGTGGTGTTCCCATATGTCTGCTGCCCTTGTCCTTCTAGATGGAAGTGGTTGTGGGTTTGGAAGGTGCTGTCTGAGGATCTTTGGTGAATTTCTGCAGTGCATCTTGTAGATAGTACACACTGCCGCTACTGAGCGTCGGTGGTGGAGGGAGTGGGTGCTTGTGGATGTAGTGCCAATCAATCAGGCTCCTTTGTCCTGGATGATGTCAAGCTTCTTGAGTGTTGTTGGGGCTGCACTCATCCAGGCAAGTGGGGAGTATTCCATCACACTCCTCACTTGTGCCTTGTAGGTTTGGTGGACAGGATTTGGGGAGTCAGGAGGTGAATTACTTGCCACAGTATTCCAAGTTTCTGGCCTGCTCTTGTAGCCAGTGTTTATGTGGTGAGTCCAGTTGAGTTTCTGGTCAATGGTAACCTCCAGGATGTTGATAGTGGAGGATTCAGTGATGGTAACCTCCAGGATGTTGATAGTGGAGGATTCAGTGATGGTAACACCATTGAATGTCAAGGGGCGGTGGTTAGATTGTCTCTTATTGGTGATGGTCATAGCCTGGCATTTGTGTGGCGCGAATGTCACTTGCCACGTGTCTGCCGAAGCCTGGATATTGTCCAGATCTTGTTGCATGTGAACACGGACTGCTTCAGTATCTGAGGAGTCACGAATGATGCTGAACACTGTACAATCATTGGCGAACATCCCCACTTCTGACCTTATGATGGAGGGAAGGTCATTGATGAAGCAGCTGAAGATGATTTGGCCTAGTACACTACCCTGAGGAACTCCTGCAGAGATGTCCTGGAGCTGAGATGATTGACCTTCAACAGCCACGACCATCTTCCTATGTGTCAGGTATGACTCCAACCACTGGAGCATTTGCCCCCTGAAACCCATTGATCCCAGTTTTGCTAGGGCTCCTTGATGCCACACTCGGTCGAATGCAGCCTTGATGTCAAGGGCTGTCACCTCACCTCACTTCTGGAATTCAGCTCTTTTGTCCATATTTGAACCAAGGCTATATTGAGGTCAGGAGCTGAGTGGCCCTGGCGGAACCCAAACTGGGCGTCACTGAGCAGGTTATTGCTGAGCAGGTGCTGCTTGATAGCACTGTTGATGACACCTTCCATCACTTTACTGATGACCGAGAGTAGACTGATGGGGCAGTAATTGGCCGGGTTTGTTCAAAGAATTGTGGGTGCACTGATTAGACAAGTGTTTATTACCCATCCGTAGTTGCCCTGGGGAAGCTGGTGGTGATCTTAAACTGCTGCAGTCCTTTGGGTATACAAGCACCCACAATGCTGTTAGGAAGAGTTCCAGGATTTTGATCCAGTGACAATGAAGGAGTGGAGATATAGTTCCAAGTTAGGATGGTGAGTGGCTGGGAGGAGAACTTACAAGTGGTGCTGTTCCCATGTATCTGCTGCCCTTGTCCTTCCAGGTGGAAGAGGTCATGAAGGTTTTGAAGGTCCTTTCTAAAGAGGCTGGATGAGTTACAGGAGTATATCTTGTAGATGGTACGAACTGCACTTTGAGCATTGCTAGTCAGGTAAGTGAATGTTCAAAGTGGTGAATGGGATGTGAGTCAAGCATCTGCTTTGTCGTGGATGATGACAAGCCTCTCGAATGTTAATTGGAGCTATACTCATCCAGGCAAATGGGAGTATTCTATCCATCCCTCCCTTGTAGATGGTGCATAGACCTTGTTACTTACTGCAGGATTCCCAGACTGTGATCTCATCTAGTAGCCACTGTATTTATATTGTGAGATAACAAGGTGTAGAGCTGGATGATCACAGCAGGCCAAGCAGCATCAGAGGAGCAGGAAAGTTGACGTTTCGGGTCTGGACCCTTCTTCAGAAAATCTATTTATATTGTGAGTCCAGTTTGGTTTCTGGTCCATGGTACCACCAGGATGTTGATGGTAGGTGATTCAGCAATGGTGTTCCGATTGAACATCAAGGGGAGATGGCTAAATTCCAACTCGTAGTAATTGCTTGGCACTTATGTGGCACAAATGTTATTTGCCACTTATCAGCACATGTCAGGTCTTGCTGCATGTGGACATGAACTGTTTCAGTATCTGAGCAGTCGCAAATGGTGCTGAACCCATACTATAAGATCACATCTGTATTAAATGTTTTTAAAATTCCATACATAGAATAAATTCTACATTATCCTCTGAATAATTCCAATGAAAATGCTTTTCCATCGTCCTCCACAGAATAAAAAGGCAACCTCAAAAGTGGTGTTCTCACCCAGCTCCTTGTGTCCCCCCCCAGTCATCAATTAATTCTGTTTAAGCACATTAATATACATAGGACTCAGGGGTAACCCCATAATAGCGTAATGGAAATCCTATAATAAGTTGCCCTAAGTAGACTCAACAATCCAGATGTTTGATAACATTTTAGGAAATTATGCTGATAAACCAGCCATAAATAGAAGTTGCTGGATTCAGCAGGTCTGGCAGCATCTGTGGAGAGAAGTCAGAGTTAACGTTTCAGGTCAGGTGACCCTTCTTCAGAACTGAACATCAAATGCTGCCAGACCCGCTGAGCTCTTCCAGCAATTTCTATTTTTGTCTCAGATTTACAGCATCGGCAGTTCTTTTGGTTTCTATTAACCAGCCAGCTTGGTTTTGCTTTTGGAACATGAATAGGCCAATCCATCTAACTCTATTCAGATAATTCCACAAGTCAGTGTCTTGACAGGTTGGATAGCCATTCACTGAGAAAGAGAGGAAAGCAGTGGTGTCTATTGGTAAGTCATCCAGTTTTAGATCAATAGTCTCCAGAAGTGTCCCTATCTGTCTTAGGGGCGTCTTTAGCCTTGGCTTGGTCAACCAATGACTAATGTCTGTGGGCTTAGGTCAGTGCACTGCGTCCTTCCCAAGCAAGAGGTTTTTTTTCTCCCAGAGAGTGGTGGAAATCTGGAACTCACTGCCTGAAAGGGTTGTCAGAAACTCTTGCAACATTTACAGTGTTTAGATATTCACTTGCACTGCCAATGCCTCCAGGGCTATGGGCCAAAAGCTAGGAAATGGGATTACGTGTGGTCTGATCACAAACACCATAGGCTCAGTGTCCTTCCTCTGAGCTGAAAAGGTCGAACTCACACAGGGGAATCAGAAACACTCCCTGTGCAGATTTCTCTTCAGCAACTGAAAACTCATAAGGCACTATGCAAGAGGAAAATAGTGCTGATGTTGAATATCTGAAATAAGATCACAAAATGTTGGAGACATTGACCAGGAGTGACAACGTGGAGATGGCAAAGGTCTCAGCAGCCATCTGGAGGTTGGGCAAAAGACCCACGCTGCCCACCAGAAACAAGCACCAGTCAGGCCATGGTGAGGGAACCAGCAGCACTTTGCCTGGAATGAAGACTCTGGCGGGGTGAGGGCAGGGTGAGATTCAAAAACCCTATGCCCCCTGGCATGAGCTGCTGGTCATTCAGAGGCTGCCAGCTCTTGCAGTCTACAGCACAGCACAGAGGGGGCAGTGGCTGCTCTTTTTTTTATCCTTTCTTCATTCATTAACGGGATGAGCATGTCACTGGCCAGGCAGCATTTATTACATATCCCTAATTGCCCAGAGTACAGTTAAGAGTCAACCACATTGCTGTGGGCCTGGAGTCAGACGTAGGCCAGACCAGGTAAGGATGGTAGTTTCCTTCCCTAAAGGCATTAGTGAACCAGATGGGTTTTTCTGACAATCGACAATGGATTCACAGTCATCATTAGATTCTTAATTCCAGGTATTTTATTGAACTCAAATTCCACCTTCTGCTGCAGTGGGATTCAAACCTGGGTCTCCAGAACATCACCTGGGTCTATGGATTCACAGTCTAACGATTGTACCACTAGGCCATCACCTCTTCAGGAGAGCGTGCCTGGATTTCCTGGATGGTGGAGGAGCCGAAACTGAAGGAGAACATTTCTGAAGGTGAGGGCATTCCCTGGTTGAGGTTTACAGGGAGATGGGAAATAATGGTCAGGATGTGACTCACAGTTTGATTGTATGTCCAGTCCCTCACAATCAGGCCTTTGATTGAGGGAGAAACATTCTCCTCCTCACTCCCAAGGTGACAAAATGCCTATACAGCTTGACCTGTCCGGCACACACCACATGACGATACTTTCAGCTGAGCTAATCCAAATAGTCGGTAGGTTGAGGCAGTTACTAATCAGCCACTTAAGGACCTCAGTTGGTGACAGAATGGGAAGCTTGATCATGGGGTGGCATGGTGGCCCAGCGGTTAGCGCTGCTGCCTCACAGTGCCAGGGACCCAGGTTCGACTCTACTCTTGGGCAACTACGTGGAGTTTGCTCATTCTCCCTGTGTCTGTGTGTGTTTCTGCCGGATGCTCTGTTTCCTCCCACAGTCCAAAGATGTGCAGGTTAGATGGATTGGCCATGCTAAATTACCCAATGTGTTCAAGGCTGTGTATGTTAGGTGCGTTAGCAGTGTTATAGGGATAGGGTAGGAGGATGGGTCTGGGTGGGGATTCTCTTCAGAGGATTGGTGTGGACTTGTTGGGCCGAATAGTCTGTTTCCACACTGTAGGGATTCTATTAAAAAAGAACCAATCCTCAATCCAGAGCTTGATTGCGAATGAAGGAGGAGGTGACAGGGTTTGTGTATACCATTCCCTGGCATAATGAAGTGCCCTTCCTGCAGCCAACCTCATGAACTCTGGGAGCATCACCAGTTAATATTTCTAATCAGCAACTTTTCATCAGAAGTAAGCAAGTTGGAGATGTTACACGTTTAAAGCCAGTAGGGAAAGAGAAGAAAGAACTAACTGACAGATCTATGATTGGACTAAAGGCAGAAGGGATTAACTAAAAAAAGTGTAAGTTAAAAGTATAAATATTCCGATGGATTTCCACGCGAGTCAGATACACATTGATCAAAAGAAATGGTATTTGTTTAATGATATAACTGCCAAGAAACTGCACATATGTATACAGAAATATATTACAGTTTTAAAAAACAAGTGATGAATAATACACCTGAGGTTTTCATTCTGTTGGACGAAGTACAAAACAATTAATCATTAGACAGTATGGTCCTGTGTATCCTGAATCAGTTACCATAGACCGGAACAAGGATGTTATAAATGTGGTATACTCTCAGTGGAGTGAGTCTGTGGCTTGGAAAAATAAAGCCAATAGGAATTCGGCATCCAAGTCTGTTTGTACTGGATCATGGAATGCTAAGCTCCCCTTGATGACTGAGTGATACAGCATAGAATATGGCCCTTCAACTCATCGTGCCTGTGCCAGCACTTTGAATGAGCTATCCAATCATTAATACCACTCTCCTGTCCTGTTTCCACAGCTCTATGAACTATTCCTCTTCCAGTATTTATCCAATTCTCATGTGAAAGCTATTCTTGAATCTGTATCTTCCACCCATACAGGCAGTGCATTCTAATTCACTGCATAATGACGTTCTGCTCATCTCACCTCTGCTTTTTTAACCAGTGACTATCAATCTGTGTCCTGACCCTGTCACACCTTGTTCTGAAGGAAATAAGCTACTTCTGAGAAAACAGCATTTCTTTGGCAGCTTGTGCTCCAAAAAATGTTTAGCATGCAAGCATCTCCTGGGACTCCCTACAATGTATTGACAGGATACAACTTTGGGCAGAGCTTGATATTCTCGAGATAGGCCATTTCATTGGGTTTAGAGTCTTATGTATCACTGCATTATTTTTCAGTCATGTTCTCACCGAGTAACAGGGATTGTTACTGTGCCATTCAACCCATCCTATCTGTACTAGCTGTCCAAATGAAACTTAGTGCTTTTCACCCACCCTTTCCTTTTGACCCTGCACATTATTTCTACTTAAAAAATCATTCTGAAAGTCTCAACTTAACCTGCCTCCACCACACTTCCAAGCAGTACTCCCACTACTTGCTGAATACAAAGTTTATTTCTCACAATGCATTTACATATTTTGCAAATCAGTGCCCATTCGCGTGAAACATTTCTTTATGTCAGCTCTATACCCAGCCATCATGGTTTCGAAAACTTCAATCAAATCTGCTCTTGGCCTTTTCCTCTCCAAAAGAAATCAGCCCCAATTTCTTCACGTTTCTCATCCCTAGAACCATCCTCATCAGCCTGTTTACACACTCTCCAATATGTTCACATCCTTCCTAAAATGTGGCACCAATAACTGTGCACAATGTGTTCTACTGTATACACTGTACTCAAGTTGAAGTTTAGCTAATTTCTTCTGCAGGTTCGGCTTAACCTCCCTGCTCATGTAATCTGAACTCCACCTGTACTGCCATCTGAAATTACTTATGTACATATCTCCATCCAGGTCTCTCCACTCCTGCACAATCTTTAGACCCTTTGTTTTATACTGTATCTCCATCTCACTACCAAAATGTATCATAGCACACTTCTCTGCAGTGACCTTTATCTACCAAACATCTGCCGACTCCATACCTTGTCATTTTGGTTTTGAAATTCTAACTTTCATCAACACTTATAGCGCTTTCAAGTTTTGTATCATCTGCAATTTTTGACATTGTCCCTCAGGAAAATCCCCAATATTGAACCCTGAGGAACTCCATACAAACCTTCCTCCAGCCTAAAAAATATTGATTAACCATTACTCTCTGTTTACATAGAAACATAGAAGATAGGAACAGGAGGAGGCCATTTGGCCCTTCAAGCCTGTTCTGCCATTCTTCACATTGATGGCTGATTGTCCAACTCAACAGCCTAATCCTGCTTTCTCCCCACAATCTTGATCCCATTTGCCCCAAGTGCTATATCTAATCGCCTCTTGAATACATTCAATGTTTTGGAGTCAACTACTTCCTGTGGTAACGAATTCCACAGGCTCACCACTCTTTGGGTGAAGAAATGTCTCCTCATCTCCGTCCTAAATCATCTACCCCAATACCTCAGACTGTGACCCCTGGTTTTGGACACACCCACCATCGGGAACATCCTCCCTGCATCTACCCTGCCCAGTCCTGCTAGAATTGTATAAGTCTCTATGAGATGCCCCCTCATTCATCTGAACTTCAGTGAAAACAATCCTAACCTACTCAATCCTTCCTCATGTGTCAGTCCTGCCATCCCTGAGATCAATTGATTATCATGTCTATCAACAACTTTTGTTCAATTCAAGCTCAGTCTGACTTTAGCAAGATCTCAAAATTCAGGGTGGAAATGCACTCATCTACAGTCTTCCCCTGCTGTCTTATTTGTATCTTTCTACTGTGTTACTTCTTTCACAGTCATTGCTACACTGAAATCTTACCTTTTTTTCTGAAAAGCAAATACAATTACTAGTCATTCAAGATCTTCTCCAAGTCAAATTCAAAATCAATACTTTTCTTTCCTACAGCAATTAATTCGCTCCTCAGAACTTTGAAATGTCTTGCATTTATTAGGCTGTTTCCTCTCAGAGTTCCATTGATTGGCCCTGCAGCATTGGATGAGAGCAGAGATGGCGACCTAGGGGGAAATGGTTAATCCAAATGCAATGTTTTACACAAGGGCATAAGGGTCTGAAAGGGTTAATGTTCAGGAGTGCACTAAGCACTGTCCAATATGATGATTTCTCTGGGAATCAGGTGGGGAAACAGCATTGCGTTTCAAAGGAATAAGACCTAACATCATAGTCTCAGTAACAATGTCTGTCATTACAAAGTAACTTGAAATGAGTTGCTGGCGTACAGGAAAGTACATTTCGTTTCGCTAAGAGCCTATTTTCATTCAATTGTCAGGTGATTTTCTTCTACCTTGCCAGACCAATCAGGTCCTACAGATCACAACCAAAAAAGAGATTGTGCCGCAAATCTACTGATGGATCTTACATCCTGATGAGCTGTGTGAGGATTCATCTCAAAACACAACTTATCTAAACTGATCAGATAATTGCCTCTGGAAACTCCTGACATTCCCTGTTTGTATCATTGTATCTGAACATACACCCGTGAAGATTAATACTATTTAATACAGAACAACATGAAATCCATCTGGGCCAGCTTTTTAATTGACTTTTCCAAGTAGGAGATTCTCAGACAAACATATTTCACAGTACAGGGCAGTGTACCTTGTAGATGTACGAAACATAGCCTTGATGGATATTTGATATCATGCACTCAAACATCCACGTAGACAATGTCTATCACTCTGTCCTCATTAATATTTTTGGTTGTGTCGTCAATGATTGAGTTAGTGAGACACAATTTCCCACGCACAAAGTTGTGCTGACTATCCCTAATCAGTCCTTGCCTCTATAAATGCAAGTAAATCCAATGTCTCAGAATCCCCTATAACAAGTTAGCCACCGCTGATGTCAGACTTACAGCTCTATAGTTCCCAGGCTTCTCCTTAAAGTGTTTTTTAAATAAAAACACAACATTAGCCATCCTCCAGTCCTCCGGCACCTCATCCTCCAGCACCTCATCCTTGTCTGTATATGATACAAATATCTCTACTAGGGGTCCCACAATTTCTTCCCTAACTTCTCATAAGATCCTAGAAGACACTTGATCAGATCCTGGGGATTTATCCACCTTTATGTTTTTTTAAGACTTCCAGCACCTCCTCCTCTGTAATGTGCACTGTTTTCATGACATTAATATTTATTTCCCTGAGTTCTCTAGCCTCCATTTCTTTCTCTACACTGGAGCATAGGAGGTTGATGGGTGACCTAATGGAGGCCTGTGAGCCTCACATCAGTAGTACGGAAATTATTGGAAAAGAGTCTCAGGGACAAGATCTATAAGCATTTAGAAGCAAGGGAGCTGATCAGCGATAAACAGCATGGTTTCATGCAGGGGAGGTTGTGCCTCACTAACTTGAATGAGTTTTTTGAGGAGGTGACGAAGATGATTAATGACAGAAGAGCAGTTGATGTTGTCAACATGAGCTTCAGTAAAGCCTTTGGCAAGGTCCATTATGGCAGACTGGTACAAATGGTGAAGTCACATGGTATTGGGATGAGCTGGCAAGATGGATACAGAACTGGCTTAGTCATAGGAGAAGGAGGGTAAAGGTGGAAGGGTGGTTTTCAGAATGGGTGGCTGTGACTAGTGGTGTTCCACAGGGATCAGTGCTGGCACCATGCTGTTGGTGATCTACATAAATGATTTTGAGAAAAATGAAGCTGGTCTAATTAGTAAGTTAGCAGACGATACAAAGATTGGTTGAGTTGGGGATAGTGAGGAGGATTGTCAGAGGATACAGCAGGATTTAGCTCAGTTGGAGACACGGGCAGAAAAATAGCAGATGGAGTTTAATTCAGACAAATGTGAGGTGATGCATTTTGGAAGGTTCTGTCTGTTCTTTCTTGTTAGAATTACTGTCTAAATCTCAATTTCTAGCCTGAAACAACTGTGAGGGTGATGCATTTATACTTCAGTCAGCACCCAGGGATGTATGGATGTGCAGCACGCTTTCATGTCCTGTTAGTTGCTGGAGTCACATGACATCTGTGGTTGACTCTTACCTGCCCTCTGAAATGGCCCAGCAAGCTACTCAGCCCAAAGGAAACCAATTTTGGACAATAAATGCTGATCTTTCCAGCAATGCCCACATTCCCTGTTTAAAAAAAGTGCTCCCCCGCAATATTGCCACAGTTCTCATTCCTCCCCATTTCTTGGGATTTACTCTAATGTTAAAATAGTTGAGGTGATTCCAGGTAGTACCTGCAAGCACCAGATGCCAAAATATCACTAGTTGTGTTAATGGGGCCCAAGAGTCAATCACATTGCTGTGGGCCTGGAGTCACACGTAGGCCAGACCAGGTAAAGATGGCAGACTTCCCTCCCCAAAGGCCATCAGTGACCCAGTTGGATTTTTATAACAATAAATGCCAGTTTCATTGTCATGATCACCAAGACCAGCTTTATATTTCAGATGTTTTCCATGAAGTCAAATCCTATCAGCTGTTGTGGGAGCCCTGATTTCAGGCAAGCCTAATGCCTCCCAGTTAACGACTATGCTCTCCATGTACGCCTCCCATTCCAGGCCTAAACATGGACTTAAAGTCTTCACTTTCTGCTTACCTGAAACCAGAAAGCAAGTAAATCCAGCATTTGCATGAAGTTTTTAAGGGCTTGTTGGAGTTGCATAAGTGTTCTGCTACCCTCTACAGGCCAACAAGGTGATGCCTTATATTAACAAAATTGAAAGAATTCTCTTACTGTGGTACTTAACATTGATAACCAAACAGACAAGAATACTGCAGAATTTGGTTATAAATGGCAGTCGATACATTTGTTTGAAACCCTCACAGCGCCAAGGACCCGGGTTCGATTCCCCCCTCGGGTGACTGTCTGTGTGGAGTTTGCACGTTCTCCCCGTGTCTGTGTGGGTTTCCTCCGGGCGCTCCGGTTTCCTCCTACGGTCCAAAGATGTGCAGTTTAGGTAGATTGGCCATGCTAAATTGCCTGTATTGTTCAGGGATATGTAGATGAGGTGGGTTATAGGGGGATGGGTCTGGGTGGGATGCTCTGAGGGTCGGTGTGGACTTGTTGGGCCGAAGTTTCCACACTGTCGGGATTCTGTGAAAAAATTAACCGAGGCGAGGAATGCACAGCAGGCTGGACAGTAGCCACGGAGGGTGGTCTACCTGTGGAATTTGCACAGAAGGCAGTGGAGGCTTCATAATTGAATATATTAAAGGCAGCAAGAAGTATGAAGAGAAATATGACGCTAAGACAGAGGATTAGCCATGACCTTATTGAATGGTGGAGCAGGCTCAAAGGTCTTAATGGCCTGCTCTTTTTCCTAGTTTAGATGCTTCTATCCAAAATTAACACCAAGTAAAACTGATAAATGAGGTACACTCGTCCCTGTACACTACAAAGTGGAGTTCTTGTATAACTAGGATGCTCATTTCCAAGCAATACTGTTTTTGTTTTGCTGGTTTTTCTATCTTTTTGCCTTTATTTCTCACCAAAACTAATGAAACTTGAAATATCTGGGAACATGTCCCTTATGCTCCCACTTCTTGGAGAAAATGTCCACAGGGAATGCATCTCATAAATTTGGGAAGAGAGGCTTTCACCAATTTAAATGGTCAAACAGTAAAATGCAGACAATACACAAGGGCTGGATATTGCTGGCAACTTGGACACAAGGGGTGGAGGCAAGGGGAAGACTGGGAAAGTGGTTAGGAGGCAGAATGGAACAGATCCTGTTGTGTTACTGTCTCTGGGCACTTTGTCAGCAAACAGCAAGGATCTGGGTCAGCTTTCCTCTGGACAAGGGTAGGCAGCCACATAGAGAAATTGAAGCCCTGACTAGGGGATGGTGTTGCGATCAGCGTCAGTATTTCACCATTGACAAATAGACATCCCGCTGTCAATTCAGCTGAGGCAAGGTGAGTGCCCATCAGAGGCAGGGGGTTGCATACCCCAATAACAGGGCCACAGAGATTAAAGGTTTTAACTGTGTCCACAATGAATCCTCTCCAAATAATACCGGCTTTATGTCTCCTTGTTTGAGGATTTCAATGTTGAGCTGAGCTCACGTACCACTCAGGCTGCTGGCCTGACATCGCTGAGGGTCCTTGGGAACTCACCTTGATGAGCATGGAGGAGGACAATAGGGAAACCTCTCCATCCCCGGTGGACACACTGGTGGCCCAGAGCAGGCTTGGGAGTCAGTGCGTGGGCCTATCCAGTTCCAGATGTCCAAAATCCAAACCCATAGGCAATCCTGGTACATTAAGGCTTTCCATCCCAAGGAAAGAAAAGTACATCATCCTGTCTTTTCTCATTGCACTGTTGGTCTAACCTGCTGTCCTTGTCCAAAGCTCTCCCCTTTTAATGTTGTGCTTTCTATATTTGTACGTCCCATCTCCCATTCTGTACCCTCTCCGTCATGTTGCATTCCATGTGTGGAGCCTTTATCCCTTTTCTCTGTGGTTATGGCAGTATTCATGCCAGAATCACTGCAGCCCTCTTATTTACAGCTGTTAGACTATTCACAGATTTTGTTCATCAAGCATATATGTCTCATGAAGCATGTGACATGCTTGGCTGAACTGTGGGATCTGACAGCTCCCACCTATGTGCTTCCCTCAGCATCGTAATCAAAATCTGCCCCATCTTGTGTTTCTGGCTTTGCTTGCACAAATATCCAGGGGGTTTTCAGGCTGCAAGCTGCTGCCCTCTACTGGCAGGCTACGAAGGTACAAAACTCAGCTCTGAAGAAGAGTCACATTGAACTCAAAACATTAACTCGGTTTCTCTCCCCACAGAGCCTATTAGACCTGTTTGAGTTTTTTCAGCACTTTCTGCTTTTATTACAAAATTCAGAGATCGATTTATAGATCTTGTCAAGCAAAAATATTCATTCACAGGATGAGGGCATCACTATCTAGCCCAGCATTTATTGCCCATCCCTAATTGCCCAGAGGACAGTTAAGAGTCAACAACATTGCTGTGGGTCTGGAGTCACATGTAGGCCAGACCAGGTGAGGATTCCCTAAAGGACATTAATGAACCAGATGGGTTTTTCCTCAACAATCAGTAACGGATTCACAGCCATCATCAGACTCTTAATTCTATATTTCTTTTTAATTCAAATTCCACCATCTACCATGGTCGGATTCGAACCTGGGTGCCCAGAACATTATCTGGGTCAACAATTCAACAATAATACCACTAGGCCATCACCTCCCTCTAATAAGCAGCTGAACAAAAGAAAATGCTGCAGTTAATGGAAGGAATGGTGAATTGGATTTCAGGAAGCCTGAAATAAAGTTGAAACTGCACAACAAGTCAGTTAGCATCCAAAAAGTGACTCCTACTGTGCAGAGTGAGTAACCCACCTCCTGACTGCCCAAAGCCTGTGTTCCTCTACAAGGCACAAGTCAGGAATGTGATAGAACACTCCCCACTTTCCTGGATGGGTGCAGCTCCAACAATACTCAAGAAGCTTGACGCCATCCAGAACAAAGCAGCCCATTTGGTTGGCAACACATCTACAAGCATCCATTCCCTCCACCACTGACACTCAGTAGCAGCAGTGTGTACTATCTACAAGATGCTGTAGAATTGAGCAAAAATCCTCATCATCTATAACACTGGACAAGATCGTGGGCATTTACAATATCTAAAATACTGGGCAAAATGCTAGGCTCCAGCTGCAAACACACATGAGAGCCAGAACGAGATAGCAAGAACTGCAGATTCTGGAGTCAGAGATAACACAGTGTGGAGCTGGAGGAAAACAGCAGGCCAGGCAGCATTAGAGGGGCAGGAAAGTTGACGTTTCGGGTCGGTTCTGAAGAAGGGTCCCGACCTGAAACATCAACTTTTCTGCTCCTCTGATGCTGCCTGGCCTGCTGTGTTCCTCCAGCTCATCATTGTGTTATATCTGAGAGTCAGAATGATTTCTGTCTGGAACAATTGAACAGCCTGGAATTCTGATTTATACCTCCACTCTAAGAGAACAATCAACCAAACCTAACAATCTCGACTAGAAGAGAGATAACAAGGTATAGAGCTGGATGAACACAGCAGGCCAAGCAGCATCAGAGGAGCAGGAAAGCTGATGTTTCGGGCCTAGACCCTTCTTCAGAACTAACTTTTACACTTTGGGCTACCCAGCACAGACAATATGGGGCCTACAGTGATATTGGGCATTCAACTGCAATCAAAATCCATTCACACATACTCTTAACTATCAGGAAACCAACTGACTTCAAAAGGAATACTAGGAACAGAATGGAAAGCACAGATGTGGAGCAAAGATAAGGGGCCCATAATCAGTATAATTGCAGGCCCTGACTTCACCTGAGGCTAGCGATCCCCTGAAGTGTTCCAAAGATCTATCTTCAGAAGAAGAATTCCAACACATAATTCCAGCAGCCATTCCCAAGAATTAACTCCAGAATGGGGATCCCAACAGCAATTCCAAGAGCTCCCGACAAAGGCCTGTTCTGAACAAGGGGAACCAATGGCAAACGACAACAACCGGCAGACCCAAGAACCGACAAACTCCGAAAACCACCAACCTGACCAATACCACAAGGCCTCAGACACATCCTGAAGAGAAAACGGACCCATAAAACCAGCAGTAAGTAAGAAAACCAAGTACTTACTTGATAGATCAACTACACACCTTACAGCATCAGCAGTCTCAACCCAAACTGAAAAAGCCTACACATTCCGAAGTCTTCAGCCAGGGTCCGGATACGACAAATGGGAACAGTCCATTGTATGTCAAAATCACGTTTTCCTTGTGATGAGCTGAAACTCCCGAGACCCCAACATTTCCAACCTAGCTAGCAGGGAGGGGAAGGCAGGTGATGACAGTGTATGGGATCCCAAGGGTAGGAAGCCTGATCAAAATTCCTGTGACTAAAACTGTTGTCTTTAGGTTCTAATAGTGTTTAATCTGGCTAATAATGTATTTAATAGTACTACTGTCCTCTGTATAGTTGACTGTGTCAATTTTCCCATTTGTTGCATTTACCCTTATTTCTTGTGTTATCCTTACCTTTTGTATTGTAAATAAACGCAGAGATTCTTTTGCCCTGAAACATCTGCCTACTGCCTCTTCATTTCACATTCCCTAACTAAGTCCAGTGTCTAGAACCAGGGATCTGGAAGTGATTCGAAACACTTAAAAATCAGAAAATTACTGATTGCAAACCATCCCTACAATACACTGCAGAAATTCACCAAAAGATCCTTCGACAACACTCTTCCAAACCTACAGTGACTACTAACCTCTGGAATGACTAGCGTGATTATATAAAATGTGGAACAGGCTCAAAGGATTGAGTGCTCCTGCTCCCATATCTATGTTTCTATGTTTCCTTTGTTGCAATGCCAGTTTAACAAACATTTATTGCACAGTTCTGAGGAAGGGTCACAAGACCTGAAATGATAACTCTGATTTCTCTTCACGGATGCTGCCAGACCTGCTGAGCTTTCCCAGCAACTTCTGATTTTGTATGATGCAATCTTGGTAAAGCAGTCGAGACTTGTGCTAAGAATGGCCACCGTGAGAACCATTAAATGGTTAATTATTCTTGCTAGCGTTCATTACAAAGACAGCTCAGCAGTCCAACAACTAAAGCCCTCTTCATAACAGAATCCATCTATTTAGGAATAAACATGGATTGATGTCAGTTTGAATTTACACGAGTAGAGATGCTGCAAAGGGATGAGGGCTGAGAACTGAATATCCAACAACACACGTCCTATCGAACAGGCAGGCAGCGTTGCTTTGTTAGTGGGACATGAAATTAAATCAATAGTAAGAAGCAGTTATAGGTTCAGAAGGTGTATAAGGTGTGTGATAAGAGTTCAGGAACTCCAAAGGAGAAAAGACCCTGATGGGGTTGTGTACAGGCCTCCTAGCAGCAGTCAGGATGTGGGGAAGAAAATAAATCAGGAGATAGAAAAGGCATGCAAGGCAAGGTCATTCGATCTGAGACGTCAACTCTGATTCCTCTCTACAGGTGCTGTCAGACCTACTGAGCTTTTCCAGCAATTTCTATTTTTGTTTCTATCATATCTGCCTTGCTTTTGTATTCAATGTCTTGACTAATAAAGGAAAGCTATTTATTTATTGTCACACATATCTAGAAAGATACAGTGAAAAGTGTTCTGTCACCACAATCTGGCACCATTTTGAGTTACAAAACGTATAAAAAGAAATTACATAAATAGTGTTCATCCAATGGACAAGGGACCTTCAAGCACAGCTCCAGGGCTTCTGCAAAGTCTCTGCAAGGTGTCCCGGGCTTCAATCATGCTTCAGGCATACCGCAGCCAGGGGTCCCTGCTCTAGGAACCACCACCACCACAGCGACCCACCACCGCCAAGAGTCCCTGCTCCAGGCACCACTATTGCCGCAGCCAACAGCCCACTGAGCACTGCCATAGACAACAACCAGCTGAATCTAGCGTTTCCAGCTCAGGTGTGGATCGGAACCCTTTCCCACTGTCCCCCCACGTGTGCGCAGTTTCTCCCTGTTGTATCCACACTTGTGTCTCGACAGGCCAGATGTTCGTCTGAAACATTGTCCACACCCACAACCTGTGATAGTTTCTTCTTAACCACCTAATCTACCTGTCCTGGTGCCTTCAAGGATCTGTAGACGTGCACACCAAGGTGCCTCTGATCGTCTGTACTTCCTAGGGTCCTACTTATCAATAAGTACTCCCTTGCTTTGTTTGTCCATCCAAAATCATAGAATCCCTACAGTGTGGACGCAGGCCATTCAGTGCACCAAGTCCTCACTGATCCTCCAAAAAGCATCCCACACAGGCATACCACCTACCCTATAACCCTGCAATTCCCATGGCTAATCCACCTAGCCTGCACATCCCTGGAAACTATGGGAAATTTAGCATGGCCAATCCACTTAACCTGCACATCTTTGGTCTGTGGGAGGAAACCAGAGCACCCAGAGAAAACTCACGCAGTCACGGGGAGAATGCGCAAACTCCACAGGAATTGAATCCGGGTCCCTGGCGCTGTAAGTCAGTAGTGCTAACTATTGAGCCACTGTGCCACCCCAACGCAGGATTAAATTCTATTTGTCACTGTGAAGCCATCTGACCAGCCCATCTATATTGTCCTGTAGTCAAAAACTTTCCTCCTCACTATTTAACACACTACTAATTTTTGTCATCTGTGAATGTACTTATCATACTTCCTTTATCATTAATGTACACAATAAACAGTCAGGGACACAGTGCTGAACCCTGTGGTATTTACTGGACACCAACTTTCAGTCACAAAAATCTCTTTTGACCATCACCCTCTGCTTCCTACTACTAAGCCAATGTTGGGTCTAATTTGCGAAATTATCCTGGATCCCATAGGCTTTTATGTTTTAGCCAGTGTGCTATGCAAGACCTTGTCAAAAGCCTGAATGAAATCCATGTGGACTACATCAACTGCACTATCTTCATCTATACACCTAGTCACCTCCTCGACAAACTCAATCAAATCTGTCAGACACATGCCAGCAATCCATTGGCAAGCACACTGCATGTGCAGCAAGCAAGCAGCCATGTCTCAAAGTCTTAGGAGAGTAGTCCTGACCAAAATCAACACTAAGTTTATAGCAGCTTTCAGCCCAGGAACTTGGGCACAGTTAGACATCCAGCTGGGGTGTTCTTAGCAAGTGGTGTGTGTGTGTGTGTGTGTGTGTGTATTTGTGTGTTTCTGTGGTGGTGGTGGTTCTGGGGAGTGGGTCACGGTCTGTCCTGATTCTTCATAATGGCCAGTCTCAGTGTGAGGCAAATACTGAGTGAATGATGTAGAAATCTTCAGAGCCAGGAAACACAAAGTTCCAAACTGGAAAACTCCCAATCTGCCAAACCCATCCTCGTGGTTTAATCCGTTATTAGAAATAAATCCTCTCGAACACAGAGGGCCAACACAGTCAGGGAAATGCACTGGCATCAGTCAGAGTTCTGGGTACAGCAAAGGTTTGCCATGGTCTTGCTTGTTTTGGAGGGTATTGAGGAGAGATTGGAAAAACTTGGTTTGTTTTCACTTGAACATCAAACAATGAGGGGCAACCTGATAGAAGTTTACAGAATTGAGAGGCATGGATTAAGTGAATAGTCAAAGATTTCTCCTCAGGTAGAAATGTCAACTACTGGAGGACATAACTTTAAGGTGAGAGGGGAAAAGTTTAAAGGAGATGTGAGAGGCAGCTTCTTTTACACAGACTGTGGTAAGTATTTGGAATGCGCTGCCAGAAGAAGTGATGGAGGCAGATATGACAGCAATGTTTAAGAGGGATCTTGACAAATATATGAATAGGCAAGGAATAGAGGGATACGAACCACATAGAAAAGAAAGGTTTTTAGTTTAGAAAGGTGTCATTTGTTGGTGCAGTCTTGGAGGGCTGAAGGGCCTATTCCTGTGCTGTACTGTTATTTGTTCTTAGTTCCTAAAGTATTAACAAAACGTCTTTGGATTGCTATTGATTCAAATTAACACTTGTCTTTCATACTCTCTCTTTGCCTTCCTTATTTCCTTTTAGATTTCACCTCTGCACTTTCGATACTCCTCTCAGTGTCTTCAAAGTTGAGTTCTCAGGGATTGGGTGACAGCTTTTGACTGTTTGTTTCAATCTCAGATAAAGGGCCAATTTAGGTCACCAAACATTAAATAAATAAAATGCCAAAACACTTGAAAAATGTCAGAACATCATTTCTCTTTTACATTATAAAATGAACAGCATCTAATGGGTAAAGCATGTGACATTATACCGATAGGCTCACAAACCACAACACACTCATGACTGCATTGCTCATACCTCAAGAGTTTTAGGTATTTCATACTTATTCATTATATGTTCCCTGTTTATCGAGAGGACTTATTTCTCATAACGGATTAAACCACGAGGATTGATTTGGCAGATTAGGAGATTTCCAGTTTGGAACTGTGTGTTTCCTGGCTCTGAAGATTTCTACATTATTCACTCAGTATTTGCCTCACACTGGGCAGTCATACAGTTGGCCCGAATCAAAGCAGCACATACTTATTCTGCTAAAATAGAGCAAATTATATGCTGTTTGTCAATTTTATTTTCTGTGCAATGCAATGAGTCATTAATAGAGCATTATTAATTGCTTCAGATCATAAGATTTTCTTTCAACTTCCTGCACGCAAAGACTGATAAGAAATAAATAGAAAAACAACTCAAGTAGCTGATCTATGACCCATTAACTGAGTGTGAGCAGCTCTTTTCTGACATGCGCTTTTGGTGACACAGAGGATTTGTTTACTAAGCAGAGGGGATTTCCTGAGGAATAAGTTACTTTTTCAGATAATAAAGTAGATGCTTGCACACTTTGGGGTTAAGACTGTACTGTTTTACAAGCTCATGTGGATTGTGTTTTAAGATAATACTTAAATATGTCTTATGTCTTCTCCCATTTAAGACTCAGGCTTAATAGAGTCAAAGTTGTACAACACAGAAAAGGCCCTTTGGCCCATTGAGGCTATGCCAACCTATCCATGTGAATCCCGCTTTCCAGCACTTGGCTCATAACCTTGAATGTTATGGTATTTCAAGTGTTTACCTTTTTAAAAGTTGTGATGTTTCCCACCTCAACTACCCTCCCAAGGCAATGCATTCCAAATTCCCATCACCATCGGCTTATAAGAAAACTTTTCCTCAAGTCCCCTCTAAACTTCCAGTCCCTTACTTTAAAAATAAGTCCCTCGGAATTTGAAGTTTCAGACGGGAATTGTAAAAGCTGTGGTTGGTTGGCTCGCTGAGCTGGTTCATTAGTTTGCAGATGTTTCATTACCCTGCTGAGTAACATCATCAGTGCAGCCTCCGATGAAGCGCTGTTGTGTTTTTCCGCCTGATATGTAAGCTCTGAGGTCCATTGGAGTTGATTACATCATTTCTGGTTTTTCTTCGCAGTGGCTCTAGAAATTCCTGTGCTTGTCTCTGTTTCGCCTGTCCTAGGATCCTGGTGTTGTCCCAATTGAACTGGTGGTTCTCCTTATTTGTGTGAATGGAGACGAGTGAGTACTGGTTGTGTATTTTTCTTGCTCGTTGGTGTTCATGTATTCTTGTGGCCAGTTTCCTTTCTGTCTGTCCGATGTAATGTTTGTCGCTGTCCTTGCATGGAATCTTGTATATCACGTTGGTTCTCTCCATAGTGGGTAAGGGGTCTTTGGTTCGAGTTAACAGTTGGTGTAGGTTTGTGTGCCACTCTGATGCCCAATGGTTGAAGGAGTCTTGTGGTCAGTTTGGATATGTTCTTGATGTACAGTAACGTGACGAGTGTGTCAGGGCGTACTGTATCCTCCTGTTGTTGTTTGTGTGATAGGCATCGTCAGACCCAGCTGTTTGGGTATCCGTTGTCCTTAAATACTTGGTAGAGATATTTATCTTTGTTTTGGTATAGTTCTGGGTTGCTGCAGTGTGTTGTCGCTTGTTTAAGTAGTTTTTTCACACAACTTTGTTTGTAGGTGTTGGGGCGGTTACTGCTGGGACAACATCAGGGTCCTAGGACAGGCCAAACAGAGACAAGCACGGGAACTTTGAGAGAAATAGTAAGAACTGCTGATGCTAGAGTCAGAGATAACACAGCGAACCAACCACAACCCGAGCTACAAATCTACTCAGGAAAGCAAATAAGTAGGAAGAGGGTATGGAAAGTAAAATAATTCTACAGAGGCCAGTATCCCATCATCAAGTCATGTGCGTAGAAGCCAGCTCTTGGAGTGAACAGAACCTCTAAACATGCCTGTTTATATCTGTCAGCCAGGACTCCCTGATTAGACCAGGCTAACAGCCCCAGTCAAGGAACTCAAATTCTATGAAATCTACCTGGCTGATCTCATTACAATCACTACGGAAGGAGAGTGGGAGAAGACATAAAGGGAATCAAAAACGGAATCATAAATAGTAAAAGGAGGAGTGGGGCCAATGAGGGACCAAATTTAATTTAATAGAGAATTGTGAAGTTATTTATTGATGTAGAAAGAATGCAAAGTGATGGTATAAAACAGGTGTGTCTTAAAGGAAAGAAGTGAGGAAGAGAGGTTTCAGGAAGGAATTCCACAGCTCAGGGCCTTGGCAGCTGAAGGTGGAGCAATGAAAACCAGGGTTATGCCAAAGGAGTTAATATCAGGCCACTGCTTGTGTCACATTGGCCCTCACATAAGTGAGGGTTTAAGCCAAAGAACAGCAGATCAGAGCGCAGGGTTGAAGACATGGATTAGAATTGGAAGGCAACTCAAAGGGCGGGTGAGGAGTGGTGCAGGGTGTGGCATGGGAGAGTGGGTCAGAGTCAGGGTGGAGTGTATCAGAGGAGAATGAGTTGGGGGGCAGGTAGATAAGTCAGGGCAGTGTGGATTAGAGGCTGGACATAACCAACCCAATCTTTAACAATGGAGGAATCTTTTTTGCATGTTAGTGTAAAAGACAAGACAGAAACATGCAGATCATTGGAAGATAGGAGCAAGTGTTAGCCATTTAACCTTGTGTGTCTGCTTTCCCATCCTAGATCATTGCTTAACATTTACCTCAACACCATATTGCCACACCATCCTAATATCCCTCGGTCTCATTAGTAACTAGAAATCTATCAAGTACGTTCTTGAATTTGCTCAATGATTGAGATTACGTCCCTTGTTCTAAACATCACAGCCAAGGGAAAGATCCTTTCTGTATCTCTGTTATCCCCTTAAGAATTTTATAAGTTGCTATTAGAATGCCTCTCATCCTTCTAAAATCCAGAATATGCAGTCCTCAATCTTTCCTCTTAGGACTGTCTCACTATCCCAAAAGTCAGTCTAGTGAACCTCCTTTGCACTCTCTCAATGGCAAGTATATCCCTCCTTCGATAAGGGGACCAGAACAGAATGCAATGCCCCTGATGCAGTCCCACTGATGATAGATACATTTGAAGCAAGACTTCTTTGCTCCTGTACTCAAACTTTCTTGAAATAAAGGCTAACAGCTTTTAGTGGCTAATGAACAAGGACAGCTCAGTCCCTTTGGACATCAACACTTGCTGATCTCGCAATATATAACACTTGGTATCATCATTCCTCCTAGCAATGTGGATAACCACACATTTATCCATACTATATTCCAGCTGCCATGCTTTAGCCCACACAGCTGGTCTAAACCCTTTTGAATCTTTGTGGTATCCTCTTCATCACTCACATTCCCAACAAGTATTGTATCATCTGCAAACTTGGAAAAGGTACTCCCTGGTCCTAGCCTGCCAACCTAAGAATGACCTCTTTATTGCTACTCTCTGCCTGTTAACCAATCCTCAAGGCATACTGGCATATTACCCCCAATCCCATGTATTTTTATTTTGGTTACTAAACTCTTATGTGGGATTTTATCAAAAGCAATCTGAAATTCAAAATATACCATATCCACCGGTTCCCCATTACCAGCTCTTCTAGCAGAATCCTGAAAAAACCATCAGGTTTATCAGACATGATTACACCTTCATAAATCATGAATTTGTCCAATCAAATAATTATTTTTTAAATATCCAGTAATTGCATCCTTTATAATAGTTCCTGGGATTTTCCATTGTAAGATGAATAGGTCTGCAGTTCTCTGGTTTCCTTTGCCCTTCTTTGTTAAACTGTTATATTTGTAATCTTCCAATCTGCAGGCAGTGGCAGAATTGGTTAGTGGATAGAAACAAATATCTGGCAACAGCTTGCTCATCAATGCTCAGTTTGGATTCCGCCAGGCCACCTGAATCCTGATCTCATTACAGCCTTGGTGAGCCAAATAGAACAAAAATCTCAGAGTTGAGGCATACATGCCTTTAATATGAAGGCAGCATTTGACTAAATGCGCCAATTTTTAAAAATTATTCACTCATGGAATGTGGGTGTTGCCAATTGGGCCAGCATTTCTTGCCCATCCCTAGTTGCCCTTGGGATGGTGATGGTGAGCTGTCTTCTTGAACTGCTGCAGTCCAGGTGCTGTAGGTTGACCCACAATGCCCTTAGGGAGAGAATTTCAGGATTTTGACCCAGCGACAGTAAAGGAGTGACGATATGTATTCCAAGTCAGGATAGAGTGTGGCTTGGAGGGTAACTTGAAGGGGATGGTGTTCCCATGTATCTGCTGCCCTTGTCCTTCTAGATGGAAGTAGTCATGGGTTTGGAAGGTTCTGTCTGAAGATCTTTGGTGAATTTCTGCAGTGCATCTTTTAGACAGTACACACTGCTGCTACTGAGCATTAGTGGTGGAGTGAGTGGATATTTGTGGATGTGGTGCCAATCAAGCAGCTGCTTTGTCCTGGATGGTGTCAAGCTTCTTGAATGTTGTTGGAGCTGCACTCATCCAGGGAAGTGGGGAGTATTCCATCACACTCCTGACTTGTGCCTTGTAGATGATGGACAGGCTTTGAGGAATCAGGAGGTGAGTTCCTCAGTGTTCTGAAGGATGGTCACTGGAAATGTTAACTCTGATTTCTCCCCACAGATGCTGCCAGACATCTTGAGTTTTCCAGCAATTTCTGTTTCTGTTTTTGTTTCTGATTTCCAGCATCTGCGGTTCTTTCAGTTTTTAGTTACTCATTGCACTATTCCTAGCTTCTGACCTGCTCTTGGAGTCACTACGTTTATGTGGCCAGTCCAGTTCAGTTTCTGGTCAATAGTAATCCCCCAGGATGTTGATAATGTTATAAGGCAGAGGTTAACCCTCCTCTGTGGTAAAATAAAATAAATAAAATAAATCCCTGATGCTCACTTTAAAATCAACAAGTAACAATTTATTTATCTAACTCTAACAGTGAACAAATTAATTAAACTATTAACAAATTGAATAAATCTCTTCTAATTACTAATTATTTCTGAATAAAGCAAGAGTCTAATGGTATGCTGTTCCAATAAATACAAGTCCCACTTATATATTAAAAAAGTAAAATTTAGTCTCTCAAAATTATAACCAGGATACTTGTCTTCTGGAATATTCTGTGCCTTCTCCATTGATTCTTCTGTAGGAATGCCTTCTCCGTCGATTCTTCTGTCAGAGGTTGAGTAGATTAGGATTATTTACATTAGAAAAACGGAGGTTGAAGGGGGACCTGATTGACGTCTACAAAATCATGAGAGGTATAGACAGAGTGGATAGCAAGAAGCTTTCTCCCAGAGTGGGGGACTCAATTACTAGGGGTCACAATTTCAAGGTGAGAGGGGAAAAGTTTAAGGGAGATATGCGTAGAAAGTTCTTTATGCAGAGGGAGGTGGTAGAGGCGGGCACAATAGCATCATTTAAGATGTATCTAGACAGATACATGAATGGGCAGGGAGCAGAGGGATACAGATCCTTGGAAAATAGGCAACAGGTTTAGATAGAGGATCTGGATCGGCGCAGGCTTGGAGGGCCGAAGGGCCTGTTCCTGTGCTGTAATTTTCTTTGTTCTTTGTTCTTTATCAGGAATATTAACTAGTTGTGTCTTTGGTACTGTTAGTATTTAGATGGTGCTTTCTCTAAGACATAGAGGAAGTTGTGAGAACCTGCGATTCTCTCTTAAGAGCTGAGGGCCGTTAGCTCTGGTGGATGGCAGCTATTCTGGGGCTTTGTCCAACTGCCCCCTTCTTTTATACCTTTGATGACATATCAATATTTCTTACAATAGGATTGGTCCTATGTTGTCAAAACCATCTGATTTAAATTTAAAAGGTGTTTGATATCAAAGTGTCTGGATCAAATTGATTGGCTAAATTCAAAAGCTTATTTTCTTGGTTAAAAAAAACTGCTGCTTGGCCTGTACAGCCTTTCGATACAAATGTTTCAATTTGGGTGCTCTCTGTGTACTTGCAAACTTTCAAGCTGCTGCTCACTGATGTGCCATTTTAAATCCCTAACACAGAAAAAAGCACATGATCTTTTAAAGGGACCATGTAATGCTTTCCCTCTTAGCATTTTACAAACACCACATTCTAACTTCCTGCCTCTCAATCCACAAGTAATTTCCCCAACTTTGTGACAATAGCATGAGATTCAGTGACAGTAACATCAATGAATATCAAGTGGTTAGATCGTCTCTTAGTGGGATGATCATTGCCTGGCATTTGTATGGTGCAAATTTATTAGCCCAAGCCTGGATATTGTCCAGATCTTGTTGCATTTGATCATGAACTACTTCAGTATCTGAGTAGTCGCGCATGGTGCTGAACATTGTGCAATCATCAGCGAACATCCCCACTTCTGACCTTATGATGAAGGAAGGTCATTGATGAAGCAGTTGAAGATGGTTGGGCCTAGAACACTACATTAAGGAACTCCTGAAAAGATGTCCTGGGGCTGAGATGACTGACTTCCAACAATCACAACCATCTTCTTATGTGCCAGGTATGACTCCCAGCACCAGAGAGTTTGCCCCCAATTCCTATTGACTCCAGTTTTGCTAGAGTCCCTTGATGCCACACTTGGTCAAATATGGCTTTGATGTCACTGAGCAGGTTATTGCTGAGCAGGTGCAGCTTGATAGCACTGTCGATGACACCTTCCATCACTTTACTGAAGATCGAGAGTAGGCTGATGGGGCAGTAATTGGCCAGGCTGGATTTGTCCTGTTTTTTGTGTTACAGGGCATACCTCAGCAATTTTTCACAATGTCAGGTAGATGTCAGTATTGTAACTGTACTGGAAGAGCTTGGATAGGGGAGCAGAAAGTTCTGGAGCACAAGTCTTCACAATTATCGCTAGTATGTTGTCAGGGGCCCATAGCTTTTGCAGTATCCAATGTCTCCAACAGTTTCTTGTCTTCATGTGGACTGAATCAAATTGGCTGAAGACTGGTATCTGTAATGCTGGGGACCACTGGAGGCTGGGATCGATCATCCACTTGGCACTTCTGGCTGAAGACTGTTGCAAATGCTTCAGCCTTATCTTTTGCACTGATGTGCTGGGCTCCCCCATCATTGAGGATGGGGGTATTTGTGGACCCTCCTTCTCTGGTTGAGTAGTTTAATTGTTCATCAGCATTCACGACTCGATGTGGCAGGACTGCAAAGCTTAGATCTGACACATTGGTTGTAGGATTGCTTAGCTCTATTACTTGCTGTTTATGCTGTTTAGCATGCAAGTAGTCCTGAAGTTGTAGACTTGCTGAGGCAATGAGTTTGCTTGCAGACGTTTCATCACCCTGCTCGGTAATATTGTCAGTGCGCCTCTGGTGAATTCGTGTCCTTCTTTGTCCGTGTGTATTGAGACCAGTGAGAATTGGTTGTGTCTCTTGGTGACTAGTTGGTGTTCATGTATCCTTATTGTCAGTTTTTTTCCAATTTGGCCTATGTAATGTTTCTCACAGTCCTTGCATGGTTTTGGTATATTATTTTAGTTTTATTGGTTGTGGGTATGGGATCCTTACATTCATCAGTAGCCATTGCAGGGTAGTTGTTGGTTTGTGGGCTACCCTGATATCTTGGGGTCTGAGTAGTCTTGTGGTCATCTCTGATATGTCCCTGATGTACGGTAGGGTGACTCGTGTGTCAGGCCTTGTTGTGTCGTCTTGTTGTGGTCTGTCGCAGAGGTAACGGCGGATTGTGCTTCACCGGAGGCGCACTGACAATGTTACCTAGCAGGGTGACGCAACGTCTACAATCAAACACACCAGCTCAGCGAACAAGTCTACAACCTCATCCGCAACCCAAGCTACAAATCTTCTCGAAAGCAAGTAGTCCTGTTTGGTAGCTTCACCAGGCTGATACAGTCTTAGGTACACATGGTGCTGCTCCTAGCATACCCTCCTGCACTCTCCATTGAACCAGGGTTGATCCCCTGGCTTGATGGTAATGGTCAAGTGGGGGATATGCCGGTCTATGAGGCCAGGGATTGTGCTGGAGTACAGTTCTGCTGCTGTTGATGGATGCCCAGTCTTGGTTTGCTCGATCTGTTTCATTTAGCACGGTGTTAGTGCCACACAACATGATGGAGCGTATTCTCAATGTGAAGGCAGGAGTTTGTCTCCACAAGGGCCGTGCAGTGGTCACCCTTATCGATACTGTCATGGTCAGATGTGTCTGCAGCTGGCAGATTGGTAAGGAAGAGATCAAATATGTTTTTGCCTTATTACTTCCCTCCCCACCTACCGCGGACCCAGTCTAGCACCTTTAGGACGCAACCAGCTTGATGAGTCATACTGCTGCCAAGCCACTGGACATTGTAATTCCCTACCCAGAGCACGTTTGCACCCTTAGCGCTTCCTCCAAGTGTTGTTCAACACAGAGGAGTACTGATTCATCAGCTGAGGGAGGACGGTGTGTGGTAATCGGCAGGAGGTTTCCTTGCCCATGTTAAACCTGAAGACATGAGGTTTCATGGGGTCCAGAGTCAATGTTGAGGACTCCCAGGGCAACACCCTCCCGACTGCATACCACTATGCTGGGTCTATCCACGCATGATGATAGTGGTGTCTGGGATACTGTCTGTAAATATGATTATATCAGGCTGTTGCTTGACTAGTCTGTGAGACAGTTCTCCTGGTTCTGATACTAGCCCCCAAATTTTAGTCAGGAAGACTTTGCAGGGTTGACAGGGCTGCTTCTGCTGTTGTCTTTTCCAGTGTCTAGTTCGATGCCAAGTGGTCCATCCAGATTCACTTCATTGTTGAGACTTCGTAGTGATCGATATATTGGAGCGCAGTTGAGAGTCAAATACATTGCTGTGGGTCATAGAGTCACACATAGGCCAGACTAGGTGAGGTTGGCAGTGTTCTTCCCTGAAGGATGGGCTTTTCCCCAACAATTGGCAATCATCATTAGGTGCATAATTCCAGATATTTTTTAGTGAAGTCAAAATCCACCATTTGCTGAGGGGGGATTTGAACCCAGGTCCCCAGGACATTAGCTGAGTTTTTGGATTAATTGTCTAATGATAATACCACTAGGCTATAGCCTCCCTCACTAAGGAGCTCTTATAAAATTGAAATTAATGGTGATAAAGAGAAAAATTGTCCACTAGTTGGAGTCATACTTAGCACAAAGGAAGATAGTCACAGTTCTTGGAGATCAGTCATCTCAGCACAATGACATCTCTTTAGGAGGTCATCAGGGTGGTGTCCTCGGTCCAACCATCTTCAGCTGCTTGATCAATGACATTTCTCCAATGACCTTCTCTCTTTGGAGTTTTCTGTTTATTAAAGATTGTGCAATTTTCAGTTCCATTTGCATTCCGTAATGAAGAATTGCATGTCCATGTGTCACAAGATCTTGACAAGATCCAGGCTTGGACGTATAAGTGGCAAGTTGCATTTGTGTCACAAGTGCCAAGCAATGACCACCTCAAACCAGAGTTTAACCATTCCTCTTTGACATTCAATGGCTTCACCATCATTAAACTCCCCAAATGTCAATATGCTAAGGAATAATATGATACATAGAAAATAGGAGCAGAAGTAGGCCATTCAGCCCTTCAGGCCTGCTCTCTTATTCAATATGATCACATTGATCATCCAACTTAGTACCTTGTTCCCGCTTTCTCCCCACACCCTCTTTGATCCCTTTTACCCTAAGCTCTATATTTAACTTCTACTTGAAAACATTCAATGTTTTGGCCTAAACCTTTTTCTGTGGCAGCGAATTCCACAGCCCCCCACCTCTCTAGGTGAAGATATTTCTCCTCATCTCAGTCCTAAATGGGTGCCCACATATCCTTAGACTGTGAGCCTTGGTTCCCAGGTCATCAGGAACATCCTTCCTGCATTTATTCTGTCTAGTCCTGTTACAATTTTATTGGTTTCTATGAGATCCGCTCCCCACCCTATTCTTCTAAACTCTAGTAAATATAGTCCTAAATGATCTAGTTTCTCTTTTTACAGCTGTCCTGCCATCTCAACAATCAGTCTGGTAAACCTTTATTGCAGTCCTTTCATAGACAGAACGTCCTTCCACAGATAAGAGGACCAACACTGCATACAATATTCCAGGTGCAATTTCACCAAGACCCTGTACAATTGCAGCAAGACATCCCTGCTCCTGTTCTCAAATCCTCATGCTATGAAAGCCAACATACCATTTGCTTTCTTCACCACCTGTTACACCTGAATGTTTACTTTCAATATCTTGTGTACAAAGACATCGAGGTCTTTCTCAATCTATTGCCATTCAGATAATAATGCTTTTTTTGCCACTAACGTGGATAACTTTGAATAGAAACCTAACCAGATTAGCAACACACTCTTGCTACAAGAACAGGCTAGGGTCTTGCAATACTATGGTGAATAACCAGTCTGCTGACTTCCCAAAGTTTATCCATTACCCATAAATCAGAAAGCAGCTCCACTTGCCTGGATCAACATTCAAAAAGCTCAACACGATCCAGGACAAAGGCGTTCATTCGCTCAGCACTACATCAGCCACCTTAAAGATTCGTCCCTTCTCTCACGGTCATAGAGTGACTGTGGTATATATCAGAGGACTGTGGGAAGGCAACGGCCTAGTGGTATTATTGCTGGACTGTTAATCCAAAGACCCAGATAATGTCCTGGGTTCAAATCCTGCCAGGGCAGATGGTGGAATTTAAATTCAATAAATATCTGGAATTAAGAATCTAATGATTACCATGAATCCAATTGTCAAGGAAAAACCCATCTAGTTCACAGATCCCTTTTAGGGAAGGAAACTGCCATCCTTACCAGGTCTAGCCTACATGTGACTCCAGACCATCAGCAATGTGGTTGACTCTTAACTGCCCTCTGGGCAATAAATGCTGCCTAGCCAGTGACACCCTCATCCCACGAATGAATAAAGGGGAAAAAAATACAAGATGTACCATAACAAGGTGCCAATGCTTTAGGGTCAGTCTTTTACAAAGTCACAATTTCTACCACTCAGAGGACAAGGCCATTATAGAAACAGCACTTCTATGTCACACAGCACTCTGACTTGGAAATATATCACTGTTCTTCATTGTAACTGGATCAAAATCTTGACACCTCCTACCTAGCAGTAATATAGGAGTACCCTTCCCATATGGACTGCAGCAATTCAAGAAAGTTAGCACCACCTTCTCAAGGGAAACTACATACGGACAATAAATTCTAGCCTTGCCAATGACACCCACATTCCATGAATGAAGAAATCATAAAAATAATCCCCTTTCTTTCCAACGTAGGTTTCACCCAGAAACCAAGAAAATCAAATATTTTTCTTTCACTATTGAAATAATGTTATCAAACCTACGCAGAGTTTAAAACACATCAAAATGCTGGGAGCTTCAGCTTTTCACATGCCAAAAGTTTCAAAAGAGCTCAACTCTGGATTCAAGTTAAATTCCTTTTACACTTGGCTGGACAACAAAATCTTTTCTCATCTACAGAAGAATGCTCTTACTTGACTAATCTCAAAACAAAGTTTGCATAAATGAATCAGTTCCACTTAACCTCATGACACCTTGTCAAACACATGGCCAATTTCCCGAGCAGTACAAAATGTCAGCTGCTGGTCACATTTTTGAGGAGAACAGGCTGATGAGTTTGACCACAGCCAGTGTCCCTGCAGGATTAACTGTGCCAAAGAAGGTTTTTTCAAAAGAATCAGGTGTCACCTTGGAAATACTGAAAAGCAAATGAAAACAGCAGGTATTGGATAAAATAGTGTTAACATGTCTCAGGGGTAACACTGGCACCTTTGATTCAATTGGTTATGTTGCCATTTGAGCACAAAGTGTAGGCTGACTCTCCAGTTGAATTGTAGCCTGACACTCTAGTGCTAAATGATTCCTACATCATAGGGGGAGCCTGGTTCCCAGGGAGACATTGTAGGAAATCTGCCAAACACCAAAAGAATTAGGTCATAATAGAATAATGTGGGTGTTTCCATGAAAAGAGTATTTTGGTTGTTTTGAAGGAGCTATTTATTCTATATTCTCCTCTTTCCCATTCATCAGTGCCGCTCAGCATTTCTCAGAGCTTCTACTGATGTTACTAATACTGTGTTCCTTGGATGTGCCTGCAAATGCTCATTGATAGATAACTTACTGTTTGGTTTAGCTTTCTTTCCCATACAGAAATTCTTGGACCTTGTATTTTCCCCTGATGCCAGGGATAGGTTAGGAAGCTCATTATGTACTGGTATTTTAAGGATAAAAGGGTAAATTTTATAAGCACATTAAGCATAATATAATAACCAGGGAAAGAGTAGGGACCTTTAAGAACCATATTGGTAATTTGTACAAAAACCAGAGGAGACATAGGTGGAATTAGAGTTTTTAGAATAGCCTTTATTGTCACATATACTCAACAAGTATTGTGAAAAGTTTGTACGTCGTCAATTACAGCGCTGACTTAGATACAAAAGTACCTGGGCACAGTTTCTTTAGTTACAAGATTTTAAGACAACAGAGAAATAACATATCCAACATTACAGAAAAGAGTTCCAGGCTGGCACTTAGTTTCCAGTCTGCACTGTGCCCTAGCTCCACACTGCGCCAGCGACACACCATGCCAGGAGGCAACTGTGAGAGGTCACAGCGGGAGTCCAGGATGCCAGGAGTTGAAGAGAAAAAAAAAGTAGAAGGGGGAAAAAAAAACACTAGGAGGAAGAAAAAGAGAAGAAAAAGAAGTAAAGAAGAGCAGGTGGAGCAGACAAGCTCCGGTTGGAGCGTCGTACTCTGCTGCGATCTCACAACATTTAAGTTTCTAAATTAGTACTTTGTTTTGGTATTCATTTGTGAAAGAGTCAATATGGATGTAGAAATCACGACTGATATACTTAAAGAAATTAGCATAGCCAGAGAGGAGGTTCTGAGAGGTTAAAAGTAGGTTTAAAAGGCTTAAAAATAGATAAATCGTCAGGACCAGATGAAATGTATTCCTGCTGTTGAGTGAGGCAAGGGAGGAAATAGAAAGACTGCTGGCAATAATTTTCAATTCCTCTCTGACCACAGGAGAGGTAACAGAGAACTGGAGTACAGCCAATATGGTATCATTATTCAAGAAGGGAGTAAGGGATTAATCAGGAAACTACAGGTCAGTCAGTCTAACCTCAGTGGTGGGAAAACTATTGAAAGCAATTGCAAGGGACAATTGGAGAGGTAGCGATTAATCAAGAAAAATCAACAAGGTTTTATTAAGGGGCAGTCATGTCTGACCAACTTGACTGAATTTCTGAAAGAAATGATCTGGTGTGTAGATGAGGGCAGTACATTTGACATCGTCTATTTGATAAGGTCCTGCATGGGAGACTGATAGTGAAGGTCAGAGCACATGGAATTCAAGGAAATTTGGCTAATTGGGTCCAGAATTGGCTGAGTGGCAGGAAGCAGAGGGTGATGGGTCAAGGTTGTTTATCTGACTGGAAATCCGTGTCCAGTGGGGTTCCATTGGGATCATTATTAGGGACCTTGCTGTTTATGGTTTATCAAAACAATTTAGACTTGAATGTACGATGATCGATTAGTAAGTTTGCAGATGATACACGAATATTTGGAGTGGTAAATAGACCAGAGGATGGCCTTAGATTACAGGAGGATATAGATGGATGGTCAGATGGGCTGATCAGTGATAAAAGGAATTCAATCTGGATAAGTGTGAGATGATGCATTTGGACAGGACAAGTAAGGCAAGGGAATATATATCGAATGGTAGGATCCCGGGAAGAACTGAGGATCAGAGACCTTGGCAAGCATGCCCACCAGTCGCTTATGGTAGCAGGGCAGACAGATAAAATGGTTAAGAAGGCAAATGGATACTTCCCTTTATTAACTGAAGCATACAGTTTAAGAGCCAAAACAACAGCATTGTGAGCAGTCCTGGAATCCACATTATAGGAGGGATATGATAGCACTGGAAAGGATAAGGAGATTTATCAGGATGTTACCTATTTTGGAGATATAGATATGAACAGAGATTGGATAGACTGCAGTTGTTTTCCATAGAGCACAGGAGACTGAGGTGGGACATGATTGAGATATAAAAAATTACGATGGGCATAGACAGGATAGACATGAAGGAACATTTCCCATTGGTGGAGGAACCAAGACCAAGGGACATAGATTTAAGGTAAGGGGCAAAAGGTTTAGAGGGGATATGAGGAAAATGCTATCAGCCAGAGGGTGGTGGGAATCTAGAATTCCCTGGCTATAAGTGTGATAGAGAGAGAAACCCTCATAACATTTATGAATTATTTAGAAGTACCCTTGTGATGCCAAAGCATACAAGGTTATGGGTCATGTGCTGGAAAATGAGATTAGAATAGTTAGGTGCTTGACTTTGACTGGTGGGCCGAAGGGCCATTTTCTGTGCTGTAAACCTCTATGACTCTATGACTCACTCACTACAGGTGCTATTGGTAAGTAAGCATTTATAATATCTATATTTATCATACTTGTCCGATGTAAATAACCAAGATCCCAATATACATATTTTGTGGTATGTAACAATGTATGAAGTGAAGAAAGTTATTAACTATTACAGTGGGCAGATGGAGAGGTTAAACAATGCCCTTAAGAAGTGCATAGAAGACCCCAGGTTCAATCCTCAGTTTGTGTCGAGTTAGACAATCTGAGCAAAGACTGACAGTAGGGGGTGACTAGAACCAGGGGGCATAGCCTCACAATAAGGGGGAGCAGAGCAGATTTAGGACTGAGTCAAGGAGGAACTTCTCCACCCAAAAGGTTATGAATCTGTGGAATTCCCTGCCCAGTGAAGCAGCTGAGGTTACCTCGTTGAATGTTTTTAAGGCAAAAATAGATTTTTGAACGTTAAAGGAATTAAGGGTTATGGTGATCAGGCAGGTAAGTGAAGCTGAGTCCATGAAAAGATCAGCCATGATCTTAATGAATGGCAGAGCAGGCTCAATGGGCCAGATGGCATAATCCTGCTCCTATTTTTTATGTTCTTATGTAATACAGCTGGCTTCTCAACCACAGAATTAGGGAGTGAGAAAGCAGCTAGGATTTCCATCGATCAATACCCTGATGATTCCTGCCAGAAAATACATGGATGAAGGTCTGTTGAAGACAGATTTGGTATATTGGGATGGTGATGACTTGTATGATCCTATAGTGTGCTGTCATTCATTGTCAGCACAATGAAGAATGTATACTTGGTAAGGCACCCAAGCAACAAGTGTGGAATTGCTACTACAGTGAGGAGTTTCTGTCACCTGGGGCAGAAAGATGGAATACTAGCATAAATTTGAAGGGAAAATTTAGCAAGGAAGAATAGATCACAATTAAATATAAACATCTGGAAAAATACTACTGAACCACAGCTGCAGCATTTTCAGTCCCAATAGTGCCAATCAAAACATAATTATAATTCTTTCAAACAAAGCTAAGGAAAGATTGTTCCCTGACAGTGTTGAGATTTTCTTCATACAGAAAACACAGATTGATAATATTTTCACTACGTTAGCCATAGGTCTCAGTTTTTTCAGAATTTTTTACCAGTGTTTCAACATTCCATTCTGTAAAAATGCTGATAGCCTGACCTTCAACCCTTCCCTTCCCCTTCCCTAACACCCTCCTTTACGTATCCCATTATCAGCATTCTTTTCCTTAGGCATGTGCTATAAACACTTCCACCTCCCCTATCACTTTCGACATGCAATACTTGGCACAAAAACAGGCAAGCTGTTCAAATAATGGGAACTATCATTAGCCCATCAATATTAGATGATTATTCATTGCACATTAATTGAATGGAAGTGACGGCTTTTAGCTGGTGCTCAAAAAAAGCGAACAGACTGAAATGGTGCTGGTGTGTTCGGAAATACATGCTTGTAATGTAGACCTCTGTAAATAAATGCTTCAAAAATTATCTGAAGATTAAGCTTCCTGTTCTTCACCACCCATCCTCATGGAATAGAATACAGATGCCCACACATGTTGTTGGATAAAGGGATAAGAGGAACAAATGACCACTTCAGAAATGTGGGATTATGACAATCTCCCATTAATGTCAGTCTCTAGTTATTGTTAACACATTGGTCAAGTAGATCAAAAAAGAAAAACATATGACATATGGGTGGCTGAGTATTGGATGCTGAATCTTATAAATAAATGAAAATCTACAAAAGTCAGAAAGTTGTGCTAAATGTATAAAACTGTAATTGGGTCTCAGCTGGCATATTGTGTCCATCAATAGAATCCCTACAGTGTGGAAGCAGGCCATTTAGCCCATCAGGTCTACACCAACCTTCTGAAGGGCATCCCACCCAGACCAGACCCTTACCCTATCCCTGCATTTCCCATGGCTAATCCACCCAGCCAGTACATCCCTAGTCACGATGGGTAATTTAGCATGGCCAAACCACCTAACCCACACAGACACAGGGAGAATGTGCAAACTCCACACAGACAGTCACTCAAGGGTGGAATTGAACCTGGGTCCCTGGTGTAGTGAGGCAGCAGTGCTAACCACTGAGCCACTTGCCACCCCAATTTCTGAGTCCATTTCTGAGCACTACACTTTGGAAGGTTGTGAAGGCTTTGGAGAGGGTAGACTTGTGTGTCTGGGATGGTAGCGGCGGAGGGCAATTTTCCAGAGATGGGACCTACCGACAGGGAAAGATCAGTAAATTATAACAGTAATATTTGGAAATGATTGCACTGGTTTTCTGGAGCTCTATTTTGAAGCATACAAGAAGAGGCAGATGTATCATTTGTTACTGGTTTTTCCTTCTGCGTAGGCAGCTAAAGGCAGAACAATTAAAACCAGGGATTCTCGAGAGGCCTGAAGTTGAAAGACACAGATTTCTCAGCGTGCAGTAATCAAATAAACTGGAAAGTGTGCAAAGAAGATTTACAAGTACGTTGTCAGGACTAATAGGCCTGAGTTATGGGGAGAAGTTGGCCAGGATAGGACTTTATTCCTTGGAACATAGGAGAATGAAGGGTAACCTTATTGAGATGTATAAAATCATGAGGGGCATTATGTTTCTTTACTCATTAATGGGATGAGGGCATCGCTGGCTAGGCAGCATTTATTGCCCATCCCTAATTGCTCAGAGGGCAGTTCAGAGTCAACCATAGATGGGATGAATGCATACAGTCTTTTTCCCAGGGATGGGGAATTGAAAACTAGAGGTCATAGGTTTAAGGTGAGAGGGAAAAGATTTAAGAAGGTCCTGAGGGGCAACTTCTTCATACAGAGACTGGTGTATATATGGAATGGGCTGCCAGAGAAAGTGGTTGAGGCAGATACAATAGCAACATTTAAAAAACATTTTGATAGATACATGGATGGAAAGGGTTTAGAGGAATATAGACCAAATACAGGCAATTGGAATTAGCTGAGTGGGCACTATGATCAACATGGACTAGTTTGGGCTGAAGGGCCTGTTTCCATGCTGTATTACTCTATGACTCCAAATAAGCCATGATCTTATTGAAAAGTGGAGCAGGCTTAAGGAGCCAAGAGGCCTACTCTTGCTCCTAATTGGAATGATTATATATTGGTGAGCCTCCATTTGGACTACTGTGTGCAATTTTCATTTCCTTATCTTGTATCAGCCTTAACAGGAGATGGAAGAAGTTCACTGGGTGTACTCCTGGGTTAAGGGGATGATCTGATGAGATGAGATTGTGTAGACTGGACCTACACTCCTAAGAGTTTAGAAGAATGAGAGATGATCTCATCGAATTTGATAAAATTCTTCAGGGACATGACAGAATGGGTATGTTTTCCACACAGTTTCAGAAAAGGTGTTAGCCATTCAAGATTGAGGTGAGGAGAAATTTCTTCATTTCGAGGATTGTGAACTACCTCAGAGAGCTATGGAAACTCGGTTATTGGGTATATTTATGACAAGAGATCATTTGCTTTTTGGATACTAAAGGAATCAAAAGATAGACTAGACCAAGTGAATGGCCTCCTGCCGTGCTGTTATCTTTCCCAATGAGAAAGGTGGAGTTGAGATAAAAGATTATATGATTTTATTGAATCACAGAGTAGGCTTGAAGACTTAAACAGTCTGTTTCTGCCCCTGTTCTTTGCTGTAAATTAGGGTCAGGCTGGATGGGCTAGGCCAGCTGTTATTATCCATCCCTGTTGCCCTGGAGAAGGTGATGGTGAGCTTCTTTCTTGAATTGCTGCTGCCCATTTGCTATGGATAGGTTCTTCGGACATGCGACATTGAATCCCACCACAGCAGCTGGTGAAATTTAAATTCAATAAAAATCTGGATAAAAAGCTAATCTAATGGCTACCAATAGCACCAATGTTGTAACCACGGCTCCCCCTCCCATCCCCTTTCTTTCAACTAAACCGAAGTCGATCACATTTGAGGAACATCTCTCAGCTGTTGGAGTCATACCTGGCACATAGGAAGATAGTTGTGGCTGTTGGAGGTCAATCATCTCAACTGTAGAACATCTCTGCAGGTGTTCCTCAGGGCAGGGTCCTAGGCCCAACCATCTTCATCAATGGCCTTCCATCCATCATAAGGTCAGAAGTCAGGATGTTGGCCAACTATTGCACAATTTTCAACACCATTCGAGATTCCTCAGATACTTAAGCAGTCCGTGTCAAATGCAACAAGACATGGTTCCCTGGATAAGTGGCAAGAAACATTTATGACTAGTTGCAGCTATCTGCAATGAGAGAAAACAACTATTTGAAATTCAAAGATATCACCATAATGGAATCCCACTTTCCACACCCTGAAGGTTAGCATTGATCAGAGACTGAACTGAACCAGCATAAATATTGTGGGTACAAGGACAGGTCAAAGGTTGAGACTCTGTGGCAAGCAACTCCCCTCCTGACTTTCAAAGCCTGTCCACCAAGTCCAAGACACAAGCCAGGAGTGTGATGGAATACTGTCGACCTATATGGATGAGCAGGTTCAACTACACTCAAGATGTTGGTCACAATCCAAGAAAAGCCAAGTCCACTTGATGGAGCAACCCATCTACCAAATTGTACCTTTACTCCCTCCACCACTGATGCACATTGGCAGCATTGTGTACCATCCACAAGACACTTTGCTTCAATTTGCCCAGGCTTCATTTATGGCTTATTTCAAACCCTGACCTCTACAAGGACAAGGGCAACAGTTGCATGGGACACAACCACCTGCAAGTTCCCCTCTAATTCACACACCATCCCAACTTGGAAATATATCCCATCAGTGTTGCTAGGTGTACAATAGTTGGGCCCATCAGATTCTGAAAGGCCTGTCTCTTCACAGTAGCCACCAGGGCCAGACGTGCAATGTCTTAGTTCACCAGGGTAGATTTTCAGGCCATATACATTGAATAAAAGCCTTATATCGTGGTGCAATTAGAAATTAAGATGATCCAAAAACTGAATCTGTTAATAATGTTACTTCACTCCCCTGAAAAAGTGCTGACTTTCATTTTGTTACTTTTTCCATTTGGTAATAAAGTTCATATTAATTCGCTTTAAAGCTGTTCCAGCAGTGTAAACTGAAACATCTGGCCAAAGTACAAAAGAAATTCCTGAAGACTGTCCTTGGAAATGCATTGAGCTTTCCTAAAATATTTTAGCATGTGGCTGATATTTCCACAACATGACGAAGGTATGAAAAAGGAACAAATAAGTTGAACAGCTCAGCAGTTTTAATCAGGATATGAATTTTTTTTTTTGGCATCTGTTTGGTGCATAGTTAAGTTAATGGAAAATTCTATGAAAAGGATGGCATTGCCCAGGCAGATTTATTCATTCTTAAGGAAGAAGTGTTCACTGCTGTGGCTGCTCAGACCCAACCTGTAAGCTTTGGTTTCCTGACTGTACTCTGATGCTGCACTTTCCATCAACATCCTTTTTGTGCTTTAATCATTTTTCTCCCATTGTTTGCCTTGGTTTCATGCACAGAAGCTTCCGTGCTAAACGTTAGGTGGTGCCCTTTTGAAATGGCTCAGGACTGAAAAACTCCAACACTAAAATCTGCAAGGTGAAAATATTGAGGATCATGATAGAACTGGGCTGAAATTTTTCTTTTGCCTGAATCAGAGTTGTGTTGAGTATTTGTTTGGAGGATTTTTCAGCATGAGGCCTAGCAAGTTGTCTCACCATATCTTTCCAAATGCATCGTATTAATTAGATCCCAAAGTGTTTCTCACCCGCAGTGAAGGGAGGATCCTGATCCCATCCACCACAAGCAGCTGACTGAACGGTGCCCTGGACTGAAATCAGAGGCTGCCCTTGACTCGACTGAGGACTACTCCCCTTGAGACATAGCCATTTGGTTGAAACACGTGCAGTGTGTTTGCCATGTAAGCTGGTGGCAGATGGGGTAGGTGTGAGATTGACATAGCACAGTGACATACAACAACATGCCCCTGACCACTGACTGTTGACAACCATGACAAGTTGCCATGCTTCATGTCTGTGATAAAACGCAAGGCAAAACAGAAGTACCACACACCCATTAGCTCTGGCGGATGGGGCAAAATACTAAAAGGCAGAGTGAGGATGATATGAGCATGTATGCAGATATTAAATGTCCTCTGACCTGCTTTTATAGTCACTTTGTTTATGTGGTAGTCCAGTCGAGTTTCTGGTCAATGGTAGCCCTCAGGATGTTAATAGTGGGGGATTCAGTGATCGTAACACAGTGATGGTGGAACCCAAACTGGGTGACACTGAGCAGGTTATTGCTGAACAGGTGTTGCTTGATAGCACTGTTGATGACGCTTTCCATTTGCCAGCATTTGACCTATATCCCTCTAAACCCTTGTCAATAAACATGGAGCTGGACAAACAGCAGGTCAGACAGCATCAGAGGAGCAGGAAAATCAATGCTTTGGGCCATACCCCTTCGTCAGGACCCTTTAAACGGCTCCAGATGCCTTTTAAATATTGTAATTGTACCAGCCTCCACCAGTTCTTCTGGCAGCTCATTCCATACACACACCACCCTCTGCATAAAAAAGCTACGCCTTAGGTCCCTTTTGTATCTTTCCCCACTCACCTTAAACCTATGCCCTCTAATCTTGGACTCTTCTACCCTGGGAAAAAGATCTTGGCTATTCACCCTATCCATATCGCTCACGATTTTATAAACCTCTATAAGATCACCCCACAGCCTCCAACCTTGCAGGGAAAATTTCCCTAGCCTATTCAGCCTCCCTCTATAGCTCAAATCCTCCTACCCCAGCAACATCCTTGTAAATCTTTTCTGTGCCCTTTCAAGTTTAACAACATCTTTCCTACAGCAAGGAGACCAGAATTGAAAGCAGTATTCCAAAAGTGGCCTAACCAATGTGCTGTACAGCTGCAACATGACCTCCCAACTCCTATACTCAGTACACTGACCAATAAAGGCAAGCGTACCAAACACCTTCTTCACTGCCTTGTCAACCAGCAACTCCAAGGAACGTTTGAGGAACTATGAACCTGCATTCTAAGATCTCTTTGTTCAGCAACACTCCCCAGAACCTTACCATTAAGTGTATAAGTCCTGCCCTTATTTGCCTTTCCAAAATGCAATACCTCATATTTATCTAAATTAAACTCCATCTGCCACTCCTCGACCCATTGGCCCATCTGATCAAGGTCCCTTTGTACTCTGAGATAAACTTTTTCACTGTCCACTACATCACTAATTTTGGGGTCATCTGCAAACTTACTCACCATTTCTCCTATATTCACACCAAATCATTTATATAAATGACAAAAAGCCCCGGACCCAGCACTGATCCTTGCAGCACGCCACTGGTCATAGGCCTCCAGTCCAAAAATCAACCCTCCACCACCACCCTCTGTCTTCTACCTTCAAGACAATTTTGTGCCCAAATGGCTAGCTCTCCCTGGATTCCATGTGATCTAACCTTGCTAGCCAGTCTACCATGCCGAACGCTGTCGAACACCTTACTGAAGTCCACATAGACAATGTCCACCGCTCTGCTTTCATCAATCTTCTTTGTCACTTCTCCAAAAAACTCAATCAAGTTAGTGAGCCATGATTTTCCATGCACTAAGCCACATTGACTATCCCTAATGAGTCCTTGTCTTTCCAAATACATGTAAGTCCCATCCCTCAGAATCCCCTCCAACAACTTACCCATCATTGATGTAGGGCTCACTGGTCTATAGTTCTCTGGCTTTTCCTTACCACCTTTCTTAAATAGTGGCACCACATTAGCCACCCTTCAGTCTTCTGGCACCTCACCCGTCACTATCAATGATACAAGTGTTTCAGCAAGGGACCCAGCAATCACGTCCCTAGCTTCCCACAAAGTTCAGGTCTCAGGGATTTATCCACCTTTACGCATTTTAAGACATCCAGCAACTCCTCCTCTGTGATATGGACATTTTTCAAGATATCACGGTTTATTTCTTTAAGTTCTCTAGCTTCCATAACCTTCTCCACAATAAGTACTGATGCAAAATGCTCATTTAGTATCTCACCCATCTCGTGTGGTTCCACACATAGACAGCCTTGTTGATCTTTAAGGGGCCCTATTTTCTCCCTAGGTACACTTTTGCCCTTAATGTATTTGTTGAATCTCTTTCGATTCTCTTTAACTCTACTTCGTGGTTCCAAGAGTGACAAACGTCAGTGATGAGGATAGATTGAAGAGGATGGCACAGTTCTCCTTCGAGAAAAGAAGACTAAGAGGTGATCTGATTGAGGGTTTTGAAATAGGGAGAGACTGTTCCCACTTGTAAAAGGAAGAAAAATGAGAGGGCTTAAATTTAAAGTGATGTGCAAAAGAAACAAGGGCAACGTAAGAAAATGTTTTTCACACAATGAGTAGTTAGGATATGAAATCAGGATATCAGCCATGATTGAATGGCAGAGCAGACTCAATGGGCTGAATGGCCTAATTTCTGCTCCTATGTCTTACGGTCTTATGAAATGCTTCTGTGCCAAAGCAATTCTGTGATTAATAAGCCAAGATTAAGCAGTAATGAGGATAATAATTAGGTTAGCCCATGCTAACATTCCTCTTATACTCAATAGCAAGAATCTCAATTCGACATTCAGGATTCAGTTAGAAAATATGCCTTTTTGGTCTTGATGTCAAGAATGGCCTTATTGACTATCTCCCTGATTTTTCCAAAAATATCATTCAGAGGCTGGAAACATTCCAACCAGAGTTAACATTGCGTCCATTATGACTCTTCTTCAGAACTGAAGGGGCTGAAAAATTATGCCAAAGATGGAGGAGCAAGTCGAATAGACAGTGAGGATGCCCAGAACAAAATACAAAGGGAGTACTGATAGTGCCAAAGGAGAGATATGGATGCAGACTATGTGTCAATTGTAGGTATGAATAGTAAAAAATAGGTCAGCTCTGCAAGGAGACACTAGAGGTGGGAGAAAAGGATACAAACTAAATGGCAGACAGTATGTATGCTCTGAAGTTGTTAGAACTCGATGTTAAGTCCTGAAGGCTATAAAGTGCTGAAATGGAAATTAAGATGTTGTTCCTCCAGCTTGTGTTGAGCTTTACTAGAACACAGCAACGGGCCTAGGACAGATATATTACTGGCAGAACAAGATGATGTATTGAAATGGAAAACAGCTGTAAGATCAGGCTCATTCCTATGGACAAAGAGGAGGTGTTCTATAAAAGGGGCCACCCTGTCTGTGTTTGGTCTCTCCCATGTTGGAAGGGCAGCACGATGGCTCAGCGGTTAGCAATCATCAGTAAAGTGATGGAAGGTGTCATCAACAGTGCTACCAAGCAGCACCTGCTCAGCAATAACCTGCTCAGTGACGCCTGGTTTGGGTTCCGCCAGGGTCACTCAGCTCCTGATCTCATTACAGCCTTGGTTCAAACATGGACAAAAGAGGTGAATTCCAGAGGTGAGGTGACAGCTATAGGGGTCAACATTTATCAGAAAACTGCAGTCAAACTGTTTGAGTTCCTTCATCCATTGATTATCCAATAGTTGCAATCTATCTACTGAGTTAAACAATAGCATGGCCTAAGAAAGGTTACCATGGTATCTCACCACATTTGACCATGCTGTAATGCGAAGCTACTTTTTTTCACATACAAGTCATAAAATTCTCCTTTAAAGTACAGGTACAAAAGTCTAATGTTGTTAATGCTGCATTTGTGCTTGGGAGAGAGAATAATTGTGCGCAAACTGCACTTAATACTGTTTGAACAACTCCTTTCATGCAGTGGAGAATTAATGGCACTGAGTTTGAGGTAACTTTTCTAAAAATAGCTTTTAGTTCCTCTCTAATTCCCCTCTTCCAATATTCAACAATCTATAATCCAACATGGAAGACTATAATGGGGAGCAAAATCTGAGGGATATTAGGAGGCTGAGAGCTTTAAGTAATTTGTAAAGGCCGAATCCAGAAAGCATTGGGTCTAAATTGGGAGATAGTAGGAACTGCCGATGCTGGAGTCTGAGATAACAAGGTGTAGAGCTGGATGAGTACAGCAGGCCAGGCAGCATCAGAGGAGCAGGAAAGCTGACGTTTCGGGTCTGGACCCTTCTTCAGAAATGGGGGAGGGGAAGGGGGGCTCTGAAATAAATAGGGAGGAGGTAGGCGATGATAGAAGGTGGATAGTGGAGCGGATAGATGGAGAGAAGACAGACAGGTCAAGGAGGCGGGGATGAAGCTAGTACAGGTGAGTGTAGATCTCATCCTCAACCCAACCTCATCCCAAGACCAGCCCATCTCATCCCCGTCTCTTTGACCTGTCTGTCTTTTCTCCCACGTATCCGCTCCTCCCACCTCACTGACCAAACACCCCCACTTCCTACCTACTGGCCTCATCCCCGCCGCCTTGACCTGTCCATCTTCCCTCCCACCTACCCGCCCTTCCCTCCTCACTGACCAACCCCCATCCCAACTCTCTACCTACACTCACCTTTTACTGGCTTCATTTCCGCCTCCTTGACCTATCCGTTTTCACTCCACCTATCTGCTCCTCTATCCATCTTCTATCATTGCCTCCCCCTCTCTATTTATTTCAGAGCCCCCTTCCCCTCCCCCATTTCTGAAGGAGGGTCCAGACCCGAAATGTCAGCTTTCCTGCTCCTCTGATGCTGCCTGGCCTGCTGTGTTCATCCAGCTCTATGCCTTGTTATCTGGGTCTAAATTAAGTAAGGTTTCAGGCAGAAACTCTGTGGTTTTTAGGTAAAAGGTTTTCTAATAACTTGTGATTCCTGTTTGTACTTGGAATGGATCCAAGGTTAAATTATGGAGAGGATTTAAGTGAGATGAACCAATCAAGGTATTGCGTTGCCTTGGACTAATTTAGGGGCTTTTGTATCAGGGCTTAGGAGATTTTTAATAAACAATGTATTTATAGTTGATCCAAATCCTGTGCTTATGTAATTTCATTATTTATAAAATCCTAGCTAACAAATAGGAGAAATAGAGTTGAAATAAGGAGGGGAGACATTTTCATTCCATTTGCCTTCACTATTACATTGAACTTGAGTGCTAGTATTTTGTGAATCATTGATGAGGACTCTCAATCCCTCTGTTCTGTAGCTTTCTGCAGTCTTTCTCCATTTAAGTGTTTAGAAGGGAGAAGAGGATAAACTGGAGAATTTGCTAAAACATATTAGATAACATCTGGAATACCGAAAACAGTTTTGGGCCCCTTATGGGGCAGCACGGTGGCTCAGTGGTTAGCACTGCTTCCTCACAGCACCAGGGTTCGATTCCAGCCTCGGGCGACTGTCTGTGTGGAGTTTGCACATTCTCCCTGTGTCTGCGTGGGTTTCCTCCGGGTGCTCCACTTTCCTCCCACAGTCTGAAGATGGGCAGGTTAGGTGTTTTGGCCATGCTAAATTGCCCATAGTGGTCAGGGATGTGTAGATTAGGTGAGTTATAGGGGGATGGGTCTGGGTGGGATACTCTGAGGGTCGGTGTGGACTTGTTGGGCTAAAGGGCTTGTTTCCACACTGTAGGGATTCTTTAAGGAAAGATATACACAGTCCAGAGATGGTTCACTCGACTAATGCCATGTATGGAGGAATTGAATCTTAGGGATTTGACAGGGTATATGCAGAAAGTTGTTTCCATTGTGGGAGACTCTATGACCACAGCGCACAATCTCAGAATGAGGGGTTGTTCATTTAAGACAGAAACGGGGAGAAGTTTATTCTCTGAGGGTAGTGAAACTACGGAATTCTTTACTTCAGAGGGCTAGAGGCTGGAAGATTAAATATATTCAAAGCTGAGACAGACAGATTTTTAATCAGGAAGGGAATTAAGGGAAAAGGAAGGAAAGTGGAGTTGAGGATTATCTGATTATCTTTTTTCTGATGAAGGGTCTAGGCCTGAAACGTCAGCCTTTCTGCTCCTCTGATGCTGCTTGGCCTGCTGTGTTCATCCAGCTCTGCACCTTGTTGTCTCGGATTCTCCAGCATCTGCAGTTCCTACTATCTCTTGGGGATTATCTGATCAGCAATAATCTCATTGAATGGTACAACAGCCTTGTTGGGCTGAATGGGCTATGTCTGCTCCTATGTCTTATGTTCTTATCCTAGACCCAATCCAATCCAAAATTGCTTTGTCATTAACTTTCCCTCCATCAGAAGGTCAGAAGTAAGGATGTCACTGATTTTTGCACAATATTCAGCACCATTCACAACTTCTCAGGTATTGAAGATGTCTGTGGTCAATATTGAGGCTTGGGCTCTTAAATGGCAAGTAACTTTCACATAGGACAAGTATCAGGCAATGATTATGTGCAACAAGAGAGAATCTATCCATCTCCCTTTGAATTGTAATAGTATTATGGTCACTGAATCCTCACTATCAAGATCCTAGGGTAGCCATTGACCATAAAATGGAATTAACCATCCATATAAATACTTTAGCTACACGTGCAAGTCAGAGCCTAGGAATCTCACTTCCAGACTCCCCAAACCCTGTCCACCATCTACAAGGCACAAGTCAGGAGTGTGATGGAATACTCCCCACTTGCCTCAATGGGTCCAGCTCCAACATCAAAGAGGCTCTATGCCATGCATGACAAAGCAGCCCACTGAATTGACAAGACCCCCCTCCCCACCCCTCCAATTCCCCATCGTGAACTGACTTCTTGAACCACTGCAGTCCATGTTCTGTGGGTAGACCCACATTGCCCTTAGGGAGGGAATTCCAGCATTTTGACCGAATGTTGTTCCTCAGTGTCACTGGGTCAAATTCCTCCAACTTGCATTCTTATGGCACTGTGGGTGTCCCTACACAATAAGAACTGCAGTAGTTTCAGAAAGCAGCTCACTCTCACCTCCTCAATGATAACTGGGCATGGGCAAACAATTTTCCACATCCCATGAATGCATAAAAATATCACCTTCCCCTATGAGTCAGTGGCATTGATAGTGCTAAAGCCTTCACCATTAACATCCTAGTGATTACCATAAACCAAAAACATCCCTAGACCAGCCATATAATTCTGTTGTAACAACAATAGATCAGAAACTTCAGGGGCGATCGTTTTACCTCCTAATTGTCCAAAGCCTTTCCACTGTCTACAAGGCATGTGTCAGCAATGTATTGAAAACTCTCCATCTTCTTGGATGAGTGCAGTTTCAACAGCACTGAAGGACAAAACAATCCACTTTAATTGGCTTCAATGCGATTGAAGAATTTAGACCACTATTTGTAGAACATGAACTTTCCTTACCTTTACGGCTGTAATGTGATTCTGGCTCCATAGTTTAAATGGCGCAGCTATTGCGCAATTTTCTAATAATGTGAGATCGCACAAGATCAGAACCAACAGTATTCATTCACAGGATGAGGGCATCACTGGCTAGGCTAACATTTATTGCCCATCCCTATTGCTCAGAGGGCAGTTTAAGAGTCAACTACATTGCTGTGGGTCTGGCGTCACATGTAGGCCAGACCACGCAAGGATGGCAGTTTCATTCCCTAATGGACATTAGTTAACCAGATTGGTTTTTCCAATAAAGAACATGATCATCATTAGACTATTAATTCCAGATTTTTTTAATTGATTTCAAATTCTACCATTTGTTGTGGCAGGATTCAAACCCAGGTCCTCAGGACATTACCTGGGTCTCCAGATTAACAGCCTAGTGATAATACCACTAGGCCATCACTTCCCAAATATGAATGCATCAGTATCGCTGGGTCAAAATCCTGGAATGCCCTAATGGCACTGTCGGTGTCCCTATACCATATGGATTATGGCAGCTCACCACCTTCTGAAAGTTGGGGATTGGCAATGAATGCTGGTCCGACCAACAACATTTGCATCATGTAAATGAACAGCCAAAATGAACTCTTATTCATTTTTGAATCGATTGGTCAAGAATTAAAGGAATAGGTGAACTTAGAGTTTATAAATGCAAACAGACAATTGGGTTGAAAGCTATGATAATAGTGTCAGAAATGAAAGGAGTTTTTGAGGCAGAACAGACGCTGTCACATGTGGTATCATTGTTTCCCACTTTGTGGTCAAGCTCAATTGTCACTATGCAATAGAACATTGACTGTGGGTTTGGAGTAAGCTGCAAGGGGGAGTAAGAGGTAGAGGTAAGAGCAGGAGAATAATTGCCAGCTAATTAATTGCTTCACTGGTTTCATTACAAAAAAGCTTTCTGACAATCCTAGTTTCACCACTGACATTTCACCAAGTTGGGGTTATATCAAAAATTCCTTCCTAAAGGTGTTTGTAAGTGACTTTAAGTGGCTCTTGAGAGGGGTAGACGTTGAGAATACATTCCACTCATAAAATGATCAAGAATGAGAGAATCACAGGTTAAAGTGATTTGTAAAAGAAGCAACTGTAAGGTGAGAAAAAATAGTTCCACTCAGTGAGTAAACAAGGTGTAGAGCTGGATGAACACAGCAGGCCAAGCAGCATCAGAGGAGCAGGAAAGCTGACGTTTCGGGCCTAGACCCTTATCTCCACTCAGTGAGTAGTTAGGGGAGTGTGGTGGAGGCAGGTTCAACTCAGGCATTGAATGATTCTTTGAAGAGAAACAATGTACAAGGCTAAGGGAAAAGGCAGGGGATAGGCACTAAGTCACAAAGTTTGTTTGGAGAGCCAGAGCCGAAACAATGGCCCAAATGACATGCTCCTGCACTGTAAGCATTGTTCTATACAGTCTCCTTCCTGTGTGATATGGGTGGGAGTTGAGACCAGCCAGCTGCTGAGCTGTGCTTGAAGCAGCTGCGATATTAATGGCTCAAGGGCAGTTAAAGACTGTGATATGCTGCAGAAACACAGCCTGAAATCCAGATTCTTCTTAAGTTTCAGTACAAAATCAAATCGAGGATTGGTGATAAACATGACCTAAACCCTACTGGGAAAAGAAAACACAAACTTCCAGCTGCTGGGTGGGACACATTGCTAAGTATAGTACAGATTTATTTATTATGCAGGGACTTTGGGCGGGGGGGAGCTAAAACTAGAGAAACTAACCTTTGATGAAGCGTTTTTTTTCCCTTTCTAACATCAACAAGAAGGCAGTGTGCCAGAGGTACAGCGCAACAATGCAAAATAATCACTAGAAAGTTGAAAAAGGAAAGGAATACAATTTGCTCGTCTCTGTTAAAAAAAATTGCAAGAAAGTCTGAATGGCTGCACAAAACAATTGTAAGGTGTTGGTTCTCAGCAATGAGTTTAAGGGGTGCAGTCGAAATTGAGCAACTAGACCAAACTCAAAAATGATTCAAACAAACAAAATCTATACGCACACAACGAACTAAGAAATGAGACTTTCCACAGGCAGTGATGTGGCTTGCTTTATAGATTGCCTGAATGGCTGGTGAAATGTCAAAATGATACTGAGGTGCCAAATTCCCCAAGTATCCTCCTCCAGCTTCTTTTTTTTTCCCCTTTGCTGTCTGTGATCTTGTGCTCTTCCTTCTCTGGGAAACTCCAGCATCTGACAGTGGCAGCTGTCTCCAAGGCAAAAATAAAAGTTTCAATGGAGTGCACGTGACCAAAAACTCTTCGATGATATAATCATGCACATGTATGGAGGCGGGCTGGTGACTTTACAGAATCAAAAAATGCTCACAGCACAGAAAGAGGGCATTCAACCGGTCTTCTGTGTGCTGGCCCTCTGAAGAAACAACTCACTCAATGCCCTTCTGCCTCTCCACTGCCCTGCGGGATTGAATCTGTCTCTACTGCACTCTCAAACAGTGCATTCCAGATTCCAACCAGTTGCTGCTTGAAAAAGCTTTTCCACATTTCACCATTACGTTGGATTGATCCCCTTTGGGTCTTGTTTGTTCCTTTCCAGCAGTGGGAACAGACTTTCCTGACCTACTCTGTCCAGACCTCTAATGATTTTGAATATTGAATCTCTTCTCGAACCTCTCTTCTCCATAAGGACCAGTCCCAACTTCTCCAAATTTTCTACATAACAGAAGTTCCTCTTTCCTGGAGCCAACCTTGTGAATCTTTTCTACACTCTCAGTGATACTTTCACATCTTTCCTAAATTATGGTGCCCAGGACTGGACACAATACTCCAGTTGAGGCTGAACCAGTGCTTTATAAAATGTTAACAGAATTTCTTTGCTTTTGTACTCTAAAATTAATAAAGTCTAGAATCAAGCATACCGGAGAAACTCAACAGGTCTGGCAGCATCCATGGAGAGAGAAAGAAGTATAGAATGCTGTTTGCTTCATTAACAGTGCTCTCAATCTGTGTTAGTGCCTTCAGTGATTAATGCACATGTACACCCAGGAAGGTTCCTGCCTCTGCCTTAGAAATGTACCCTTTATAGTATATTGCCTTGTCCTACCATAATGAATCACTTCACACTCTCTGCAGTAAGTTTTATCTGCTAGTGGCTTGTCCATCAGTGTTCCCTCTAATTTTCATACTAGCTACCTGTTGCCTCCAAGGCCTGTGCACAGCGATGACTTCTCGAATTGGAAGGCAATGCCACAATTGATACAGATCACTGTGCGTGGAACACTGGAACAGCTGTACGAGCACACAGCCATGCTGCTTATAGGGATCGTTGCCGCCTATTCCACCAATCTATCCATGTATCTTTGAATTTCTTCTCAATCCTCCTCACAGTTCATAATTTTGTATCAGCCACAAAAGTTTGAAATGATGGCCTGTACAAGGTCTAGATTTTTAATTACATATCAGACAGAGCAACGGTCAAACACCAATTCCTGGGAAACGTTGCTGGAAACCCTCCTCCAGTCTGATATTCATCCACTTGCCTCTCCTGTATTTCCTGTTGCTCAAGCAATTTCATATCCATGGTGTTACTTTCCCTTTTAGTTTAGTCAAAAGTACGTTGGGGGAGCACTGTATCAAATGTCTTTTGGAAGTCTGTGTAAACCACACAAACAGCTTGACCTTCGTTAAACATCCCTGTTACTTCTTTAAAAAACTCAAGCAAGTTAACTGGACAAGTTATTCCCTTAACAAATCCATGCCAACTTTCCTGAATTAACCCATAATTGCCTGAGTGACTATTATTTTGTTCTAAATTATTGTTTCTCAAAGTTTCTCTTGCAGATGTGGCATTGTGGTAATGTCATTGGACTAGTTATGCGGAGGCCCAAACTAAAGTTCGAAGGACATGGGTTCAAACCCCAGCAAGGCAGCTGGTGGAATTCAAATTCAACTGGGGAGATGATCTGTGTTACATTCTACTAATTATTATGTAATTGTGTCAGAGTAAGGTGAGAGATTTTAAAGTTAGTTAGTAAAGAAATATAAAATCACACACAGCACCTCAGCTAAGCAGAATGCACATCCTGTGGCATGTAGGAAGTTGTGGATATTTCCTATGACCTAGATGAGACCATTTGCAGGAAGTGTCACCGACTGCACAAGCATGAGCTGACAGTGATCAGTAAGGTTTCAGAGGTCATGCTGCAACTATAAGACAATAAAAAGTAGGAGCAGAAGTAGGCCATTCAGCTCATTTATTCCATTCCACCACTTAATGAGATCATGACTGATCTGATAATCCCTAACTCCACTTTCTTGACTTTTCCCAATAACCCTTGCTAATTAAAAATTTGTCTCAGCTTTGAATATACTTAATGACCCTCTGAGGCAAAGAATTCCACAGATTTACTACCCTCTGAGAGGAAAGAAATCCTCCTCATCCCTGTCTTAAATGGGTCACCCCTCACTTTGAGATTATGCCTTACAGTCCTGGAGTTCCCCACAAAGGAGGGACAACCCTTCCTGCAACTACCCTGTCAAGTACTCTGAGAATCTTACACATTTCAATAAGGTCTCCTCTCATTCCCCTAAACTCCAAGGAGTAGATAATTAAGTAGTTATGATGGGGAAGTTTAATTATCTGTGTATCAATTGGGATAGTTGACACATACGGGACAGCCAGACACAAGTTTTCCTAGACTGTTCAGGAGAATTTCCTTTACATCCAGTTCAACAAGAAAGGAGACACAGCTAGGCCTGATTCTTGGGTGTGAGGTGGGCCAAGTAGATCAAGTGACAATGGTGGAATGTGAACATTGTATCATAAGGTTTACAATGATGGTAGAAAAAGACATTGGTCATACTGAGTAAGATTAATCAACTAGAAGACAGTTGACTTCAAAGGGTCAAGAACAGAGCTGGACCAGATAGACTGGAACCAAAGGTTGACAGGAAAAACACTAGCTGAACAATGGGTTACTCTCAAAGTGGACATGGTGTGGGTACTGTCATGGCATATACACTTAAAATGGAAAGGCAGTACAAGCAAATCCAGGGCTCCCTGAATGACAAGAGATACAGGAGCTCTCTGATTTATGAATGTCCAACTTACAAATGCTCTAAATTACAAACGCAATCCCATACAGGGGTGTAATTTTAAAGATCCAACATCCAAATGTGTCTTGTACTCACAAATGGATATTTTATATGGTCTTGCATTGCATTTCAACTTCCATACAAATCAACTTAAGAGTCATAGAGATCTACAGCAAGGAAACAGACCCTTCAGTCCAACTCATTCATGCCGACCAGATATCTTAAATTAATTTAGTTCCATTTGCCAACATTTGCCCAATAGCCTTCTAAACCCTTCCTATTCATATATTCATCCAGATGCCTTTTAATTATTGTAATCATACCAGCCTCCACCACTTCCTCTGGCAGTTCATTCCATACATACACCACCCTCTGCACGAAAAAGCTACCCCTTAGGTCCCTTTTATATCTTACCCCTCTCACCTTAAACCTATGCCCTCTAGTTATGGACTATCCTACCCTGGGAAAAAGACATGGACTATTCACCCTATCTATGCCGCTCATGATTTTACAAACCTCTATAAGGCCACCCCTCATCCTCTGATGCTCCAGGGAAAATAACCCCAGTCTATTCAGCCTCTCCCTATAGCTCAAACCCTCCACCCCAGCAACATCCTTGTAAATCTTTTCTCCATACTTTCAAGTTTGACAACATATTTCCATCAGGGAGACCAGAATTGCATATAGTTTCGGGGAGGCGATGGCCTAGTGGTATTATGGCTGGACTGTTAATCCAGAGACCCAGATAATGTTCTGGGGACCTGGGTTCAAATCCTGCCACAGCAGATGATGGAATTTGAATTCAATAAAAATATCTGGAATTAAGAATCTAATGATAACCATGAATCCATTGCCAATTGTCGGAAAAACCCATCTGGTTCACTAATGTCCTTTAGGGAAGGAAACTGCCATCCTTACCTGGTCTGGTCTACATGTGACTCCAGATCCACAGCAATGTGGTTGATTCTGAACTGCCCGCTGGGCAATTAGGGATAGGCAATAAATGCTGCCTGGCCAGTGATGCTCTCATCTGTTAAAGAATAAAAGATTCCAAAAGCGGTCTAAACAATGTCTTGTGCAGCTGCGACATTGCCTCCCAACTCCTATACTCAATGCATTGATCAATAAAGGCAAGAGACTGCTATAGAAAGGATGTTATTTGCTATAGGAAGGATGTTATTAAACTGGAAAGAGTGCAGAAGAAATTTACAAGGATGTTGCCAGGACTTAAGGGACTCAGTTAAAAGGAGAGATTTGACAAAGTAGGACTTTGTTCTTTACAGTGTAGGAGACTGAGGGGGATCCTATAGAAATGTATAAGATCAGGAGAGGCATGGGTAGGGTGAATGCATTCAGTCTTTTTCCCAGGGTTAGGGAATCAAGGACTAGGGGGCATCAGTTTAAGGTAAGAGGTGAAAGAATGTATGGGAACCTGAGAGGCCACTTTTTTACACAAAGGGTGGTATGCATATGGAATTAGCTGCCAGCGGAAGTAGTTGAGGCAGGCTAACAACATTTAAAAGGCATTTGGATGAGTACACAGATAGGAAAGGTTTCGAAGGAAATGGGCCAAGAGCAGAGAAATGGGATTAGCGAGGATGGACACTTTGTCAGCATGGACCAGTTTGGGCTGAAGGGCCTGTCTCCATGTTATAGGTCTCTATGACTTTATACCAAATGCTTTCTTCATTACCCTATCTATCTGTTACTCCACTTTCAAGGAACTATGAACTAAGCAGAATCAAAAATGGAACCTGTTTACAACCCAGAGACTGTAGTAATTAAGTTAAAGAAGAAAAATTATCCTTATGACAGGTATAAGCAGGAACATAGAATTAAGAGCCAAGCTGAATATAGAAGGTTCAGAAGACAATGAAAATATAAATCCAAGAAGCAAAGAAAAAAATATGAAAAAAGACTAACAGTTAACATATTGTGAAATCCAAAGGGCTACTATAAGCACATCAATATTATTAGGTGGTAAAAGGGGGAGAAGAGCTGATTAGAGACCAAAAAAGAGGTTTCCATATGGCAATAGGAGGCATTGCAGAGATAATAAATGAACAATCAGCATTTGTCTTTAACCAGCAGGTAGATACTTCTCAGATCATGGTGACAGAAGAGAAAACTTAATAAGGAGAAGGTATCAGCTTCCTAAAGTTGACAAGACACCAGGATCAGCTGAGATGTACCTAAGGGCCATAAGACATAGAAGCCGAAGTAGGCCATTGAGTCTGGTTCATCATTCAATGAGATCATGGCTGATCTAATAGCCCTCAACTCCACTTTTCTTCCATTTCCACAGTTCTTGATTCCCTTTCTAATGAAAAATCTATCAGAGCCTTGAACACACTTAATGACACAACCTTTACAGCCATCTGTAAGACCATCAGACCATATGAAATAGTAACAGGAGTAGGCCATTCAGCCCCTCAAGCCTGCCCCTTCATTCAATAGGATCATGGCAGATTGCATATTCCTCGCATCCAATTTCCTGCTTCTTTACAAGTAACCCTTGATTTCTCTACTGATCAAGAATCTATCTATCTTAGCCTTAAATATACACAAGGACTCTGCCCCCAAAGCTCTCTATGGTAAGGAGTTCCAAAGACTCACATCTCTCAGAAGAAATTCTTCCTCATCTCAGTCTTAAATTGCTGCCCCTTTATTCTGAGACTATGTCCTCTGGTCCTAGACTCTCCTACAAGGGGGAACATCCTCTCAGTACTTACCCTGTCAAACCCCTTAAGAACCTTATCTGTTTCAATGAGATCACCTCTCATTCTTCTAAACACCAGTGGGTATACTCCCAAATTGTTCAACCTTTGCTCATAAGACAATCCTTCCCTACCATAGATCATCCTAGAGATAGTAGGAACTGCCGATGCTGGAGAATCTGAGATAACAAGTTGTACAGCTGGATGAACACAGCAGGCCAAGCAGCATCAGAGGAGCAGGAAAGCTGATGTTTCAGGTCTAGACCCTTCTTCAGAAAATGTTTTGTCAGGGATCATCCTAGTGAACTTTCTCTGCTGCCAGTAAAATGATGTCTTTCCTTAAATAAGGAGATCAAAAACTGCTCAGAATACGCCAGATGTGGTCTCACCAGCAGCTTGTACAGTTGCAGCAAGGCTTCCCTACTCTTATATCCCAACCCCCTTGAGAAAAGAGCCAACATTCCATAACCCACCTTTTGCCTGCCTCTCTTTTTGAAAACATTAGCAGTTTTCTAGTCCTCCAGAATCCAATGATTTTTGGAAAATTACAACCAAAGTACCCATTAGCTCTAGAGCAACTTATTTTAGGCTTCTAGCATGCAAGCAGAGCCAGGGGACTTACCTGCCTTTAGTCCCATTAGTTTGTCTAATACTACCTCTGTAGTGATGGTGATAGTACTTAATTCCTCCCTCTTATTCTTCAGTGTTAATGGCATGTTTGAAGATGTTTCCATTGTAAAGGCTGATGCAAAATATCTGCTTAACTCCTTCTCCATTTCCTTGACCCAAAAACATCTCCCCAGATTGATTTTCTAAAGGGCCTATCTTCACTTTGACCTCCCTCTTCCTTTTAAAATGTTTGAAGAAGTCATATCATTGAAGAATTGCAAATATTATGCCCTAGTTCAAAAAAGGTGGTAAAGTTCAGATTACAGACCGGTTTAACATCGATGGTGGGGAAACTTAGAAGTATTCAGGATAGAAATAATAGTCACATGAAAAATGTGGATTGATACGGAAGAGTTAGTATCAATTTGTTAAGGGAAAATCGTGTTTAATGAACTTGTTGAAGACTTTGAAGAGGTAGCAAAGAGTTAAAAACTGAAAGAACTGCAGATGCTGTAAATGAGGAACGAAAACAGAAATTGCTGGAAAAACTCAGCAGATCTGGCAGCATCTGTGAAGAAAAAATCAGACTTAACGTTTCGGGTCTGGTTACCTTTGAAGGTTTTTGTAGCAAAGAGAGTTGATGAGGGGAAAGCAGTTGATATGAGGTACATGAACTTTTAAAATGCTTTCAATACAGTGCCATACAACAGAGAAAACTGACAGACCATGAAATTAAAAGGATATGAACAAAATTAGTACAAAATCAGCAGAGGGATAGGAGAGAAAGAGTAATGGTTAATGGATTTTGTTTTGGGATGTCATGGAATTCCTCAGGGGTTGGTATTGCGGCCCTTACTATTTCTGACATATAAATGATCTTGATCTTGATGTGCAGGGGACAATTTCAAAGTTGCAGATGGCACAAAACTTGAAAAAGTTGTAAACTGTGAGGAGGACAGTGTGGAACTTTGAAAACAGTATAGGCAAGTTGGTGAGTGGGTAGATAGATGGCAGATGAAGTTCAATGCAGAGCAGTGTGATTAGGTATAAAGAATATAGATGGACAATATAAAATAAAGGGTATTATTCTAAAGGATATGCAGGAGCAGACAGACATGGGCATCTATGAAGGTGGAAGGACAGGTAGACAGAGCAGTTAATAAAGCATCCAATATTCTTGGCTTCATTGATCATAAAGTGCAAGAGCAGAGAGTTTATGATGAACCTATCTAAAATGTTGGTTAGACACCAGCTGGAGTATTGTGTGCAGTTCTTGGCACCATACTACATGAAGGATGTGAATGTATTTTTGAGGTTCCACCTCACTAGGATGTTGCTATCCTCAGAATCATCATGAAAGTTAAAGGTTTTTTGGAAGTACACAAAGGTTCCACAATTTTCAGACCCATCTTCCTAGGGTGGGGAGTCCAAAACTAGAGGGCATAGGTTTAATGTGAGAGGGGAAAGATTTAAAAAGGACCTGAAGGATAACTTTTTCACGCAGAGGGTGGTGTGTTTATGAACGAGGTGCCAGAGGAAGCGGTGGAGGCTAGTACAATTACAGCATTTAAAAGGCATCTGGATGGGTCCATGAATAGAAAGGATTTAGAGAGATATGGGCCTAATGCTGGCAAATGGGACTAGGTCAGATCGTGAAGTCTGGTTGGTGCAGTTGAGTTGAACCAAGGGGTTTGTTTCTGTGCTGTATGACTCTATGACCAAAGATAACGGAAAACATCAATGAGGTTTCTGCGTGTAACAATAAACACTGCCTATTACAGGTAATTAGACTCTAACTACAGGTAAACAGTTATAAACTGTCAGCATATAACATGACTAATTAAGACTCTAATGACTTCATAAACATCATCTGCCCATGCATGTGTGTGCACACAGACACACACACACGCACACACATGCGCACATACACACACAGGAGAAATACATGGAAGGTTGAGAAAACTAGAGAACAAGGCAGTGGTCTTTGTTCACAAGATCTGGTGAGTTGGCTCCTTCTTATCAGAAGCTTTTCTCTTGCTTTTCTTTTATAGAATGCATCTGTCAATTTGGAAGAGGCACAGATTGCCTGGTTCACTTATAAAAGGCTTCTGGCTTAACAATCAAAAGTCACAACTTAATTGCTGAAAGAAAAATTTCTTCAGGTTTAAAGTGGGCTTTGATTGCAGAGAACAGAAAGACAGCTTCAGAGCTAGTAGAGATGTGATCACTTCTCTGTACCTGTTTCCGGCCCAGCTACCAGAGAATCAAACACAGCTGTTAGCAGGCAAAAAGCCTTTGCCATTAATAACTGATCATTACAGTCCAAAGACCAATCAGTTTCTCATTCCCAACTAAAACTCCATGTGAATAGAGAACCCCTCAGCTCTAGTTCATCAGAAACCACTTCAATTTCTGCTTATCCAAATGACTTTTACACAATGCTTACCGTGAGAATCAGGTTACTTGCTTTATGAAACAAATAGCAATCCTTGCAAAATACTAGTTTTAAAACAATTCACTCACATTTCAGTCCACATTTTTGTAAAAATGCACAAAAATAAAAATAAAAATAAACAGTCTTTATAAAAGACTTTGTGAGAATTGTCCCAGGTGAGATACTCCAGGAAAGATTAGAAAATATGTTTTCTTTGGAGAGGAGAAGGTTAAAAGGAGAGTTAATAGAAATTTTCAAAATCATGACAGGTCTGGGCAGGGTAGAGAGGGAGAAGCCATTCCCACTCATAAAAAGATGGAGAACCAAACAGCACTGTTTTGTAAAAGATACAAATACAAGATGGGAAAAAATGCTTTTTCACCCAATGAGTCTTAGGGTCTGGAATCCACTGTTGGAAATGTGTTGGAGGAAGGTTCAATTGAGGCATTCAAGAGGCCATTGAATGATTATTTACATATTGACAAGCTGTAGGCTCATGGGGAAAAGGCAGGAGATTTGCTCTAGGCCACTAGGACAAAGGGCTCAGAAAGCCAATGCAAACACGAGAGACGAAATGGCTTCATTCTGCACCACAACAATTTAAAATTCTGAGTCTCCACCACCTGAGTTAAATCAACTCATCTGTAGTTTCTGGAATTGTCTTTGCATCCTCTTTGAACAAGAGTTCAACATTTAATATAACATGCTTGTGAAATATAGTCTTATCATAATGCATACAAGATACTTATGGAACTTGACAGGGTCGATGTGGAGAGATTGTTTCCCCTGTGGGAGAGTCCAAGACTGGGGGCATAATCTCAGAGTGAGGGGCTACACATTTAAGATAGAGATGAGGGTTAAGTTGTTCTCAGAGGGAGACCATCTGTGGAATTCTGTCAAGCCTGTGTCATTTAGTATATTCAAGGCTGAGTTAGTGTTTTAATCAGTAAGATAACCAAGGGCTATGGGGATAAAGCAGGAAAGTGGAACTGAGGATTATCACATCAGCCATGATCTCACTGAAAGGTGGCACAGACTCAATGGGCTGAAAAGCCTGCTTCTGCTCCTATGTCTTGTGGCTCAGTTGTTAGATGGAAATTAATCTCACATTTCAAAATATTCAATGACCTAGCCTTCATTACTCCCACAGACCAGTGACCCACTGAAGAAAAATCACTTCTCTTTACCACCTTAAATAAGAGACTCCTCATTTCATTAAGCCATATACACTAGATCAAATCACTTCCCCACTGAGGAAACATTAGTTCTAGGTTATATAGGAATTGATGAGATCATATCCTCTAATACCACATACTGTTTTGGACTTCTTCTTTAAAGAAGAACGTATATATACTGGAGGTGGTTCAGAACAGCTTACTAAATTGTTAGCTGGACTGAGTGGGTTGTCTGATGATAAAAGGTTGGACGGGTTGGGCTTGTTTCCACTTGAGTTTAGAAGAGTGAGGGATGACTTCATTGATGTCCTGAGTGGTCTTGAGAAGGTGGACATGGAAAGGATGTGTCCTCCTGGGGAGTCAGCCTGGAACAAGGAGCAACATTTTAAAATTAGGACAGAGCTGAGCAGAATTCTATCTCTGCGGGATCGTCAACTTTGCAACTCTCTGCCTCAGAAAGAGTTTGGACAGGCTCAATGAATATGTTTAAGACAAAGATGAATAATTTCTTGATGGGCAGGGGAATCAAGGATTATTGGATAAATGGAAATTTGCAATTTGAAACACAAACATATCAGCCATGATTGGATTGAACGGCGCAGCACAGTTGAGGGGCTGAATGGTCTATTATTACTCATATTTCATATGTTCATTTGTTCAGTCTTTCAGCATGGACCTTACTTAGTCATCTCATTTAACTCTATTCCTATCAGAATCCTTTCCAATCCTCTCTTCCTCATTTTCCCTGGATTGCTTGTATACTACCAAGCTTCTTGAGGGAATGAGTTTATTCAGCATTTGAATAAAGTTAGTTCCACTGAATTCTTTTCATTTGATTGAGTGACTACCTTATATTTATGACCTCTACTTTTGAACTAGGATTTTCTCTACCTCAAGACTGTTGAATACTTTCTCTTTCATGATAGGCTTATTGGATGGAATCTTACTAGACACACCTACAAGCAGCAGGGAGGCCAGGAGTGGGTCAGGAACTAAAACAGAGATTGCCACACAGACTCAGTATCTGGGGTAAGAGAAACACAGTTAACATATCAAGTCCAGTGACCCTTCTTCAGAACTCTCCTCCAGCAATCTCTGTATTTGTTCCAGATTTCCAACACCTGCAGTTCTCTTTTATTTTAATGGGTCAGGAACCCATTTGTGGGCATGGATGAAAGTGGCCAAGGGAATGAAAAGTGAAAGTGTGAGGGTCAAGGGTCTCATGAGGGTAGGGAATTGGAATAACAGTTTCAGGTGCAAATCCTACATTCTGACCTTCTCAATGTATCTCCTACAAAACATTCCTCAGATTGGAAGACCATAAGATATTAGAGCATAATCAGGCCATTTGGCCCTTCAAGCCTGTCCCACCATTCAGTCATGGCTGATATGTTCTCAACTCTATTCTCCTGCCTTCTCCTCATAACCCTAGATCCCCTTACTAATCAAGAACCTACCTGTATCTGTCTTAAACATACTCAGTGACTTGGCCTTCACAGCCCTCTGTGGGAATGAGTTCCACAGATTAACCATGCTCTGGCTGAAGAAATTTGTCACCTCAGTTCTAAAGGGTAGCCCCTTCACTCTGAGGCTGTGCCCTCATGTCCTAGTCTCTCTTACTAGTGGAAACATCTTCTACATGTCGAGTCTATACAGGCCATTCGGTATTCTGTAAGTTTCAATCTGATGCCCCCTCATCCTTCTAAACTCCATCGAGTATAGACCCAGAATCCTCAACCACTCCTCATATAACATGACCTTCATTCTGGAATCATTCTTGTAAGCATCCACAGGACCCCCTCCAAGGCCAGCACAATTTTCTAAATGCAGTCTAACCAGAGACTTAGACACACTCAGCAGGACATCTCTGCTTTTGTATCCTAGCCCTGTCAAAATGAATGGTAACATTGCATTTGCCTTCCTAGCTGCCAACTGAATCTGCATGTTAACCTTAGGAGAATCCTGAACTAGGTCTCCTAAGTCCCTTTGTGCTTCAGATTTCCAAAGTTTTTCCTCAATTATAAAATAATCTCTGCCTCTATTCTTTCCACCAAAGTGCATAACCTCATACTTTCCCACATTATATTCTATCTACCATTTCTTTGCCACTCTCCTAGCCTGTCCAAATCCTTCTGCAGCCTCCCCGTTTCTTCAACACTACCCGCCCCTCTAGCTATCTTTGAGTCATCTACAAACTTAGCAACAATACCCTAGGTTCCTTCATCCAGATTGTTCATGTGTAACAACCAGCATTATTTACAGCTTCACTCATCCCTCTCTCTCCATAGCTTATCTGAAGAGCCAGCACACCTACCTTAGGAAAAGCCTCTTCAGTGACAGCTTTCTGGATGGACACTCGCAGTGTGCCCACCTAGTCCCACTTGGATGGAGGCCTTGCTCCAAGGGGCTGCAGGTACTGACATGCCATGAAAGCCAGAATTTCCTGTGTCGCTGTATTCAAGAGAGCTGACCCTCTGCCTGTCGTAGGGACATGCCTCCTTACAGGTAGATCTCAGTTCCCATTCCCTTTGCCTTGTGAAGCAATGTGTGGCTAAGGAGAAGGTGGATAGTGCTGCTGCTGCAGTCGCTCATGGTCTTGTTGCTGTAGATTCTCCTTTTGTTCGTTATCAGATGTTCAAGGTGGAGATGTAAAGCTGCTCTGATGCTACAGGGAAGGGTAATAGTCAGGAATTGCAGATCAGTGTGAGTGTGAAGCCCACATCAGGTGAACTGACTTCCAAGAAGTTGGAAATCACCTGTCAAGGAGTGAAAACACAGTGCTCTGAGTGACAAGGGCTATGTTGAGATTTGTGGCAGAATCAGGAGAATTAAAAGGAGGCCTACCCTATCTCTTCATCAGGACCATCTCGTTCCAGTTTTTATACTTCTGACAAGCAGAATAGTGAGTTTCTTACTATTCAGCTGTGAGTTGAAACATAAGGGGGATTATTGCTTGTTAAATGCCTTGTTGATTTTCCAATGCGCCTCATTAATATCTAGTTTTCTATCTCACGAAACGTGTCAACAAAGCTAGATTATAAGAATTCTTGACATGGAAGTCAGAGTGGGTACCTGGCAAATTCAACGCCAGAGGCTTGTTGGACACCATCAACATCTCAGGGCACTCTCCATGGGCACCAGCCACACACACCCCACATCCACAGACATTGGCACCTGATGTGTGGCAGCCTCGAAGAGTCCTCATGGCACATCTCAGATTCACTTATAGGATGCTTCTGCACTTCAGTATTGCACCTTCAGCTATTCTGGCAACTCCCATTGTAACGCTGCAGCAAGGACATTGTGTGCTCAGGGATACACACCCAGCTCATGGACTGAACCAAGCTGCATCTGCAAGCTCTTAACTCTCTGTGATAGCCCTCATTGCCCTTGATCTACCTGGATGGTCACAGCATCCCTGCCTTGCCTTTTTGCACCAGACCCCGTCAGCCAGAGCTACCAGGCTTGTATAACATATGTCTTGCCAATTAGATCAGACAGAAAGGAAATGAAGTTGGACATAGGTCTCAGCCATGTTAAAGCAGTCTTTGATCAGGGAGTCCCAGCACAATAAGTCATCTTAGCCTCTGATACCATCCAATACATGGACTGGGAAATGGCCAATTAGCTACTCAGGGTGGTCAGAGTCAGGATGCTATCTGCAATGAGAAGCCAAATGCTGAGCAGTCCACCATATGTCTTGACACCTTCTGGTCTATTTGGGGCTGTTTTCATTCTGCAATGAGAGATGACAGGAGACGAAAACAGGTGGCACAGTTGTTACTTTTGGTCCAGCAGGGAGGTATCCCAAGCGAGTAAGTAGACAGAGTTCACCAGCCAGGGAAACAGTGGATCTAAATCCAATCTGTCATGTGTTATAAGAATTTACTAAGTTTCAATCAGATCACTTCTCATTCTTAATCTATAGAAAATAGAGGTCCAATTTTCTCAATCTCTCTTTGAACTTCTGTTGCACTCCTTCTCAAGGAATTAGGGATGGGCAGTAAATTCTGGACTAGTTTTTTTCATTTATTCATGTTGCAAGATGTGGGCGTCGCTGGCTGGCCAGCATTTCTTGCCCATCCCTTGTTGCCCTTGAGAAGGTGGTGGTGAGTTTCCTTCTTGAACCACTGCAGTCCACCTGCTGTAGGTTGACCCTCAATGCTATTAGGGAGGGAATTCCAGGATTTTGACCAGCAACAGTGAAGGAACGGTGATATATTTCAAATTCAGGATGATGAATGGCTTGGAGGGAAACTTGAAGGTGGTGGTGTTCCCATACATCTGCTACCCTTGCCCTTTTAGATGGAAGTGGTTGTGGGTTTGGAACGTGCTGTCTTAGGATATTTGGTGAATTTCTGCAGTGTATCTTGTAGATAAGTACATACTGTTGCTACTGAGCGTCAGTGGTGGAGGGAGTGGGTGCTTGTGGATATAGTGCCAATCAAGCGGGCTGCTTTGTCCTGGATGGTGTCAAGCTTCTTGAGTGTTGTTGGGGCTGCACTCATTCAGGCGAGTGGGGAGTATTCCATCACATTCCTGACCTGTACCTTGTAGGGGGCAGACAGGCTTTCGGGAGTCAGGAGGTGAGTTACTCGCTGCAGTATTCCCAGCTTCCAGCCTGCTCTTCTAACCACTGTGTTTATGTGGTGAGTCCAGTTGAGTTTCTGATCAATGATAACCCACAGGATGTTGTTAGAGGGGATTCAGTGATGATATCACCATTGAATATCAAGGAGTGATGGTTAGATTGTCTCTTACTGGTGATGGTCATAGCTTGGCATTTGTGTGGCATGAATGTTACTTGCTACTTGTCAGTCCAAGCCTGGATATTGTTCAGATCTTGTTGCATTTGAACATGGACTGCTTCAGTATCTGAGGAGTCTCGAATGGTGCTGAACATTGTGCAATCATCAGTGATTATTCCCACTCCTGACCTCCTAATGGAGAGAAGATCATTGATGAAGCAGCTGAAGATAGTTGGGCCTAGGACACTACCCTGAGGAATTCCCACAGAGATGTCCTGGAGCTGAGATGACTGACCTCCAACAACCATGACCAACTTCCTATGTGCCAGTATGACTCCAATCACCGGAGAGTTTGTCCCCGATGCCCATTGACTCCAGTTTTGCTAAGTCTCCTTGATGCCACACTTGGTCAAATGCAGTCTTGATGTCAAAGGCTGTTACTCTCACCTCACCTCCGGAATTCAGCTCTTTTGTCCATGTTTGAACCAGGGCTGTAATGAGATCAGGAGCTGAGTGACCCTGGTGGAACCCAAACTGGGCATCACTGAGCAGGTTATTGCTGAGCAGGTGCTGCTTGATAGTACTGTTGATGACACCTTCCATCACTTTACTGATGATCGAGAGGAGACCGATGGGATGGTAATTGGCCGGTTTTTTGTGTACAGGACTTACTTCAGCAATTTTCCATGTTGTTGGCTAGATGCCAGTGTTGTAACTGTACTGCAATAGCTTGGCTAAGGGAGCGGCAAGTTCTAGAGCACAAGTCTTCACAACTATTGTACGTTGTCAGGGCCTATACCCTTTGCAGCATCCAACGTCTCTTACCATTTCTTGATATCACGTGGAGTGAATCGAATTAGCCGAAGACTGGTATCTGTAATGCTGGGGACCACTGGAGGGGGTCGAGATGGATCATCCACTCGACACTTCTGGCTGAAGATTGCTTTAGCCTTATCTTTTGCACTGGTGTGCTGGGTTCTTCCATCATTGAAGATGGGGATAATTGTGGAGACTCCACCTCCAGTGAGTTGTTTAATTGGCCACCACCATTCACAACTGGATGTGGCAGGACTGCAGAGCTTAGATCTGATCCATTGGTTATGGGATCGCTTAGCTCTGTCTATCACTTGCTGCTATCGCTGTTTGGCGTGCAAGTAGCCCTGTTTGGTGGCTTCACCGGGTTGACATCTCACCTTCAGGTATACCTGGTGCTGCTCCTGGCATGCCCTCCTGCACTCTCCATTGAACCAGGCTTGATCCCCTGGCTTGATGGCAATGGTTGAGTGGGGATATGCTGGGCCATGAGGTTACAGATTGTGCTGGAGTACAATTATGTTGCTGTTGATGGCCCACTGTGCCTCATGGATGGCCAGCCTTGAGTTGCTAGATCTATTTGAAGTCTGTCCCATTTAGCACAGAGATAGTCCTTTTCCTTTATTCATTCATGGGATGAAGGGCGTCACTGGCAAGGCAGCATTTATTGCCCATTCCTAATTGCCCAGAGGGCAGTTAAGAGTCAACCACATTGCTGTGGGTCTGGAGTCACATGTAGGCCAGACCAGGTAAGGATGGCAGTTTCCTTCCCTAAAGCACATTAGTGAACTGGATCTGTGACAGGTGGTGAGGGCCATACAACACGATGCAGGATATATTCAATGTGAAGGTGGGACTTCGTCTCCACAAGGACTGTGCAATGGTCACTCTTACTGATACTGTCATGGACAGATGCAACTACAGCTGGCAGATTGGTAAAGATGAGGTCAAGTATGTTTTTCCTTCCTGTTGGTTCCCTCACCATCTACCACAGACCCAGCTATGTCCTTTAGGACCTGACCAGCTCGGTCAGTAGTACTTCTGCTGAGCCACTCTTGGTGGTGGACATTGAAATTCCCCATCCAGAGTACATTTGTGCCCTCACCATCCTCAGTGCTTCCTCTAAGTGTTGTTCAACATGGAGGAGTACCGATTCACCAGCTGAGGGAGGACGGTATGTGGTAATCAACAGGAGGTTTCCTTGCCCATGTTTAACCAGAAGTCATGAGACTTCATGGGATTCGGAGTCAATGTTGAGGACTCCCAGAACAACTCCCTCCCAACTGTATACCACTGTGCCGCTACCTCTGCTGGGTCTGTCCTGCGGTGGGACAGGACATATCTAGGGATAGTGATGGTGGTGTCTGGGACATTATCTGTAAGGTATGATTCCATGAGCATGACTATGTCAGGCTGTTGCTTAACTAGTCTGTGAGACAGCTCTCCCAATTTTGGCACTAGACCCCAATGTTAGTGAGGAGGACTTTGCAGGGTCAACAGGTCTGTTTCTGCCATTGCCTTTCCCAGTGCCTAGGTCGATGCCAGGTGATCCGTCCAGTTTCGTTTCTTTCAGACGTTGTAGTGATTGATACAACTGAATAGCTTGCTAAACCATTTCAGAGGGCAATTGAGAATAGTCAGCAATGGCCTCAGTGTCCTCCAATGACATGAGGCCATGGAACCATGTCTGTGCTTTTTCACTTAGCTACTGCTGCCAACAGCTACACACTAATTTGCTATGCAAGGCCGAAGTGAAATGTGACAGCTAATGTGGGATAATGTATTCAGGTGATACGGCTGTAATGGTTGATAACATATGGCTGGTCGTTCAGTTTAAGAATATGGTATTTTGAGGGTGAATGCAGTAACCTTAACCACTTTTGTGAGGGATTTAAAATACGTTTGTCCACTGCAGTCAGGTCCTTAAGAGCTACACAGTTTGCATTAACAGCTCCCATTTCCTTTCCAAGTTCATCTGGAGAACCTCTTGGCAATTTCATGCACTAAGGTTTAGAGTGTTGAAGTGAACCCTGAGCACTGGTCTGCCCTGTTGTGTTGTGCCATTAGTCTATCTTCTTACAGTTCAGATTCAGTACCCCTACCTTAGCTACAATGCACTTCCTCTTTAAGAGCTGTGGGCCAGCTTTAAGTCTCACAGGCTGTCTTAAAGTGGCACGAGCCTCACACAAACTAATACGTGGATTGCAGCCAATAAACACCTCCACATTTGAGACTGGTCACCACTACCATTTAGATGAGCTGGTAAGAGAAAGTGTGAAGAAGGAATATGCATGGGTTAATCCTGCATATATATTCCCAACAGTTCTTGGAGGCTGAAGGATTTTGTCCCCGGCATAGATTTAATGGAACTTACTCTGTATCCATGTAATTTGGAGGACATGGAGTGGAGAAAAACCAGGCAAAAGCTGACCTCTCCCCAACCCCCTCCTTTTGTTCATTCTGTGCCTTCCCACCATATGTTTGGCAAGGGTTTGCGCACATATATTTCATCCTCCTCCTTGGCCAATGCTCAGGCTGGGTCTGACTGTTCACAAACACAGTATTCAACATGGCCCAGAGCTAAAGTTCTGTTCCCACATCCTCTTTACCAAATAAAGCAAAACACAACCTCCATCTGAGTAGAACTGCCCCCTGATCCTAACCCAGCCCTGCTGCTGAAATACTCATCCAAGCTTCTGTTATTTTGACTATTTCAACCTTGTCTCAAGACGACATTTCTGCTTGACAAATTTCATCTATTTGACCCGGAACTTTTTTCCTGACCCCAAATGACATTACAAAGGCTGCCTAGTTCCACTTCTGTACTATCGCCTGTCTCCATCCTGGCTCACAATTATCTGAGATTTGCATGGGAAACAGGTAACTGCCCAAAGATCCTGACACTATTTGGAGTTTACTATTTGAATCAGTGCCAGAACATCAATAATTAATACAAGCTCCCAAATATTATATACACCTTTTAAGCATTTAAGTGGCAAACCCATTTATCTAATCTTAGAACATATCACATAGAACAATACAACATAGGATCAGCCCCTCAGCCCACCATGGTCTGTGCCGACCATGATACTATTCTAAACCAGTGCCTTCCGCCTACACATGGTCTGAATCCCACTGTTCCCTGCCTGTCCACGTGTCTGTCTAAATGCCTCTTAAACAGTACTATCATTTCTGATTCTACTACTTCCCCTGGCAGTGCATTCCACGCACCTACTACCCTTTATGTAAAAAACTTGCCTTGCACATCTTTAAATGTTCATCCTCTCACCTTACACCTAAGACCCCTTGTATTTGACATTTCCACCCTGGTAAAGAGACTATGACTATCTACCCTATCTATAACACCTCATAATTTTATACACTTCTATCAGACCGCCCCCTCCGCCTCCAATGCTCTAGCAAAAGTAATCCCAGTTTATCTAACCACTCCTTATAGCTCATACACTCCAATCCAAGTAACATTCTGGTAAACCTCTTCTGCACCCTCTCCTAAGCCTCCACATTCTTCCTATAGTGTGAGGACCAGAACTGCACACAGTACTCCAAATGTGGCCTGACTAAAGTCTTATACATCTACAATATAACTTGCCAACTTGTATACTCAATGCCCTGACCAATGAAGGCAAGCATGCCATTGCCTTCTTCACCATCTCATCCACTTGTGTTGCCACTTTCAGAGAGATCTGGGATTGGACGTCTGTATTTCAGTGCTCCTAAGGGTCCTCCCATTTACTGTATACTATCCTCTTGCACTTGACCTCCCAAAATGCATCACCTTACACTTGTTCAGGTTAAAAGTCTTCTGCCATTTCTCCTCCCAACTTTCCAGCTGATCTTATCCTGCTGCATCCTTTGATATACATCCTCACTGTCCACAACACCAACAATTTCTGTGTCATCTGCAGACTTACTAATCAGACCACCTATACTTTCATCCAAGTCATTTATGTTATTACAAACAACATAGGTTGCACACTGATCCTTGCGGAACAACACTGGTCACAGACCTCCAGTCTGAAAAATGCCTATTCAGAACTACCCTCAGTCTTCTATGACAAAACCAATTTTTAATCCAACTTGCCAACTCACCATGGATTCCATGCGATTTGATCTTCTGGACCAGCCGACCTGAGGGACCTTGCCAAATGCTTTAATAAAGTTGAGAGTAAGACAACATCCATTGCCTTACTCTCATCAAGTTTGTGAGACAAGACTTCTCTTACATAAAGTCATGCTGATTATCCCTAATAAGCTCATTCTTCTCAAATGGATGTAAATCCTGTCCCTAAGAATATTCTCCAATAATTTCTTTACCACTTATGTAAGGGTGACTGGCCTTTAATTTCCTGGATTATCCCCGTTGCCCTTCTTAAATAAGGGAACAACATTGGCTATTCTCCGGTCTTCTAGAACCTCGTCTGTGGCTAAAGCAGTTATGGAGATCTATGTCAAAGCCCCAGAAATCTCCTCCCTTGTCCCCCTCAGTATCCTGGGATAGATCCCACCAGGTCAGGGGACTTAATATTTTTCACAACACCCAAAATCTCAAGATCGCGCCAACAAAGATTGACAACAAAAGGTCCAGGAAAGAAAGTTACTCCATCTACATCCACAAGGTGGGTCCAGCATGGACTCATAACAGCAATAGCAACTGTAGGCCTAGCGTGGGACCTGGCAGCAAGGCATCAATGGCAGCAGAATTGACATTGGCAACGTCAGCAATGTGGGCCCAGTGTGGATTCAGGGCAGTGGCATCCAGTGCGGGCCCAGCAGTGAGAAATGGCGCCAGAGAGTGGCTACTTATGTTCCAGCAACAAAGACATTGGTGGGTCTCGCACAGGTGGCAGCTAGGCAGTAGCTGCAGTGTCGGTGGCAGTGGTGGGCCCGATGCACGTCTCAAGGTGGTGGTGGCATGATGGTGCCAGACAGTGGTAACTCTTTGCTCCAGTGTGGCAATATTGGTGAGGTCAGCTCAGGACTCATGGTGCTGGGTTGAGGGAGAGCCAGGATATGCTTGGACAGACCTGGACGTTTCTTTTCCTGTTGTCTTTCTTTCTTTAATTTCTGCTTTTAATTTCAGTATTCTAATATGGTGCTGGAGCGTGGCAACTCTCTATACTTTTGACTGTACTCCTGTGTCCCTACAACTCTCATTCTCCTACTCAAGTCCCTCCCTTGCCTCTCCCTCTCTATCTCATGGGTTCCCGGACTCGGGCATATGTGAGAATAAAATCTCTACAATAAATCCTTCTTAATATCAACAAGCCCTAGAATATCAACGTATCCCTCTCTAATCATACAGTCATCCTTGTCCTTCTCTTTGGTGAATACCAATTCAAAAGTATTCATCACTTGCTTACTAGTTATAAAGCATTTACTGAGTAATAAATAGGCTATGGATTCCCCCGTATTTGTATTGGTCTCTTTTTATAAAAGTAACACTATAAAGTTATAAAACAATGGTTATGAAGGTGGAGCCAACCTGTCTGAAGATCGGTTCTTATTATTGGCATATTTGGTTCATGAAAAGAATGAAGCTGAGCCTTTGAGGTACTGGTCACTCAGAAGCAGGATTTTCCTCTTTTTGAGGAGATGTAGCAGTTCTTTCTTATTCTGTCCATATTAATCTGAAGGCTTTCAATTTCTCTATTCTTACTCTATAAGTTTTTAACCTAGCTGGCATAAGAGGTATCCTGTTTTACTCATTCACGAGCCAGCGTTTATTACCTATCTCAAATTACCTAGAAGGCAGTTAAGAGTTAACCACATTTCTGTGGTTCTGTGGATCTGGAGTCACACATAGGCCACACCACATAAGGATGGCAGTTTCCCTCCCTAAAGGGCATTAACAAACCAGATATGTTACTTGTTAGACACGATTTCTCCTTCATGAAGCCAAGCTGACTCTGCTTGATAAGATAATGTATTTCTAAATGTTCCGCTATTACCTCCTTTATAACATTTTTCCAATGACAGATGTTAGGCAAACAGGCCTGTTTTATGTCTCCTTTCCCTTTTTGGTAAGGGCATTTCATTGGCAGTTTTCCATTTCTCTGGGTCTTTTTCATAATCTAACAATTTTTGGAAGATTGTTACCAGTGCATGCGCTATTTCTGCAGCTACTTCCTTTAAAATTCTATGATGCAACCTATCAGTTTCAAGGGATTTATTAGCCTTTAGCTCCCTTAGTTTTCCTGGTACTTTTTCTCCAGTAATTGTTATGTTAATTTTGTCCCTCACTTTATTATTAGGTAATGCGATTAGTATTGCCTAATAGAAAGATTCGATGTTGACACGGTGAAAATGGACTTTCAGAAGACGTTTGACATAATGCCACAAAAAGACGTGTGAGGAAAGTTAAAGTTCATGGTATAAAATGACAAAAACAACATGGATACAAAATTGGCTGAGTGATAGGAAACAGACAGTAATGGTTAATGGTTATTTTTCAGGCTGGAGGAAGGTTTGTAGTGGAGCTCCCCCAAGGATCAGTATTGGTACCCTTGCTTTTCCTCTAACATATCAATGATCTAGATCTTGGTGTTGAGGACAATTTCAACGTTTACAGATGACACAAAACGCTAAGGAATTGTAAACTGAAAGGAGGAGTGTGGAACTCCAGAAAGTCTTACACTAAACAAACAAAAAAATTGCATGTTCTGAGTTGGGGTCACCGGATCCGAACCGTTAACTTGGCTTTCTTTTCTCAGACGGTGCCAGACCTGCTGAGTTTTTCCAGCAATTTCTGATTTTGTTCCAGGTCATAGTTGGTGGAGTAGGCATCTAGTGGCAGATGAGTTTCGCTTGAAGTTTCAAGATAAGTGTCAAGTGATACATTTTGGACAGAACTTTGAAAGACAAAATAAAGGGTACAATTTTAAAGGGCACAGCAACAGAGGAACCAGGGCATGTCTGCACAGACATACTGAAAGTAAACTATGCATGAGCAGTCAGGAGAGAACACATTCTGAGTGAGACAGACAGAGTGAATGTGTATCTCTGAGAATATGGAGCACAATATTAAGTCTTTCCTTTTTTAAAAAAAAAGTTCAGTAGATGTGGTAAAAGGTAAATTTAAGGTAGCTGTCGCAGCTGAGTTATAGTTATCAGTCAATCACACGATGAATGAATAGGCCTCAACTGGTGTTCATTACAATTGAAGCTTAATGAGTGAAAGTCATCTCATCTTCCCTCAGCTTGATTTAACAACAGGACTGTTCACACACAACGTATGTATTTCTGGGAACTTGAAGCACAGTGGGAATTCAGTGCAGAAAGGAAAAAGTGTTTTTTGCTTTGTTTTATGGTTTACAGTTTGTAAGGACTATATTACTATAGTAATGAGGACCAGGGAAAAAGGGCCCTAGAGTAATTTATATTATTTGATGCTAAATTAAACCTTTTCAAAGATGCAAAAAAAAAGTAAATCATCATAGGTGAGCTCCAAGCTGTGATGTGTTCTTCTTGCTCTATGTTGCAAGTTGAGCACAGTTCCAGTGGTTGGGGCCAGCATGCATGCAGGAACGTTTGAGGACTCTGGGACTATACTCATTGGAGTTTAGAAGAATGGGCGGGGGGGGGGAGAGAATCCAGTTGAAACTTTCAGAATACTGAATGGCCTGGACAAAATAGATGTTGGGAAGATGCTTCCATTGGTAGAAGAGTTTAGGACCTGAGGGCAAAGCCTTAGAGTAAAGGGAAGACCTTTTAGAAAACAGAGATAAGGAGAAACTTCTTCAGCCAGAGTGGTGAATCTATGGAATTCACTGCCACAGAAGGCTGTGGAGGCCAGGTCATTAAGTACATTGAAGACTGAGATAGATAGGTTCTTGATTATCAAGGGGATCAAGGGTTACAGGGAGAAAGCAGGAGAATGGAGTTGAGGAAGTTATCAGCCATGAACAGACTTGATGGACCGAATGGCCTAATTTCTGTTCCTATGTCTTATGGTCTAAGTGTCTCCAGTTGCAGCTCCTGCAAGGCCTGTTTTCAGAGCTGGAGTAACAGTTGGGAACACTATACAGCATCCACAAACTGGACAGTGTCATGGATAGCACGTATAGCGATGTGGGCACATTACAGGCTAAGACTCCACAGGCAGGAAAAGCATGGATGACCACCAGGCAAAGCAAGAGGACCAGTCAGGCAATGCAGGAGTCTCCTGTGGTTATTCCTTGTAAAACAGATATACTTTGGATACTATTGCTAGGGTCCTAGTACTGATCCCTATAGTACCTTCTAGTCACTGCCTACCACAAAAGAAAATATGGAAAAAATACACATGCTTTAATTTTACAACTAATGCCTCATGTAGGACTTGTTTAAAGCCTTCTGAAAGTCTAAGTAAACTACACCCAATGGCTCCGCCTCATCAACATTACATCCTCGAAGAATTCCAGGAGTTCTATAGAGCATAATTTCTCTTTTGTAAATCCATACGGACTCTGCTTGATCATGCTACTGTTTTCCAAGTTCTCTACTACTAATTATTTTATAACGGACTCTAGCACTTCCCCACTACTAATGTCAGGCTGACTGACCAGCATTAACTACAGTCAGCCACATTGCTGATGCTTTTTCTGTCTCCCTGTTTAAATAGTAGGATTATATTAGCTATCCCCCAATCTGTAAGAAATGTTCCAGAATCTTGGAAGATGACCACCAGTGAATCTGCTATTGAGGACCACTCCCTGAAGTATTCTGGGATGTAGACTAGGAGGCCTTGGGGATTTTAATCCCCCTTCAATCCTACCAATTTCCACAACAACAACATTTCCCTACAAATACAGATTTCTTTCAATTCCTTCCTCTCACTAAATCATGTGTTCCCCAACATTTCTGGTATATTATTTACATCATCCTTTGTGAACACAGAAACAAAAGTATGTATTTACTCAGCCATTTCTTTCTTCCCCATTATAAATTCCCATTTGACTGTAAGGGACGTACATTTGTCTTCACCTTTTTCTCATCACATACCTATAGAAACTTTGGTATTGATTTTATGTTCCCTGCAAGCTTGGTCAAGAAAATCATCCTGTAAACATTCCAGGAATTCCTCCTCTGAAGTATTGTTATTAATTTGCTTTGCTCATCTATATGCAAATTAAAATCACCCATAATTACAGTTACTCCTTTATTACGTGTCTCTAATTTCCTGGGTAATGCTATTCCCAACATCACACTACAGCGGGTAGTTGGCCATAATTCCAGTGCCTGGGGCCAGCATCTTGATTTTTTTTAGTCCCAAGGATATGGGGGAAATGAAGAAACAGGCTGCCAAGTTGGATGATCAGCCATGATTATAAAGGGATGGAGGAGCAGGCTTGAGTTTTTTTTTTAAATTCATTCACAGAAGGAGGCCAACATTAATTACCTAGAGGGCACTTAAGAGTCAACCACATTTCTGTGGGCCTGGAGTCACACGTAGGCCCAACCAGGCAAAAATGGCAGTTTCCTTCCCCTAAGGTATATGTGTGAACGAGATTGGAGAAACCTATCAGCAATGGATTTGCAGTCAGTCATCATTAGACTCTTAATTCCAGATTTTTACTTGATTCAAATTCCACTATCTGCCACAGCAGGATTTGAACCCAGGTCCCCAGAACATTATCTGGGTCTCTGGATTAACAGTCCATTGATAATACCACTAGGTCATCACCTCCCCTATGTGCTGAATGGCCAATTCCTAATTTCTATGTTTCATGGCAGGACGGGCAGAGGGAACAAGTAACATGTAAAAGAGCAAGGTGATGTTGCCCTTGTAAAAGGCACTAGTTAGAGTCTTCAGCCAGAGTGTTGTGTACAATTGTGGGCACTACATTATAAGAAGAATGCGAACATATTGGAGAGTGCAGAAGCGATTAACAAGAATAGTTCCAGGGACAAGGAGCTTTAGTATGAGGATAGATTGAAGTAGTTGGGACAGTTTCCCTTGGAGAAAAGGCTGAGAGAAGATTTGATAAAGGTTTAAGTCATGAGTGGGCTGATTAGAGTAAATTGAGAAACTGTTCCCGCTCATTTAAAAAAAACAAGAGGGCAATTAAAGTGATCTGCAAAATCTTCAACAGTGAAGTGAGGAACCACTTCTTTCACTCTATGCATAGTTAGGGTACAGTATGCACTGCATTGAACCTGCTTCTACTGCATTTCAATTGAGGCATTCGAGAGCATACTGAACGAGTAGTCAGATAAAAATATTGTGGGGGAAAAGGAGATTATCACCCAGTAATGATACTCATTTAACAAGCAATGCACAGTGGGCCAAATGGCCTCATCTGTGCTATTAACACTAATGATATTCTGTGAAACTTACAATTTCTGAAATAGCGCAGTACAGTCAAAGTCCAAAAGGATCACATTATTACATCACATCTGTAATATTTTATTAATCCTAAATCAATAAGCCTTCTCTGCCAAATTAAAACACAAAGTAGATATTACAAATTAGCATGGCATAACTGGAACTAGACAAGAAATCCTTGTGACTTTACATCATGATAGGATCCCCTAGTGAATGAAGCTGTAAATGGAGCATTCACTTGGTAAATGTACCTAATATACAATTAAAACAATCAAACATCAAGATGGTACAAATACATTGCAGAACACTGGAGAAATGCAGGTCTTGTAACTTCCATGTGAGAATTGAAGAAGTCACACCAGACTCGAAACATTAACTATTTCTCTGCCAGATACTGCCAAACTTGCTGAGTTTCTCCTTTGTTTCAGGTTTCCAGCATTTTGCTTTTATAACAATGAAGTAAGTTTCATAAATCTCCCTGAACAGCATTATTATTTTATTGATTCTTCTGGTGGCTCAGGTTGTTTGCTTGTTGATGGAATCTTCATAGAAAAATATTGCTTATAAAACACAATAGGCTGAATAGACAACCTTGAAATAATGCTTTCAAGTCATTACAAAAATAAAATGAAAACAGCAATGTACAAGATTTATTTTAAACAGAAAGCATAGTGCAATGCTGAAACAAAATTCACAGCCTTTGGTCATAATTGTGCTGTTGTAAAGATGCAACCTTTTCAGATTTTACAATGACTCTTCTTTAATGGATGGATCTTATTTGTTTCCATCCAAATTTTAACCAAAAAAGTCAGTTAATTGTCACTGTATAAAATATGTTGGTACGTAATCATTAGCCAGCTTTCCACGTGTATTGATTCCAGTAATAACATTGCTGCTACAGTAAATATCTGTTAATATCAATGATAACACTCATTCCAAACACATTTCAATGCATTATCTTCCATTTATCTAAATTAGTGACATCTTTTTCACTAACGTCAGGGGAAGAAAAAGAAAGAGAGGAACATATGCTTTACAAAGCATAGCATTATTATTTTAGGCCACACCAGACTCGGGTTTAAGCAAGTTCTCTCAAACAGACCAGAATTTCAAAGCAGTTGAATCATTTACAAAAATCCTACAGTAAACACAGAAAGGATATTTGCCATGGCAGCAGTTAATAAACCAGGTTATCCAAAAGATTTTTCTCAAAGCTAAAATATTTAAAATATAAATCAGATATTTCCATCTGAAGTAATTAACATTTCCAGTATAAAATTCTAAAAGAATATGCAGTGATCAGTAAGACTCCATAAGTTTGACATCAGTTAAGCTGATCAAGTGACTACAAATGTACATATAAAAAATAGGAATATACACAAATAATTTTATTTTACAGTAATGTATAGAAGTAAAAAGCTAGAAAACATCTGCACCTAACCACATAGTTGACTGACAGTTCTGCAGATGCAGAATTTTGTGTCATCTAATATTCTGCACACTGATCAACAATCACCAAAATATCTTCAGTAAACTCTTAAAGCTTCTCAGCAATAAAAGGCTGAAATTGATTTCAATGGTGTGAAATGGTTGTCAGTAAAACTATTATACATCTGATGCTCTTTTGATGTCTTGTTTGATTTTACTTTTAATGAGCTGTTAGTTTAACACCTGTTCTTTAACACTACCACTGAAGTGCAATCTCACCCTCATCGCATTCAAGTAAGAACATTTGCATCGTTCTTTAACATGGTCCTATTATCAACAAGCAAAGTCCCACAGTTCAAAGGAGGTGCATTCCCAGAGAATGTCACAGTTGGTGATTTTTGCAAATGGCAGAAATGATCAACTGCAAGTGTACAATACGTGACATGAACACATTTCTCCCAGAAAATCCTGAATGAGCAAACATTAGAGATGCAGTTGGTAAAAAGAAAAACAGTACTACACAACTAAGCAAATTTGTGAAGGGTATGGCTACCAGACAAGTCCAGTGAACTCTGAAGATTTCTTTTCTTTAGAATTCTTTAGAATTACTGTTTCAATCATTTAATATTTAACAAGTAGTGTAGTGTGACAAACTTTAAATTGGTTTGTACTTTCCCAAGCAGAGATGCCTTTTTCCAGAATGATCATTAGGACAATGTTCAAAATACTGTTTTGCAAATTGCCAGCTTCATAAGTGAAATTTAAAATTGGCATATTCAAATTAACATTACCTCAATACTGAATTGGGTTTAACATCCAGGAACATCCAAGTAACATATTTTCAAAAACTTGACACAGAAGAGAGAATCATGTGCAGCAGGCAAATGAAAATTTCAATTTAACACATCACAAATGCTCCATGCTGAAAATATTAAACATTTCATCAAAAGCTGCAGTAACATTCACGATTCCAGTTTAGTTCAATAACCAAATTAATTCAGGTGGCCACATACCTTCTTTTCAAAGTTACACTTGCTGTACATTTGATGCACAACTGAGAAAAATAACTCCTGCAAAAGGCTTCAGTAGGATCATTTAAAACTGCAATATTCACGAATGGGTGTGCTGAGAAGGCCTTAGTTTCAAGTGATATCTATACTGAAGGCCACGCGTTCTTTTTTTAAAAATTGCATACCTTCAGATTGTGCTTTCCTGCTTATTGCAAAATTTGCAGTGAATTCCTCCACTAAGATCTGTCACAACACCAGCTTTAACCAAGTCTTCTAGGAAATTCCTCTCAGTTTCCACATTGTGCATAGTTTGGGCCTTCATAGCATGCATCTGGACATTTTCATAGTAATGCAATGGTATTTGTGGTTGGCTAAGGTTGTATCCAAATCCTGCCAAGCTGACTTCATCACATAAATGCGTAGCTAGAACAACAGCGCTGACTCCCAAAGTCGGAATATTCTAAAATATAAATCAGGTAATATTCGTGTTGTTAATGCCAGACAGATTTACTTTTATTGAAACAGTACAAGTGTTATATTAGAAAGTAATAAAACACAAATTGTTAGCTGCTTCAAATAACTCAAGGAAGTGTAAATAAAAGCAAGCTGACAGGCAAGTATTAGCTGGTCCATGTAGCCTGTCCCATATTCACGTCACAAACACAAGTATCGTAACATTGATGCTCCCAGAATGTTCGATACCCATTAGCAGCTATGTAATCTCTTTGGAGAAGCATAGCACACAGCAAGAAAAAGCCAGAAATCAAATATGCTGCAACAGCTGCTACATATCATATTGGAGGGAGATAAAAATCAGAAAAACACAGCACAAACATAACACTTTCAGTTTTTAACTGTTTAATTTGCGTAGCGACTTCATTCATTAAAAATAGTAATAAGCTGAAATAACATGTTCACAGTGAGAGATAACAAGGTGTAGAGCTGGACGAACACAGCAAGCCAAGCAGCAGAGGAGCAGGAAGGCCGACGCCTCGGGCCTAGACCTGTCTCAACTCAACAAAGTAGGTGACGTTCACTTCTCAGACCAATCACAGTTAACCTGCCTGGGTTTAAATTTAAACAAAAGTCTGGTTATTAGCTGTCAATTAGCATTAACGGGTGCTTTCTCCATGGCAATGCCTCTACCACTAGCCAACCATTCAGCATAAATGTTAGCTTTCCACTTGTACTGGCCTAAAGAAAAATGTGAAGTGTGCAGGAAGCTTCGCCGAATGAGCCCTTTTTCAGCAAAACTCAAGTCCTAAACAGCCAAATGACAATTTATCTTCTACAATTGAATATTTTTCTTCATATATAAAATTTTATGGAGAGGAGTGTGCTGTGGCTGAAGAACAGATGGTAGTCCCTCACTGCTTTTCCATGGGAAGCCTTACATTATTTCAGTATATTCAGGCACTTGGACAAAATTTGGGCCTCCTTGAATTAAGGCCAAAGTCAGTCAGAAAACTGATCCCCTCATTCGCCACAACTCCCCCACCCTCAAAGAATCTTTAGCACTAGATACTCCACTGGGATAAATAGTCAGTATCGGTATCACACTTGGACTGTGGAATAACACATCAAATAGCATCATCAACAGTGCTATCAAGCAGCACCAGTTCAGCAATAACCTGCTTGCCGAATTTCAGAGGTAAGAGTGATAGCCTTCAACATCGGGACTGCATTTGACCAAATGTGGAATCAAGGTACCCTAGCAAAACTAGAATCAATGGGAATCAAGGGGCAAATCCACTGATTGGCATCATACGTGTATAAAAGGAAGATGGTTATATCTTTGGCAGGTCAGTCATCTCAGGAGTTCCTCAGGGTAATACCCTAAGTCCTACCATCTTCAGCTGCTTCAATGACCTTCCCTCTATCATAAAGGTCAGAAGTGGGGATGTTCGATGATTGCACAATGTTCGGCACCATTCACAACTCCTCAGATACTGAAGCAGCCTGTGATCCAAATGTAGCAAGACCTGGACAATCTCCAGGCTTGGGCTGAAAAGTGGCACATAGCATTCACACCACACAAATGCCAGACTATGACCATCTTCAATAAGAGATGATCTAACCACTGCCCCTTAACATTCAATGGTGTTACCATCACTGAATTCTCCCACTATCAATATCCTGACAGTTACCACTGGCTAGAAACTGAACTGATCTCACCATATGAATTTAACGGCTGCAAGAGCAGGTCAGAGACAAGGAATCTGCAGTGAGTAATTCACCTCTTGACTCTGCCAATGCCTGTCTACCATTTACAAGCCAGGAATGCGATGGAATATTCACCAACTGGATGAGTGAAGCTTGACACCATCCAGGACAAAGCAGCCTTCTTGACACCACCACATCCACAAACATTCATTCCCTCCACCACCTACACTCAGTAGCAGCAGTGTAAACATCTACAAGATGCACTCAAAAGCTCACCAAACCTCCTTAGATTGCACTTGCTAAATCCATGACCGCTTCCATCTAGAACGACAAGGACAGCAGATAGCTTGGAAACCACCTCCGGCAAGTTGCCTTCCAAGCCACTCACTATCCTTACACGGAAATATATTGCTGTTCCTTCAATACGGCTATATCAAAATCCTGGAACTCCCTCCCAACAGCATTATGGCTACAGTCTATCTTCAGCAGATGGACTGAAGCTGTTCAAGAAGGCAGCTCACCACCATCTTCTCAAAGGAAACTAAGAACAGGCAATAAATGCAGGCCAACCAGCAACACCCACTTCTCTCAGTGATTTAAAACAGTGAGTAATTTTGAAATGCTGTTGAATAAGCAGAGCGTGTATATGATGCCAACAAAAACATTAAGTACAGGTATTTCTGCTATAATGTGTTTCGTTAATGCGAATTGACTGTAACGCGATTGATGAATTGTAGACACTGTTTGGATAACACGAACTTCCTATTGTACAGTATGGCGACTTTCTATAGTGATTTCCCTGTAACACGATTTTCTATAGCGCAAGGTCACACAAGAATGCAACTATCACGTTATAGGAGAAATAGCTAAGATCTCAGCACAGCACAAAAATTGCAGGAAATTACAGTTTGTATACAGTTCAGATCTGAAACTATCTGAAGTAGAGTAAGGTCACATAATGAGAAAGACAACCCGACACTGGAAAGCATACACTGATTGATGGATAGAATTAAAACACAGTTTATGAAAAGATGTGGAAGCACAGAATGGTTACAATGAAGAGAAGAAGATTAAGGATGGAAATACTTGAATTTCAGGATCTTTGGGCACAGTCAAGATATATGGAAAGAGCTGATAGAGTATTTAATATAGTAATAGAATATTTAACAAGTACTGATCGGCAATTTAAAAATAGAGGCTACCTTAGAAATAATGCAATGACAGCCAGGAACAAACAGGGCATAAAATAAAATTTTATGCTCAATATTCAATTCTGTCCATTTATAGAACAGTGACTATTATTCAAAAGGTATGTCATTGGTTGTAAAGCCTTTGAGCTGCATGGTGGTCAAGAAATATACTATACAAGTGCAAGACGTTTTTCTCTAAATTGTACAAAACAAAAATTTCCCAGCATATCAAGTGTCTTGTTATACAACATTCATCATTATGGATACAAAAGTGTACCAGATTGAATGCAGAAAAACATTTTGAAAACATTCCATTTTAGCGCTTTACAATCAGAACTGCATTTTTGCTTCTAGCAAACATTAAAGGAAATAACTTTCACAATCACAAACCAGTGCAACCCTCTATTAAACATGCATAATCATGTCACCTGGCCCCAAAATCATTTTTCTCCAAACTCCATTTTCCAAACCACATTTCTTATTCAAATATCCCAAATTCAGCCCCTACCTGGTCCCAACCCCAGAGTTTTGATTGAGGTTCCGGTAACTGCAGTAGATCTAGAGCTGTTTCTCGTATAATTTCAGGATTCAGAATTCGAAACTGTGTTGGTTCAATTGGTAATTCCTCCGTAACTTTCTGCCAAAACCAAATTCTTTTCCAAAATGACTAAATGGTAAAGAAGATAGTGGAAGTTAACAAATGTTCATGTGGAGCTATGTTTTTACTTTTTTTTTTAATTTTTAAACTATTCAAAATGGCACCAGATTGTGGTGACCGGGAAACTTTTCACTGTATTTTACCATATCATTCACTGTAAAATGTGAGTGACAATCATTCAGTTCAATTCAATGTTATGGAAATTAAATTAACTTACCAACTTCTACATACTTGCCTAGGGCAACTTCATTAAAACCAATACAAGGAGACAATTCTCCAATTTAAATACATGGTACCTCCAAACCCTGGGACTCAGGAGTAAGGTTAAAAGGAACAGTGAGAGCAGAGAGCCCAGAAGCAGACAGAGATGCTTCAATGACATTGAAATGTAAATTCACAGAAGACCAAATAGGTAATTGCTGGATATTTTTCTTGTTGCTTGCAACCGGATAATGACTTAAATTAAGGCCCTAAGTACAGCTTAAAATCTTCATTTTATGATTAATATTCTAGAACTTCAAAACTAAATTTCTTCACTTCATAGAGTTAGAGTTAAGGGGTTCTGGTTGTTTGTCTGGCACAAAATCAGAATAAGAGTTCTCTAGTCCATACTTAAGTAGGAGAATTGGTAAAATAAAATCTCAGGTCCATATTTCATCTAGTTAAAATATATCTGGGGAGCTCAGGACCATAACCTACAGGTTCTGCACTGCTTGGGAATTCCAAGGCACTCCTGGATGGCTATGTATGCAGGGGTGCTTCCAGCTTGTGCAACTCAGAATCTGAGTTTTGGAGCTTGAGCTGCTGCTGAGGGCACTATGGAGCAGTTACAGAGCTGAGAGGCTGGTGGATAACACATTTCAGTACGTGGCCACCACACCGCTTAAAGAAACAGACAGAATAAATGGGTGACAGCCAGACAGAAGGGGGCCAGGCACATAGTGAGGGAATCCCGAAAGCATCTCATTTGCAAACAACCTTTTAACATTAGAAAACAGTGAAAGTGACTCTTACTCTGTGGAAGCCAACCAGAACCAAGGTCATGATGCTATGGGAGGTCTAGCAGCTCAGAGGTACAGTGGATGAAATGTGGAAGGCCAGGATTAGTTGGCGATTTGTTAGTGGAGGAGTAGACAGATAACTCTACAGCCATAGATGTGACTCGAAGATGATAAAATATCTGCTGGGTACCAGGGTCAAGGATGTCTCGAATCTGTGACCCCTGGTTCTAGAATTCCAAAAAAAGGAAAACATCCTCCCCAAATCTAGTCTGACTAGCCCTGTTGGAATTTTATATTTTCCAATTTTTCAATCAGATCCCGTCTCATTCTTCTAAATTTTAGTGAATGCAGATCCAGTCAAACTAAGCTCTCCTCATTATGCCATTCCTGGTTATCAGCCTACTGAACCTTCACTGCAATGCCTCCATGGTAAGTATATTCTCCCTTAGGTAGGGAAGCCAAAATTGCACACAGTACTCCAGATATGATCTCACCAAGGCTCTGTAACTGCAGCAAAATATTCCTACTTCTGAATTCAAATCCTTTTGAAACAAAGGCCAACACAATGTTTGCCTTCCTAATTTGCTTTTTCACCTGGCTATTTGTTTTGTTAAAAGCAAAATATTGCGGACGCTAGAAATCTGAAACAAACAGAATGCTGAAAATACTCGAGATAACAAGGTGTAGAGCTGGATGAACACAGCAGACCAAGCAGCATCAGAAGAGCAGGAAGGCTGACGTTTCAGGCCTAGACCCTTCTTCAGAAATGAAAAATACTCAGCAGGTCTAGCAGCATCTGTGAAGAGTCATACAGCACGGAAACTGACCCTTCGGTCCAACCAGTCCATGCCAAACATAATCCCAAACTAAACGAGTCCTACCTGCCTGTTCCTGGCCCATATCCCTCCAAACCTTTCCTCTTCATGTAATTGACTAAATGTCTTTTAAACATTGTAATTGTACCCACATCCACCACTTCCTCAGGAAGTTCATTCCACATGCGAACCACCCTCTGTGTAAAAAATTTGCCCCCCCCCATGTCTTTTTTAAAATCTCTCTCTTCTCACCTCAAAAATGTGCCCCACAGTCTTGAGATCCCCCATCCTAAGGGTAATACTAATACCATTAAGCCTATCCATACATCTCATTATTTTATAAACTTTTATCAGATCGCCTCCCAACCTCCTGCGCTCCAGTGAAAAGTAGTCCCTGCCTATTCGGCCTTTTTTTTTAAATAACTGAAACCTTCCATACCCGGCAACATTCTTGTAAATCTCTTCTGAACCCTCTCCAACTTAATATCATTTCTATAACTGGGCGACCAGAACTGGACAGAGTATTCCAGAAGAGGCCTTACCAATGTCCTGTACAACCCCAACATGACTTCTCAACTCCTATAAAGAACAAAGAACAAAGAACAAAAGAAAATTACAGCACAGGAACAGGCCCTTCGGCCCTCCAAGCCTGTGCCGATCCAGATTCTCTACCTAAACCTGTCACCTATTTTCCAAGGATCTGTATCCCTCTGCTCCCTGCCTATTCATGTATCTGTCCAGATACATCTTAAATGACGCTATCGTGCCCGCCTCTACCAGCTCCACTGGCAACGCGTTCCAGGCTCCCACCACCCTCTGCGTAATGAACTTCCCACGCATATCTCCCTTAAACTTTTCCCCTCTCACCTTGAAATCGTGACCCCTAGTAATTAAGTCCCCCACTCTGGGAAAAAGCTTTTGCTATCCACCCTGTCTATACCTCTCATGATTTTGTAGACCTCAATCAGGTCCCCCCTCAACCTCTGTCTTTCTAATGTAAATAATCCTAATCTACTCAACCTCTTCTTCATACCAAGCGCCCTCCATACCAGGTAACATCCTGGTGGACCTCCTCTGCACCCTCTCCAAAGCATCCACGTCCTTTTGGTAATGTGGCGACCAGAACTATATGCAGTATTCCAAATGTGGTCCAGCCAAAGTCCTATACAACTGTAACATGACCTGCCAACTCTTGTACTCAATATCCTGTCCGATGAATGAAAGCATGCCGTATGCCTTCTTGACCACTCTGTCGACCTGCATTGTCACCTTCAGGGTACAATGGACCTGAACACCCAGATCTCTCTGTGCATCAATTTTTCCCAGGGCTTTTCCATTTACTGTATAGTTCGCTCTTGAATTGGATCTTCCAAAATGCATCACCTCGCATTTGCCTGGATTGAACGCCATCTGCCATTTCTCCACCCAACTCTCCAATCTATCTATATTCTGCTGCATTCTCCGACAGTCCCCTTCACTATCTGCCACTCCACCAATCTTAGTGTCATCTGCAAACTTGCTAATCAGACCATCTATACCTTCCTCCAGATCATTTATGTATATCACAAACAACAGTGGTCCCAACACGGATCCCTGTGGAACACCACTGGTCAGTTCTCCATTTTGAGAAACTCCCACTACAACTGTCTCCTGTTGCCCAGCCAGTTCTCTATCCATCTAGCTAGTACACCCTGGATCCCATGCGACTTCACTTTCTCCATCAGTCTACCATGGGGAACCTTATCAAACGCCTTACTGAAGTCCATGTATATGGCATCTACAGCCCTTCCCTCATCTATCAACTTTGTCACTTCCTCAAAGAATTCTATCAAGTTGGTAAGACATGACCTTCCCTGCACAAAACCATGCTGTCTATCACGAATAAGCCCATTTTCTTCCAAATGTAAACAGATCCGATCCCTCAGTATCTTCTCCAGCAGCTTCCCCATCACTGACATCAGGCTCACCGGTCTATAATTTCCTGGATTAGCCTTGATACCCTTCTTAAACAAGGGGACAACATTAGCAACTCTCCAGTCCTCCAGGACCTCACCTGTGCTCAAGGATGCTGCAAAGATACCTGTTAAGGCCTCAGCTATTTCCTCTCTCGCTTCCCTCAGTAACCTGGGTTAGATCCCATCTGGACCTGGGGACTCGTCCACCCTAATGCCTTTTAGAATACCCAACACTTCCCCCCTCCTTATGCTGACTTGACCTAGAGTAATCAACATCTATCCCTAACCTCAACATCCATCATGTCCCTCTCCTCAGTGAATACCAACGCAAAGTACTCATTAAGAATCTCGCTCATTTTCTCTGACTCCTTGCATAACTTCCCTCCTTTGTCCTTGAGTGGGCCAACCCTTTCTCTAGTTACCCTCTTGCTCCTTATGAATAAAAGGCTTTGGGATTTTCCTTAACCCTGTTTACTGAAGATATTTCATGACCCCTCTTAATTCCTCATTTCAGATTGGTCCTACTTTCCCGATATTCTTTCAAAGCTTCATCTGTTTTCAGTCGCCTAGACCTTATGTATGTTTCCTTTTTCTTCTTTGCTGGTCTCACAATTTCACCTGTCGTCCATAGTTCCCTAAGCTTGCCCTTTCTATCCCTCATTTTCACAGGGACATGTCTGTCCTGCACTCTAATCAACCTCTCTTTAAAAGCCTCCAACATATCAAGTGTGGATTTACCCTCAAATAGCTGCTCCCAATCCACGTTCCCCAGCTCCTGTCAAATCTTGCTATTGTTGGCCTTCCCCTAATTCAGCACTCTTCCTTTAGGACCACTCTCCTCTTTGTCCATCAGTATTCTAAAACATACGGAATTGTGATCACTATTCCCAAAGTAATCCCCTACTGAAACTTCAACCACCTGGCCGGGCTCATTCCCCAACACCAGGTCCAGTATGGCCCCTTCCCGAGTTGGACTATTTACATACTGCTCCATAAAACCCTCCTGGATGCTCCTTACAAATTCTGCTCCATCCAAACCCCTAACAGTAAGTGAATCCCAGTCAACGTTGGGAAAATTAAAATCTCCCATCACCACCACCCTGTTGTTCCTACATCTTTCCATAATCTGTCTACATATTTGTGCCTCCATCTCACGCTCACTATTGGGAGGCCTGTAGTACAGCCCCAACATTGTTACCGCACCCTTCCTATTTCCGAGCTCTGCCCATATTGCCTCACTGCTCGAGTTCTCCATAGTGCCCTCCTTCAGCACAGATGTGATATCCTCTTTGACCAGTAATGCAACTCCTCCACCCCTTTTACCTCCCTCTCTAACCCGCCTGAAGCATCTATATCCTGGGATATTTAGTTGCCAATCTTGCCCTTCCCTCAACCAAGTCTCAGTAATAGCAATAACATCATACTCCCAGGTACTAATCCAAGCCCTAAGTTCATCTGCATTACCTACTACACTTCTCACATTAAAACAAATGCGCCTCAGACCACCTGTCCCTCTGCGTTTATCATCTGCTCTCTGCCTACTCTTCCCCTTAGTCACAGACTTCATTATCCAGTTCCTTACAGGCTTTAGTTACTACCTCCTTACTGTCCACTAACCTCATTTGATTCCCATCCCCCTGCCACATTAGTTTAAACCCTCCCCAACAGCGTTAGCAAAAGCAGCCCCTAGGACATTGGTTCCAGTCCTGCCCAGGTGTAGACCGTCCAATTTGTACACTTAAAAAGGACTGAACAATGAAGGCAAGCATGCCAAACACCTTTTTAACTACCCTGTCTATATATGTCTCAAACTTCAAAGTATTATGTACCTGCACCCCTAGGCCCCTCTGTTCTACAATACCCAATTCTTCCAAGTGTGTTATGACTTTTCAAAGGTAACAATCTGTTTTGAAGAAGTCATACCAGACTCAAAATGCTAACTGTTTCTCTCTTCACAGATGCTGCTGTTTTCATTTACCTTCATTGACTGGTGAACAAGGACACTCGGATCTCTTTGTACATCCACATTTCCCAATATATTACAATTTAAGCCAGTATGTAGAAAGCCCAACAAAAGGAGTAATTCTGGATCTAATATTCAGAAACGTGCCTGGGTAAGTGGAAGGCATATCACTTGGGGTGTGTTTGGAGATGGAGATCATACATCAGTTGGATTTACGATAACTATGGAAAAAAATAAGGATGGGCCCGGAATAAAAATTTCTAACTGGAGGAAGGCTAATTTCCTTTTAATTCTAAGTTAAGATGCACTGTTGGGTAGACTAAACTAGTTTGGCAGGGGGATGGGAACCTAAGGAGAGGCTTTGAGTTAACTAGAGTGGGTGAAGGCTTAAGGAAAAAAAGAGAATCGAGATTGTGAATAAAAAGCAAGAAGCAGCTGAGCAGTGTAGTACTGAGATGAGTGGAAACTAGATAGTGGCAGAAAAAAAGTGAGAATGTTTAAAAACAAAGGTTCTTCTAGTGGTGGGTTAGGATTCAAACAGAAGATACAAAATCTAGCATAAGGGTACTTTAACTGAATACTTGTAGCACTCAAAACAAGGTAAATGAGTTGATAGCACAAATCTTCATGAATGGGTACGATTAAGTGACCTTTACAGAGACATGTTTGCAAGGTGGTCACGACTGGGAGTTAAATATCCAGCGATATCAGACTACAGGTAGTTCGGCTATAATGTATGTTTCGTTAACGCGAATTGGCTGTAATGTGATTGATGATTAGTGGACGCTGTTTCGATAACACGAACTTTGTGTTGCACAGGTATAGCAATTATCTACTGCAATTTCCCTATAATGCAATTTCTAGAGCGCAATGTCACACAGGAACGCAACTATTGCGTAATAGGAGATCTACCTGTATTTGGAAGGACAGTCAGGAAGGAAAGGGAGGTGGTGTAGCTCTGATACTTAAGGATGACATTAGGACAGTAGTGAGATATAGGTTTTATGGAGAAAAAGTTCGAATCAATCTGGGTGAAAATTAAAAATAGTAAGGGGAAAGATGTCACTGATAGGCATGGTCTATAAGCCACCAAATTACATCATGGTGGGGCAGGCAATAATAAAAAAGAAATAACTGATGCATGTAAAAATGGTACAGCAATTATCATGGGGGATTTCAATCTACATATTGATTGGTCAAACCAAGTCAATTAAGGCAGCCTTAAGGAGGAGTTCATAGAATGTATCCATAATAGTTTGCGGTGGAACCTACAAGGGAGCAAACTATCCTAGATCTGGTCCTGTGCGATGAGACAGGGATAATTAATGATCTCATAGGTAGGGATCCTCTCAGAAGCAGCAATCAGAGTATGGTTGAATTTACAATGCGGATGGAGGGCGAGAAAGTAAAATCCAATGCTAGTATCTTATGCTTAAGCAAAGAAGAATGGGATGATGCAGGAGCTGGATAAGGTAGACTGGGAGCAAAGACTTATAGCAGGGCAATTGAGGAACAGTGGAGGACTTTCAAAGCAACTTTTAACAGTGCTCAGCAAAAGTATATACCAGTGAAAAGGAAGGACCGTAGGAAAAGGGATAATCAGCCATGGATAAGTAAGGAAATAAAAGGAGGGTATCAAATTGAAAGCTAACATATACAAAGTGGCAAAGATTAGTGGGAAACCTTTAAAAGTTCAACAGAAAGCCATGAGAAAAGCTATTAGGTAAGATAGGTTATGAGAGTAAACTAGCTGGGAATATAAAAACAGATAGCAAAAGTTTCTAAAAATATACAAAACGAGAAAAAGAGTGGCTAAGGTAAATATTGGTCCTTTAGAGGATGAGAAGGGGATTTAATAACGGGAAATGAGGAAGTGACTGAGGTGTTGCACAGGTATTTTGTGTTGGTCTTCACAGTGGAAGACACAAATAGCATGCCAATGATTGTTGACAAAGGAGGCCATGGCTGGTGAAGAAAGGATTATCACTAAAGAGGTAATGTTGGGAAGCTAGTGTGACTAAAGGTAGACAAGTCTCCTGGCCCTGATGGAATGTATCACAGGGTACTAAAAGGGATGGCAGAGAAAAAGCAAACGCACTCATGGCAATTTATCAAAGTCAGCTGCACTGAGGCAGTTCTGGCAGATTGGAAAACAGGAGATGTGACACTATTGTTTAAAAAAGAGGAGGTAGACAAAAGGCAGATAACTATAGGCCTGTTAACTTCTGTAGCAGGAAAAATGCTTGAATCTACTATAAACGAAGAAATAGCAAAACATCTGGATAGAAACTATCTTTCTGGGCAGACGCCACGTGGGCTCATGAAAGGTGGGTCACGTTTATTTAATTTATTAGAATTCTTTGAGGACATTGAGTACAGTAGACAACAGGGATCTATTGGATGTGGTGTGTCTGGATTTTCAGAAGGCATTCAACAAGATGCCACATAAAAGGCTGCTGCATGAGATAAAGGTGCATGGAGTTATGTGCAATGTATTAGCACGGATAGAGGATTGGTTAACTAACAGAGCAAACAGTGGGGTAAATGGGTGTTTATCTGGTTGGCAGTGGCTAATGGTATGCCTCAGGGATCAATGCTGGGACTGCAATTGCGTACAATTTGCAGATGACTTAGAGTTTGGTACCAAGTGTAGTGTCATCTGTGAATTTTGACACACTAAGATGAGTGGTAGATCAAAACGTGCAGAGGACACAAAGATTGCAGAGATATTTAGATAGATTAAGTGACTGGGCAAGGGTCAGGCAGATGGAGTACAATGTTGGTAAATATAAGGTCATCCATTTGGATAGGAATAACAGCAAAATGAACTATTATTTAAATGGTGAAAAATTACAGCATGCTGCTGTGTACAGGGACCTGGGTGTTGTTCTACATGAATCACCAAAAGTTGGTGCGCAGGTGCAGGTAATTAAGGCAGCAAATGGAATATTGTCCTTCATTGCCAGAGGAATGGAGTATGAAAACTGAGAGGTTATGCTGCTGCTATATTGGGAACTGGTGAGGCCACACCTGGAGTACTGTGTACAATTTTGGTCTCCTTACTTGAAAAAGGATGTATTGGCACTGGAGGGGGTACAGAGGAGGTTCACTAGGTTGATTCTGGGCTTGAGGGGAGATTGAGTAGACTGGGACTATACTCATTGGAATTTAGAAGAATAAGGGGTGATCTTATAGAAAGATTAAATCATGAAGGGAGGAGTAGATAAGTTAGAAGCAGGGACGTTGTTTCTACTGGCAGCTGAAACTAGAACTAGGGGACATAGCTTCAAAACGAGGAGCCGATTTAATGCTGAGTTGAGGAGGAACTTCTTCTCCGAAACAGTTGTGAATCTGTGCAATTCCCTGCCCAATGAAGCAGTTGAGGCTACCTCGTTGAATGTTTTCAAGGCAAAAGATAGATAGATTTTTGAAACGTAAAGGAATTAAGGGTTATGGTGTGCGGGTGGATATGTGAAGCCGAGTCCACGCAAAGATCGGCCATGACCTTATTGGATGGCACAGCAGGCTCAAGAGGCCAGATGGCGTACTCCTGCTCCTATTTCTTATGTTATGTAGACACAATTTGGCCCAAGTGCTCTGGGAGCAGCTAATTACAGATAAAACTGTCAGAGAAAGAGGGGTCATTAAAGGAAGAAAAAAAGAGAGAGTACAGGGCAAATATGTTTCAATAAGGATGGAACCAAAACCAGAGAACCCTGGATGACAAGGGACCTAAAGATGGTTTCTGTGTAGGCTAGTAAAATGTGGGCAGAGTCTTCCTTTAATACATTGCATTTGTCTTCAGAATGGAAAAGGAAGAAACAAGTATAAACATCAAGGTGAAATATTTTAAGAAATTAACATAGACAAAGAAGAGTTACTCGTGAGCATTGTAGTCTTAGATACAGATGCAGGGAACACCACCACCAAGCAAGTTCCCCTCCAAATCGCACCATCCTGGCCTAGAACTTCAGGTTGATGAAGTTGGTTGGCTCGCCAAGCTGGTTTGTTGTTCCGCAGACGTTTCGTTACCATGTTTGGTAACATCCTCAGTGCAGCCTCCGATGAAGTGTCAGTGTGTTTTCCTGCCTGGTTTTTAAACTCTGGAGTCCATTGAGATGGATTGCCTCACTTCCGGGTTTCCTTCGTAGTGGAATGTATATGGAGTCGAGTTCAATGTGTTTATTAATAACCATCTCCAAAGACAACATGCTCGAACTATTGAACCTATGCCTGACCACCCACTTCACTTTCAACGGCCAAACATACGAGCACCCATGGGATCACCTATCTCTAGGCTCATAGCAGAAGCAGTGATGCAAAGACTAGAAAGGACTGCCCTTCCACAAATCCAACCAAAACTGCGGATATGCTACATAGACGACATCTGTCATCATTAAATGGACCAAATCAGAGGCGGCACACAAACTTATAAACACCACCCTCACTGGAATAAACTTCACCAGAGAGGGGGAGAAGAACAAAACAGCTCCCATTCCTGGACGTCATGGTAGAGCGCAAGACAAATGGGGAACTGCAAACGAAAGTACACCGAAAAGCCACACACAGACCAGGTACTGAACTTCAACAGTAAACAATCCCAGCACACACAAACGAAGCTGCATGCAAACACTATTTAAAAGGGCAACAACACACTGCAGCAACACTGAACTGCCCCAAGAAGAATACTTCTTCCAGGTTTTCAAGGATAATGGATATCCAAAGAATTGGGTCAGAAGATGCCTACATGAACAGCATCAGAAAGAGACTACACGCCCTGACACACTCATCACACTACCCTATATCAGAAACGCATCGGAACTCACCACAAGACTCCCACGACCGCTAGGCATCAGAGTGGCACACAAGCCCACATCAACCCTACGACAACTGCTCACCCGAATCAAGGACCCACTCCCCACCATGGACAGGACCAACGTCATCTACAAGATCCCCTGCAGAGACTGCGAGAAACACTACATCGGACAAACAGGAAGGAAACTAACAACAAGAGTACATGAACATCAACTGGCTACAAAAAGGCATGACCAATACTCACTCATCTCAATCCACATGGATAAGGAGAACCACCACTTCGACTGGGACACCACCAAGATCCTGGGACAGGCTAGGCAGAGACAGGCACGAGAATTCCTCGAAGCATGGCACTCCACGAAGCATGCTTTTAATAAACACATTGAACTCGACCCCATATACATTCCACTATGAAGGAAACCCAGAAGTGAGGCAATCCATCTCAATGGATTAAAAACCAGGCGGGAAAACACACCGATGCTTCATCAGAGGCTGCACTGAGGATGTTACCAAGCATGGTAACGAAACGTCTGCGAAACAAGAAACCAGCTCGGCGAGCCAACCAACTTCAACCTCAACACCCACAACCCGAGCTACAAATCTACTCCAAAACCTTAGTGGCCTAGAACTTCATTGCTGGTAGATCATAATCCAGGAACTCTTTTCCTAACATTGTGGGTTTACCTACATCATGAGGACTGTAATAATTCCAGAAGCTCACTACCACCTGCTTCAGGGCCATTTAGGGATGGACAATAAATGCTAGTTTAACCAGCTGCACACATTGCTTGAATAGACTTTTAAAGAATGTTCTCAAAACTACCGAAAACTCAAGCTGTTACACTATCACTGCAGTATTGGCAAAGGGAAACAATACAAAGGAGCTGTAAACCAGATCATGAATATGTTATATACCTTAGCTAGGTACCTGTTATGGAGGAGGCCAGTTAGCTCTGTTGGCCGGATGGCTAGTTTGTGATGCAGAGTGATGCCAACGTGGGTTCAATTTCCACACTGGCTGACATTACCATGAATGACTCTCCTTCTCAACCTTTCCCCTTGTCTGAGGCACGGTGACCCTCAGGTTAAATCATGACCAGTTATCCTTCTCTAATGAGAAAGCAGCCCTACAGCAACTTTAAACCTGTTGTTATGCAGCACAAGTGATGCAATGTTATAACAGCATTGCACAAGTCTTAAGGACAAGTTAAGGGACAAAGATCTGTTCTAGTTATACCATATGATCTCAATCAATACCAAATTGGATTTGTCAATGCATCCTGATAGTCAAAGAATGCAGAGATACACAAAATGTGCAACCTGCAGAATAAGCCGACTGCATAAAAACGTCAAGCATCTCAGCATACTGAGGTACAGCAATATAGCCTGATGACTAAGGTTTGCCAATGTCCTTGAAATTTTGCATGGGCGGCCATTTACAGTGGCAAAGAGGTTTACTACATCCAACTGTATTACCACAGGGGCCAACCATTATTGCATATAGATCATTACAGAAATCAGTTGTGGTTCTCGTGCAAATATACAGCATCAATATGAAATATAGATATTTTATAGAATCTACTCACCACTCTCTCTTTTTTAATCATGGCCTTCAACCAGCTGAAATCTACTCCCTTGTACATTACAGCAACGAACAGCATATAACGATCGTATTCAAGCTGAGATTTTGGTGCTCCCTCTGGATAGCTCATTCTTATAGTGGTTTTGTTACCAACATCGTTAGTGAATCCTTGGATTGGTGCATTGTTCAGCCTGATAGAGAAGAATTTACGTTTCTTGGTAGGTAATTAAAACTACAAGAATAACTTAAATGGCAGCATTCTGTTTAAGGTGGTGTGTGTAGTGAGTTCAGTAAAGCGGAATACTTGAATTGGCACGGTGTCTGAACAGGCACTTCTTGCAATCAGACATGCAGTGAAATTATTCATTGGTCGGATGAGGATTTTTTTCCCGTGATTACAACGGCATTCCAAATGTCTTAAGGGCAAGTCAGGACACAAAGATCTGTTCTGGTTATCATATGATTTCAAGTAATATCAAATAGTCTTTGTCAATGAATCTTGATATGCAAATTGCCATTAGACTTGGTTAACTACATGTTATGTATTCAACGAAAAAAAAGGACATGCAAATGGAACGTAGCCAAAATTGTAAATAGTTCCCACATCCAGGCAACCAGGATATTGTGTTGTTTGCTGGAGCCAAGTATATCTATGTAACTAGAGAAGAACTAGCGATAGGAGGCTTTCATCAGGTTACCATGGCTCACATGGAAACAAGAAACTGACTAGACAAGAAATTAGGTTCTTTTAAGAGTTGAGCAGCTCCTGAAATTAAAACAAGTCATGAGCAAATGTATACAGAGTACACAGATTAAAAGGGCTAAATTTGCAAAAGGCAAGAAACATCAATTTATGGAGCTTGACATCCAAACTAAGAAAAGACGATGCTATTCCCCTAGCAAACAAAAAGGACTGTCACCAATGCAAATCAAGTAACTAGAGTAGCACAAAGAGCTGGCATCCAGGTTCACGGGATAATAGCAAGTCAAATAGAATGCTGCCCATTATTTTAAAGGGAATAGAGTATAAAATTAGGGACGTTTGCTAAAACTGTACAAGGCATTAGCCAGATCACAACCAGCATACTACGAACAACGTTTGGTCTCCTTATCTAAGGAAGGGTGTACAGACATTGCAGTCAGGCCAAAAAAGGTTCATTAGGCTGACACCAGGTATAGAGGGACTGTCTTATGAGAGGTTGAGTAGGTTGGGCCTGTACTCACTGGACTGTAGGGTCCCGAGGCGGAATAGGTGGTGTTGATCCTCCAGTTTGCATGTGGCGTCATTGTGGCACTGGAGACGGCCCAGGACGGATGTCATCAAGGAAGTGGGAGGGGGAGTTAAATGGTTGGCGACCAGAAGGTGTTGTCGATTATCATGTATAAAGCTCAAACGCTCCACAAAATGATCCTCATACCACTCCACTGCATCACTCTCCACCACTGCCGCCACCTACAATCCGACCCTACTACCAAAGGGATTTCCCTCCCCCCAGCTATCTGCCTTTCGAAGGGACAACTCACTCCTCGAATCCCTCATCCACTCAACTCTTCCCACTAACTCCACCATACTGGCACCTTTCTCTTCAACTGCAGGAAGTGCTACACCTCCCCCCTCACCTCCATCCAAGGCCCAAAGCAAACTTTTCACATCCAACATGGGGTTCACCTGTACATCCTCCAACCTGGTCTACTATATCTGTTGCTCCGGATCTGTCTCATCGACGTAGAGGCGGCGAAAGCGCAGACTTGGGGACCATTTTGTGGAGCACCTGCGCTCTGTACATAATCATCATCTTCCGGTTGCCAACCATTTTAACTCCCCCTCCCACTCCCTTGATGACATGTCCATCCTGGGCCTCCTCCAGTGCTACAATGACGCCACACGCAACCTGGAGGAGCAACACCTTATATTCCGCCTCGGGACCCTACAGCCCAATGGCCTTAACATGGAATTTACCAGTTTTAAAATCTCTCCACCCCCATCCCACTTCCAAACCTCCCTCTCATCCCCAACCCCTCGATCTGACACAACCTGTCCATCTTCTTCCCCACCTATCTGCCCTACCCTTCCCACCAACCAAACCCACTATCCCCTACCTGCATCCACATATCACTACCCCACCTACCTTTCCCCAGCCCCAACCATCCTCCCTCTCACCTTCTTGACCTGACAACCTGTCCATCATCTCTCCCACCTATGCGCTCCACCCACCCCCATGACCAAACCCCACCACTCCCTATCTGTATCCAAATATTACCATCCAATCTACCTTTCCTTGGCTCCATCCCTCCTCCATTTATTTCCCAACTCCCTACCCCCTCACCATTTCTGAAGGGTCCCGACCCGAAATGTCAGTTCTCCTGCTCCTCTGAAGCTGCCTGACCTGCTATATTCTTCTAATTCCACACCGTTGTCGCTGACTCAAGCATCTACAGTTCTTGCTATCTCTGAGTAATTAACTGGATGGTGATAGTTTAGGAAAGGGAAGGTGCAACAAGACCTGGATGTCCTTATGCAACAAATCACTGAAAGCATACAGTTGCAGCAGTCGGGGAAGAAGGGTAAATGATACGCTGACCTTCAAACAGAATGAATACAGGAACAGGTATGTCTTGCTGAAATCATACAGTGCCTTGGTGAGGGGACACGTGGAGTATTGCAGGAAATTTTGGTCTCCTTATCTGGAGGAAGGAAGTCTGGCTATAGAGGGAGTGCAACAGGTTTACAAGACTGATTCCTGGGATGGCAGGACAGACATATGAAGAGAGACTGGATTGTTTAGGACTAGATTTACTGGGGATCTCTCAAACCTAAAAACATTCTGACAGGACTAGGCAGGGTAAATGCAGGGGTGTTCCTGATGAGTAGAGTCCAGAACCAGAGGTCACAGTTTAAGCATTTGGGGTAGGCCATTTAGTACTGAGAGGAGGGAAATTTCTTCACGCAGAGAGTGGTGCGCCTGTGGAATTCTTTACCACAAAACAGTTGAGATCAAAATATTTAATGTTTTGAAGAAGTCAGAATCAGTTTTTAGGGTTAAAGGGGTGAAGGCGTATGAGGAAAAAGATGGAAAACAGGTACCGAGTTGGATAATCACTATGATCACATTAACTGGTAGAGTAGGTGCAATGGACCAATGTTTCTATATTATCAGCAAATGTGGCAACCATACCTTCCATCTCTTCAGCTGTCATTTATATAAATTATGACCAGTTGAAGGTCCCAGCACCGATTCCTATACCTTAACACTTATTACATCTTGCCAAATGAAAAAAACATTTACACCCACTCACTGTTTCCTATTAGCCAGCCAATTTTCTATTGATGCCAATATGTTACATTCTACACTACCGGCTTTTATTTTCTGCACTAGCTTTTGAGGCACCTTATCAAATGCCTTCTGAAAATCTAAGGACAGTACACCGACCAGGTTCCCTTTATCCAAAACATGTGTTACGTGCTCAAAGAACTCCAATAGATCAGGTAAACAGGATTTCCCTTTAAAAAAACCATGTTGACTCTGCCTGATTACTTTAAACTTACAGTACCCAGCTACAACCTCTTTTTTTTATTAAAGCTTCTAATATTTCCTTATGACAGATATTAAACTAACTGGCCTGTTCTCTCCTGCTGCCTCCCTCCCTTTCTGAATGAAGGGGATACCTATCTTCCAATCTAATGGGACCATCTCCAAATCAAGAAAATGAAAGCCAATGTACCAGTTATCTTACTAGCCAATTATTTTAAGACCCTACAATGAAGTCCACCAGGACCGGTCACTTGTAAACTGGGAACTCCAACAATTTACACAGTACCACTTTTCTGGTATGTTTGATTTTCCCAAGTTCTTCCCTCCCTTCCATTTCCTGATTTATTGTTGCTTTTAGTATGTCAAATGTACTCACTCATGAAGACAGATACAAAATTCCTAAACTAAAACTAAGAACTGTGATGCTAAAGATTGAAACAAAAACAGAAATTGCTGGAGAAATTAAGCAAGTCTGAAGGGTCATCTGGGCTTGAAACACTAAGTCCGTATTCTCTTCACGGATGCTGTCAGACCATCCCTTTGTCTGCCTAACTGCTGTTAGCTCTCTTGGCCTTATGTCCACCTATCACGTACGTTCCCTGCACCCCCACGTCCCAAAGCCGGTCTTCAGCATATACACCAGCCACTATCAGTTCTGAAGAAAATCACTTAACTTGAAACATTAACTCTGCTTTCTCTGCAGATTTCCAGCATTGACAGTTTTGTTTTCTTTCCCAATATTATAGTCACTGCTACCCAGGGGTACCTTTACAATGAGATCATTGACCAAAATCCTATCTCATTTCAAAAGATCAGGTCTATTATAGCCTACTCATTGGTCAGTTCCAGAACGTGTTCTCAGAAACTATCCTGAAAACATTCTACAAACTCTTCATTTCAGCCACCTTTGCCCATTTGACTTCTCCAGTTGATGTGTACATCAAAATCTCTCGTGTGCCATGGGACAGTTTAAACTAGTCTGGCAGTATGGGTGGGACCTCAAGCAGTAGTGAGACAAAAAAGAAGGTTGATGCCAGTACAGAGGTTAGACAGCAAGTTAAATAGAAAAGGCAGGCAAGAGCACGGCAGAGAATGAGGGAAGAATGATGAATTAAACTGCATTTATTTCAATGCAACAAGCCTGACAGGTAAGGCAGATGAACTCAGGGCATGGATGGGTACATGGGACTGGCATAACACAGCTATTACAGAGATATGGCTCAGGGAGGGGATAGGAATGGCAGCTCAATATTCCAGGGTACAAAAGCTGTAGGAAGGAAAGAAGGGGTGTTAAGAAAGGAGGGTGGAGTGATGCTTTTCATGAGTGAAACATCACGATAGTATTTACAGGATATTCCTGAGGGATTGTCCAATGAGGCTATATGGGTGGAACAGAGAAAAAAAAAAGAAAAAGAAAGAAAGAGGTGATCACTTTGATGGGATCCCACGATGCAGTCCCTTGTAGTCAATGGAAAATTGAGCAGCAAACATGTAGGGAGATTGCAGATAGCTGCAAGAACAATAGGGTTGTACACAGAACACAAAACAGTACAGCACAGTACAGGCCCTTCGGCCCACAATGTTGTGCCGACTTCTACCCTAAACCTAAGGTCTATCTAACCTCCGTCCCTACCTTATACTATCATCCATATGCTTATCTAATAGCCGCTTAAATGCCCTAATGGAGGCCAACTCCACTACCCTCGGCGGCAATGCATTCCACGCCCCTATCACTCCGAGTAAAGAACCTACCTCTGACGTCTCCCCTATATCTACCTCCACTCACTTTAAAACTATGCCCCCTTGTAATAGCTACCTCCACCCTAGGAAAAAGTCTCTTGCTGTCCACTCTATCTGTACCTCTGATCATTTTGTACACCTCTATCAAGCCACCTCTCATCCTTCGTCGTTCGAAAGAGAAAAGCCCTAGCTCTCTCAACCATTCCAGGCAACATCCTGGTAAATCTCCTCTGCACCTTTTCCAACGCTTCCACATCTTTCCCGTAATGAGGCCACCAGAACTGGACACAATACTCCAGATGTGGCCAAACCAGGCTTTTGTATAGCTGAAGCATAACTTCATGGCTCTTGAACTCCATCCCTCCATTAGTGAAAGCTAACACACCATACGCCTTCTTAACTTCATCCACCTGGGTGGCAGCTTTCAGGGAACTGTGGACATGAACCCCAAGATCCCTCTGCTTCTCCACACTGCCAAGAATCTTTCCATTAACCCTATATTCTGCTTTCAAGTTTGTCCTTCCAAATTTAATCACCTCACATTTCTCAGGGTTAAACTCCATCTGCCACTGCTCAGCCCAGCTCTGCATCCTATCAATGTCCCTTTGTAACCTATAACAGCCCGCCGCACTATCCACAACGTGACCTACCTTCGTATCGTCCGCGAACTTACTAACCCACCCTTCCACTCCTTCATCCAAATCATTTACAAAAATCACAAATAGTCGAGGACCCAGAACAGATCCTTGTGGTACACCACTCGTAACTGAGCACCATGTTGAATATTTTCCGTCCACTACCACCCTTTGTCTTCTAAGGGTCAGCCAATTCTGAATCCAATCTGCCACATTTCCCCCTATCCCATGCCTCCTTACTTTCTTCATGAGCCTACCATAGGGAACCTTATCAAACACCTTAAATCCATGGATACCACATCCACTGCTCTACCTTCATCCATGTGTTTGGTCACCTCTTCAAAGAATTCAATAATGTTTGAGGCATGATCTACCCCTCACAAATCCATGTTGACTATCACGAATCAAACTGTGCCTATCCAAGTGATCATAAATCCTTTCTCTCAGAACCCTTTCCAATAATTTGCCCACCACTTAAGACAGACTAACTGGCCTGTAATTTCCAGGGTAATCCCTATTCCCTTTTTTGAACGAGGGAATGACGTTTGCCACTCTCCATTCTTCTGCCACTATACCCGTGGACAGTGAGGACGAAAAGATCATTGCCCAAGGCCCTGCGATCTCTTCCCTTGCTTCCCATAGAATTCTTGGATAAATCCCAACAGGCCCAGGGGATTTATCTATCTTCAAGTTCCTCAAAATTCCCAGTACATCTTCCTTACTAACATCCACCTTCTCTAGCCTACCAGCCTGTTTCACACTGTCCTCACCGACAACTAGGTCCCTCTCAGTTGTGAATTCCAGAGAAACATATTCATTAAGGACCTCTCCTATTTCTTTAGGTTCCGCGCACAAATTCCCTTTACAATCCTTGATCGGCCCTACCCTTATTCTGGTCATTCTCTTATTCCTCACACACGTGTAAAAAGCCTTGGAGTTTTCCTTGATCTTATCTGCCAAGGTTTTCTCATGCCCCCTTATAGCTCTCCTAAGCCCTTACTTCAGCTCTTTCCAGGAAAACTTGTATCCCTCTCGAGCCTTTTCCAATCCTCGTTTCCTAAACCTTATCTAAGCATCCTTCTTCCTCTTAACTAGTCGTTCGACCTCTCTGGAGAACCAAGGCTCCCTCAGTCGACGGCATCCTCCCTGCCTGCTAGGGACAAACATATCGATCGCACGCAGTATGCATTCCTTAATCTCCACATTTCTATAGCGCTCTTCCCTGACAGCATCTGTCCCCATTTTATGTTACCCAGTTCTTGCCTAACAGAATGGTAATTACCCTTCCCACAGTCATAAACCTTAACCTGCTGTACCTATCCTTTTCCATGACTATTGTAAAAGTAACAGAGTTATGATCGCTACTGCCAAAATGCTCTCCTACCAACAGGTCTAACACTTGGCCCGGTTCACAGCCAAGCACCAAATCCAAAGTGGCCCCTCCTCGTGTTGGTCTATCTACATACTGTGTCAGGAATCCTTCCTGAACGCACTGGACAAAATCCGCTCCATCTAAACTATTACAACTAAAACGTTTCCAATCAATATTTGGAAAGTTGAAGTCACCCATGACTACAACCCTGTGACTTCTGCACCTTTCCAGTATCTGCCTCCCAATCCGCTCCTCCACTTCTCTTCAACTATTAGGGGGTCTGTAAAAAACCCCCAAAGTGACTGCTCCTTTCTTGTTTCTGACCTCAAGCCAAACTGATTCTGTAGACATATAATTCTCAATCTGCTTTTCAGTAGCTGCTATACTAGCCCGGTCTAGCAATGCCATTCTGCCGCTTCTTTTACCACTGTCCCTATTTCTTTTAGAGCAACTGAATCCCGGAACTTCCAACAACCATTCCTGTCCGAGTTACCCAAGTTTCTGTAAAGGCCACAACATCGTAGTTCCAAGTACTGACCCATGCTCTAAGTTCATCTGCTTTATTTCTGACACTTCTAGCATTGAAGTATACACACCTCAAACCATCCCTGTGTCCACAATTACGCTCCATCGACTGCATTTCTTTATTGTGTCTGTTGGAAGGCTGAATATCTCATCCTCTGAATTACAAATCCGGTTCCCCACCCCCTGCCAAACTAATTTAAACCATCCCATATTGCTCGAGCAAACCTCCCTCCCAGGATATTTGTGCCCTTCTGGTTGTATTGCAGAGGATTTTAACTTTCTAAACAAATTGGGACTGCCATAGTGTTTAGGGCTTGGCAGGGGAGGAATTTGTTAGGTGTATTCAGGAGACATTTCTCAAAACAATATGTATAACGCCCTACTGGAGAAGGGACAAAACTCAACATCTTTTTCGGAAATAAGGCAAGGCAAGTGAATGAAGTGTTAGTGGGGGAACACTTGGAACCAGTGACCTTCATTCTATCAGTTTTAAAACCATCACGGAAAAGGACAGGTTTGGTTCAGAAGTTAAAGTTACAAATTGTGGCAAGGCCACTTTTGATGGTTTTAGACAGGAATTCCCAAAAGTTTACTGGGGAAAGCTGCTTGCAGGTCAAGGGATGTCTAACAAATCCTTTCAAAAGGAAGCTTTCAAATGAGAGGTAACAATTTGAATTGGAAGGATTTAAAGGGATATGGGCCAAATGCTAGCAAACACGACTATGCCAGATTGGAATACACGGTCAACACGAACGAGTTGGACCAAAAAGAGTCTCTTTCTGTGCTGTATGGCTCCATAATGAGAGTTCAGGGCCAGCATGTTCCAGTTGGTTTGAAGGGCCAGGCTGGCAGAAATAGGGAACACTGGACTACTACAGATATTGAAGTCTCTGGTCAAGAAAAAGAGGCGGCATATGCCAGATATAGACAGCTGGGATCTTGTGAATCCCTTGAGGGGTACAGGGATGTAGGAACACACTTGAGAGAAGTCAGGAAGGCAAAAAAAAGGGATACGAGATAGATTTGGCAGGTAAGGTAAAAGGAGAATCCAAAGTTATTCTACAAGTATATTAAAGGCAAAAAAAAAGTAGCTAGGGAGAGACTATGACCCCTTAAAAATCAATGGCTTCTCTATAGCTAGACCACAGGAGATGGGCGAGATCCTAATTGAATGCTTCTCATCAGTATTTGCCATGGAGAAAAAAAAACAGAAGTTAAACACTTTGGGGGAGTAAACAGTGATGTCCTGAAAAGAGCCCACATTACAGAAAAGGAGGCTCGAGGTCTTACAATGCATAAAGGTAGATAAATACGCAGGACCTGATCAAGGGTATCCCAGGACATTGTGGGAAGCTAGGGAAGAAGTTGCAGAGATATCTATATCAGTGACAGCCAAAAGTGTGTTGCTGGAAGGTGGCTAATGTTGTGCCATTATCTAAGAAAGCGGCAGGGAATTACAGAACAGTGAGCCTGATGTCATTGGTGAACAAGTTGGTGGAGGGGATCCTGAGAGACAAGATATACGTGTATTTGAAAAGGCATGGACTGATTTCGGATGGTCAGAATGTCTTTGTGCATGGAAAACCATATCTCACAAATTTGATTGAGTTTTTTTGAAGAGATGACCAAGAAGATAGATGAGCGCAGTGAGGTAGATGTTGTCTACTTGGCCTTTAGCAAGGCCTTCGATAAGATACAGCATGGTAGCTTGGCTTGTAAGGTTAGATCACATGGGATCCAGGGAGAGCTAACCAATTGGGTACAAAATTTGCTTAACGGTAGGAGACAGTTGGTGGTAAAGGGTTGTTTTTCAGACTCGAGGCCTGTGACCAGTGTGCCGCAAGGATAGGTGCTGATCCACTGCTGTTCGATCATGGCCCACATCAACTCCAGTATCCCAACCCGTCTCAATCCCCTACAGTTTGCCTATTGACATAATAGATCCACAGAGGATGCCATATCCCTATCCGTGCACTCATCACTGGAATATCTGGACAAAAAGCACACCTACATCCGACTCCTGTGAAGGAAAAAAACGGAGTGACCCTTCCTCAGAACAGTTTGAGGAAGGGTCACCGGACCAGAAATGTTCGCTCCATCTTTTCCTTCACAGATGCTGCCAGACCTGCTGAGATTTTCCAGCAACTTTGTTTTTGCTCCTGATTTACAGCATCCACAGTTCTTTTGGTTTTTAACGTCAGTCTCCTGCTCATTGATGACAGCACCACCT
>NC_063332.1:21535176-21542412 GCF_021869965.1 Rhincodon typus | reverse complement strand
GTCGCGAACCATTTCAACTCCCCCTCCCATTCCTCAGACGACATGTCCATCCTGGGCCTCCTGCAGTGCCACAACGATGCCACCCGAAGGTTGCAGGAACAGCAACTCATATTCCGCTTGGGAACCCTGCAGCCCAATGGTATCAATGTGGATTTCACAAGTTTCAAAATCTCCCCTCCCCCCACCGCATCCCAAAACCAGTCCAACTCGTCCCTGCCTCCCTAACCTGTTCTTCCTCCCACCTATCCCCTCCTCCCACCTCAAGCCGCACCTCCATCTCCTACCGACCAACCTCATCCCACCCCCTTGACCTGTCCGTCCTCCCTGGACTGACCTATCCCCTTCCTAACTCCCTACCTACACTCACCTTTCCTGGCCCCATCCCCGCCTCTTCGACCTGTTTGTTTCCTCTCCACCTATCCTCTCCTCTATCCCTCTTCTATCCGCCTCCCACTCTCTCCCTATTTATTTCAAAACCCCCTTCCCCTCCCCCTTTTCTGATGAAGGGTCTAGGCCCGAAACGTTAGCCTCTCTGCTCCTATGATGCTGCTTGGCCTGCTGTGTTCATCCAGCCCTGCACCTTGTTGTCTCGGATTCTCCAGCATCTGCAGTTCCTACTATCTCTAATTATATGGCCTCCTGGTCTCCAAGCTCACGCTCACTACTGGGAGGTCACAATTTTCTACCCATGAGACTTAGCATCTCGCTAGCTTGATGCGCAACTCAAACAAAATATTTTGACAGTATATGGATTACTTGAGAACACTTATTTAACATGGAGTGTCAATATAAAATGTACTAAGATTTTCTTCTGGATAAATTTTAAAAATGTGATGTCTGAGAAGGCCACATAAATGGTTATATTTTGAAAATAGCAGATATATTCCAAAAGCTCTCACCTCTATTTTTTCAAGATTCACAATGTATAAGCTCCATATATCATCATTCAGAGAATGCGGAGACAGAAATGCGTTGAGTGTTCCAAGGAAAATGCAAAACACCACAATCAAGACAGTGAACCTACAGAGATAAAACCATAACCAATTAAATAAATATCTGCATTCATAACTGTTTGATGAATACCCTCCGCTCCTCTCAGAAACTTAATGTGTAGATTGTTACAATTGTGCACTTGTGCGCTTACTTGCACAAACATATAATTGCACATCAGGACTAGTCAATGAAGTAGGTTCCATTTCTCTGAAGTTTTTTTTATTCCTTTATAGAGTGTGGGTATCACCAGCACTTGTGGTCTCCTCTACACTGAGGAGATGGAGAGCAGACTGGGCTTTGCAGAATGCCTACGTTGTCTACAAAAATGACCCTGAGCTTCCAGTTGCCTGCCATTTCAACACCACCATCGTTTCTGGCCAACATCTGTCTCACTGTTGCCACAGTGCTCCAACAAAGCTCAGTGCAAGCTGGAAGAATAGCACCTCATTTTCTGCTTGGGAACCCTACAACCTCCTTGACTCAATATTAAGTTCAACAATTTTAGGGTTTGTGCACGTCCTTGGTCCTTACCCCAATGCACACACCAGCCTTGTCATCACATATGCTGATGCAGGTAATTCTCCTATAAATGCCATAGTTGCATTCTTGTGAGACCTCACGCTATAGAAAATCAACACAGAATGCCGCATAATAGGGAAGTCGCTATAGAAAAATCGTTATACTCGCACAGCGAAAAGTTCACAGCATCCACTATTCAATCGTTACAGACAATTCACGTTAATGAACACGCATTATAGCGGAACTACCTGTATCACAAACAACTCCTTGTTAGCCACTTTTTTTTTCCCCTTTATTCATTCACAGGATGAGGGTGTCGCTGGCTAGGCAGCATTTATTGCCCATCCCTAATACTTGATAGAGGTGTACAAAATGATCAGAGGTATAGATAGAGTGGACAGCCAGGGACTTTTTCCTAGGGTGGAGATAGCTATTATGAGTTTTAAAGTGAGTGGAGGTAGATATAGGGGAGACGTCACAGGTAGGTTCTTTACTCAGAGTGGTAGGGGCGTGGAACGCATTGCCAGAGAGGGTAGTGGAGTCGGCCTCATTAGGGGCATTTAAGCAGCTATTAGATAGGCACATAGTATGATATAGATGATAGTATAAGGTAGGGGTGGAGGTTAGATAGACTTTAGGATTAGGGTAAAAGTTCGGCACATTGTGGGCCGAAGGGCCTTTACTGTGCTGTACTATTCTACGTTCTATGTTCTAATTGCCCAATCACATTGCTATGGGTCTGGAATGACATGTAGGCCAGACCAGGAAAGGATGGCAATTTCCTTCCCTAAAGAACATTAGCGAACCAGATGGGTTTTTCCAACAAATCGACAATGGATTCACAGTCATCTATAGACTCTTAATTCCAGATATTTATTGAATTCAAATTCCACTAACTGCCTTGGCGGGATTCAAACCCAGGTCTCCAGAATGTTATCTGGGTCTCTGGATTAACAGTCCAGTGATAATATCACAAGGCCATCGCCTCCCCTAATGGTTCCAATTAGCAGCTATTCATTCCCCCAGGCTGACCGAAAGGGACAGTTCCAATCAGACTCGAGCGTCCTTGATTATTATTCACCGAATGCAAGCATGTAATGAAAGAGAAATATAGTATGTCGGCCTTTATAGCGAGGGTATGAGTACAGAAGCAAAGATGTCTTGCTGCAATTGTACAGGGCCTTTGCGAGATCACACCTGGAGTATTGCACGGTCTCCTCATCTGAGGATGCTGTGGCTATGGAGGGAGTTCAACAAAGGTTTACCAGACTAATTTTTGGAAAGTCAGGACTGATATATAAAGAGATGCTTCATTGTTTAGATTGCCGAGGGGGTGGGTAGATACAGTCTTGTAGGAATTTGTAAAATTCTGTAAAGACTAACAGGGTAAACGCAGGAAGGACATTCCTGATCACCAAGGCATCCAGAACCAGGGGTTACAGTCTCAGGATACAAGGTAGGCCACTTATGATGGAGATAAAGGAGAAATTTCTTTGCCCCAAAGTGGTCAGCCTATGGAATTCTCTGCCATGTGTGGAATTCTAAACGCTAGTAATTAAGAATTAGCAACAATTTCTGTTAGAGAATGTTACTCAGTAAGGAAATGTATAGGTGGACAACACCATCATAGACAGATAGTGAACATCCACATCTTCATGTGTTCAGATCAGCACATAATGGGAGACTGCACTCATCTGGCTAACATTTATACAGACCGTAGATTAGTCTTTGGAGTTTTACATTACCATATGGTAAAATGAAGTTGAAGAGGATCCATCACCGTAAGAGGGCGGCAGATGCAGCACAAGGCATTAATTAAGGAATTAGTGGAAACTGCCACATGACCATTAAAGGCAGCACAGAAGTAAACAAACCCCATTCAAATGGGTAACTGTTGTGCAGCTGAGGCAGCTAAAGCACCTGTCACAACAAGGCCCGAGTATCAGATAGCACCATTTGTAGCTAAGGTAGTGGCAGCAAGCCCTGAGCATCAAGTAGCAGCAATTTCAATTGTGCTATAGGAAATAAGTATAGTATATTTAAACAAGGATACAGACGAGAAAGAAAAAGTGGCGGCATCATGTTACATTCAGAAAGGGACGTCAAGATGGACGTGACGTCAAGGTGGACATAAATGGGATGATAGTTGTGGTATTATGGAACGGGAGGAGATGTACCAAAATACTCTGGGAAAACTAGTCAAGGCCCACATATCACACTAGCCCATACCCAAGAGGTAGTGACAGCAGTTTATGAAATCAATTTCACAGGACCCCTCTCACTAAGTCGGAAAAAATAAATTGCTTGGTAGATGTTGACCAATTCAAGGGGTGGGTGGAAGTTTATCCTCCACAAGACCACGCAAGCACCATTTGACACTGAACAATATTAGAAGAGGTAATCTGAGAATGGGGAATACAATTGCAGGTTAAATTCAGATCAGGGAACACTTTTACAGGGCCAGTGATCAAGTTGCAGCAAGTAATTAAGGTTGACATATGGAATTATGACTGTAATTAATAATCAAACAAACAGTGGGTAAGTGAAGGGTAGTCATGCAAGTTTATTTCTTTTTCAGGCTGAAGGAAAGCTAAAACAAGGTACCCTAGTGCCTTAGCACAGGGTAGCAGTGAATTCAGTTAATTAAAGTAAACTGGTTAAATCTAGTTCTTGAAGCAGGGTAGACCTAGAGTATAAAAGCAAGGCCTACAGTACCCCCAACATGAAATGCTAGGAGTTAAGCGTGGGAGTTTAAGGAAGTGGGAAAGGGAAGCGGGAAAGGGAAGCACTGCTGTGTCTTAAAGACCGAAAGAACCGCAGATGCTATAAGTCAGGAACAAAAACAGAAGTTGCTGGAAAAGCTCAGGAGGTCTGGCAGCATCTGTGAAGAAAACAAATCCAGAGTTAACCTCTCAGGCCAGTGACCCTTCTTCAGAACTGGGGTTCTTCAGCTGAGCTTTTCCAGCAACTTCTGTTTTTATTGCTGTGTCTTGTTTCCCTTACTACATCCACAGCTCCAATGGGGGCAGAGTAGACCAGACACAACAGTTCAGAAAGCAAGTAGGATCGATAGGAGCAGCTTATTGCTGAGCAAGTCTGGTAGGTATTTCCAAACTATTATTTTGTAAGTCCTTATTTAAGCAACAGTATGACTTATTTGGTTTGTTTTTTTTAAATGTCTTCAAAAGTTTTTAAACTTAGGGGCCAAGATTGTAGCCAGTAACATGGTATGCTCCTCCTGTTAGATGTGAGAGATCAGGGAGCAGTTGAATGTCCTTACTGACTATGTCTGCCGGAAGTGTGTCCAGCTGCAGCTCCCCTCAGACTGCACAGTTCAGTTGGAGCAACAGTTGGACACTGAGAAGCACACAAGAGGGATGCAGTAAGATAGATAGTAGCTTCAGGGAGATGATCACACCACCAGTTCAGTCAGGTATACGGGTGACTGCCAGGACAGGTAGGCAGGAAGTGCAGGAGTCTCATGTTGCTATCCCCCTGTCAAATAAATTATACTGTTTTGGATACTGTTGGGTAGGATAGCCTCTCGGGGGGGAAAATAGCAGCAGCAGTCAGGTCTTTGCCATACCCTGCTTTACAGCAGAACTAGTTGTGGTGTTAAAGTCCAAATGGGCAATTGTGATAGAAGACTATCTAGTCAGGGGCACAGACAGGCATTCCCGCAGCCACGAGCGAGACTTTAGGATGGTATGTTGCCTCCCTGGTTCCAGAGTCAAAGACATCTCGGAGCAGTTGCAACAATTTCTCAAAGGCAAGCATGAGCAGCCAGAGGTCTTTGCACACATTGACACCAATGACATACGTTCAAAATTGGATGAGGTTCTGCAGAGTGAATATAGGGAAATAATACAGGGATTAAAAAAGCAGGACCTCAAGGACCGTAATCTCTGGATTACTCCCAGTGCCACATGCTAGAGTAGGAAGAGGAGAATAGGGTAGAGAATGCTTGGCTGAGAAGCTGATGCAGAGGGCAGGGATTCAGATTTGTGTATTATTGGGACCTCTTCTGGGGTGGAGGTCTGTCCCTCTTGTACAGGTCACTATACCTGAACCAGAAGGGCACCAATATCCTGGCAGGGAGATTTGCTAGAGCTACTTAGGACAGTTTAAAAACTAGTCTGGTAAGAAGATGGGTCCCTAAACAGTAATGAAACAAAAGAGAGAGTAGAGGCCAGTACAGAAGTTAGAGAGCAAGTTAAATGGAAAAGGCAGGAAAGAGCATGGCAGGGAATGAGGGAAGACTGTTGAATAAAGATTCTGAAAGGACTTGACAGTAGATGTTGCCACTTGCAGGGCAATCTTGAACTAGAAGACAGTTATAGAATAGAAGGGTCACTCGTTTAAAACAGAGAGGGAATTTCTTTTCTCGGAAAGTAGTCAATATCTGGAGTTCACTACCCCAGACAGGCAAAATCACAAAGTATTTCAAACAGGCTGGAGATAGAGATTTGAAATATCAAGAAGCTGAGGCCTGGGGGCATGCTTGCAGCACTGAATGGTTTACTCCTGCATTTATTTCTTATGTTTTATGAAGTTTTTAAGTTGCTGGGAATCAAACAAAACTTGATATCCCCTACCATTTGCAGAGCTCAGACATGGCAGAACAAATTAATAAAGACACTAAAAGTACTAGCTAAAGCCATACAAACGACAAGGTAGGGGGGGGGGGGAAATGGGCAGATTTGTTACCCAGAATCTTGATAGGACACAGGGCAATACCCAGGAGAATAACTAGATTGACTCCATACGAGCTGTTGACAGGAAGGGTTATCAGGTTGCCAGGGAATGCTGTGGCTGGCAAAGAAGAAGTAGGACCCACAAATGAAAGAGTTAGTGATTTAGAAACCAGTACAAGCAGCTGCGCAAGGCGCAACAGGATATTAGAGGTCAGCAATTTCTGTGTGATATATTGATAGAGGTGAAAGCAAAACTGGTTGCAGAAGCAATTGCACCTCAGTGGAGTGGGACCATATGTGGTAATTATGGTTAGCGACGTGTTGTACAGATAAAAGGAAATGAAGGCTGAAAACACTGGTCACAGCTTAAGCATTTTACAAGTTAATTTTTCATTTGTATTGCAGAAATAATCCCAATCAACCAGTGACAATCAAGACAGTTATTTGTTTAATTTACAGAATGCTGCTTGTCACAATGATGCTGGTAGGACTGGTGTGCTTAGTGGCATCAAGGAGAACTGACCAACAAACACACACATACAAATTGGACTGGACTACACCATAAGAAATGCAGAGTACAACACCTAAGATAGAATACTGAGCGTAACTGTTGGAGAACACGTACCATTGGATAGATTTGAAAGATAGAATACTGAGCGTAACTGTTGGAGAACACGTACCGTTGGATAGATTTGAAAGTGATGCATTTAGAGGCTACAGACATGGGGCTGCAGGGAGGGAGTAGCTGGGTAGCTCTTTCAGGAGCTGGTACAGACATGATGGATCAAATGGCCTCCTCCAGTATCGTAAAACTCTAAGTCACCGTTCATTTGACAAATATGGATGATTAGGGGCTCTTTGGAGAAATTGAGTCGCTTGTTAAATTTCAAATTTAACTAGGCCAGTGTACATTTTAGATTATCATCAATTTTCTGATGAAGCTCATTCAGATGCTCAGATTTTCTACGATGATGTACATCATGAGCTGGTCTCCATTGTTCTAAATATCTCCATTATGGTTTACCCAAGT
>NC_063332.1:21521314-21534676 GCF_021869965.1 Rhincodon typus | reverse complement strand
GAAACGTCAACTTTCCTGCTCCTCTGATGCTGCCTGGCCTGCTGTGTTCCTCCAGCTCCACACTGTGTTATCTCTGACTCCAGCATCAGCAGTTCTTACTGTCTCTGACACAGTAATGTTGTTGACTTTAAACTGCTATCTGGCCAATTAGTGATGGGCGTTAAATGCTGGAGAGTTTTGGAATGTGAGGAAGTAGTGGATGTGGGCACAATTACAACATTTAAAAAGTTGTCTGGATAAGTAAATGAATAGAAAAGGTTTGGTGCGAGCTGGGCCAGGAGCAGACAGGTGGGACTAGTTTAGTTTGGGATTATGTTCGGCATGGACTGGTTGGACTGAAGGGTCTGTTTCCATGCTGTATGACTCTATAACCCTATAAGTGATGGGATACCTGACATTCGGCACCTCATCCCTTTTCCCTATTGCAAACGCTCCAGTGACTCACTGTCCATGTCCAAACCATGGACTGGTATCGGAGGCTGTCCTGGACTCACTGTGTTGACAAGCCCGAGGACTATGACAACTATGACAAGTTTCCTGGCTTTGTGCCTGCACTAAACAGTAAGGCGGTGTTGGATGCAGTGAGCAGCCAGGTACAAAAGAGAAGCACGGCACAGGAACAGGCCCTTCAGCCCTCCAAGCCTGTGCTGATCATCATGTCCTGACTGAACTAAAAAACAAACCTTTGCCCTCATTCGGTCTGTATCCCTCTATTCCCTCCCTATTCATGTAACCATCCAGATGCCTCTTAAATGTCACCAATGTGCCTGCTTCCACCACCTCCTCTGGCAGTGTATTCCAGGCCGCTACCACTCTCTGCGTGAAAAACTTTCCTCACACATCTCTCTTAAACTTTTGGCTTCTCACCTTGAACCTGTGCCCCCTTGTAAGTGAAACTTCAACCCTGGGAAAAGGCCTCTGACTGTCCACCCTATCTATGCCTCTCATAATTTTGTAGCCCTCTATCAGGTCTCCTCTCAGATGATGTCTTTCCAGTAAAAACAATCCTCGTTTTTTTTTAACCTTCCCGCATAGCCAATGCCCTCGAGACCGGGCAACATCCTGGTGAACCTTCTGTGCACTCTTCTCCAAAGCTTCCACATCCTCCTGGTAATGTGGCGACCAAAACTGCACGCAACAGGTAGGCTGAGAGTTAGTGAGAGCTACAACAAGCAGTGAAGCTCCGAGATGAGGTGAGGCCTCGTCTATTCCATGAGCTGGGTGCATGTCCCTGAGAGCAAAGAGTTCTTGCCGCAACATTACAATGTTAGTGGCTGGTGCAGCCCAAGCAGTAGTATTGAAGTACATAAGAACACTGTAAGTAGATTGGAGATGGGCCATAAGGGCTCATTTGTCAGATGCCAATGTCTGTGGACATGGGGTGCATGTGGCTGGGGTCCATGGAACATACCTCTAGATGTTGCCCAAGACACAGCCCATCTGGAACAAGCTGAAGTCACCAAGTATTCAATCCAACATCCATGTTGAAAATTCTTGACATTTAGCTTACTTGGCAAGTTTGGTAAGATATAAAGATTAATATCAATGAGGTAAGTTGGGCATTTAACAAGCAGTGATTCAACTTGCAGAGGGAGAAACTCTCCTCACTCTTTGACAAATGCATAAGAGATGCAGTACCATCAAGGTAGGCCTTGCCAGACTTCTTGTGCAATCACAGCAGAAACCTCACCATAGCCCAGCTGGCCTGTAAATGCCTTTAAAAGGAATGGGCATAAGGTTTTGTTACACTGGCTCAACAGAGGAAAACTTCCCACTACTGTGGCACAATATCTTTGACTCCCCAAAATGTAGCAGTGGTGACTGAATCTGTGAATCAATGATCCAGAAGCTCAGGCTAATCTTCTGGGGACCACCAATTCAAATCCCCACTATGCCAGTTGGTAGAATTAAAATCAATTATTAAATCTGAAATCTAAAACTAGTCTCAGCAATGGTGACAATGCGAACGATGATTGCTGTTAAAACCCATCTGATTAACTCGTGCCCTTTAGCGGGGGATATCTTCCATCCTTACTGGTCTCTACATGTGATTCCAACCCACAGCGATGTGATGGTCTCAAGTGCCCACTGAAATAGTGAAGCAAGTTACTCAGTTCCAGGGAAATGAGGGAATGCGAACATTAGGGAATGTGACACCCATGTCCCTTGATAAAGTAAAAAGTTAAAACAAAACATTCAAACCACACCTTTACATTTTCCTTTGACCTCACCTACAAAGGAAAATGACTTGGAACCTTCGCTGAAACATTCTCTTTTAGAAATGGATTGATACGTTACACCAGAAGGAAATTCCTGCTCCTTGTTAACGGTAGAATAAAGTGTGTGTGTGTGTGTGTGTGTGTGTGTGTGTATTATATGTGCGTGTATATATACAGAGGTATGTATATGTATGTGTGTGGTTTGCATTCTATCAGGATGCTTTATTGACATAATAAGGTTGCGCATGTTTTGGCAATTAACATTTTAATATTCCACATCAAAAAGATTTGACACATGCTCATGTGCAGCTAGAATATCACTAAAGCAGATTAAACAGCAACGTTTAATCATTTTTTTTAAAACTACCTTCTTACGGAAGATTAAAAATTGCTGCTGATAATGGCCTTGACAAAATATGGTCGGTATAGCCAACGTATCGCCTGGTCACATGCACCTAGATAAGGGCTGAACTCACACTTTGAAGTGTTATAAGGAGTATAAACCACATGCTTATAGCTGTAAGGTTTCACATTAAGAGGAAGTGCCAACAAATCAATTTTATATCAAGGCTCCCCACCTTCCCCTGATTCATTTCTCTTGCAACAAGGGCGTAAGGAATTTCATTGGGTACTACCCTGCCAAAGCTAGAGAGGAATGTAATGGACTGAAGTAACTTGAGGTTTTGTTTCGCTAAAAGACAAAGAGGTTATTTTTCATAAAACAGCAACTGCTGTGGGAAATAGTAAAACTTGCAAATTCTCAGTAAAATCCCCCTTCTTTCCTCACCCATACTTTGTATTCCTCACAAACATTCTTAATTCCAGGTTCCCTCCTTCATGCTTTGCTTCTAATCTGCATTCCCTGTTGATGGGAAGTTGGAAAAAAGGTACATGAAACGTAGCCGCAGATATGTATGCAGCCATTGGCTATAGGTGGCTTGACTCACCAGACCGACTTGGTAAAGAGTACCCTGAAACACACAAATCTCACTTAGAAGGGGAGGATAAAGACACGATGAGGGCGGGTCAGTACCAAGATGGATTGGTGAAAATGGGTCTCCCAGTTCTTTGTGACTTTGTCCCAATTGTTTATCACTGTTCTACTTTCTAACTCGCATCTCCCCCCCCAGCCCCATGACCCTTTATGCCAACTCCAGCCTCCTCCCACACACATCCGCATGGCAGTCCCCTTACCTTCCCTGCCACCTCCATCACCACTTACTTTATATCCACCCTTGGCACACCTCAGGAGCCATGCAGAAATGAGAAGAAAACTCGAACAATCTAGTATGGAGAGAGTGGGTGGAAAATAAACTCCCATTCATAAAATCCATTTAAAGCTGTTAAGTCTCAAGTGGTTAATCTCTTTTTAAAAAAGCACTTCTATTTGGATCTCACACCACCACAGCTAATCATTTAATACTCTTTAGGTTGTCCAACAAACTAAACTCAGAAGACCCTGCTGTGATAACTGTAGCTTCGGAAACTCTGCCAAGGACTCGATGACAACAATAATCCTTGGGGAACAGTCAAACAAACAGTTTCTTGAGATTTCAATTACCAGATGCTACCTTTTTTCCAAAGTACTATCACAGCAGGACAGCAGAGGGTCTCTTTAAACAAAAATAAACCTGTCAGACACATGTAACTTTAGAGTGAAGCATTTTAAAAATTCAGATCATGACACTGATGCAGACACCACTCACCCTTCAATAGGGCTTAGGTCAACTCCATTATTTGATTACCCCCATAAGTGGGTTAAGACCCTTCCAATGTTCAAGACTGGTTCGAATTTCGCTGCTGTGTGAATCATATGCTGTCCTTTACCTTATGAGAAAAATCTGGATCTGTCAGAAATGGGACTTCTTACCATCAGCAAGGTGGGGGTGGGTTCAGGTACAGGGCGGGGTGGGCAGTGGAGTTGGACTGGGAAGCTAGTTAGAGCGGGGGGGGAAATCGAAGAAAGAGAGGTTGATCCTTGTGCCCCAGTGCACATAGGATAAGCCGCCCACAATTACAAATGGTCCCTTTTCCTTCCTTCCCTTTCTCAACTTAGCCACAAAAAGTGGCCTACCCAGTCCTGCCCACCACAGATGCATTATGGTGTGGGCCAGCATTTTAACCTGGTCAAAAGGCTCCCTAATGAACCTCGAATTAATGTATTGAATATGGCAGTCAGGCTGTTGATCCCCTATTAGGAGGGTCAGTTCAGAGGTTGGCTGGAAGATGCTGGGCTGCCATCACATGGATTTTGTTGCCCCACCACCCATCCCCCAATTCTGAAAACATGCTCAGTAGGTACTGCAAATCTCGGCTCTCCAGTACCAGATACATCAGTCCAGGACTCCCTCAGCCACAATCAGGGGGGATGTATTTGGGACAAGTCATTACAACAACCCCTGGCCTGGTCTCTAGGATGGGAGGGTTACTGTTGACATAGTCAGTCTCAAAATCGTGATTTCCATGAGTCTCATACAAACGTACCTGGAGCTCCAAATACAGGTCAATCAATTTATGGATGGATGTAAATGCAGTGGAAACTGTACAGGGAAAATTTACCAGACCAATACCTAGAATAGACAGGTTGTTTAATGAAGAAAGGTTGGACAGACTAGGCTTGTAACTGCTGGCGGTTAGAAAGGCAAGAGGCAACTTGATTGAACCATTCAAGATCCTGTGGTGTTTTGACACAGTAGATGTGGAAAGGATGTTTCCTCTTGTGGGAGAGCCTAGAACGAGGGGTTATTGTTTAAAAAGGGATCACCTTTTTAAGAAGGAGATGGGGAAAAATTTTCCCAGAGGAACTCTCCTTGGAACTTTCTCCTTGAAAAGGCGGTGGAATCAGAGAGTATGAATATTTTTAAGGCAAAGGTGGATAGATTGTTGGATAGGTAGGAAAAGAAGAGTTGAGTTAGAATCAGATCAGTCATGAGCTAATTAAATGACAGAGCAGGCTTGAGAGTCAGAATGACCTACTCCTACTCCTAACCTGCATGTCCCCAAACATTTGTTGAAGAAGGATAGGAGATCCCACCAGCGTCATGGTTAACCTTTCTCTTACCCTATCAATGCCATGAAATTTACACACCATTAATTTATTTCACTGACTGCTCAAGAGATGTTGTGTGAAAATTGTTTCCTGCGTTTGCCTCTGTTGCAACAGTGACTACACTCCAAAAATATTTTATTGGCTGTGAAACATTGAGTCATACTGAGGCTGTGAAACATCCTCCAAAAAATGAGTTTTTGTAACTTACCTTCAAATCATCAGTGAACGTCGGTCATTGTCTTTCTGTTGCCAGGTCTAACTCACTTCTGCACACTGTAAACAGCACTATGCTAATTCCCTTCTACCAAACTAATGCAACTCCACCAAACGTTTGCCATGTTCTACCAATTTGGCAAGTTTCAATTCTTTTACAGAATTTCCTCCACACACTCCAGCTTTTAGAAAAAGCCATCCAATCTTGTTAACTAATTTCCTAATCCTACAATCCACAAAATACATTGTACTTTCAACAAACATAACAAAGATTTATCATGAAAGCATTAAAAATGGAAAGCTCTCTCACTGGGGAAGCTAACTTTAATTTGTAAGCCACCTATTGTTGCCTCAGCTTGTTCGCTCGTTTATTAAAAAGTATTTACATTTTTACAGGTTACAGCACAGATAACAACCATTTAACTCAGGTCGATGTTAATGCTCCCAAATTTGCTGTACTAGCGGTTTATTTTATTTTCCCAAGTATTAAACGTAAATTTTAAGTTAAAGACAAATGAAGCAGACTATTACAAATGGTGACACTTGATAGAAACATCTTCTCCTTGTGTTAAGAATATTTTGGCCTATGTCTGTTCTAAATTAGCTCATCATTAATCTCCAAGTATGCCTTCTGCTCCTACTTTTTTGACATAGTAACTCGGTCTTGCCTATTTATCATTTTATAATTTCTGATGGATACCTCTTCTGAAGTGTAAAATTTAAGCTTCAAATCTTTTTTCATCGTTCATCCCACTAACTTTTGGAATTAGAAAGAGTAAAGGGCAAAATGAGACTAAGACAAGTGTGGTGCACTGAGCAAAACTGACCAATTCCCCACTCAATGAAATAATAAGATTCTATTCGCTTGCCTAATTGCTCGCTGTGCCTTTTGTGATTCATGCATGATAACATCCAAATCTTTCCATCTCAAAGCTCTGCAATCACTCAGCATTTAGTTAATAAGCTCATTTTGTACTCTTCCTGCCAAAATGGACAATTTCATATTTTCCCACATTGTACTCCATTTGCCACATCTTTGTCCACTCAACTAGCCTACAGCTTTTCATAGCCTTCTTGCATCTTCTTCACAACTTACTTTCCTCCTTATCTTTGTGTCATCAGCAAATTTGGCAATCATACTGTTCTTTCGTCTTAAGTCATTTATGATTCCTATAAACAGCTGATATTCCAGCACCGATCCCTAGGGTACACTATGCCTCACATCTTGCCAATCTGAAAAATGAACCATTTGTGCCTGCTGTCTGTTAGCCAGCTAATCTTCTATCCGTGCCAATATTCTACTTCTTACACTATGAACTATTATTTTCCACGATATCCTTTGACATACCACCTTATTAATTGCCTTCGGGAAATCCAAGTACAGTATCTCCACCATTTCCCCCTTGATCCATAGTGTGTGTTACCTCTTCAAAAAAAAACTCTAATAATTTGGTCAAACACAATTTCTCTTTCACAAAACCATGTTGACTCTACCTGATTACTTTGAAATTATCCAAATGCCCTGCTTTGATATTATTCAAATAACTTTACTACTTTTTCCTCTGACAGATATTAAGCTATCAGGGTAGTTCACTGTTGTCAGCCTTCCTCCCTGCTTGACTGGTGGTTCAGGTTGGAAGGGTCAAATGGACGAACTCCTGTTCTCAAGTCCTACATTCCTACACTACACTTAGCCTCAGCTGAAACTAAAAGGCATGAGGCAATATGTTTGTCTACCTCAAATAAACATTGCTGAAAAGTTACCTTGGATTGTTAAACCATTTCAATGTACTTCATTGGTTTTATAGGCTTGACTAACACTTTTACTCTAATGAACTTGAACTCCGAAGCCCTTAACAATGCCCAAAAGGAAGACAGATCAACCTGCCTAAATTTCCATTTATACTGTAGTTCCGAAAAAAGATAAGCAATGTGTCTCTGCTGGGATGCCTATTGTTCAACAATGCAAGCATTTTGGTCAAAAGATTACGGTCATGCGATTATGATTTTTGCTAAGATCTAGCAATTTGCTTTCTGCAAATACCTCACACAATTTGGCTTTTAAAGCAATTGGATTAATTTGGGAGACTTGTGCAAGATTTTACCTCAACACTGATGGCTGCTATTAGAGAAAAATGAACAGCAATCTTTTTTCCTGGATGTTCTCCACTGTAAACATTCGACTTTCGTTCAGTCAAATATAACATTTCACCATGTGTAGGCATAAACTGTACTCTACATTGTCAGTTTCACATATAATCAACATCATTAATCTTGTTTCAGCTCTTTGCATCGAGTAGTACAGATGTTGGCATCAATTCCACCGAAACATTTGTGTAAAATTCTGGTAGAAAATCATCATAGTATTCATGCACTTAATCCTTCCATTATGCTTCTTTGCAAAATTATTTCTCAAAGCATGAAGCTTTTCATGCGATGATTACGTAGATCCGTTGTTTCCAGCATCAAAGCAGCCTAAATGTGTCCTAAGTGCATTGACAAATTACTTTCTACAGTATCCTAAACCTTTGAAAACAAACCAGCTTGGCCCTGTTTGCTCAGCACAATTTACTCTGAAGTGAAGTTTCCTGTTCATCAAGGTAAATGGAAAAATGAATTTTGTTTTATCTACAGCGCCCACTGTTTGGAGCGAGTGCTTTGGGTCTCAGCACAGCGTGGGCAGTTTCAGAACTAAACAACTCTTTTCAACCCTTTAACAAAAATGTACTCACTGGAAATTAAAACCAGCAGGCACGAATCAATATTGCTGCTTTAAACCAGCCCACAAAAAAGTCAAAATTGCCTCTATACTCTTACAAAAGCAAAACACTGGAAATCTAAAAGAAAGATAGAATACAATGAAAGCATTCAGTATCTAAAGGGAGAAACAGGTTTCACATTTCAGGCCTTTCATCAGAACAGTTCCTAAGATAAGTCATTCATTGACCTGAAACGCTGGGCTGTATTTTAAAATTCAGTTTTGCAGCAACAGTATGGAATGTAAAATTATGCAAGTGCCCTTCCTGCTGCTAACGTACCTGGCCAGGTCTGGCAGGGATTTTACAAAGAGGAGGGCAAGGCCTGGGAAGCGCCACCCATTCCTACCCTGACTAATGGCCACTTAAGGGTTGTCATTTCTGGGCGGCTGGAGGTGGTCAGGGGAGAGCGAGGGAACACCCTGCACCTCCCTCAGCCGCCTCCCTTTGTCAGTGTGAGGCCCACCCACTTTCTCCAAGATCTCTTCTTCCAACCCCAACCTGGCTTTTGTAACCCTGTCACCATCTTTCTCACCCACTTGCCCTTTACTCCGGGTGGCACAGCTCAGGGCTGCCAGCTGGTTCTTCTTCCCCAGACAACCAAAGCTGCTTACAGCATCACTGTGAGGCAGCCATCAGGGGGTGGGTGACCACCTCGCAAACGAGGAGAAGTAGGCCGTTCAGCCCTTCAGGCCTGCTCTGCCATTCAAGAATGGCATCTGTTTGTGTTCCAAGTCTACCCAGAGGACTTACGCTTTCCTTTCCCATCGAGAATCCAACCATCTCTTCTTTAGAAATCTTCAATGTTTCCCCCAGCTCCACCACCTTCTGAGGCAGAGAATTCCCCAGTCACATAACCCTCAAAAGATCAAAGAGATAGTAGGAACTGCCGATGATGGTGTCAGAGATAATAAGGTGTAGAGCTGGAGGAACACAGCAGGCCAGGCAGCATCAGAGGAGCAGGAAAGCTAACGATTCGGGTCAGGACCCTTCTTCAGAAATGATGTTGCCTGGATTGGAGTGTATTAGCTAAAGGAGAGGTTGAACAAGTTTGGATCGTTTTTGCTGGAAATCAGCAACTGCTGGAAAAACTCAGCAGGTCTGGCAGCGTCTGTGGAGAGAAAGCAGAGCTAATGCTTCAGGTCCAGCGACCCTTCCTCAGAACCGCTAGACCTGCTGAGTTTTTCCAGCAACTTCATGTGTGTTGCTTTTGCTGCTGTGATTTTCAATCATAGCTCTTCACCGAGATTTCCCAGTCTAAAAATAAAGTCGCAATGATTACACAAAGTAATCAGACACATTCCACCAGGAAATATTTGCATGTTACTTTGATAGTGCTGTGTGACTGCAGTGGGGAGGGGGTGTGGCTGTTATGAGTGGAGGGAGATTCTCCAGGACTCCTGATGGCTTACAGAGCTTCGTGTACCAACAGAAAGGGACCAATGTCAGATCTCCACGCCTGGAGCTTCAAAGCTTCAAATCTCAGGCATCCAAAGCCAAAATGCACTGCTGAAACCTAGAAAAAGCAAAGTAATTATTTCCAGTACACTATTATTGAGAGAATTAGGAGCCTGCCTACCTGGTAGCACAGTAAGGAATGCACTCCGGAAGCTGTATCCCATGGTGTTGGCACCCAAGCAGATGTACATCCCAGCATCCTCCTCTTTTGCTCGGGAGATCATCAGTTTGTTTAAGTAAGAGCCATCGGGCCTGGACCAGACCTCCCCTGTTGGCAGCACCACAAACTTCTGACCTCCAACATCAATGGTAGAGTTGTACTTGTACTCGCTGCCGTATTCAACTCTCTTCAGCCACTGAATCACCGGCTTAACATCACTGCGGACCTTGCACTGAAAAGAGGTTGTACCTCCATAATCGACAGTGGTGTTTACAGGGTGGGTTCCAGTTAGAATGGGTTTGGACCTGGTGGTCTCTGCAAGTGGCAAGCCAAATGATCCATTGTTAATGTTTATTCACTGCAGAACACTTCACTGTACAATCACACATATATTGCATCCTTCAAGAAATGCAGCAGTATTTCACTGCAAATGTTATGCAGATATTTTGCTATGAAATGCTATAGCATAATTTTCCTAGTTGAACCACAAACCAGGGTGTAGTTGAGGACTATACTATGCAGATGTGACACTAAAAGTGGTCCTGCATTTAGTTTTGGCAAAAAACAATTTGTTGAGTCTTGTTAATAACTGCACCTCATTATTACAAATTGAATCATTAGAACCAGACACAGCCTGTTACACTCCATCCCCTATACTGGAATAATATCACAACGAGGCACAAAGTATTAACTACAGTAATGACTCCTAAAGGGAATAAATATTAAATGGTGCATTTTCACTTCCACTTTGAGAAGAATCCAAAGAGAAATGTAATATCCCGCTAAGCCTGTGTCGATCTGCTCAGAAATTGAAGCTTGTCTCAAGACAGAGCATTGTGGAATGTGCATTGGGGAAATAGGGTCTGAAAATGAACCAACTTCTCTCCACTCTCAGTAATACTGAGGGGAAAGGTTTCAGAAATCATTCAGAGGTTCATTACAATGGTCCAGGACCTGAGTATTTGAGCCTCAAACCAAAAAAAAAGTTAGTAAAGAATACGATATAATATTCAAATAATAAAATTCCTGTTAAGTCAAGAGTACAAAGTTAATAAATAAATGACTGGAGTAAATGGATGGAGAATTACTCCCTTCAAATGCTTGGTTAGAAAGGATTCTGTCACTTCAACTACTTATTTAGTTGGTGGAAAAAAAAGCAATCAATTCATAAAATTGTCTTTTGTCTTATCAATTTATTTGCTGCAATATGTTCTCTCGTTTTGTTTTACTGACATCGATGAACTAATTACCAGCTTGGCAGATGAACTGCTATCTCTGTCATATCAGAGAGTTGCAAGGCTTCATTAATTTTATGGGTTGTGTTAGCAGCAATTGGACAATTTAAATAAAACTTCAAAAGGCAAGGTTTGAACATTTACTGTTAATGGGTTGTTTGAGAGAAAGGGAGGGATGAGAGGTGCATATGAACCCATCATTTGCAGTTGCAGAGTGGTTAACTCTGGCAATATGGTACTAAAAGGGAACTAATGTTAGCAGTACAGCAGCACTCGAAAAGCACCCCACTGCCATCGTTAACCGTGCAATTCCTGAGAAAATTAAACGTCTGGGAAATCTTTTCAAGCAAAATAATGTATCTGCCATTTGTTATTTTAAATATTTATGTTAAATCTTCTGGACTTTTAGGCCAATTCGTTCTCAAAGCGTGGAATTGAGGAATCCAGCTTCTCTAAAATGATGCTCTGTTGGACTTCAGTTGTCTGCATGAAACGGTTTTAAAAAATTAAATTTCAAAGCCCCCTTACAGAAACGCTGGTTACACAGAGAAAAACACCGCTTCTCCCTGGTGACATTAAATTCCACACAGTTGCCACAATTGGGCAGAAGAGAAAACAACCTGGGCTTGTACTGTTCAATTTTGTTCATGAATGAACTACCATGATTCCTAGCCGGCAGTGAGGTAACTGTAACTTAAGGGTTTCTTTTTTGTTTTAAAAAAAAGCCTAATTAACTTCCAGACTTCAAAATCATGACTGCCTGTAGGATTGCCTTGAGAGTGGATGGCCCAGAACATATACAGCAAGTCTCAGCATGGGCGTAAACCTTGTAAATATTTTGTTCCCTGGTAGGTTTGTGCTGATCATTAACATCTCTGGATACAAACAAACATATCATAATCTACCTCACTGAGGGAGCCATTTTCTACATGTCATTGTTGAGCAGCAGTAGCTAATGGGATTGTGGAAACTATTGTTGACAAGCTTCACCCAAATCCAAATACAAACATAACAGCACACCCAGCCCCCCAAAGCCCTGGGCTAACTAGGACACGAAGACACCTGGGAAACAGCAAGGGAAGTCACTGGGATGGACTGCTTCTTGTCTTCCTGCCACCAGGACATTTTACCAGGGGATGAGAAGGCACATGACTTTCCTGCCCAGAGACCAATTGAGCCATTTGAATAAAAACTGAAAGAACTGCAGATGCAGTTCTGAGGAAGGGTCACCGGACCCAAAACTTTAACTCTGTTTTTTCCTTCACAGATGCTGCCAGACCTGCTGAGCTTTTCCAGCAAATTTGTTTTTGTTCCTGAGCCATTTTAATGTCCAATGCAGCTGGCATTTTGCCAGTCATGGGCAGACTCTGCCACATGGTGGGGGTGAAATAAAATAAATAGAAAGTTTTTTTAAAAAGGCCTGATAAACCCTGCTGACTTCCCAGCAGACAGAGGGATTTGTCCTCTTGTAGCCCACTGAGGGGCCTCCATCGGAAATGACCAACCCCTGCCATAACACTTACCCCTTTGTTTACCAACCACCTCCTCCACCACCCAACTGATCCTTGTTGCCCTGAAGTCTACTTACCTGGTTGGGACGATCCTCTGCTCCCACCGCATCCTCAATGCAGCTGTACAAGAATTTGGTCAGGCCACGTTTGGAGTATTGTGTGCAGTTCTGGTCACCGCACAATAGGAAGGATGTGGAGGCTTTGGAGACAGTGCAGGAGAGAGGTTTACCAGGATGTTGCCTGGATTGGAGTGTATTAGCTACAACGAGAAACTGGACACAGAATGGGAACTGCATATTCCCAGTCTGTATGGTTCATACCACACATGGTTTTGCACCTCCAACTGAGCCATATAGGGGAGCTACCTGTATACGTTCTTATTCAAACTGAATGCACTTCATATGTTTTCAAATTAATTTCAAGTAATCAATTGTGATGGAGTAATGCCTTGTGAGCTTCCCAAAAGCTAAAGGCCAAAAGCCTTACAATTCAGAAGAATTTAACATGAAACCTGGGTCTGTACTTAGTTAATCAGCTACATCAGCATTTAGGGAGATACAATTTGCTCGTGGGAGCTGGGCGGAAACCAAAATTTCGCAGTGGTTCCTGGCATTCATTGAGGTCTACTAGATCTCAGGTCAGGAAGCCTAGGATTAGATTTAGTTGAGAGATAGTAGGAACTGCAGATGTTGGAGAATCTGAGATAACAAGGTGTAGAGCTGGATGAACACAGCAGGCCGAGCAGCATCATAGGAGCAGGA
>NC_063332.1:21509637-21520814 GCF_021869965.1 Rhincodon typus | reverse complement strand
CTTTCTGAAGAAGGGTCGAGGCCCGAAACGTCAGCCTTCCTGCTCCTCTGATGCTGCTTGGCCTGCTGTGTTCATCCAGCTCTACACCTTGTTATCTTGGATTCTCCAGCATCTGCAGTTCCTACTACCACTTTCAAATCCATTTTGATTTGACCACACTCCTCCCTTCTGACCATACCTTTGATTGTTTGCATTGCCCTCAATGGGCTGTGCACATAAATTAATCCATTGGAAAACATGGGTGATTTACTGATGGTTAACAAATGAAAAAAAGGGTGATTTGGTGATGGGGTAAGAAAAACTATTCAATTGTGTGTAAGAGCACCTCTGGATATAAAAAGAAATAAAGAAAGAAAATCACTCAGAGAAATTTTGGATCAGAATTGCATCAGCATATACGAGGTAGCATGCAATTAAAGAATCATTTTCATTTTAAATTTGCATGGCTATAGGAGGAAAGCAGGGAAGTGGTAGCTGATTGAAAGAACCTGCAAAGGCATGTGGTGCTGAATCAGTGCTGCATGATTCTGTGATTCTAAATGTCAGTGACTCTTATTTGTACAGTAGGTATAATCACTCATCTGTTTAAACCACTCTGTCTAGTCCAAGACTCTCACCTTACTTCATCTAATCCATCCCAAAAAGCCTTCTTCCTTTATCCAGTTTCTTTAACTGGTTCTTCAGGACAAACTTGTCCTCACTTTTTCCAGCAAAGGCACACAAACTGACCACATAATTGGTCTCTTCAGGGCTACAGTGCTGAGCAGATCCAAAAGGCAGCGCTGCTGAATCCCACCTGTTTGCCAGGGTCTATGGGAACTCCTGCAGTGAGAAAGGACCTAATGATTTCAGCAGAAAGCAGCAATCTTGCAAAGCCCAGCTGCAAAAGATTACATTGGCGCTGACAATTTATCTTCATTTCATTGGCTATTAAAAACAGCTCTGTCAAAAGCATGCTGACTGGTAGCAAGGAGTTGGGGGAGCTGGGCAGGGACGGTGATTAAACTTCTCTTTCTGATCAATTTATCACTGCTATGACATGATTAGTTTCCAATTAATCAATTAATTTGTGCACTGCTAGCCACTGGTAGTCTCAAGTGCCAATCTTATTAACTCTTTAGATACTATTACATATAAATTATAACAATACATCGCACCATCAAGTGCAAACTTCTCTACAAGCCACACACCATCCTGACTCAGAACTACATTGTTGTTTCTTCATTGTCAGTGGGACAAAATCCTAGCACTCCATTCCTAACATTGTTGTCCCTGTACCTCAAGGATTGCAGCAGGTCAAGAAGACAGCTTGCCATCACCATCTCCAACTAAATTAGGGGTGGACAGAAGAGGCTGACCTAGTTCATATCCATGAACAATTGCTTTGAAGAAAATTTCCCCAAAGTACCAGCCACTACAAATAGTAAATTTGGTGATGTTTTCGGTTGCAGTTTTGGCTAAGACACAGATTATGCATGTTTGTACCTTAATCAGTCCATTACTATCCCTTAAAGCAATACTGTGGTTTAGTGACTTTATAGGGTAGCCTGGTTATTTGTGTCCATCAACTGTATTTTACAAAATGGTTTCACCTTGAGCTGTTATACTCACTTGAAGCTAAAGTAGAGTTAACCTTGATCTGGCTCTAAGCCAAAGGACCCAACCAATGCCAGGAATGAGGTCTCCGATCTTACCTACACAGACAGACAGCCTACCATGGTGTCAGTCATTGCCCAGCATTACCACTGAGCCAGAACACCGTGTGTTCCAATCTCACACAGAAGTTTGAATCCAACATTTAATCTGGTGTCACAGAAGAGTATGTTCGGCTGAGGCAGTGTCTGCCCTCTCCAGTGGACATAAAAGATCCACTGGTGCTATTTCCAATAACAGCAGTGGAGGTAACCCCTGGGCTCTCTTGCCAACACTTATCCCCCAGTCCCCATCACTAAAAAAGACGGTGTGGCCTTTACCAGATTGCTGTTTGTGGAAGCTTGCTGTGGACATTGTTTTTCTATATTACAGCAGTGATATGATTTCCAAAACACTTAATTGTCTATGAATGGGATGTCCAGAAGTTGTCAAAGGCATTTACAAGTACAAGTCTTTTTCCATTATTCCCAAGAGAAAAATCAGAACTCAGGTTAAGTTTCGGGACAGAAAGTGGTACCAATGTTTCGGGAGGGGTGAGAAAGGAGAGGAAAAGAGGCTCCACTGCAAGCAGCCCTGGCCTATTGTACCAATTGATTGCAGGGTGGTCCTGAGTCCAGAAAGCAAACCCTGTTGTCAATTTCATCCTCTCCTGACAAAGGAACTGGGGCAGCAGAATGCACCAGGACCGAAAAGGAGAAGTGCAGAGAAAGACAGAAACAAAGGAGTAAAGCTTACTCCTTTGGAAGATGGAAGTTCTATGCATATTGCTGGCTTGAATGCCTTTCCATAATTTACCTGGAGTACATCAGTGATAAGTAGCTGACCTCTTTCAATTAATGTCACATTGTGTCTGTACTGTAAACAACACTCCAAAGAGCCAAGAACTATGAGCTTTGCAGGAAATTTATTTGATATATTTAAGTACGAAACAATAGTCACTGCATTCCATCTTGATAACAGGATCACTAAGCTCACATTGACCTCTGACACAGTGCAACTACGTGGCATGACCACATGCTGGCCTATCTCAGAATGAAGCTGAATCTCATGCTAATCTCCCAGCAGCTCCAAGTAACCCACCAGATGAACACAAGGGTCAGCCTGGGAAAGAAACAGCCAACTACAAGGTGGACAGTATTAGCACCAGTGCTTTGGACACCAGTGATGGCTGTTGCTAGCTCTGTACTGTGTACTGCTATATACCTGAAATAACTACACTTGTTAATATTCAACCAAACATTCCAATGCAGTGTATTACTGAAGTCCTCAAACCCCTGGCTAAAAGTGCTGTCACATAGCAAGGGAATATAGAAAATAAGAGCAGAATTAGGCCATTCAGCCCATTGACCTTCCCTATATCTCAATGCCATTCACACTTTCACTCCCAATACCCAGTGACCGCTTTAGCCTCTGGAAATCAATCCATTCCTTTCTTAAACATAGTCAGTGATTTTACAACATCCACTGTGGTAGAGATTTCCATAGGTTTACCACCCTCTGAGTGAAGACATTTCTCTTCCTATCAGTCCCAAATAATCCACCCTGAATCTTAAGAATCTTGTTCAGGATCCTCATCCATCTCTTCCATTCCACAAGCCTTCAGGAAACTGAGCAAACTGAGGAAAGCAAAGATCTCCCCATCCACCAGGACATTGACAAAATATATGTAGACTGCCTGAAGTGGTGCTAACCCATTAGGACTCACGCACTTAAACTGCAAAAAGGTGGATTTAGCTCAGATGAACTCTGGAGAGCTGAATGGAGTTCACAAGAATTCACAAGAAAACACCTTGTGAAAGACTCAACACAAAGATTCCTGGCTTTGATCTTCTGTGAACATCCTGGGTAACCTCAAATATTCACGTAAAACCATGGCAGTCAGATACTTGAAGCACCAATTGTAAGAACACAAGAACATGAGAAATAGAAGCAGGAGTAGGCCATCTGGCCCACTGAGCCTGCTCTGCCGTTCAATAAGATCATGGCTGACTTTTTCATGGACTCAGCTCCACTTACCTGTTCACTCACCGTAACCCTTAATTCCTTTACTGTTCAAAAATTTATCTCTCTTTGCCTTAAAAACATTAAGTGAGGTAGCCTCAACTGCTTCACTGGGCAGGGAATTCCACAGATTCACAACCCTTTGGGTAAAGAAGTTTCTCCTCAATTCAGTCCTAAATCTGCTCCCCCTTATTTTGAGGCTATGCCCTCTTGTTCTAGTTTCACCCACCGGTGGAAACAACCTCCCTGCTCCTATCTTATCTATTCTCTTCATAATTCTATATGTTTCTATAAGATCACCCCCCGCCATTCTTCTAATTTCCAATGAGTATAGTCCTAGTCTACTCAATCTCTCCTCATAAGCCAATCCTCTCAACTCTACAATCAAACTAGTGAACCTCCTCTGCATCCCCTCCAGTACCAGTACATCCCTTCTCAAGTAATGAGACCAAAACTGTACACAGTACTCAAGTGAAAATCCTTCAGGGTGTAATTGTTTGTCACTCAGAACAGACCATGAAACATAGAACAAATCAATGTTGCTTTCTCTAATACGAAGGACAGGTCACACTAATATATTCCAACTACTCCTGACACACTTATCTGTCTTAGCTCCTGGGTATAAAGTTGTAGTTGTTGCATGAATATCTCCATGCAAAAGTGTGTCCTGTCAGCCCATGCCATTTGTGCAAATAACTAGCATTACAAGCTTTGAGGATCCAGTTCACTTTTGCATTGCAAACATCACTTTTTCACTTTAAGATTGATGTTTTTAATAAAGCAGTAAAGGGACAGATTGCAGGCTTACAAATTGCTTGAAATCCAATGCTGTTCTCCATCATGTTTTGTTTTGCACCACCTGTTTGTCTCCACTATGTTGGCTTCTTTCACTGAAGTGAGAGTTAATATTTCTGGCTTGGTTTTATACTTGATTAATAGTCCATGTAGATGTCTACCTTGCTGCAAATCACATTATTTCCAAAGTTCGGAGGTTACCTGCACCCAACCTGTTTACTCCCCAACTAAATCCTTAGCAACACCCTCTCTGTCACCTTCCCTCCGTCAGCAACTTTCTATTTGGGAATCTAGCACTGCTTTTCTCAGCTGCCCTCTCCGTCTGTCACAGTGCAACAACTTTTGACCATTTTGGAGTGAAGTACCAAAGGCAGAGAATGAGATATGGGTGCAGGAGTGGTGCCCACAGTGCAGCGCTGATGGGCACATGCCTACTGAGGGTCCGCAAAGTGCAACTAAGGTCAGATTTACCAAAGTGAGGCCAACTTTACCTTTCTTAGCATAGGTAATGGCCTAGGAGTATGATCACAAGACTAGTAACTCAGAGACCCAGGTAATGTTGGGGACCTGGGTTAGAATCCCTTAGCAGATGGTGGAAATTGAATTCAGTACAAAATCTGGAATTAAAAGTCTAATGATGGCCATGAAATCATTGCCAATTCTCATAGAAACCCATCTGGTTCACTAGAGTCTTTTAGGGAAGGAAACTGCTGTCCTCACCTGGTCTGGCCTACATGTGACTCCAGACCACAGCAATGTGGTTGACTTGTAATTGCCCACTTGAAATGGCCTAGCAAGCCACTCAGTTGTATGAACTGCTTTAAAGTTTAAGGAAAGTAATAACACCAGACGGACCAACTGGTATAGACTAAGGTGCTGGAAAAGACAATGGCAGAAACAGCACGTCGACCCTGCAGAGTCCTTCTGGGGGCCAGTGGCAAATTGGAAGAGCTGTCTCACAGTCTAATCAAGCAACTGCCTAACACACTCATACTCATGGAACCATACCTTACAGACAATGTCCTAGACACCACCATCACCAACCCTGGATATGTCTTGTCCCATTGGCAGAGCCCCAGCAGAGGTGGTGGCACAGTGGTATACAGGCGGGAAGGAAGTAGCCCTGGGAGGCCTCAACATTGACTCTGGACCCCATGAAGTCTCATGGCTTCAGGTTAAACATGGGCAAGGAAACTTCCAGCTGATGATTCAGTACTCCTCCATGTTGAACAACACTTGGAGGAAGCACTGAGGGTGGCATGGGTGCAAAATGTACCTTGGGTGGGGGATTTCAACAAGAGAGGCTCAGCAACAATACTACTGATCGAGCTGATCGGCTCCTAAAGGACATTTGCTGCTAGATGGGGTCTGAGGCAGGTGGAGAGGGAAAAACATACTTGACCTCATCGTCACCAATCTGCCGAATGCAGCCTTTTACCCTGGTCACCCTCACCATCTGTTACACTCCCTCCACCTCCCCCTCTGTCAACAGCATAAAAATAACAATTTTCCAGCCCCTTTCTGTTCTGAAGAGTTACGTTGGACTCGAAAAATTAATTCTGTTTCTCTCTCCGCTGATGCTGCCAGACCTGCTGATTTTCTCCAGCATTTTCTGTTTCTATCTCCTCTGTCATCCTGGGAACGCTGGATTTATTTGTCCCACCTTCCTCTTTTGAGAGACTGTACTTTGACTGCACCTGAACCATCTTGTCTTTGAAAGTAACCCATTATTAAAGTATGGTTTAACCTGCCAACTTTTGGTTCCAGTCTATCTGTGCTTGTCCCTTTGAAGGCAGCTATCTCCCAGTTAATTATTCTTATTCAAATCACCAATGCTGTTTTCTATCAACATCCTTAATCTTATGGTATGATCCCCTAAATCTTCCCCCACTGTCACTTGATCTAACTTGGCTGACCTAATTTCCAAGAACCAGGTCAAGCAGTGCCTCCTTTCTTGTAGGACTGGACACATACTGCTGTAGGACATTGTCCTGAACACAATCTAAGAGCACTAGTATCTTGCTGCTTCTTACACTGGCATGATTTCAGTTGATACAGAAGAGTTGATACAGTCCCACATTATAACTCCAAAAAGTAGAGCTACAACTAGAACATCCCCACTTTTGATCTTATGATGGAAGGATGGTTATTGATGAAATAGCTGAAGATGGTTAGACATTATCGCAAGAATTTCCTGCAGGTGATTGCACTCCAACAACCACAGCCATCTTCCTTTTTGCTACATCTGACTCAGATGAAATAGCGATGGGTTTCCCCCAATCCCTATTAACTTCATTTTTGCCAGGGCTCCTTGATGCAATACTTCGAAAAATGCTTCCTTGATGTCACAGGCAATCACTCTGAACTCACCTCTTGAGTCTAGTTCATCTGTCCATATTTAGACTCAGGCTGTAGTAAGACCAGGAGCTAAGTAAACCCTGGTAAAAAAAAGTCCATGGAAAGCTTTCTCTTTATTGAAGGGATATGTGTGGACAGCATGAGGTGATCAAGATGTGGGGAGGCAGGAGGCTGAAAGTGAAATGTTTGTGAGGGAAAGAGGTTGATCAAAAGTTCCTCAGTCTTGGCACGACTCCATTTCTTCGGTCTGAACAGTATCAAACTATCTGGAATTTTTAAAAAAACTTTATTCTTTAATGTGAGGTGGGTGATACTGGCATTGCCATTATTTTTAGACCATCTCACCATGATCTTTGAGGGCAGTTAAAAGTCAACGACATTGCTTTGGGTCTGGAATCAAGCATGTGCCAGACCAAGTAAGGACAGAAGGAGATGAGTGAACTACATGGCAGTTTACTACAATTAATTGTGGTTTCATGATCACCTTTACTGAGACTAGTTCTCATTTCTTTTTGATTATTTATTAAAATTGTGGTAGGGTTTTAATCCATGACCCATAGATGTTCCCTGTATGACATCTCCTATTTACTGGGTTGTTAAAAACATTTCCCTTCTCTCTGACACTCCGTTAAAATGAAGTAAAAACAAATTTGGATGGCACTCTCGCCTTTCTCTTGCCCTGCATCTGGAAGCATGTTACATAACAATCTGAACAGAAGGATAATAACTTGCAGATGACCTGCAAGCCAGGTTTAATCAATAACACGTTATGGGAGATATCAGGAGGAAAAATGACAAGGGACAATAAAACTTTATACGGGATGAGAAGAAAGACAGAACAAACATTTTTGTGAGCAAAGACAGTCTCTTTCTCTATCCAGGCTCTCTGGATTCCAAAACCATACCCTTTGAAGTTTAATAAACAATGTTTCTGATAGAGCTTGGACACACACACTGGAGTAAGAGGACTTTCCTTTGTAGGTTATCCAGTTCTGTTTTCCACAGTTTGGGAATGTCACAAGAACAGGTGAAACATTGGGCTGGTTTTCTGCACTGCGCTACTTCAAAAGGAGCAATTTTGAGGCACCATGTGGGGAGTAAGACAAAAGAATAACCATAGCCTTTTTTCACAATAATACTAAAAGAGTTTCATATTGTCTAATCACTGTTTATGAATGGAGAAGAGGCAGGTTAAACATTTTGCCAAAAATGCATTAAAGAGACCATTTAGACTAACGCTTTTGGGGGTTAGGAGGGGGCTATCGGAGATTTTAGAACCTAAACACTGCTGGAAAAGTCAAAAGCTTTGTCTTGCAACTATGTGGACTGAAATGCAAGGAAACCAACCTAAAAAGGAGAAAATGGTTTGTACAGAGTATGAAGTGGTTGTGTTTCGGTGCAAGATGAACAATTACTACTTTTGCGTCTCTTTTTGGTGATATAAGAATGTTTTTCACCTTTACCGAAATCAGAGGGTTGAAAACTAGATGGATTTTATACAGTGCTCAGTCTGCCCCAGTATATCACTGTCTAGATGGTGAAAGTGTTGTGCAAACTTTCACTTTAATCACCAGCAAAATGTTGCTAATGTTTCATTTTAGCATTTCTTCCAAACCTTTAGGAATGAGTAGTGGTATTATGTTTACTCACAAATATTTAAAACTCATCAGGACACATGTACTAAGCTCATCATATAACAAATGCCCATCTTTAAAAATAAAGTTAGGCATTCTTGAAAGACTCCCTGACCACAACAGTTAACAGAATTCTTAACTCACAAAGTTTCACATATCCCAAGGTTTCCCAGCAGGTGCAGAATGGAATGTGTTGAGTATATGTCCTTGATGGAGGGGTGGGATATTCATTTTAATTTCAGCAAGATCAGATCCACCACCAAATGTAAGTATTTCGAATCAACATATTTGGACATGTTATGAGACATTGCAGTGCGGTTAGCACTTGATCTTCTAGCCCAGAGGCAGGGACGTTGAGACTGGGCCACAAGATCCAATGGTACCAAATGCATCCTTTCCTCCCAATACTTGTCTCCGAATGAAATTGATTAATAAACTTTCAACCTTCCTAGTCTTGTTGATTGAGTGACTGTGGTTTATCAGCTCAGGCATTATTGATATAAAAGCAATATGTTCAATGAGAGGTAGGGATAGATGTCTCTGTAAACTGACTGATGTATTGCTTTCAAGACTGCAAAAAGGCATTTTTAATGGTGCAAGTGATCTGTCAATTCTTGTCACAGCTCACGACATACTTTTTGCTTCCAGTCTCGGTCCCCATTTAATGATTGGCGATGCTTTTCTGTTGAAAATGTTCAAAGGGTCCCATCTGCATAAGTGCTCAAAAGTGGGAAAGACAAAGCAGTAATGTTAGTGTGATATTGTTCTAAAGAGAAGTGAAGACACCCACTGATTTTCAAACTGTTTGCATCAGAGCAGGTTTTCTGCATTAAATATTGACTACGCATCAAAAGTACTTTATTGGCTGCAAAATATGTTTAGACGCCCTGTGGTCATGAAAGACACTATATAAGACAAGTCTTTCTTTCTTTAATCTTGATGCAAGACAGCTTTAAGTCTGAGGTTTTACAAGCAGCTATTCCAGGTACTGAGCCTGCCTGACGTCTCTCTGCAACAATGTCTATGCCCCTTTAAAAAGTTGGCAGAAGATGTCCCAGTCCTCTGCCACGTCAGGTATTCTGCTCCAAACTGGTAAACAGCTTGGGTTGTTTCTAAGGTTACGTCACAAGCAGTCACTGCCACAGCAAGTCAACAGTGACTAACTTTATCACGGTTATCAATACAGTCAGCTCCTGGTGACATGCCTTGCCAGCTGGCTTCAAGCCAGTGTGCACTATGTTGGACCCTGAAGTACATCCACTCTGCACATGCTCATATTGGCGAACAATAGAAATGCTAAAGGGTAGGAAAAACATATCCTGGTCCAGTCATAATTACTTTCACTGACCCGTGCTTCTTGTAAACAAAGCCTTTCCTTTTCCATTTTCTTCTCTGATAATTCTCTCTATGCTTAAAGCAATAAGCCTCATAAAACATTCAGCTTTACATGTAGCCATCTGTGACTGTGCCCAACTTTCCATGAATCTAATTTTATACGTAGAGAAGATGTTTCCACTTACAGGGAAGACTAAAGCTAAGGGCTATAACTGTAAAATAGTCACAAATAAATCCAATAAAGAATTCAGGGAAAAATCTTTTTCCAGAGAGTGATTAGAATGTGGAAATCATTACTGTAAACAATAACTGAGTGGATAGCATTGATGTATTTGAAGAAAACCTAAATAAGTAAATGAGGGAGAAAGGGCTAGAGGGTTATAGAATTAAATAGAATCTGAATTCGAAGGTCTGAAGAAACGTCATTGGACTTGAAACTTTGACTGTTTCTCTCTTCACACTTGCTGCCAGACCTGCTGAGTTTCTCCAGCAATTTCTGCTTTAATTTCAGATCTTCAGCATTTTGCTTTGTTTTTTTAAAAGGCTATGTGATTGGGTTAGATGAAAAAGATCTGGAGGAGGCTTGCATCAGCAAAAGGCCAGTTTAGCTGAATTGCTTTATGCTGTGCAATACACACTCTTTAATTCCACATTAACAGTGAATTTTTCCAGACCAGCTTCACACAAAGGACTTCGCAGTTGAGTCGGATTTTTGATTCATTCGATGAGCAATGATTGAGCACACCTTTTTAACCAGGGGTCGTAGATAGATGGAGAACTGATATATTTGTCCCCTCCCTTGTCATTGAGTGAAAATTCAGTTGAGATGTTCAGTGTTGTTTCCAGCATAACTAAAGGAATGATGGGAACAGGAACATGGTTCACTCAAAGAACATCCCAGAGATTCCTTCCCCATCCCAGACAGGCATTGCTGCCCATGAGCTAACACACATCATGATTGGATGAAATTATTTTGTACCCTCTGTGAAAATCCAAGACTACCCTGAATGTTTAAACTAAAAGCAGCTGTTTTTCCAGCATCCACCTCCGCAGGAATCTGTACATTATACAGGAAGCAAATTCTGTTGATGATCACATTGTTGCTGATGGAGTTACTAAAGACTGGTACTTGAAATGATTGATAAAGATACTGCTTACAATTGTAATCGATAGCATCAACGACACAAGCCCTACATTTATAAAAGGCCTTGAAAAATGCACATCAACAGACAAAACTTAGCAATAGATAATCCATTGTACATTATATATTTGATAATCATTGTCCTTAGAACACAGTGGAATAGATTTTGATAATCCGTGATAATGTAAATTGAGTGCTAATGAGTCTACAGTTCATTCTACATCTCTCCCTATTTTACTGACTTTAATGCAGAGACGTAG
>NC_063332.1:21508022-21509137 GCF_021869965.1 Rhincodon typus | reverse complement strand
ATACTTGAATAGGAGGGGAATACAGGGATACGGATCCTGTAAGTGAAGATAATTTTAGCATGAAAGGCCAAATGTGTGTCGACGCAGGCTTGGAGAGTCGAAGGGCCTGTTGCTGTGCTGTGTCCTTTGTCAAGAGATTGGAGAAGTTGGGATTGTTTTCTTAACAGTAAGGAAGGTTAAGGGAAGTCCTAATCAGGCATTCATGATTATGACAGGTTTCTCCCATCACTCTCCATATTCCCCAATCATTCCCACCTCTCATCAATCGATTTTAACCACAACACCACATCCGATTTCCCAACATTCACTGATCCCATTGCCTGTTAAGAATCTACTTATCTCAGTCTTAGAAAATACTCACAAAGTAGATCATTAAGGGCTCTGCAATGGGATAGGAATAGGTTAAGTGCATGAACAGAAATTCAGCAGATGGGAATATAATGTGGGTAAATGTGACCTTGTTCACTTTAGCAGCAAGAATGGAAAAGAAGCATATTATTTAAATAATAAGAGATTGCAAAACTCTGGGCTATGTTCTCGTCCACAAATAAAAAAATAGTATGCAGGTAAAACAAGTAATTAGGAAAGCAAATGGAGTTTTGGTGTTTACTGCAAGGAGAAATGAATATAAAAGTAGCAGCATTTGCTCCAGCTGTTAGTGATAGAAAGGATATAAATTGATTAGAAGCACTTCTGGAAAGGCTTACTCAATCGATTTGTGGGATGGTGAAGGTTATCTTCAGAATAAAGATTGGATAGGCTGGTCCAATGGCTGTTGGAGCTCCGAAGAATGAAAGCTGGTCTTACTATAACGTACAAGCTCCTGAGGGAACCGAACAGCGTGGATGCTGAAGTGATGTTTCCCTTTGTGGGAAGGACAATCACCCAAGGGGAACACACTTAAAAACTAAAGATAGAATTTTTTTTTTTTCCTCTCAGACAGTGTAAAGTATTTGGAACTCTCTGCCCAGACAGCAGTGAACATAGAGTCATTAAATATATAGAACCTACACATCCCTGAACTTTATGTGCAATTTAGCATGGCCAATCCATCATAGAGAGGATGTTGGAGGCTAGGAGAGAGATTGGATATATCAGAGAGGGTGTACTTATTT
>NC_063332.1:21507094-21507922 GCF_021869965.1 Rhincodon typus | reverse complement strand
GGGTGTGTGAGAGGGGATGTGAGGGGGAAGGGGGGGTGATGAGAGTGGGGGGATGTGAAGGGGGAGGGGGTGGTGTGAGGGGGCGTGAGGGGGGATAAGGCCTGTTAACACCACAATACTCCCCCTCCCCCGGCACTTTTACCTGATGTCTTCCGTGGAATAAACGTTAAACGAGATACTTTCCAAGCGTCGCCACGGAACCTCCTTCCCGATTAGCATTTTGTTCGGAGAATGTATGGAGACAGAAACGTTAATCAACGTGAAATAAATGAGAAAAACTCTTCACTTCAGCTCGAGCCACATGGGGGAAAGGAAACATATCGTACCAAGAAGGGGGGGGGGGGGCTCCTACAAAATGCATGGCACGGATACAAAATCAAGATGCCGATAAGAAGGTGAATTGGGAAATTCATAAATGACTCATATTTCTGACAGGATCTGAGCCAGTCAGTGTATTGTTTTCTTCTGATTTTAATGAAATGAACTGATGCCACACTGAGTCTCACCCCGCCTCCCCTCTCCTCCTCTGCCTGTTGGTAGGGGCCGACCTTTCCCAGCAGGTAGTGCGCTCGGCTGGCCAAGATGGCGGCGCCCGGCCTCCGCGCTTGTTGTTGGTTGCTGAAGAGGAGCGGTTCGGCTGGGCTCCACTGCCGGCCGAGAGGTGGTGGCTGCTGGAAAGAGGGGCTGTCTTTTTCAAGCAATAACGAGGCGGATTGGAGGTTTGTGACTGTTTGGGGAGTTGGATGTCAGCGCGGGTGGAGAGGGGTCCCCTCTTACCCCGCCCCCCCCCCCCCCCAGCTCCCTCGCTCCTCTTCTTGTAACTTTTAA
>NC_063332.1:21491124-21506994 GCF_021869965.1 Rhincodon typus | reverse complement strand
GTTGGACATTGCACTGGTACTTGAGAAAGTGTCTGTTCAAGGTTAGCAATGGAGTCATAGTCATACAGCACAGAAGAGGCCTTACAGCCCACCAAGTCTGCACCTACTGATCGAAACTTCCAATTTCAAGCATTGATTGTTATGACGTTTCAAGTGTTTATCAAGGTACACTTTTAAAGGTTGTGAGGTTTCCAACCTCTACTACACTCCCAGCTAGTGCATTCTAGACTCCTGCCACCGTCTGGGTGGAAAAAAATCCTCAAATCCCCTCTAAACCTCCTGCTCTTCATATTAAAGTTGTCCTGTTGTTAATTGCCCTACAACTAAGGGAACAGCTTCCTGTCCAGCTGGTCATGCCCCTCACAATCTTGTATACTTCAATCAAGTCCCCCCTCAACCTTTTCTACACCGAAGAAAACAATCTGACTTTATTCAGCCTTTCTTTCTGATTAACGTGTTCCAACCCAGGCAACATCCTGGTGAATCTCCTCTACTCCCCTCCAGTGCAATCACATCTTTCCTGTGGTGAGGTAGGCAGAACTGCCCACAGTACTCCAGCTGTGGCCTGACTAAAGTTTTGTACAGTTCCAATATAACCTCATTGCTGTTATTATCTATACAATCACTGAAGGCAAGTGTCCTGTATGCTGCCTTAACCACCCTATTAACATATCGAGATTTCTTTAGTGCTTGGAGGACAAGCTTCCCAAGGTCACTGTCTGTTCCTGAGTTTTCTAGTGTCCTGTTCATTGAGTACTCCCTTGTCTTGCTACTTCCAAAGTGCATCACATCACAGTTATCAGGGTTAATTTCCATCTGCCACTGGATCGTCTTGCCAAGTTACGTTGGATCCCATGTGCTTTACCGTCTTTATCAGTCTCCCATGTGTGACCTTGTCAAAGGCCTTGCTGAAATCCGTATAAACTACATCAACTGCACCGCTCTCATCTATACACTTATTCACCTCCTTAAACTCTCATCAGATTTATTAGGCAGAACCATGTTGATCATCCCTGATGAAACCTTGCCTCTCCAAGTGGAGATTAATTCTCTCCTTCAGAATTTTCTCATGTAGTTTGCTACCACTGATGAATGGTAACCTCCCCAGGATGTTGACGGTTTACAATTCTCATGTACTTAGCTTGGCAAATTGCATTTTAAGTAACGTTATGAAGGAACAGTGTGTAATTTTAGTATGGAATAGAGTGTTCAGTCCTGATTGCCAAATAATAGGAATGATGTGATTGCACTAGACAGTGTGCAGAAGAGATTCACCAAGATGTTATCTGGACTGGGGTGATTCTTCTATGAAGAGATTAGATAGGCTGAAGTTGTTCTTCAAGCAGAGAAGGCTGAAGGGAGATCTGAATAAGGTGTATCAAGTTCTGTCAGGCATAGATAGGGTAGCAAAGGGAAACTTTCCCCTTCAGTAGGTCAATAACCGAGGATCACAGTTTTAAGGTAAGGAGCAGGAGGTTTAGAAAGGCTTTGAAGAAACACATTTTCACCCAGAGGACATTGGAACGCCATAGTATGCAAGGCTACAGGATGAGTGCTGGAAAATGGGATTAGAATAGATGGATGATTGACTGATGCAGACACCTGAAGGGTGTTCTTCTACGCTAAAACATCTGACTCTCTAGGTTCTAATTCAAGGGTGAGGTACAAGTGTTTTTCTGAGAGTTGCACAGTTTGATATGGTTATCGAGAATATTAAGAGTATTTGCATTCCTATAACTCCTTTAGCCTTGTTGCAATGTTTCAAAGTAGTTAGAATAGTGCTTCACAACTATTTTCCAACGTAACCCCATCTTTACACTTAAAAATCAATGTGACCCCAAACGCCAATGAAAACAATAAGAGCCATAAAGTGTATGAGAGACAAAGACAGTTTATGTAGATCAGGATGAAGTTTAGTAGGCAGGAGGTTTGTGTGCAGAATAGACATTTGGGATGAATATTCAGCTTTGTCATGTTACTTTTATGTAAAGGGGAACAATTGTAAGACTCCTGAAATATTGAATATTCAGTGGGTGCTGTTAATATTTCTCTTTATTTTCTAGGGACAAGTTAGCAGTCCTTCAAGCTCTTGCTGCAACAGTGAACAGAGTGAGTAATTGTCATGAATCTGCTGAAAGAAATTTTACTCTACATTAGTTACAGATACTCAATATGTTTTGGCTTTGTTTTACAGGACCACACGGCTGCGCACTATAGGTTCCAAGATGACCCATACCTCATACCAAGGACATCACCCGAGTTTGTGTGTACTCCATCATTTTATACTTGGCATGGCATGTTGCATTTGCTGTTTTATTAAGAATAAACCCCTGTCAAATGAACCAGTAATGTAAGCTGGTCGGAACTGTGAATTGCATAAGAGCTGAATGGTAGTCACCTACAATGTGACTGTCTTGTTTCTTTAAAAAAAAACTTCTGTAGGATTGGATTATTGATCCTTGTTCCAGGGTCCTGTGACTGACAGTCTGATTTCTTTTCTTGCCTCTTGTGACAATTTCACAATGTATTCATTTATATTTTCATTGCTCATATTTTGCTGAGATGGCATTGTTGTTGGGAAAGAGGTAAATGAGAAGAGCTGAGAAGGTCAACAAAAATTTCTTGGAGGAGGGATGGGGGGAAAGAAGGGTTGTTGTTCAGGAAATCAAAAGAGAACATTTTTTTTTAATATAGTGGCTTTTTGAAGGCATGACCATTTCCATCTGATTACCTCTAAACAGTCAGTCTTCTAAGCCTATTTTGTTTTTGGGTTTTTATTTAAACAAAAGAAAGAAACATTCTATTCCCCTTCCTAATTAAATGTTAACAATGTTCTCCATTTTCGCTGTACAGAGCTCTGAGGTCCACATAGGACAACGACAAAACAAAAATCAGTTCATCAGCTTCCAGTCAGCATGTGTGGAATCTCCAAGTTGCTTGGTGGCATGTGGTTTGCTATCCCTGTGTGATGTTTTAATGTGAGTTCAGATTTTTGTGAAGTTACTCAAGATTTTCTCCAACCCGCACACCATCCTGACTTGGAGCTATATTGCTGAGAACTGACCAATGGAGTGTCTGTACAGTAACGAGGAGAGACTTCCATATTTGGCTCTCTTGTTTCACACAGTGGCCAGCTGGCAGTGTACAGTGAAAATATGGCACACAACAGCAGAAAGCATGCTAACTCTATTCACCTGGACAGGAGATGCAATTAGACATGCAGGCGTTAATGTAGACTGTAAATAGTTAAGGCCATGGGGTGCCTCACTGGTTAGTTTGCCAATCTCAAAATGGCCCGTTGATCCAATTATCTGACATCTGTTAGTCAAGCTTCTACCCATGCTAGTATATTACACCAACCTCATCAGCTCTTATCTTGTGTTTTATCCTTTCAAGTGGCACCTTACCAAATGTTGGTGTGTTTATGAAAGGAGAATGCGAGTGAAATAGATGGAAATATTAGCAAAGCCAAGGGTTTTCACTCGATCCCAATGCATTTTCAAGTTTTGATAATGGGTCTTTTAGGCAATGATTTTGATTATTACCTTTCAATGCAAGGTCAGGGTGGATACAGAAAGGTTGTTTCTCCCCTTGTGGGAGAGTTTAATCTCAGAATGGGGAGTTGCCCATCTAAGACAGATGAGAAATTTCTTCTGAGAATAGTGAATCTCTACAGAGTGCTATTGAGATTTGACCAATTAATATATTCAACGCTGAGATGCAGATTTTCAATCAGTCAGGGAATCAAGGGTTTTGGGGAAGAGGCAGTCAAGTGGAGTTGAGGATTCAGATCAGTCATAATCTCATTGAATGGTGGAGCAGACTCGATGGGCTGAATGGCCTAAAATTTGCTCCTGCATGTTAAGGTCTTAAAGCTGTCCTTGGGATGATCTGACCAAGTTGCATAATTCGATATAAATCTGAATATCTTTTCCTTCTCTTGTAGCGTCTCTACTCTCTGTCACAGGAGTCAGGGTGTAATGCTGCGAAGTATATCGTTAACACCTATCCCCACCTTTTCCAGAAGGATATTGCTGAACCTTCTATACCTGTAAGTTTAAATTTCTTTGTAAAAACAGTCATAGTCTGCACTATAATAGAAAAGGATGGCAGATTTCCTTCCTGTAAGGACATTACTGAACCAGATGGATTTTTTATGGCTGCATAGTTGCTATTAGGCTAGTTTTTCATTCCATTTTTATTGACTTTCAACTTCACCTCCTGGTGAGATTTGAACCTATGTCCCCCAAAAAGCCTTCACCTGATGAAAGAGCAGGACTCCGAAAGCTTGTGATTTCAAATAAACCTGTTGAACTGTAACCTGGTGCTCTGTGACTTCTGACTTTGTCCACCCCAGTCCAACACCGGCACGTCCACATGCCCAAAATAGTAGCCTCAATTACTAGTCCCTTGACATTACCACTATGCCACTGCCTCCCTTTTTAAATTGTCCTCATTGTAACCAGTTTTAAATATTGTGTAACATCTGATTCCTGACTTGAATTTCACAAGCTGGAAACTACTTGCTCTGTTTGTTGGCCAGTTTATTTTGCATTTCTTTCTGTGCCCAACTTTCCTGCCCTCTGAAGGATGGTGAATCATCCTGACCTGCTGATCCAAGGGTAGTAGAACCCATATCTTCTTTTGCTTGTGCCTAATCTACATGCAAGTTAGTAGCAGAACCTTCCGTAAGTTTGCAGTACTACTTCTCTGCACTCTTGCTGCTTCTCTTTCCAAGAGCCTTGTTAAAATCTGTATTTTTCTGCCAGCCTTTTTCCATCTCTTATTCTCTCGCTGGTTCATTGTTTGTGTCATTCTCCCATGCCATGATGAATCTTTGGGTATTAGTCAAAGCAAGTTAATAAAATGTTTTCTTTTGTAGTGTTTAATGCCAGAGCAATTGGAGCCTCTAATAAATGAAGTGAGCGTGGCTGCCCTGCAAGAACGCATTCAGCTCAGGAAAGTGAGAGCTTCTGTGGATCTGTATGATCAGCTTGTGCAAGCAGGTAATCTTTGATTTCCAACAAGTGTAACCTATTGCCAAGCGCACAATGTGAAAGCACAATGTGCTTTCCCTGTACTTGAAGGGAAAGGATGTTCTGAGAAGTACACTTCTTGAAGCTACGAATGATGTGATTTTGTTTTCTCCCCCTGGTGTTTGGTCCTTCTTGATTTTTCCAAAGTGTTGGTTTCTGCTGAAGTGAATGAATCTGGCCATGAACCAAATGACCCCACCACTCCCCTAGTAGAGGGAAATCTCTTCACTGTGTATTGTACTTTTTAACATACTGAAAATGTTTTTTTCTTCTATGACTCATGGTAGGCGATGGCCTACTGGTATTATCGCTAAACTGTTAATCCAGAATCCCAGCTGATAATCTGGGGACACGGTTTCGAATCCTACCACAGCTGATGGTGGAATTGGAATTTTTAAAAAAGTCTGGAATTAAGAATCAACTGATCACCGATTGTTGGAAAAATCTATCTAGTTCACTAATATCCTTCAGGGGAGGAAATCTGTCACTCTTACCAGGTCTGGCCTACATGTGACTCCAGACCCACAGCAATGTGGTTGACTCTCAACTGCCCTCTGAAATGGCCTAGCAAGCCACTCAGTTGTACCAATTGCTACAAAGACTCAAAGAAATGCACTGGACAGATCACCTGGCATCAACCTAGACACAGGAAAAGACAATGGCAGAAACAGCCCTGTGGACCCTGCAAAGTCCTCCTCACTAACATCTGGGGGTTAGTGCCAAAATTGGGAGAGCTGTCTCACAGACTAGTCAAGCAACAGCCTGACATAGTCATACTCACACAATCACACCTTACAAACAATGTCCCAGACACCACCATCACCATTCCTGGGTATGTCCTGTCTCACCGTCAGGACAGACCCAGCAGAGGGGGAGGCACAGTGGTATACAGTCAGGAGGGTGTTGCTCGAGCAGTCCTCAATTTTGAGTCTGGACCCCATGAAGTATCATGGCTTCAAGTCAAACATGGGCATGGAAACTTCCTGCTGATTACCACATACCGTCCTCCCTCAGTGATGAATCAGTATTCCTCAATGTTGAACAACATTTAGGGGAAGTACTGAGGATGGCAAAATGTACATTTTGTGGGGAATTTCAATGCCCCCCTCTGAGAGTGGCTCGACACCAGTGCTAGTGATGGAGCTAGTCGGGTCCTAAAGGACATAGCTGCGAGACTGGGTCTGCGGCAGGTGGTGAGGGAAAAACATACTTCACCTCATCCTTACTAGTCTACCAGCTGCAGTTGCATCTGTCCATGACAGTATCGTTAAGAGTGACCATTGCACAGTCCTTGTGGAGACGAAGTCCTGCCTTCACATTGAGAACAACCTCCGTCGTGTTGTGTGGCACTATCACCGTGCTAAATGGGACAGACTTCGCATAGATCTAGCAACTCAAGGCTGGGCATCCATGAGGCCTTGTGGGCCATCAATAGCAGCAGAATTGTACTCCAACGCAATCTGTAACCTCATGGCTCGGCATATCCCCCACTCAACCATTATCATCAAGTCAGGGGATCAACCCTGGTTCAATGAAGAGTGCAGGAGGGCATGCCAGGAGCAGCACCAGGCATACCTGAAGATGAGGTATCAACCTGCTGAAGTCACCAAACAGGACTACTTGCACGCCAAACAGCGAAAGCAGCAAGTGATAGCGCTAAGCGATCCCACAACCAACTGATCAGATCTAAGCTCTGCAGTCCTGCCACATCCAGTTGTGAATGGTGGTGGACAATTAAACAACTCACTAGAGGAGGAGGCTCCACAAATATCCCCATCCTCAATGATGGAAGAGCCCAGCACATCAGTGCAAAAGATAAGGCTGAAGCATTCGCAGCAATATTCAGCCAGAAGTGCCAAATGGGCGATTCATCTCGGCCTCCTCCAGTGGTCCCCAGCATTACAGATACCAGGCTTCAGCCAATTCGATTCACTCCATGTGATATCAAGAAACGGTTGGAGACACTGGATACTGCAAAAGGTACCGGCCCTGACAACGTTCCGGCAATAGTACTTGTGCTCCAGAACTTGCCGCTCCCTTAGCCAAGCTGTTCCCGTACAGTTACAACACTGGCATCTACCGGACAATGTGGAAAATTGCCCAAGTATGTCCTGTACATAAAAAGCAGGACAAATCCAACCCGGCCAGTTACCGCCCCATCAGTCTCCTCTCAATCATCAGTAAAGTGATGGAAGGTGTCATCAACAGTGCTATCAAGCAGCACCTGCTCAGCAATAAACTGCTTAGTGACGCCCAGTTTGAGTTCCGCCAGGGCCACTCAGCTCCTGATCTCATTACAGCCTTGGTTCAAACAGGGACAAAAGAGCTGAATTCCAGAGGTGAGGTGAGAGCGACAGCGACGGCCCTTGATATCAAGGCTGCATTCGACAGCATGTGGCATCAAGGAGTCCTAGCAAAGCTGGAATCAATTGTTTCGGAGCAAACGCTCCGGTGGTTGGAGTCATACCTGACACAAAGGAAGATGGTCGTGGTTCTGGTCAATCAACTCCAGGACATCTCTGCAGAAATTCCTCAGGGTCGTGTCCTAGGCCCAACCATCTTCAGCTGCTTTATCAATGACCTTCCCTCCATCATAAGGTCAGAGGTGGGGATGTTTGCAGATGATTGCACAATGTTCAGCACCATTCGTGACTCCTTAGATACTATTGCAGTCCATGTTCACTTGCAACAAGATCTGGACAATATCCAGGCTTGGACTGACAAGTGACATTTGCGCCACACAAATGCCAGGCTATGACCATCACCAATAAGAGACAATCTAACCACCGCCCCTTGACATTCAATGATGTTACCATCATTGAATCCCCCACGATCAACATCCTGGGGGTTACCATTGACCAGAAACTCAACTGGACTCACCACATTAACAGAGTGGCTACAAGAGCAGGCCAGAAGTTAGGAATACTGCAGCAAGTAATTCACCTCCTGATTCCTCCAAAGCCTGTCCACCATCTACAAGGCACAAGTAAGGAGTGTGATGGAATAGTCCCCACTTGCCTGGATGAGTGCAGCCCCAACAACACTCGAGAAGCTTGATACCATCCAGGACAAAGCAGCCCGCTTGATTGGCACCACATCCACAAGCATCCACTCCCTCCACCACCGACGCTCAGTAGCAGCAGTGTGTACTATCTACAAGATGCACTGCAGAAATTCACCAAAGATCCTCAGACAGCACCTTCCAAACCCACGACCGCTTCCATCTAGAAGCACAAGGGCGCAGACATATGGGAACAACACCACCTCCAAGTTCCCCACCATCCTGACTTGGAAATATATTGCCGTTCCTTTACTGTCGCTAGGTAAAAATCCTGGAATTTCCTCCCTCATAGCATTGTGGGTCAACCCACAGCAGGAGGACTGCAGCGGTTCGAGAAGGCAGCTCACCACCACCTTCTCAAGGGCAACTAGGGATGAGCAAGAAATGCTGGCCAGCCCATGATGCGCACATCCCACAAAATGGATAGAAAAAACAACTATTGAGTGAGCAGAAACTACCATTGAATCTATTTCACATCAAGTTTTTCTGTCCCATTTGTTCTCTTCCCTCTCGAATGTTATGATGTAGGTGTTTTCACCTTCGTCACGAAAAGGTGCTGTGTAGCACAGCTTCCTTCTGAACTGAAAGACAATTAACCTAGCAGAAAGTTGAACTTTGTGTTGAATCTGCACAGTCTGTTTGAGGTCTGTCTTTAGGCTACAAGCCTTTCTGCTGCTGAGCAAAGTTCCCAAAGTAAATCTTGTGAACTCTTCTTTAAAACTTCAAGCAGTCAGAAATCACAGGAGTTGGCATTTTGTTTTGTGATTACAGGAACTCCTGTGTCTCTTGAAGTCGCCAATAGCTTGCTAGATCTACTCTGTGTTTATGGAGATAAAGAGCCACCGAGGGAGGATCAACTTGAGCCAAGAGAAACTGAAGATAAGGTATCAGGATGCGACATCATATCAGTGAATGCATGTATGCAACAAACAAAAACCAGCAAGGTTCATCTAATCAAAACTGCTCACTACTGTTGCATTGTACCACTAGTGGCACTGCCTTCAGCTGTCTAGGCCCTTGTCTTTAGAGCCACCTTTTTAAATAATTCTTCCTCAAATGACCTGCTTAACTAAGGCATTGCTCATTTGTTGTACAACCCTTCCTTAGCGTCAGCAGTAATTCCTAAAGTTGATTATGCTCATATGAAGTACTTCAAAGCTTTGCATTCAATGTGTTATTATAGATGCATATCATTAGCGCTTTCTTTAAATACTGTTTTTCAGCATCTCTGGACAGCAGTGATTCAAGAAGGCAGCTGACCAGCACTTTCTCAAGGGCAGCTAGGGACAAGCAATAAATGCTGGCCAGCCAGTGATGCTCATGACCCACGTGTGAATAAATACAAATAATAAACTTATCATTGTCACCTCAAGACCATAAGATATAACTTGTTTTTGATGCATGTACTGTTCACCTTAAAAAAAAAAAACTGGCAAAGATGGCTTTTTATACTTGTATTACAAATGTCATAGAATCCCTACAATGTGGAAGCAGGCCATTTGTCCCTTTGAGTCCACTCTGACCCTCTGAAGAGCATCCCACCCACACCCTGTAATCCTGCATTTCTCATGGCTAATTGACCTAGTCTGCACATCTCTGGATACTACGGGCAATTTAGCATGGCCAGTTCACCTAACCTGCACATATTTGGACAGTGGGAGGAAATTTAAGCACCTGGAGGTAAGCCGTGCAGACATGGGGAGAACATGCAAACTCACAGCCAGGCCCCAGAGGTAGGAATCAAACCCAGGCCCCTGGTGCTGTGAGGCAGCAGTGTTAATCATTGAGCCACCCTGCTGCCCAAATGTCATTCCTGCCAGATGTTTTGGGACCAGATGTTAATGATCAGTGTCTTTTTAATTTGAGAAAAGTAAAATTACGATCCAAAACATTGAAGTTGGACATTAGCAGACGTGCAGTACAATTTAAATTCTTTCCATATGGCGTGTGATCAGTGTTTAAAAGGGGTTTTACTTTTTAAAATTGTTTCTGTTCTTTCCCTCGCCGACTCTTGTTCTAATTCTCGTGGATGTCCGTTTTTAGGATGAGGTCACTGGAGCCTTGCAGAAAATGCAGAGGGGTCGTCCACGCAGAGTTTCAGATTTGCTTAGCGTCACTTGGAGGTAAAGAGGTGCTATTTTTGTCATCTTCGTTGCTTTCTCTTACATGAGGTTTGGGCATCACTAGTTGGCATTTGTTACCTATCCCTAATTGCCCTAAAACTGTAAAAAGGCATTTTAGACAGGAGGCAGCTATATTGCTGCAAATCAGTTGTAGGCCAGACCAGATGAGGATGGCAGATTTACTTTCCTAAAGGGCATGAATGAAGCCTGTGTTTATTTTATTACAGCAGTCAATAAAAGTTTCATAGTCACCATTTACTGAGGTTAGTTTCATATGGTTCAAATTTTTAATTGAAATTCAATGTCCGCCATGGTACAGTTTGAACCTGTGCCCACTAAACCGTAGCCAGGTCCTCTGGATTGCTAGTGCACTGACGTAACTGCTATGTTACCATCTTCCCTTGAGGCTTTCCACTTGAGGTCACTAAACGTTCTGACATTAGCCGAGTTTTATTTTGGTTTCCGATCAATCAGTAAGATTCTTGCAAGATCTGTTTTCACAGCTGTTCAACCTTGAACTGTAAACAATGAAATGCAGAGTATCCAAAGTGTTCTGTTTGGCTTTCCAGTTTTAGAAATCTCTTCTAGTAGCAAAGCTCCAGCCGACTCAGCCAGTAGTATCTGGTACAAGGACAAGTGAGCAACAGCTGGTGCCAGTGGCTTGGTTGGTAAAGGTGCAGAGTTTACCTTCCCAAGACCAGGTTAAGACCTCAGTCTGGATTGAATTATCTGAAACAAAAAAAATGCTAGGATACTTGGCCACTTTGTGTTCTCATCTTGATGGCAAAGATAAAATGTGGAGTTTTTGCCAAGGTCTTGTGATTTTTTTCTTTTTATTTCACTACTTTTTTCCTTTATCTTTTCATTGATTTGGCTGCATTTTTTGACGAACATCGTATAGCAGAGAGGCACCTGGGTTGAGGCATGTGGAGAAAGAAGCGCAGGGGTTGCATGAGTATCGTTTTTGATTCCACTTAAAAAGGTGTCCAAATGTAGTCACTGATGACTGGCCCATTGTGCAATCCAAGTTCCAGCATGAATGTTAAAAACAATGGAGAAATGCGAAGACCACGGTATGGCTTTTTTTTCCTAAAAAAAAACAGTTGTCGACCAACAACCAGGGACTGAGATTGTGTTGGCTGGACCTCGCTTGGTACAGGCTGATTTATTTCTCCAAAAGATGTTGTTAAATCAATTCATTTCGCGTTTTTGTTTGAAAATCTGTTGCTTGTTGTTGATATCTATGCAAGGTCTTAGAAAACAGTTGGAACTACATCTTAGAATAGAAGAGCAATGGACAAAGAAGAATTAGGCAGTGGCATCTCACCAACATATTGGTCAAAATCTATTGTATTCCTAACTTTTATCAGTTCTGATAAGGCCTTCAACATGATCTGTTCCTCTGTCTCGACACAATTACTGCCAGGTCTGTTGAGGCAGCAGTGCTAACCACTGAACCACCGTGTGTGTATGGTGCCAGCAGTTATTGTCACTAATAGTCTCACTAGTACAGTACAATCCGGCCTGTACTTCTACTGATGGTTATCACGATGTTCATCACTAGTATTTGTGCTATTTTGCTTTTATCCAGTCATTGCATTTGAAATTCCACCAAAAATGTGCATGTGGTCAGAAAATAGACCAAGACTTTTGGGACAATACGATCACTTTTTAAAAATGTTATTTTGTCCTGGGTTTTGTGGGGTTTTTTTTTTGAAGAGAGGTTATGAAGGCAGCGATAGTGAAGTGGCTACTAAAAATGGCCTGAGTCAATAGTTTAGGAGACCTTTAGGTTTTTTTAAAAATAGTTGTAACAATGGAAGGAGAGTGACCAGTTCTCATAGATCAGGCTTTCTAGCTTTTTTTTTTAAGCTGTAGCAGTCAGAAGCTGTTTTGGGTCCTAGAAGAGTTGGATCTTCAGTAAATGATTCCTAATTGTGTGACTTTCTCTGAAATTTCTCGATGTTGTTGCCTTCTGATTGGAAAACAGATCGTAAGAATCTATCTGAATGTACCTTTTTGCCAAGCATTGTGTTTGAGATGTTACTATATTGAAACACCTAATTGGTAATAGGTATTGTATCTATTATTCAGTTAAGTTTTCCAATAGTTAAGTTATTCTAAATTCCACCAAATTCTTTTATGTTTGTATTTTAACTATAAAGTTTAAATAAATTTGTGTTTTGCTTAACGTCGAGTGGTTTGACCAGTCGGATTAGGATGGAACAGACTTGAAATCTAGCTTTAAAATAAGAAAAAGTTAGGGTCTTAAAATATTTTGAGGTGGTTTGGTATGGTGCATAACACTTTCTCTGCTCCCCTTCAGGGAGAACAATAATGCAGAGAGGATATTCAGCCTGATGCCCAAACGAAATGAACGTTCTTTCTGTACAATGATTCGAGGAATGATTAAGGTATTGCGGGTAATAGCGATCCTCAACGTTTGCTTCTGTCTTGCTCATCTGGGTTGAGCTATTGTTAACACCTGGTTTGTTTGTTTAGCATGGTGCTTGCACGAAGGCGATGAACTTGTACACGGATTTATTGAACAATCGAATGAAAGGTGAGGGCTGGAAAAATGGTTTTGCTGATTGTACGTGCTCCCTAAATTTTGAATGTCTAGCCACATAGTCTTATTTAGAGGTGTGAGATAGACAGAATGCTGTTCAATTGCACGGAAAATTATGCAAAAAGTTAAAGGGGAGGGTGGGCTCAGCAGAAGTTATTGAAGTTTCCACAAGTAATAGGATAGCATATGGAAAGCTTCAGGAATCTTATCTTCAGCCACTGCATATGAGGGTACAACTAGGAGAAGGAAGGCTGTCAACATTGGACTAAGTGCGTTAAACTTCAATGCATGCAGTATACAAAGCAAGGTAAGTGAGTTTGTACCACAGACTGAAATTAACAGGTATGATGTTGTGGGTATCACAGACGTGGCTGCAATAGGATCAGGTCTGGAAACTAAATATCCAAGGGGTACACATCCTATTGAAAGAACAGGCAGATGGGGCAACGTTGCCTTGCCTTGTCAGTAAGAAATGAAATTAGATCAAAAGCAAGAAGTGAGAGTTGGAAAGTGTAGAATCTGTGTGGGTAGAGTTGAGGAGCCACAAAAGAGAAAAGATCCTGCCGGAAGTTATGTTCAGGCCTCCTAGCAGTAGTCAAGACGTGGGGCAGAAAATAAATCGGGAGATGGAAAGGGCATGTAAGAAAGGCACTATTACATCATCAAGAGGGACTTCATTACGGTTGGTAATAGATCCCGAGAAAAAGAATTTGTAGAATGCCTGCGATGGGTTTTATATTTGTTTTGGAACAGCTTTTGGTAATTCTGGATTTGGTGATGTGTAATGAGGCAGATATGATTGGGAAGCTTAAGGTGAAGGAACCCCCAGAGGGCAGTGACCATAATATGATTGAATTCACCATGTAATGAGAGGGAAAAGTTTGAATTGGATGTACCAGTATTAGAATTGAGTAAAGGTAACCTCAAAGACATGAGGGAGGAGCTGGTCAGAGCTGATTGGAAGGGGAGCTTAGCAGGGAAAACAGTGAAGCAGCAATGGCAGAAATTTCTGAGTAATTTGAGTGGCACAACAGAACTTCATCCCAAGTAAGAAGAAATGTACCAAAGGAAGGATGAGGCATTAATGGTCATTCAGGGATCACTAGAATCAAGGAGTGTACCAAAGGACTGGGAAATGGCTAATGTAACACCCTTGATTAAGAAGGGAGGAAGGCAGTAGACAGGAATCCATAGGGTGCTCATTTGTTGGCATGATTTTAAAGTGCATCATTGAGGATACGATTGAAGACTACTTAAAAGTGCATGGTAAAATAGGACTGAGTTAACACAGCTGAGTCAAGGGGATGTCTTGCCTGACAAATCTGTGCAAATTATAATCATATTGCATGGAAGCAGACCTTTCGGTCCAACCAGTCCATGCTGACTGTAATCCCAAACTAAACTATTCCCACCTACTTCATGATATTACTGCTGCTATGTTGAGTGGGAGATTTTGAACAGGCACTTTCAAAATCTGAATGGTCTCAAGCAAGGCTGTGTTTTAGCCCCATAGTGTTGGCAACCAACTTCGTGTTTATTCACCCCATCAAAGATCAACTGCCTCTGCTATGCATGTTAAATGCCGCCTTGATGGAAAACTCTTAACTTCCATTGTTTCTGTCAAATCTCAACTGACCACCATAGACCTACATTATCTACAGTTGGCAGATGACGACAGCGTTGTTGCTCACTCAGCAACAGGTATTCTACTCTCAATCATTCCAATTCTCAATACAAGAAACTCGGCCTGTATTTGAATTTGCCAAAATAAAACGCGTACCAAGCCAAACCTGATTAGCTAAATATTCCACCACCCATGTATTGTTGAAGGAGATACTCTGAAATATATTGAATCCTTCCCATACCTTGTCTGCCAGCTCTCAAAGGTCACATGACAAGGATATCCAACTCTAAATCAGCTGCACCAGCTCAGCCTTCTACGAATATAGCAGCCAATGTTTGATGAGAAAAAGCACCATAGGTCAACAGAAATCCGAGTGTGCAGAACAGTTCTCGTCGTCATCATGATCGTCGTCGTCGTCATCATGATAGTCGTCGTCGTCATCATGATAGTCGTCGTCGTCATCATGATCGTCGTCGTCATCCAGCTCTGGACTGTGTATCAGTAACACAAGCAAATTTCAGCAACATTGCCTCTGCTGCATCCTCCAGATTCCATGGGAATTTCTTGAAACTAGCTCAGCCAGATATTTTGTCACAATGCCCTAAAAACGAGGGAGACTAGTTATAGGAAAAGGAAGCAAATTCTATATTCCTGAACCCGCTGTCTCATTGAATGTCCTGTCCTACATGAGCATAGATCTGAGAGTTGAGAATCGACCTCTTTAGATTAAAGAACAAAGATTAATGAAGAACCGTGTCAGATTCTCGATTGAGTAAATGTCGTCCTCCAAATAACAGGCAGGCAATGACCTGGTCCATCGCAGTGACGTTCCCCAATGCATTCACACTGTCTTTCTCCTGGATGGGATTGTAATCACCTGGTTCCAACCTCGTCTGTCTAATTGTCGTCCGATATATCTAATCCTAGCCTACAGCAACTTATCTTCTTGCTCCCACATTGCTATCTCAGCTCCCCTCCCTATCCCAATGAGACTCTGCCTAGCTCCATCCCTGTTTCTTATCGCCATGCTGCCCCTCCACAATGTTATTGGAAAATACATCTGTTTTCATAGTTACGCTGAGGACACCAACTCGGCCCACCTGCTGCCACTTTATCACCTCCACCATCTCTAAATTGGGTTGTTTGCCAAACCAGTGAACTTGTCTGCAGCTGAACATTGTAATGCCTGTTGTCATTTTCTTCAGTCTCTGCCACAAACTCCATGCCTTAACCGCCAAATGCAAATGCACCTAAGGTAATCCAAAACTGCTGCCTGCATCCTAAATCTCTCTCCGTTCCATTCATCCATTTCCCCGATACTTACTGTCATGTACTGAGTCCCAGTCTAAACTACAATTTTTAGATTCTCAGACAACAAGGTGTGGAGCTGGATGAACACAGCAGGCCAAGCAGCATCAGAGGAGCAGGAAGGCTGACGTTTTGGGTCTAGAACCTTC